>NC_083726.1:16822500-17434423 GCF_028564815.1 Eubalaena glacialis | reverse complement strand
TGGTTAGCATTTTTAAGTAATAAAGTATTTTTAAATTAAGGCATGTACATTTTTTTTTTTACACATAATGGTATTGCACACTTAATAGACTGCAGTGCAGTGTAAGCATAATTTTTATATGCACTGGGAAACCAAAAAATTCATGTTACTTTATTGCGATATTTGCTTCATTGTGGTGGCCTTGAACCAAACCTGCAATATCTCCAAGGTTTGCCTGTATGGCAAATGTTTATGCTAAATTCATTATGAGTTACTCTCTTGGGGTGTTTTTTTCTTTATTATTTTTCACATAACGTCTCCTTGATTTGGCTTCCTATTTTCTATATTTTCCCTCGCAATTTCTTACTCTTTGCATTCACTGTAAACAAAAGTGTAAGGAAAAATTAAATGATCAATGTAGTCAGATGTTACCTTTCTTTGTTTTAAAATAATACACAAGCAGAACATACTCATTTTGAAACATTTAGGCAATATAGAGTGCATAAACTAAATATCCTCCCTCATTTCTCTTTCCTTCCAGTTTCATTTTCTGGAGGCAGTTGCTATTAACAGTGTCATGTGATGCCCTCCAGATGTCTGTGTGATAAACATGTATTTGTGCATTACAAATAATTGCTTTTTTTTTTCTTAACAAAAGTGGACTAAAACTAAACATACTGTTTTGCAGTGTGCTTATCACATGTCAGTACTTATAGGTCTACCTCATTCTTTTGAAGAGTTGATAGTAAAGATGTATACTGTAACTCCTTTAACCTTCTCCTACTGAGTGGATATTTAGTTTTTTCTGATTTTTCTGTGTTACAAACGGTGCTACACATAACATCTTTGCACATTTATCTGTGTGTTCAAATATTTTTGAAAGACAAATTCCTTGAAGAGGAAAAGGGCAAAGAATATGAGTATTTAAAATTCTGATACATATTGCCAAGTACTCTAAAAACACTGTACCAACTGACAGTCCCATCTATAATTTATAAGAATGTCGTTTTCCCTTCACCCTCAGGGCTAAGTTTTCCCATAGTGAAATGAAGAATTGCAAGTGGTAACAGTACATAGCCATGTGGATGGAGAACCAACAGGCTTAGATGGATCTTATGTTTGATTTGCCACATCCAGAACTATCTTAAGCATCACCTAGTTCCAGCCCTTTTATACACTGGTTGTTCTTTTCAGTGTCAGAGCAGCAAAATATTACTTTCTGGTGAAATAATTATTAAAATTACAGATTACAGTTATCAGTACAAAATTATATTCACTCTCATCTTTATTGGAACAGAAGTTACTAGTGTTTAGAGAAATAAATAATAAAACTTGTTGGATAAGTATTGTTTCCATTTTTTATTAATATAAAATGAGTAATTTTCGAAATCTTTTAATTAGCTAAGACTTGAAAAACTATAAGTCCCTGATACTTCTCAGACCATGGAAACTTAGTCACACATTTCTGAACAAATGTTTCTAGGAGGAATTGATTTCTTTTATCTATCTGACAGAGTAGTTGGGTCTAGGGAGACAAATAATGGTGGTGGAAAACATAAATTTGGTGGCATTAATAATTATTCTCCTTATTTAGTTTATATTGACCTTGAATATTGGTAGTTTTTGTGCTATAAATTTTTTGTCATTAGAGTTCAGTGACTTTTTTTTAAGCACAATGGAAATACAAAATTAGAAAGGACAGTGGTATTGTCATGGTAGGCATTTTATGTTTTAGGGGTCTTTGTTAATAATGGTAGTCTTCAAATTATCTCCCTAGTATCCTTTTGAAAGAGCAGAAAAATTCAATCGAGGCATCAGAAAACTTGGAATAACCCCAGAGGGACAAAGCTACCTTGATCAGTTCAGGCAACTCATCAGCCAAATTGGTAAGTTATTGTAAAAGTGTTGGGAAATAAAAGTACAAATCCCAAGAATCTATCTCATATATTAAGTATCTCATACAAATAAACTTAATATGTGAGTGCCCGAGTTCAGCTTTGTTTCACTAATAATTTCCTTTTCTTACCAAAAGTTTTTCAGGTATGATTAGACTGTTGGTGCATAATAATAATTGAGAGATTGTAATTTAAATAAATGAAATATTTATAAATAAAATAAGTAACTTTTTGTGGATAAGCTCTTCAGTTAAATTAAAAATATAATAACCTACTCATCTCAAAGGCCATACTCATGGTAAATAGTCAACTGGTAACTATTTATTGGGTACCTACTCTGTTCAAGGCAGTGTTTTAGACTTTTAAAAGTTAAGCCTAAATGCAAATGTGTAAAATGTTTATGTGAAGTTAACTAATAATTTTTCTGTGCTACATCATTTCATATTTATATATAATTTCTTGAGTTGCCCTTCTGCTTACAAGTAGAACTTGGCTTCTGAAATGTGTAATACTATATTTAAAAACAAGAACTGCATTTAAAAATAATCCTAGATTAAAAAAACTTTATGCTTACTTGAGCTTTTCACATATATTATCTCTGTTAATATCTGCACAGTAACCCTTGAGATAGGCATGTAGTCATGTTTTTAAAGATGAAAAAAGAGAAACTCAAGAGAGAGAAGTGGCGTTGCTGGGACTTTTTTGGCTCCAAGTTCAAAGGTGTTTTGTATTCTTCACAGTTGCAGACACCAAGCAGTTAGTAAATTCTTATTGACTATAATTTGGTAAAATTGTGGCTCCTGAAATTCATTCATTGATTTATCAAACGTTTATAAAGGCTCTGTTATACCAGATATTCTTCTAGATGCTGAGAATACAAATAGCCTTTGTTCTAAGGGGCTTTAAGTTTACTAGTGGGAAGGGTATTATAAGCATTTAGTTAGGTAGTAAAGTCAGTGAGCACTAGCTTAAGTTTTATAAATTAATTGGTTTACATATTAGGCCTTTCTATTTTGTATTAGTACAAGAACTTAGAGAATTTTACCTTAGTAAATTTTTAATTTTAAACAATTTAATAATAAGGTATTTTCAAATAAGTACTTTTTTATTCCTAGTGATATTTGATGACATATTAGAGTGTAAACTTTTGGAGCAGTAGTTTTTAAACCCTTTTTGAGAACCTGATGAAAGCTCTGGATTGATTTTTGTTTTTCCCAGAACAATGCCCGTATGCACGTTCACATACAGTTCTGCATAGAATACACTGGAGTTCAGGTGCTCCAAGTCAGAGTCCGTGGGCCTCAGATTAAGAGCTGTTTCTCTGGAGCAGTGTTGCTTAAAACTTCACTTAATTCATATACCAGTATCTGAGTTTTTTCCCTATGTGAATACTGCCTGTAGTAGTATTTATTTCATGTTTTTATATTTTTTAAAAGTATAATTTTGTACTATGAAATTATCATTAAATCATGAGCTTAGTATGCTAGTCATTTTTCCCCAATACACATCAAAATACACATTTTCCCCCAATACACAAAAAATAACGACACCTCTGTTGCCACTAGCATGTATTCCACAGTTGGCGCATATTATCCTTTTTACTTTGTTCCAGCATTTTATTCTTTATTCTCTTCTTAGGAAATATAAATTCTTTACCTCTGCCTATAAAAAATTGTAATGTGCTTTTGAGTCTCTTCACTCTCTTGAGAAAAGGAGTAAGGAATCTCAGAGCCGGGAGCAAAGTGAGAAGTCCTTTTGTCTAAGTCCTTCTTTGCCTGCTGAAATAATTAACAACCATTAACATTTATTGGGCATTTATTTACTATGTGCCAAGGCTGTTCTGAGTGCTTTATATGTTCTAATGCATGTAAAACGCAACAGTGTTATGAAGTAAATGTTATTTCCATTCATTCATTCCACAGGTTTATTGAGGACAACACAATGTTCCTAGGTGCTGGTGATACCTATGACAATAAACAAAGTCTTTGCCCCTTTAGAGCTTAATTTAACAGATGTGGAGACTAAGACACAAAGTTTATAACTTGACCTAGGTTTTATAGCTAAAAAGTACAGAGTCTATATTTGAACCCAACTAGTCTGGCTTCAGAGGTTTGCTTTTAACTGCTACTCTCTATTTGCTTCTCACTAGCACATTTGATCAGCCAGATACCAGTTTGACAATTTGGAGGAAAACAATCACACTAGATACTTGATTTTTCTAAGATGCATAAAGAAACATTTTAACATCATCTCTCATATTGAGATAAGCCTTAAAATAGATTCAGTAATACTACTTGTATTATATTGTATTTATAATGTATATTGTATTATATGGTTTTAAAAGGTATCAGATGAGATTATGTATATAAAGTATATATTACTGTAATATATGGTTGTGAAATGTTAACAGCTTCTTACCTTTTTGTCTATTCTTTCTCCCAAGTAATTTCATTTCATTTGAGTAGGAAATGTTGGCTCTAGGGATAGAGCAGTGAAGAAAACAAAAGCTGTATCATGGATCTTGCATTCTAGTGGGATGAGACACAAAGAGATATGTAATGTACCAGTGATAGGTGCTGAGTAAGGAGATGTAGTGGGGCTGGGCAGTGCTATTTAGTGATATTCAGGGAAAGCTCTAAGGAGGTGACATATGGGCAGGAACCTAAATAACATGGAGGAATAAGCCATGTGCATGCATAGCTAGGAAAAGAGTATACCAGAAAGAGGCGACAGTAAATGTAAAATCCCTGAGTCTGCTTGGCATTTTTGGGAAATAGTCAGGGGCTGGAATGGAGTTAGTGAAGACCTGAATGGTAGGGCATGGTATCAGAACAGCAGCAAGGGGCAAGATCATACAACGCTGTGATGACCATGTTAGGAATTTGGATTTTATTCTGAGATGGAAAGCTATTGTAGAGTTTTCAGAAAAGGAATGAAATGCTCCAACTTAGTTTTAAAAGAACCACCAGCCGCTATGTGAAGGAAACATTGTGAGGGGTGGGACGCTAAAGGTGGAAGTAGAGAGATCAGGAGGCCATTGCATAGTGCATTTCTAGGCAGGAGATGGTGCTGGTTTGGAATAGGGTGATAGCTGTGAAGGTGGTGAAAACTGGTTGGATTCTGGCTACATTTTGAAGGTAGAGCCAACATAATTTGCCCATTGATTAGATATAAAGTGTGAGAGAAAGGAAGGAGTCAGGGATGACTTCAGTGCATTTGGCCTGAGCTACTGGAAGGATAGAATTGTCAGTTTCTAAGGTAGAAAATATAATTGGGGGTGAAGATCTTGAGTTTGAGTTGAACTTACTAAATTAAAATTTCTCTTAGACATGTAGGTGTAGGCATTGGATAAAAAAACCTAGAGGAGATATTGGAGGTATTAGTTTGGGAGGCATCAGATAAGGATTTCTGAATATCACTTCCAGCTGTGTGTGTGTATGAGAGTGAGAGAGAGACACAGACACATACTTAATGTGAGTGAAGAAATTATTGATCTAGTAATATATTAAAGTGTTTGATTTTTTAAAATGTAGTCAGCATTTAATGACTTTACAAGTGAAAGTTACATTTATTTTAAAAATATTTAATATAGATGTATATATGTACATTTATATTTTAAGTGCACAAATATGTAAGTTTTATTTTTATGGAGCAAAAACTGAAGTGTAAAGTACAGCAAAATCTCTTGCTACTTAGGAGTGGAAACCTTGTAATTGCTATAAATAACTGTATTCCTGATTATTAGAACTTAGAGTTATTTGTATAAACTTCTGATTTTTTTTGTGTGTGGTTTTTAAGGTAATGCTATGGGCTATGTACGGATGATAAGATCTGGTGGCCTTCATTGTAGCAGCAATGCCATTAGGTATGGATGCAAACATATTTTTGCCTTGTTTATGCCATTTAGAAATTTTGTCATTAAATCTGTGTTTTTTATAAGTAATATTGTAGAGAGGGTTTTTTTCTTTTTTTGTTGATATATTTTGAGATCAAATATGGAAGAAAATCATTAATTGTACTAGTTAAATTTTTTCTCAAATTTTAAGACTACAGCAGACCGTTGAAAAGCTTTATTTCTCTTAAAGTTATAGTTAATTTCTTTTATTGGTACAGTTTGTGAATGGTTCTATAGATTACATGATTTTTAAGGATAATTTGATTATTCATATATCTAAAATTCAATTATGGAACTAAAGTGGTGATATTAATAATATAACTGAAATGCAAAATTCTTTCCAAAGATACAGTTGAAAAATTTAGAGTCTTCCAGTACTGCTTTCATATCTGTGTCAATTGCACATATTTAACTTAATAAATTCCTTCCCAAATTCTTATGTAGATTTGTACCTGATCTTGAAGATATTGTAAATTTTGAAGAACTAGTAAAAGAAGAAGGTCTTGCAGAAGAAACATTAAAAGCAGCTAGGTAATCTAATTTTGGAATAATTTAAATTTGGAGATTTAAAAAGTATATGTTCATTTAAATGCTAAAGACAAGGCTAGAGAGTAATATATAAACTTATATGTCAGTGTTTTTACTATGCAAGTAATGGTCTCAGTTTATGAAATATAATGTTTTCAAGACTACAGTATTCTGATGTCTTTCCAACTTCCCTAAAAGGGATCTTTTAGACCATGGTCTCTAATACATGTGACTGTTGAACACCTGACATGTGGCTAGTCCGAATTGAAATGTGCTAAAGTGTAAAGTTCATAACTGATTTTGAGGATTTAGTGTTTAAAAAAGAATGCCAAATATCTCATTAATAAAATTAATTTCACTTATTTCTTTGTACTCTTTTTAAATATTTCTATTTGCCAACACATTTCTAGAATACTAGTCCTTCCTTTCATGTAATCTAGAGCAGCAGTGTCCAGTACAGTAGTCACAACCACATGTAGCTGTTGAATACTGGAAATAGGGCTAATGGGACTAGGGAACTGAATTAAAATTTTTATTTCATTTAAATTTAAACAGCTAATGACTATCTTATTGGACAGTGCAGATCTACAGGCTTGAGTAAATAGTGATTTTGGAAAACAATTTAAAACTTGAGAGAGGCATGCGGAATTGTTAAGAAAGTCTTTAGAAAACTAAGTTATATTATTAATAATTGTAACACTTATTGAGTCAGGCATGAAGGGGCACCCCTGGGCAAAGTGGAGACAATTTGAATATCAAAAAGAATAATGGTAGAAATTGCTTATAATACATTGAATTAAAAAAGAAACCGTGAGTATAGTGATAATAAGAAAAGTTGGAGAAGCAGAGGGAAAGTTCCTTTTTACAGTGCTAGCCAGCTAGTAAATATAGAAGGGATGAGAAAATTTAGGGAAAAAAACAGTTTTGCAACCATCACTGTAGTACTTGAAATGAGACAAATCGTCAAAACACTGGGTTCTCAAACATTTTTGGAGAACAGAGTATTCATTCACTATGAAAAAATTATCTCAGAAATTGATTATTAAACACAAAGGGAAAAAAACATCTTCGCAATGGAGAGACTGATGTATTCCACCTTAACCAAGTGATCAAACTTAGCATCACCAGTAACAGGACATGCTGACATTATAGGGCCCCCTGATGCAATGTAATGGCAAGTACCTATTTTGTATTCTCGCCCAAAATGTTTACTCATCAAGTGAAGGAAAGTTCATGGCAGGTGAAGTCATGGAGTTATGAGGTTATGATAATGAATTGATATCTAAATGGACATTAAGTCTTCCAGAATGATGGAGGAGAACTGGAGTAGGTATCATAGTCCAAGATAAATAAATGTAGAGCAGTGGTTAAAACCGTTACAGATGCCTGCTTTCAGGAGGGGGTAGTTGGATATAGTTGGATCATGTGAGTCTCGAGAGATTTCTAAGACTGTCTAGTGGTGGGGGAATAATAATTTGAAAGTGGTAATAGCTATACATAAGGGATGTAGGAGAAAAAGCAGCTGATATTTCTGAAGGTTGAGTGGGAAGCTAAGTTCTTCAAAAGGAGATGGGTTTCAGTTGAGGTAAGGAGGTATAGAAGAAGTGTTAGTGAAGAGATTTAAGATGAAAAGGAATTTATTTACAATGAAATGGAATTCTGCAGGGCTCATTGTGAGAAGAAGAAATACAAAACTCTATAAAGTTCCAAGAGACGCTACATATTCTGTTTTAGGGACTAAGTTAATTAAATCATATTGATTAGCCTCTGTCCATAAAAAAATGAGTTCATTCTGAACCCCAAGGAAGTTTACTTAGAGATGTCTTATATTTCATATTTTTGAGTGCTCTCATCTAAACTAATGAGAAGTGGATTTTAAAAGCCACATCTTCTTTTGAGAAAGCAACCAAGTAAATAATTATTTTGCATTTTAGGCATTTGGATTCAGTCCTCAGTGATCACACCCGAAATTCTGCCGAAGGCACAGAGTATTTCAAAATGCTTGTGGATGTTTTTGCTCCAGAATTTCGAAGGCCGAAGAATATACATCTCCGAAATTTCTATATCATTGTTCCACCTCTGGTGAGTATTTTTAGTACACAAAATGAATTTTTTGAAAAAGTATTAATAAATAGATCCAGTTTTTTTTACAGCAGGAAATGCAAACAGACTATATTGTTGACTTTCTGGTTGTAGATAGCACTAAATGTGGTCTCAGTGAATGCGGCCTAGAATTTTTACTTATTAGCTATGTAGAATGAGACTTATTCATAGTTCAGATAGATTCTTATTTGTTCATAACAGCCAGAGAAATCCTAGTGTGATTAAAATTACTTGAGTATACACTATTTTTTATGTGTGTATATATATATATACACACACACACACATATATATATACATACACACACACACATACACATACACACCATATAATCTTTGGGCTGAATTATACCATATAATCATTTTAAGTGATTAATGTAGACTGTTACAATATGAAGTATTTCTTAAAAGCATACTATTTGAGGACAACTTCTGTCTTTTTGGTAGTAAATACGAACATCTAAGCTAAAATTTTAGTGCTTTCTCGTTGTAGTATATGGTATGTTTTGCTCTAATTCTGTAGTTGGCATCTTAAAAATAGCTCAAGTTAACCAAAATCGCAGTGGGGAAAATGGAGTTGAGAGATTAGAGAGGTATATATTAGCAATAAGAGTTATTTTTCTATAAAGGTTTCTATAACAAAGCTCTTTCATAAAAAATTTGTAAATGGATAGCTCTAAAATCTAAATATCACTGAGCAGACGTAGCTTTTGATTACATCTAACTTTGATCGAGTAATAACTTTTCACATTGCTGCCTGAATTAACACATATGTTCTAACATATTAGAACCATTATTATCCATTGAAAGTAGCTGATGGCCTATGGACAGCTTTTTTCTTCACGCATTTTCCTTTCTACTGTTTTTTTTTAATATGTTAATTGTTAATGCTCTATTATAATAATTGTTATGCAGCAAAAATGTCCACAGTTATCTGATAGGCATTATCTTTTCATCTTCAGACATGAATATGAAGTGTCAGATTGGAGGCGAGTCTATCTTAGTTATACTTTGATAATAGTGTAGTTAACTCACGGTGAATTCTCACCATATTTCTTTAATTTGAATTCATGGTAAACAGCAATGGCAAACCATTTGTGGGATTGAGGAAGAGTCTAGTTTTGCAGAGCTGCTGTCAGAATTCAGTTAGTGATGGAGAAAACGAGGGATTACGAACACTACAAAGAAGAGAAGTACAGGACACTATTCTTGTGTCCTTGAGTTTATAATCTAATTCCAGAAAGAAGACAAACAGAAATGAGATATCTAAAGAAGATTTAAGTAACAGTTGACAAAGATTTTATAAAATGTGATTAACTGCCAAGTAAGTTTTACAGGCAAAAAAAGTGGAACTTGATAATCTTGTTTCCAGTGTAGGCTATTATAGTACTTATCACACTGTACCATAATTATTTTTAAACAGGTCTCTCTCTATCCCAGTGCTGTGCTATCCTTTTGTAGCCCCTAGTGGCTACTTAAATGTAAATTAGTTAAAATTTTATAAAGAAATTCAGTTCAGTTCCTAAGTTTTACCATACACATTTCAAGTGCACAGTGGCCATATGTGGCTAGTGGCTTACTGTATCGGACAATGTAGATACACAGCATTTCTGTCATTGCCAGGAGTGCTGCTCTATAGAGTGTGAACTCTTTGATGGTATTCATTTTTTTATTGTAATTATTTAATAATGCCTGGTATTATTATTAAGTTTCAGTAAATATTTGTTGAATAAGTGCTATGATTAGATAAGGTATTTCAGAGGAGCTAAACTTTTAGGGAAGTGGTTTTTTGGGGGGAATTTGTTTATCCAAAGTGACTACTAAGCCTTTTAAACCGAGAATATGGTAAGAAATACTATTGTAGAATGAATTGGGTGGGCAGAAGTAAGGACTGCCATGCTTAAGAGCGCTTGAGCTTTTAAGTAAAGCAGGCCTACTTTTCTGACTACAACTTTGATTTAGAGTATGACTTTAGGCAAGTTACTAAAACCTCTCAAATCTCAGTGCCTTCATTTGTTAAATGTGCATAATATTTTAGAATGAACCATACACAAAAGCACTGTGCTTGGGTTAAGTGGTGATTGAGGGAGTGCTCATATTTAAAGGACTTGGAAAGAAGAGCCATTAAGAGATACTTACACAGATTATGACCTCACCAAGAGGCTATTTATATGAGGGAAATGTTTCAAATCAAAAGGACAGGAGCTTAGAAGAGATCCTGTTTATAATTTTTGAAATGTCTGTTTTAGGAACTGAAGATTTTTTAACACAATTGTTTCTCTAATATGTTGTATCTTTTTAGACCCTCAACTTTGTAGAGCATTCCATTAGTTGCAAGGAGAAATTGAATAAAAAAAATAAAATTGGAGCTGCCTTTACTGATGATGGCTTTGCCATGGGTAAGCTTAGTGGAATTGTTTTCTCATGAATTTTGTTTACCTTACAATGGATTTTTCAAAATGTTTGCTTGAGAATAGAGCTATGTGCTCTTTGTAGATTTTTCACAAGCAGTGTTTACTGTTTATTTTTTGGCTGGGTCATCTGATTGACCATTATTTATACTGTTGTTCATGCTCCTTTGGTATTGCTAATCACTTAGAGTGGTTGGACCTAATTATTTAGGCTTTGTTTTTGTTGTGGTTTTATTTACAGTTTGAGCATCTTGTATTTAGTTTCCCTGTAGCTTCCTAGTTGTTGTCTATTTAGCAGTGGAAGTTTTTCCCCACCCTTACAGCCATATGTTATCTCCTGGTGATTTTCATAGCCATGTTATTTCTTCTTGATTGGCCTTTTTTTTTAGTTCTTTATATGTTTTTAAGGAGGAATTAAGCCATGTTGCTAAACTTATTCATTTGTGCTGTAAAATGTAATTTGAAAGAGGGTTAATTCAAAATGGTTAGCTTAATTTTAGGAATTACTGGTGGAGTAGAATATAACTTGTCTACACGTTGTAATTTCGTTTTGGTTTTGCTGGTGACTCTAGGTGTGGCTTATATTCTGAAGCTTTTGGATCAGTACCAGGAATTTGACTCACTTCACTGGTTCCAGTCTGTTAGAGAGAAGTACCTGAAGGAGATAAGAGCAGTTGCTAAGCAACAGAATGTGCAGTCCACTAGTCAGGATGAAAAACTACTACAAACCATGAATCTCACTCAGAAGCGACTGGATGTTTATCTACAGGTAGAGGAGAGTAACAGTCAGATCTGCTTTGACTTTTTAATACCCATTACTTCTTGATCACTGAAGAAACATGAATCATATTGAAACTCCCATTTTAACAAGTGAGATGAATAGTGGTCATGAGAGTATATTTTTAAATGAATGGTATTTGGAAGCCATTTGACTCATATCTTAAAAAATGGGTGGATTACACAGTTCAGTTTCTGTATTTGTGATTTGCACTCACTAGAGCTTTTTAGAAATAATGAGATATTAAATATAATTTTGATGTTTTACTAAAGTAAGTATTTTCAGCTTTTATTTCTAATTTTTTTAATTTACTTAGGAATTTGAATTGCTCTGTTTCTCACTGAGCAGTGCAAGAATTTTCTTCAGAGCTGACAAGACTGCAGCTGAAGAAAACCAAGAAAAGAAAGAGAAAGAAGGTCAGTGAGTGGCTTAAATTTGGAAAGACCAATAAATCTGTCTTTAATAGTAGACACGAATACCCCGTTTTATCTAGTCAGACTTTTCTTTTTGAAAAATAATATAGACCTAGAAATGTCTTTTTAAAGAAGTAAAGCCTAAGGGGATCATTTGTGAAACTGAAAAGAAATTTAACATAGTTTATGCATTTTCATTCTGAGATAACTCTTTATTCAGTTCATCTTCTCTTAATTTAAAAAAAATTTACCAAGTTTAGGGTTTTTTCTTTCATCCTTCAACTGTATCAGATAAGAAGGAACAAATTAGAGGAGACTAAATGTTGGCTTAAGTCAGAGCTGCTGATGACTAGACACTGACTGAATGTATGGGGCAGGTGATGAAGGAGACATAAAATAGTCAAGGCCATTTTAGTGTCACAGTAATAGCCTCCGGTGCTCCTCCACAGCCAGGCCTTGGAGAATTAGAGAGCAGTAGAGCCGTAATAGCTGATAGTCATTAAGGAGAGGATTCTGTCCGTTATATTCTTTGTGGGTGTAAATTGTTCAGCATTTCATACTTAAGGGGCCCTCGTGGTACATTTCTCTCAAATTTGAAATTTAGCAACAATTGTCTTCCCTGAAGAATGGATATTTCCTTTTTTCTGTTATGGAAATTATGTAACTTAAGTTTCCTCTTTGGAAGCTTAAAACTAGGTACAGCAACATGCAGGTTTCATGTTTGCTCTTTTTCCTTTTTCTTACTTGTATTTCACAGATCAAGAATAAAAGATACTTCATAAAACGTGATGTTTTTGTTAATCTTATTTTGCCAGTTAAATTTTAAAATAAATATGTTTTTCACACTGCATAGAGGTGATTCATTTGGGTAGACCACTTATATCAGTTACCCTATTCCCTGTTGATAATGTTCCATCAGTACTATTAGCATATGCAGGCATTTTTGGAATCTAGACTGAATAATAATCATGTTCTTGAAGAATGATTGCCGGCTGTTACCTGGAAGATACTAAATATTTATTAAATAAAAAAATATATATGTTACGTTTGGGTTCATTTAAAAATAATATTTAGCAAAGCCATCTGGAAGAATTTGAGTCAGTATAATCTAAATTGTGGAGAAATTGAGTTATGCTTACGTTCTGCTCAGGCCTTTCATGATGCCAGAACCTTGTCTCCAGCCTAGGTAACTAGGAATATTCTGCAGGTGGATTGGCCATTTACTTTAAGGCCTAAAGCATTAAGACAAAGCAAACATTTCAGTCTCAGTGGAGCTCCTTGCTTTGGACTGCTGTTCTTAAGGAGCTCTCTAGGGTTTTGGGTAATGTATGTCACCCACATGCCTGATGCTGGGTGGTGGTTCTGTTTTAGGACTCTATTTTAGCTAAAGTTTGCTCAGAGATGTTGTCAAAGTTGCTGAAAACATTAAATAGTTTTTCTCTGTTAATGAAATATATATATATATGACATTTTGCACAAAAGGCAGAAATTCATTTTATCACAGTCATAATAAAAAACTGCATTTAAAAATAAATTATAAATACAATTGGAAAGTTATTCATTCTGGACAATTTTATATGTGAACTTGTAACCATGTTTCTATCAATAATAGCACTACAATTTCTTGGCCCAGCTGGGGGAATGTGCAGTGTGAAACCTCAGATGCAGTTTTGCTCTCTCACAATTCTACACTATTATTATTACAAACCAGTCAAAACGATTACATTTGCAATATTTAGCCTAGATTTCTAAAAAATTAAGGTAAATAAACTACATATAATTTGTGATATTAGAGAAACATTTGGTGGATGCAGCATTTTCTTAATTTGAAATTTAGCAATATAGTCCTTAAAGTTTTTTTTTTAGTCCTTCTTAATTTTAGTTACTTAATTCATTTTTTAAAATGAACATAAATATGTCCATTATTTTCACTCATGCTTCCAGAAGAGACTAAAACAAGCAACGGAGACCTGTCCGACAGCACTGTGTCTGCAGATCCTGTTGTCAAATGATACTGATGGTATGCGTTGCCCCTATGAAATCATCAGAATTGTATATGAAATGGATGTTAATAAGCTAATAACCAAGTGTTTCCTGGGTCACATCTCTGGGAAATATTTAGATGCTGCAACTCTCTAAGGCAGTGCTCTAAAGTTAAGTCCATTCTTCTTCTGAAGGCTCTACTTTTCAAAGGTTGAGAATGAGATTTTAAAATCAGATTTTTGTCTGGACTTTGGCTAGATGTGCCTGGGAACAGTTATTTGAAATGAAGTTTTAGAAGGGTTAACTTAAATTCCTAAACTGCCACCTCAGACCTCTTGTAATCTACATGAATGTTTATAATTTGTATTTGTATAGGTCTTTGATCCATATTTGTCTCAGTCATTGGAAATTCAGTGCATATACTATGTACAGCCAGTAATGTTTAAACAAAAGGAATTGAGCCTGAAACTCATGAAGCATACATTTCAATATTCTTATAAAAGGGATATATGAAGATGGTTTTGATACTAGAGGTGAGGCACAAGTGTTACGTACCCTTTTTGTACAGTGTGAACTGATTCATTGTTAATTTCATGTGGCTCACAAGAGCTGCTGCTGTCTGTGGTGAGATATTTTATAACTAGTTTACATTGCTTTGAGAACATTTAACCTCCAAAAACTGCTTTAAATTTAAGATTTACTTAATACTCAAGGGGGAAGAAGATACAGATAAAGCCATAGAGTCCTGCTTGAAGCTTTACTTTTGGCTGAAGGCATTATGTATGATAGCAGAGAAAATTGAATGAATTCTTATTTCTACATCCAAACTCAGGTTTCTTCTACATTAGGTTGAACTGAAGTCTTGATGATGGTTTGGGCAGACTTTTTCTTTAAACCAAGTATAATCTAAGAAATCAGATTAAGCACTGTGCAGGCTTTTAAAAAATTACCACTGTGAGAATAAAGTTCTAATAAACTAAATCACTTACTGATTTAAAAGGTAAAGATTTTGAGTAAATTTAATTCCTGGCAAGCTATTAGCTTTATTTTTGTAAAGATTATATCAGTTAAATGGTTAATCATGGCGTATAGTCTTTTAATATAATACAATGATACCTTTACAGTGAAGACAAAAAAGTTTAAAACTTTATGTGTAATACTAACATCATTTTAGGAAATACTTGATTTTTCCATTGCACTTGCCTATTAAGCATTTCTTTGGGTAAATCCTGCAAGTAATTCTAACATTGTTGTTTGATTTCCAGCTTTTGGAACGGGTGTACTGTTACCCTGTCTGTATTCATTGATCACGGTCAGGGTAACTTTCCCAGCTCAAGGTAACACTTTCACTGTTAAAATTCAGAAGAAACAGAATAGGTAGGAAGTGTTTTTTGTTTATTATGTAAACATGACTTACAGAGTTATGTACAATGGATGGATTAAAGGCATTTAATATTTGTAATTTGTACTAACTGTAGAAATGGCCCTAAAGCATGCTGCATAATTAATAATTTATATTTTCATTATTGTAAATGTTTATATTAATGATATTGCATTTGATTGTATCAAATTGGTCACCATTTCATAGCAACAGTATTGTTTTTTCTGTTTTTCTTCTCTAACTTCCCTAAAATCGTCTCCTTTAATAGAGATAGAAATTCTAAATAGAAGAGGATCAGATGTCTCTGTCATTATCCCCACACATGTCAATTATTTTATCAATACTAGATAGAGTTCACTTGCTGACTCCATGGATACCTACAATTGAGAAAAATGTGACAGATTATTATTTTGCCTTTAGTTCAAAATAATGTCACTGCAGTCTGGATGAGGTATATAATAAGTTTACTTATTTGAAATAAAATCTCTGAAAAGATTAAGCATATTTAAATGCTGTTAAAAGTGCAGAGCAACAGGGAGTGTTTTACACCTAAGTTGGTACACATTTAGATGACAGTTTTCCTTGCTAATGTATTAATATTAATATTCTCATTTTTTTCAGACATAACTGCAGTTTAAAAATCAGTGTGAGCATTTGTTGTAAACTCACAGAAAACTTAATGTTCAAATTCTCAGGAATTAAGGACTAACCATAATATTGTCAGTTCTAATTAAATTTTATAAAAGATGGCAAGTTTGTTATCTCCGTTAAGTGGGGCTTTCCTCTTCCCCAGTTCTAAGAGAATACAATATGCATTGATATAATAGAACATTAATAAATACAATTTCAAAAATTTACTTCCTCTGGATGTTTATGTTCAAAATTGAATGTCTTAAACCAGTAGTTCTTAATATTGATCTTTTTGGAGTTCCCTTTGATCTAATAGTGTGTGTAACCTCTTTAAAAAAATACTTGCGTGCACATAGGCAAAATTTCAAGTATAAAACTGGTACTGGTTCCTCTTTGTATCCCAGGTGGACTTTTTGTTTTCTTTCCTTTTTATATTCTTAATCTTTCTGTTGCTTGCTATTTTCAAATAAAAGAACCCACATGAATGTTTAATTTTAAATCTTAATCCTGGGAAGGGATCATTAGTTTGCAATGCTGTAGTGCCATTTGCAGTCATGACTTGAACTGAAACAGTCGTAATAAAGGAGAGCCTTTTAAATACTATGCTGGAGAAAATGTTCTTGCTCAAAAAGTCTGATTGCTGCTCCTTCTCTTCTGAGGAGAAAAGTTTGTAAGGTTGTGGGAAAGATGAGACAATACCATCACATGCATTGTCACGTTACTCTTTTATGATGGATTGGCCAAACGTAAAAGGTAGACTTTAACCAATTTTAATAATTTTAGTTCTTCTTCCAGCTTAAGGTGCAGAAGTTTCAGACTGATGGTATACCTTTTCTTAAGAAAGATTTAATGCTACAGTTTTTTGTTTTTAGATGTTAGGAACAATTTAACAGGTTGTCAAAGACTTCAGTTTTAAAAAAGGAATCCAGAATAAGTGGGTCTGTAGAGATTACGTGAAGTCATAGGACTATGCAGTGAACTCAGAGATGGTGATAGCAAAATGAGAGTTTGGTTTATACAAAAAGTTCTTATATACTGTATGAAAGGTCGATTTGGACAAGTATATGGATATTTCCATCTATTGTATTAGTTTGGTTCTTCTTTACCACCTAGTTTACCGGATAGCGCTGGTTGTTCCTATCAGTGGAGACATACTCAGGAAAGTAGATGAAATTTATCTCCCAATCAGTGCAGATCTGATGTCGTAATTCTGGGATCACCTTTAAGGACTGTACATTCTGTAGTGTAGGTAAGATCTGTGTGTACTGACACATTCTTTGGTAATGCCCTCATTACTATTAACGTGAGGGGAAAAAAAGTTAGCACTTCTGTACCCTGAAGCACCACCTATATAAAATTAGTATTACAGTAATCATTTCAGAATGTGTACAAAAGGTAATAAGGCATTAAAGGTGCACTTTTAAGTTGATGTAATTACTGAATATCAGAATAATCTTCAAAGATTAATGTATTGAGAGGAGCATTTGGAGATTGGTTTTCTCTGTGTGCTAGTAACATAGCACATAGTGGTTAGAAGCATAGATTTTGGAGCCAGACTGTGATTTGAATCCTGATTTGCTGCTTACAAGGTTACTTAACCTTTCTGTGCTTCATTTCCTCAGGCATAAAATGGTGTAATAATATAGCTCATAGATTGTTTGAGGATTTAATTTGTATAAAGCACTTTATTAGGAAACTAACTACTATAAATATTAGCTATTATTATCATTGCTCTTAGAAGCAGAAATACACTTGGCATATAATTATTAGCTGTTGAAAAGTTTGAAGATAAACTGTCTGTATTTGAGTTGGTCTTATAAAAACTATTTCTTTTTAAATGGTTCAGCTAAGTGTTGACAATGTAAGGCAGGTCCTGCTCTTCCCTAACGGTAGTTCTGACAGGTGGCTAAACAACCAAAGGCAATGCTGGGAAATGAAAATTGGTGAGGCTAGCTTATTTATCCCAGGGATGCAAGGATTCGTCAATATATGCAAATCAATCAATGTGATACACCTATATTAACAAATTAAGGAATAAAAACCATATGATCATCTCAACAGATGCAGAAAAAGCTTTTGACAAAATTCAATACCCATTTATGATAAAAACTCTCCAGAAAATGGGCAAAGAGGGAACCTAAACATAATAAAGGCCATATATGACAAACCCACAGCAAGCATCATATTCAGTGGGGAAAAACTGGAAGCATGTCCACTAAGATCAGGAACAAGACAAGGATGTCCACTCTCACCACTCTTATTCAACATAGGTTTGGAAGTCCCTAGCCACAGCAATCAGAGAAGAAAAAGAAATAAAAGGAATACAAATTGGAAAAGAAGAAGAACTGTCACTGTTTGCAGATGACATGATACCATACATAGACAATCCTAAAGATGCCACCAGAAAACTACTAGAACTAATCAATGAATTTGGTAAGGTTGCAGGATACAAAATTAATGCACAGAAATCTGGCATTCCTATACACCAACAACGAAAAATCAGAAAGAGAAATTAAGGAAACACTCCCATTTACCATTGCAACAAAAAGAATAAAATACCTAGGAATAAACCTGCCTAAGGAGGCAAAAGACTTGTACTCAGAAAACTATAAAATGCTGATGAAAGAAATCAAAGATGACATAAACAGATGGAGAAATATACCATGTTCTTGGAAGAATCAATATTGTGAAAATGACTATACTACCCAAAGCAATCTACAGATTCAATGCAATCCCTATCAAACTACCAATGGCATTCTTCACAGAATTAGAACAAAAAATTTTCCAATTCATATGGAAACACAAAAGACCCCCCAAATAGCCAAAGCAATCTTGTGAAAGAAAAACGGAGTTGGAGGAATCAGGCTCTCTGACTTCAAACTATACCACAAAGCTACAGTAATCAAGACAGTATGGTACTGGCACAAAAACAGAAATATAGATCAATGGTACAGGATAGAAAGCCCAGAGATAAACCCACACACATATGGGCACCTAATTTACAACAAAGGAGGCAAGAACATACAATGGAGAAAAGACTGCCTCTTCAATAAGTGGTGCTGGGAAAACTGGACAGCTACATGTAAAAGAATGAAATTAGAACACTCCCTAACACCATACACAAAAATAAATTCCAAATGGATTAAAAGACTTAAATGTAAGACCAGACACTATGAAACTCTTAGAGGAAAACATAGGAAAAACACTCTTTGACATAAACCACAGCAAGATCTTTTTTGACCCATCTCCTAGAGTAATGGAAATAAAAACAAAAATAAACAAATGGGACTTAATTAAACTTAAAAGCTTTTGCACAGCAAAAGAAACCATAAACAAGACAAAAACACAACCCTCAGAATGGGAGAAAATGTTTGCAAATGAAACAACAGACAAAGGATTAATCTCCAAAATATACAAACAGCTCATGGAGCTCAATATAAAAAAAACAATCCAGTTAAAAAATGGGTGGAAGACCTAAATAGACATTTCACCAAGGAAGACACACAGATGGCCAAGAGGCACATGGAAAGATGCTCAACATCACTTATTACTAGTGAAATGCAAATCAGAACTACAATGAGGTATTACCTCATGCCGGTCGGAATGGCCATTATCAAAAAATCTAGAAACAATAAATGCTGGAAAGGGTGTGGTGAAAAGGGAACCCTCCTGCACTGTTGGTGGGAATGTAAATTGATACAGCCACTATGGAAAACAGTATAGAGGTTCCTTAAAAAAAACTAGAAATAGAACTACCATATGACCCAGCAATCCCACTACTGGGCATATACCCTGAAAAAAACATAGTTGAAAAAGAGACATGTACCACAATGTTCATGCAGCACTATTTACAATAGCCAGGACATGGAAACAAGCTAAATGTCCACCAACAGATGAATGGATAAAGAAGATGTAGCACATATATACAATGGAATATTACTCAGCCATAAAAAGAAACGAAATTGAGTTATTTGTAGTGAGGTGGATGGACCTAGAGTGTATACAGAGTGAAGTCAGTCAGAAAGAGAAAAATACCGTATGCTAACACATATATATGGAATCTAAAAAAAAGGTTCTGATGAACCTAGGGGCAGGACAGGAATAAAGAGGTAGACGTAGAGAATGGAATTGAGGACATGGGGAGTGGGAAGGGGAAGCTGGGACAAAGTGAGAGGGTAGCACTGACATATATACACTACCAAATGTAAAATGGATGGCTAGTGGGAAGCTGGTGCATACCACAGGGAGATCAGCTCAGTGCTTTGTGATGACCTAGAGGGGTGGGATAGGGAGGATGGGAGGGAGGCTCAAGAGGGAGGGGATATGGGGACGTGTGTGCATATGGCTGATTCGCTTTGTTGTGCAACAGAAACGAACAGTATTGTGAAGCAATTATACTCCAATAAAGAAAGATCTATTAAAAATAAAATGCATGCTTAAATCTTCAAAAAAAAAATCTCATTTTCCACCCTCCCACCTTTCATTTACATGGCACTTATTTTCAGAGGGCCTTAATGTGCATTAACACACATTTCAGTTAAGTTGAAAGTCACCCACTCTTTCTAAACTTAAAAATTTTATTAAAAAATATGATGCATGTACAAAAGAGTATATAATATGTATGTACTGTTTAGTGAATGAAAATAGAATGCTTGTGTAGCCACCAGGTAGGTTAAGAGCTTATTGCTACCAACTTAGGCGCTCCCATTATTCCTCCTCAGGTCTTGGCTCCCCTTTCTACTGCAGAGGAAACCACAGTGCACTGTGCTTTTCTTTGGGGGTCACAACCATCTATATTTTTAAAAATATGGTGTTTTGCATGTTTTTGTAAAGTTAATATAAATGTATTGACTTCTTTAATTCATTATTTTTTAAATTCATCAGTGTTGATGAATATAGCTATATAGTTTATTTAGCTTTATTTCCCTCATATTGTGTTACATGAATACACAGATATTTAGTCTGTAGGTAAGATGTGGGTTATTTCCAAATTTGGGATACTATGAATAGTGCTGCTGTAATCATCATTGTACATGTTTCTGGGTACGTGTGTTGAGTTTCTGCAGTGTGTGTCACAAATGAATCTCCTAGGTGGTAGGGCCAGGTGTACCTGCAAGTTCATTGGAGAGAATGCTAAACTGTTCTCCCATCCCAGCAGTAGGTGAGATTATTCCTCATTGTTCCATCCCTGCCAGCAGCTTAATTTCTGCAGTCTGTAGTCAGTATCTGTGTGGTTTTAATTTGCATTTCCTTGATTTTTATATGATTGAACATATTTCTGTTTAAGAGCCCTTTTTATTTTTTATTTTATGAAATGCCTTCATGACTTCTATTTTTTTTTCCAATTTATCTTTTTCTTACTAATTGTAGGAATATTTTGTATATTCTGGATACTTATTTTTGTTGGTCATATGTGCTTGCTGAATATCCTCAGTTAATTTTGTGTTTTCATTCTGTTTTTTTGTGAAGTTAGTTTTAATGTATTGGATTTCAGTCTTTTGGTTTTTCATGATTTGCAGGCTTTGTGGCTTAGTTAAGCCACAATGTTTTGTTTTGGGTTTTTTGGGTAATACAGTCGATTTACAATATTGTGCTAGTTTCACGTGTACAGCAAAGTGATTCATTTATATATATCAATATTTTTTTCAAATTATTTTCCATTATAGGTTATTACAAGATATTGAATATAGTTCCCTGTGCTATACAGTAAATCCTTGCTGCTTATCTATTTTACATAGAGTAGTTATATATATACTAGTATTTGTTATTCCCATATTCCTCATTTATCTACCCCACCCCGCCTTCCCCTTTGGTAAAGTTTGTTTTCTTATCTTAGTCTTTTTCTGTTTATAGATTTATTTATATTATTTTTTAGATTCCACATATAAGTGATACCATATGATATTTGTCTTTCTCTGACTGACTTCACTAAGTATAATATTGTCTGGGTCCATCCATGTTGCTGCAAATGCCAATATTTCATTCTTTTTTTATGGCCGAATAATATTCCATTGTGTGTGTGTTTGTGTGTGTGTGTGTATTTATATATATGCACACCACATCTTTTTAAGCCAGTTGTCTGTTGATGGCACCTGGGTTGTTTCCATGTCTTGGCTATTGTAAATAGTGCTGGCTGCATGTATCTTTTAAAATTAGTTTGTTTCCATCTTTTCCAGATATATACCCAGGAGTGGGATTGCTGGATCATATGGTAGCTCTGTTTGTTTGTTTAGTCTTTTTTCCGTAGGCCACACATTATTGAAATTTTTTTAATTAAAAAAATTGATTGCAGTTTCTAACAATGTTGTTCTCCTCCCATCCTGAACAATTCTAAGCAAGAATTCAGGGGACTGTGGCTCTTGAAGCCTGTCAGAACTTACTGATCTACTATGATTACGATATAGAAATTTATAAGACATTAGTTAACACTGAACTGATGATTTTATGGTGTATAATTTCATACTGTTTTGACTAGCTCACTGTGTCTCTGATGGTGCACACATTATAAAAGTGGATTCCTCAGTTAAACCCTTTAACCTAATTTTGAGTTGCAAAAGTTACTTTATTAATCCACCATTTTAAGAGCAGCACCTTTTAAAAACTTGGCATTGAGATTACGTTATTCCACTCATGTTGCATAGTACATCCCCTCTGCAGTGATTTCAGTATGATGTCTTGGTTTTCTTTTGGGAAGTAACTGTTAAAGCTACAGAACCAACTTTAGTTTTTTTTCAGGGATGTTCTAGAAAATAACCACAAAAAGCAAAAGAAATAAAGATAGTTTTTATTTGCTAGCTTTTATTGCTAGGTTAATTTATTACAAAGAAAGTGATATTTCTGTTGAACTTTGTTATAATTAAACATACTGTACCAATTAAAGATAATTATACTTGTTTCCTAGTGGGCTGGGATGCCTGGAACCAGACATGTCAGGGTGGAAAAAGGAACTTTTATACCAAGCCCCATGGCCAGCTGTGCTTCAAGTGAGTTTTAAAGTTAATTGGTCCCTTCTTTAAGGAGGGTCTGGCTCAGAAGAAACAGGAATTGGTAGAGCTGCACCCTGTCCATGGTGATCCGCCCCTAAAAACAGTATCTAAAGGACCATAAACTTCTGAATGCTGGTTCATTAAGGTTCCACTGTAAAACTAAACATCTTTTGTGGTACTCATCTGCTTGTCTTTTTATTGCATGATGTTTGAACAGTTACCAAAACTAGACCTGCATTTCTGCTAGTGCTCGAGCCTCAAGGCACAGGGCTCATCACCTAACTGCACAAATTAATGCTATTAGGCCCAATTATGAGACAAACTTGATTATAAATATACAAGTTTCAGAATGACAGGCACTTAAAGCTCATTAAGTAAAATACAAAAATAGATTATATTAATAGGAAATATTTAGTGTTTATCAAATTATAAATCTAGGCTTTTACCATTTTTTGAAAAGATACTGGAAACTGAAAAGAGATGACACTGAAATAAAGTGAACAATGCATTTTTTCCATAGCTTTCATTCTGAGCGCTGAACAATGCAATCTAAGAAAAGGACTTACCACAAAGCACCTAAAATAACATTTGTAGATGGGTATGTTGTCAACCATTTCTTACTGTTTCCCTCCCAAGTCTCAGTATCAAGGCATCAATAGTACGTTCCACAAGCGGCTGTCAGCATTCTGAAACCAAGTGGTGTGCCTGTATGTATCAGAGAAGTTGAAAACCCTTAAGGAGGCAGCTCTCCTTCCTGGGTGCTCTTCACCCAAAGGCGCAAGAAGGTTATGCTTCAGATTCTGCGCCTCTATTTTCACTTGGACTTCCATCATTGTCATCTGGTTGATCGTTTAACAGTACATATTTTCCATCATTGGTTAGTGGTATGGACAGCATTAATTGAGCCAATGCTTCTGGATCCTGAAGTTATGGGAGTTTAAGAAGGAGAAAAGAAAATGCTTAAAATGCACTTAAAACCCCTTTGGCTTGGCTGTCACTATGTTCTGTAATGTAGCCTCATTCCTTCTGACTCGTCTATGTGCGCCTTCAGGTGGGTCTCCTTGAATCTCTAAAGAAACCCTCAATTGAATTACTTCCTCCAGAAACTAGGCCAAGTTTCTACCTCTCAGCCAAAATATCATTTACATAGCCAACTCAGAATCATCTTTCTGGAAAGAGTCCAGAGAGGAACTTCCCTCACAACTTTGACCTTTAAACTCATTCTTTTCCTTTTACTCTATACCAAGAGTTGGCAAACTATGGCCATTTGGCTCACCACCTGTTTTTATAAATGAAGTTTTACTGGAACATAGCCATGCCAATTCATTTACATACTATGGCAGCTTTTATGTTAACAGCAGAGTTGAGTAGTTGGCAACAGAGATAGTAAGCTGAGAAAGGTTTATTATCTGGCCCTTTACAGAAAGTTTGCCAACTCTGATCTACACCATAAAATACAAACTTGCAGGGCTTGCTATTTTTTCATTATGTTGGTCTTAGTCCTTGATCTGTCTGCCCCTCCCTGATAGATCAGAATTGCACAAGTATGATACCCACTAGCTATTCAATACACGTTACTATTTACATTAATTAAAAATTTAAAATCCAGTTCCTTAGTCACACTAGCCACGTTTCAATCTGCATATTAAATAGATCTTTTCCATTACTGCAGAAAGTTCTACTGGACAGTGCTGAACCAGAAGCCCCTTGTTCACTGCTGTAATTCCAGGGTTTTTCTTATACAAAATTTAATCTCAAAAATTAGTTGGGTAAATGAAAGATTGCAAACTGCTGAAAGACAGGTCTGAGAGTCTTCATTTCCAATAAGCTTCCAGGTAACGTCTCAATGTTGCTGGGCCTGTGACCACTCTGAGGAGTAAGGCCTTAGAGCGCATGGTAGATGCTGAGGTTTGTACCAGCTTAATTTGAAAGAAAGGAAATCTAGCCAACAACAACAGCAAACAAAAAAACTGATAAAACAGTAGGAGGTGCAGCAGTGATACTAAGAACTCTACGTGTTACCAGTGACCATGGAACTAGCTGATCAAAAATGCCTGGTAGTTAGAAGGCTTAAAAGGAAATCCCAAACTTGGCCACCCTGCCTAGTGAGCATCATTTCTCTTTTTGAGAGAAATCTAAGTGTAAAGATAGCCTTTGAGTTGTTGTTAAACCAGCACTAAAATGCACCTACCTTCTGAACCTCAATGATTTCTTTTCCCAAATTAATAGCATAACATATCTGCAAAAGACAAGAAAAGTAGTGTTTGGCAAAGGCAGAAAAGGATAAAGAATTTTAGAAAGAAATATGATTATGAGAGTACAACGAGGTCACTGTCTGCTCACGTCAGCATGGGGACAGAGGACCTGGCTGTAGGAGACTCATCACCCAGGGCTCTGAACACTAGCGTCCACCTGTCCTGGTCTCCTGTTGCCGGTTTGTGCGTACAAAAAATATCCAGGTTAAGTGAAAACTGAAGGTATTAAATCGTTTAAAGTTCTTACTGGGATACTTTTTTCCTTTCTCTCTTAACCGTATTTAACCACTGCACGTTCATACACAGTGGTAAACAGATACTTCCTGAAAGAAGGGTTGATTCATTTTGATTAATTCTAAGTAGTGAATGCAGTTTTTCATACTAAAGAAAAGAACAGTTTAGATGTACTTTCCTGACATCTGCTTCCTTGGTTTGCTCTCTGAGAACAGATTTTCTCCATTGTAACTTTTGCTTTAATTTTTAAAAGAATAAATTTGAGGGGAACTGCTTTAAACACTTCCTGATATCTCTACTAAACTCTTATATTTCACCATTAAAGTTCTTCATTCACTCTATTTTGGTTGATATGTATTTTCCATAAGGAAATTATACTCCAGTTTTCTTTCAGTGGGGCCTTACTAGGAGGTATTATTATCTAAACTACTCAATGGGGACCTGAAGAATAGTCAACTAAATATCCAGGGGGGTTGTGTAAAATAACCCTTTAAGTATCTTTGTTTGGGCTGAAATATTATGGAATCTTAAGATGAAGAAAATAACAAGACCTTTTCGCCTTCTGAGTTGCTTTCAAAAACATATGTGCTCAGGGACTCTCCGCCTGTGGATTCGGGCAGGCGGACCACAAAGCCAACCAGTCTCTTGTTTTCTTGATGAGCAGCAAACTGGGTGACACTGGTGAGTTCAAACTAGAAAAAAACAGGAATAGACCTAATATCACACAACAAACTGGAATTAAAAAACAGACAAGATCATTCTCCATGGCAAAAGTCATGAAAAAAGTGCACTATTGGTGACATTTAATTTGGCAAATAAAATTTAGTAAGTGCCTACTTTGTGCTTCAGGTGGCTACAAAGGTGAATTAAGGAGTAATCACTGAAATTAGCATGCATGAGGGTACTTACGTTGGCCCTTGTTACTTGAGTCTGAGGATCTATCAACCTGAAATTTTAAGAGATTCATTGTATCACAAATGTTGGATAAAATTATATCCTTAGATGAGTTTGTACAAGTTCAGAATAAAATCACACAAAACCCCTCGAAATATGAAAATATAAGACCTAGTTTAGGGCGAGGTGAGATCGCTCCATGTGACGATCCAAAGGGAGCATGTGCCATGATTTCTGCCTTTGTTGAACCTGTGTAGTTAAACCTCAGGGTATCTTTAATGGAAGATTATAGCAAATAGAGAATTTCACAGTATTTTAGTGCTCATCCAAAAAGGCTGCATTATAATTCTCTAGAAAATTCTCCAGAAAATTAATGTGGATGGATCTTATTCCGTACAGCCTCCATCTCAGCACTTACTATCAGTCTGTTTCCCTTAAAGTACTGGATAAATGGATACTTCTAAGTTTAACAATTTTTTTTTAAAACATGGGGTAGAGGTGAGACAACAGTGAAGGGATTTTAACAAAACTATTCCCTATCAGTTTGGGTGTAGGAGGAGTAACTTTAAGAAGGTATTCTACATAAATTCTTTAACAACATTTTAAGCATCATCAGTGTCTCTGAGAAAATTAACTGCATTAGAGAATTTAATGTTATTTTATATATAGATAAAAATTTCTACTTTCTAACACATGGTATTGTGTATATAAATTATTATTGATTTGCTGTAAGTTTCATAAGTGAAAGCAAAAAATCTGTTAAAAAGATGGTTATAATTCTGTTTATATGAAATGTCCAGAATAGGCGAATCTATAGAAACAGCAAGATTAGTGGCTAGGGCTGAGCAGGTTGCAGGGGAAAAGGGGATGACTACTAACAGGTATGGGTTTTCTTTGGGGGGATGATGAAAATGTTCTAAAACTGTTTGTGGTGATGGTTGCACAAATCTGAATATACTAAAAAACACTCTAAAGGGGCGAACTGTACAGTATGTAAGTTATATCTCAATAAAGCTGTCCCCCCCAAATGGTTACAATTTCAAAGGTATGCAGTTATACTTTTTAAAGCATGGTGTTTATAATCAGAGGGCTTAAGACTGAATTCCAACCTGTCTACTTACTTTATGATCTTGTGTAAGTCACCCTGACTTCTCTCAACTGCTTTGTAAAATTGGGATAAGAACCTCCATATTTCAAAAAGGTGGTTAAGAAAATGAGAAAATGTGTATGGAATTTTTAGCTACAAAGCTAAATAAATAAATTTTTATTTATGTCCCTATTAATGAGTATGAATTTAATGATTTTTAAAATTTGCATCATCAACAATTTCCCTCAAGTTGGGATAACTTTAAATATTTTGTAAAATTTTTCTATAAATGAAGATTTAAGCCATTCATATCATATTTTGTGAGTAACTTTTAAGTTTGCTGTCTACATCAGGTAACCTGGATTTGCTTAAGATCTGATTTTCTGTGTGACTTCTCAATTGTCTCAAAACATGAATTCCCATACAAGGGTATGTATGGTAAAATTTACCATTATTGATATTTAACACATCACAACATTGTACAACCATCACCACTATCTAGTTCCAGAACATCTTCAGCACCTCAAAAGGAAACTCCATACCTGTTAAAGCAGTCACTTCCCATTCTACTTTCTTCCAGCTTTTGGCAGCTTCTCACTAATCTGCTTTGTCTCTATAGATTTGCCTATTCTAGATATTTCATATAAATGATCATACAATATGTGGCTTTTTGTGTCTTTCAATTAGCATAATGTTTTAAAGGCTCATCCATGTTGTAATATTTACCAGTACTTCATTTCTTTTTAAGGTTGAATAATATCCCACTGTATGTATATACCACATTTTGTTTATCTATTCATCTTTTGATGGACATTTGGATTATTTCTACCTTTTGGCTACTGCGAATAGTACTATTATATGAACACTTGTTTTCAATTCTTTTGGGTATCTACCCAGGAATGGAATTCTATGTTTAAGTTATAGAGGAACTGCCAAATTATTTTCCACAGTGACTGAACAATGTTATATGCCCACCAGCAATGGGTTCCAATTTCTCCACATCCTTGCTAACACCTGTTACTTTCTTAAAAAAAAAAATCCATAGCCATCCTAGTGGGTGTGAAGTGGTTCTGGATTTGATTTGCATTGCCCTAGTGACTCATGACACTGAGCATCTTTTCATGTGCTTGTTGGCCAATTATATATCTTTGGAGGAATGTCAACTCAAGTAGACATTCTTCCATTTCTTAACTGGGTTTTTTCTGTGTTGATTTGTGAGAGTTCTTTATATATTCTGGATACTATACCTTTATTAGATAAATGATTTGAAGATGTTTTCTCCCATCCTGTGGGTTGTCTTTGCATTTTTGGGGATAGTGTTATTTGATGTACTACGGTTTTTCACATTGCTTTTACATATATTTACTCTCATCTTTTTTGGTGGTGATGATAAGAAAGATTATCATAAGCTTTGTAGCTTATGAAAACTTTCAATGCCTATGAAAGGTCCAGGACGTACTTAGAGAAAATCTTTAAATAAATATAAGGTTTTTATTCATAAGAACCTCATTCTCAGTAAAAGGTTTATAACAAATGAAAAGGACTGATTTTAATAAATGGAAGAAACTATATTCTGATTTTTGCCAAAGTACTAATTAACTTTTTTGAAACTACCATTTATTGAGTACTTTCTATGTGCCCATCACAGCTGTAAATGTTTTACATGAATTAACTTATTTATTCCTCATGACAATACTATGGGGTGTGGATATGGTTGTTTTCATTTTATAGCTGAAGAAACCGAGGCACAAAGGTTAAGTAACTTGCTCAAGTTCATACAGCTAATGCCAAAGTCAGGAGTAAGGCTCTAAAGCAGTGCTGCTGTCCCACAGAAATTGAGTGTAAGCCTCATATGTAATTTAAAAATTTCTAGCAGCCACATCAAAAAAAGTGAAAACAGCTGAAATTAATACACTTTAATAGGTTGGAAATATTACCAGCTAGGTGTATTATTAATTTAAAAATTATTTTGCATTCTTTTTTGGGGGGGATAGTACGAGATCTTAAATGTTTGGTATGTGTTTTACACTTAAAACACTTCTCAATTCAGATGAGTTAGGTTTCAAGTGTTACATGTAGCTACAGTATTGTACAGCACAGGTCTTAATGCCCATGGCAGCCACAGCTTGACTGTCGTTTGCCATCACTCATACGGATCTTATTACTTGAAACCCCAAATCATGTAGTTAACATGACTTGGCTTCTTTATTTTCAGCCCAACAAATATTAATCAGATTTTCCTTGTGGTGGTCTAGTTATCTCAGGCAGGCTCATGTTCTGTTTTCATAGTTTTTAATTTTTATAAATAGTACTCTCAGAGATGGAAGAGAAAAAACAAAAACCCTTCCACTTGCAAGCTCTGAGATTCAGAGTAACTCTCGAGTGATGGCATCTTTACGCCCAACAGGGTAGAATTCACTCACCACTAAATATACCAGTTGCTAAAAATACCAGCTCTTGTCTTTAAGGGCACTTCTTCTAGCCAATGTATCTTATAAAACCAAAATGTAAAAAACAGAGCAGAAACATGAATAGCATCTTTACGTAATCTAATCAAACAATTCTACTATGAACATTCTAAATGGTTAAACGTGCTTTCAAAGGGGAATCAGTCGAAGCTGTAAGAAAATCTGAAAACGGAACTGAATGTACCTCAGAGCTTGACTGGTGACCATCAGATGGGATTCTGTCATACGGAAGATGTTATGAATAGCCCGAGCAGCCAGTACTTGTCTCATCGCTTCGTAAATCACTTCAGTAGTGTTGTCTGTTTTAACTGCCATTGATCCCAAAAACCGAACTATAAACATCTGTTGCAAAAGAGAATCTGCAAGAGAGCATTTTCTGCTCAGGATCATTTCACTTCCTGCCTGTCGATGCGCATACCAGCGGCACATGTGCTGGTCTGAGAACAGGCTGAAGACCTCGGGTTTGCCTTGCTTTCTGGAGGGCTTTCTACCAAAACCTCTGAATACTCTGCTTTTATATAAGCCACAAATTGCCAAAGCTCTGAATCTCCTATTGTCCATATTTTGTCTGTTTGGAACTATTCATTAGACTAGAAAAGTACCTCTTTTTCTTCATCTATAAAATGAAACCACATGAACATCCTTCTAGCATGAAAACTCTAGGTTGACTACATGTAAGTGGCAGTATATGCATCTTACTTTTTCTCTGAAAATAAGAGCTTTTCCACTAGACAATAGAAAATTCATTCATTACTTTGGCCCACTGATAAAGTCCTCTTATAGAAGAAAATAAGACCTGATGTTGGGTTTCATTCAATTCATGCACATCATTTACTGAAGGGCAGTGATGACGTTCCATAAACTAATGGAGATTGCAGAACTATTGATTAGCTTATTTGATGCTAGTGAGCTGACAGTATTGGCTTCTTGGTAATGGCACGTAACCTGACAAACTGAATAACAGCAGCCACAACTGGAAGATCATGAAGAAGGTTTAAAAGATCTTTTTTTTTTTTTCTGTAAGAACAGTAATTCACTTATCCACCATTTGAAACTAAGAAGCCTACTTTTTCTTCACTTGTCCTCCCTATGAGTATCCTGGCCCCTAAAAAATAAGGGTTAAAAAAACTTATTAGGAAAATATAATTGATATGTTATAAATGGTTACTCCCATATGAAGCTAATTTTTACAAGTTAGAAAGCTTTTTGTGTAGACAGTTAAACTGTGGACTGTGTGAGAAGTCAGCTAGATATAAGCAGAGAGTCAGATTTGATGCAGAGCCTATTAACATCATTTTTTCTTTTTTTACCTAAAGCTGTAAGGAATGCCAGTTCTCAAGTCCTACTTTTAAATTTAAATAAGTGGCATTTCATTCTAATGACATTCTCAGGCTTCAGTCAAGGAGAGGCTGTGGTAAAATGAGGTCTTGCCAGCACTTCTAAATTGCCTTGGCTGGGAAGTGTAGCTCTTTGGAGTAGGAGGTTATGGTCAGCTCTACTGAGTATGTTCTTATGTACCTTGTAAGAATGTAAATCAAACAACAAAAATCAGAATCTGAATTTGAACAAATTAAATACTTTTTTTTTTCATGTCATCTTCAAATTTAAGAATGAGTTATTTGTGTTTTTGGTTTTCTAAAATGAAATAGCATGTCTATGACTCACCCAGATTTTATCCTCTTGGACTTTGTTTTGCAGTAATGTTATAGCAGATTTAGATTTGGCAGCATTTATCTGCAGGAGCTACAAAAAGGGTATGGATGTGGCTGATGGTACGACAGCTGCAGGAAATCTGTCAGCCTCCCCTTAGTGTTTATCCCAGGACGGTCCTAACTGCATGTGTCCTAGTGAGTTTGCACAGAGAACACACATCTGTGGATCATAATTTCAATTCATATTTCAAGTCAAAGCTCTTTAGAACATGACTTCACATCTTATTTCAATGGCCCTGGTCATTTTGTGCCGGGGAAAGAATAAGTACACAGAACTAGCCACTTACCTTCTGTTTCTGGAAATGTCTCATCCTCAGTTTCACCAAAAGGGTTGATACGCCTAGGGGAATAGCCAGAGTCAAACATCCTGACAGTTTCAGCTAAAGGGACACATGACACTTGAACTCTAAGTCAGAAGGTGATAGTCTCTGGAGGTGGGTAGGGACATGAGACGTTAAATTTATTTTCAGTTCTCCCAGAGATAACCCCCCTTAGCCCATACCTGCTCCCTCTGTTCTGGTCAAGGAATTCTGTAGCAGGAAGTACAATGTCAAACTGAATAGGTGTTCCAGGTGCAATTAGTTGTTCAGCTTCAGGTATAACGACTGCTGCTTTGGGAACAATCTTGTCGTTTTCCACCTCTGAACTTTTCATGTTCTGGCTGGAGTACAAAATAGGAAAAAAAAATTTTTTTTAAATCCCTTTCAACCTTAAGCTTTTACAATCAAATGAATACTCGTTGAACGCCGATGTAACTTTTACAGGTAGATAAGGGAGAAGATTTAACCCACTCTACCAGTAAATCTTCGTAAAATGCCATTCACGTCCATGGTTAAAATCCCTCAGATCTCCACATTACCAATAGCTTGTTCTGGTGCACAGCATTCTGCATTAAGACTACTTATTATATTACCTATTAATTTCCTGTTTGTATCTTTCTCCCTTTGAGACAGGTTTTTGAGGGCAGGAGCTATAGCTAAATCATATTTATTACTTGGTACATAGTAGGCACTCAAAAACGTTAGCTGAATGAATAATACATCTTGGCCTAGCATTCAACCACCTGGCTGTCCTTTCTCCTGAAGGTCTCCCTCTCCCCTCCCTTAATGCATCCTCCACTAGAGCTACACCAAACACACATGTGCTTCTCATTTCCAACTCCATCGCAGGTCTGCTGCTCCCTCACTCTCTCCTGCACTTCAAACACCAGCTCAAATCGCCATTCATCCACTAGGCCTTTCAAGCCAGCCTGACCCTCTCCTTCCTCTGCAGTCCTGTGGTTCTTCTCAGTAAGCCACGAGGACAGTCTTGGATCTCTATGTGCCTCCTGAGCACTGTGCCCACATGTACTGTTTTGAGATTGTGGCACGTAAAGGTAGAGCACGGTCTGTAGTAATTAATCACGTGCCTCCATGTTTCTTCTCTTCCAGTGTCAGAATGCTGTAATTTAACCTTTCATGTTTATAATCTTTTCTCCTCTCCTTTTAGAGTGTAAAAACCTTTGAGGGGCAAATCATGTAAAAGTATTTTGATTTCTTACATTGTTTGAACCATAAGAAGACTCTCAGTATCTTTCCATTCATTTGATATTTTGTGTATCAGTATTTCACATTTCTCAAGTATGTCAATAACTAAATAGGTTGTATGGAACTATTATAATATCATCTGACGAATGAGCATAATGAATGGAAAATGGATACAAGCACAATAGACAGAATGGTAGACGGTCACTGCAAGGAGAGATGCTTAGTTTTAACCTCAGTTATTAACAGAAAAGGAAACCGAGGCCTCTAGAGAAGTTGAGTAGTAATCCTGAAGGCACTCAGTTATCTGGTGAGTTAGCTAGATTAAGAACTGAGGTCTCCTCACTGCCAGTATAGTGCTTTCCCACAGTGTTACACTGCCTCAGTAACCCAAATGAACCACATCTGCTATATGATCCAATCTTTCAAGAGAGGAGTATGATATAGTAAGTGAAGCACTGGAGGAAGGTGTGAGTAGAAGCTTCAAGGGAAGGAAGCGAGTCCCAAGATTTTGGTTCCCCAGCTGGTATGAGGGGAGATCACACAACGAAGACAGGACAGGGCCAGGCTGTAGAGGGCTGTTAACACCATCGGGTGAGGTCTAACTTGACTCTGCATGTAGGCGGCCACTGAAGACTCTTTGAACAGAGGAGTGAAATGATGCAAATTAAAGCATCACCTGTGATCTGCATGTCACCAACTCGAATGGACACTTTGGGATCATCATCCTGTTTGGTCTCCCAAAGCATCTAACATAATTGACCTCTCCTCCTTGAAATTCTCCTTTCTTGGTTTGTGCTGATGCCACACATTATAGGTTTTCCTCCTACTCTTTTGCTGTTTCTTAAGTGTTTTTTGCAGGCTTCTTCTCCTCTAATCCACATGTTGGAGTTCTTTAGACTTCTGTCCCAGGCTCCACTTCCCTCCCTCTACACTCTCCTTAGCTGACCTCTTCTACCAGTATTTCCATGCTGATGGGCTCCCAATTCAGAGACTCAGCCCAGACATTTTCTTTGCCCTCCAGACTTATATCAGTTGACTACTTGACAACTCACTGGAATGTCTCACAAGCGTCTCAAACTTATGTCGTAAACCGAACTCCTGATACTGACTACCAACTCTTCTTCATGTCTTCATGGTGGTGTCATATCACTACCAACTGCCCAGGTGTTCAACCCAGACTGTGGTCATCCTTTGTTTGTTCCTTTCTTTCCACTTCACATCTCACATAACAAACGTCCTACAGATTCTGCCTTCAAAGTAAGTCCCCAATCCACCTACTTTTCATCTCCTCTGCCATGATCCGTTTCAGACACCACCGTGTTCTCCTGGACTATTGCTACAGACCGCTCACTGGATACCTGCTTGCCCAGCTCTGCCTTGTGTGTCCTCCACAGCAGCCAGAGCTGACCTTGCAACATGTGAAGTGGATCATCTTTCTCTCGCTCGCTCTCTCACACACCCCTACCTCTAAAACCCTTCCACAGCTCCCCAAACCCCTGCCCTGACTTCCTTCATGATCTGTCCCTGCCCCCCTCCCTCCCAACCTCGTCTTGCTCTATGACCTCCCTTTGCCGACCATTGTCTAGTTACAGTGATCTCCTTTCAGTTCCTGAAAGACACCAAGCTCTTCTCTGCCATTCAGCCTCCACAGCTGGGATCAGGAATGCACTACCTCTGGCTCTTTGCAAGAGAGGCTACTTCTCATCTCTTACTTCTCAATTTAATTATCTCTACAGACAGGCCCTAAATAGGTCTCCTCCTTATTCTCCATGACAGCATCCTCATCTTTAACATAATAGTGCTTTCCTGTATTTTAACTCAGTATTTGTTTACCTTTTGCCTGTCTTCTCCTACAAGTCTGTAAGTTTCATGATCTAGCTCAGCGCCTGGACACATACTGGACACTCAACAAACATTTGTTGAATAGCTGGATAAATGAATGAATATTAGATATAAGTAACTGCAGAATGAGGGAAGGCCACACATGAAATTTGCTTGGAAGTGAACACCAGTTTGTTCCCAAGAACAGAGTTTCTCTGCTTCATTCTCCCACTGTCATCAAAACATCTCTTTATTCTAATGAGCTGACCCTAAGAGAGATACTGCCCCGCCCCTCCACTGCTCTGGGGCCATCATCTGGCAGCCACATCTGTCACCCTTCCAATCTTTGCACTGATTCAGCTGTCTGGCTACAGTCATTTTTTTTCTAGGGATTCTTCTGTATCCCTTCTATGGGTTCCTTTCTAAGAATGTGATTTACTTATTCTGTTGTAGAACAGAGGAGAAAAATCAGTTACTGAATAAATAAATCTGAGCTGCAGACTGTTTTTTTAGAAAACCAGTCACACCTTCTGATTACACCCCAGAAAGACAGCATTTTAGAGCTGTAAGAGGCCTTGGAGGTGGTCTGATTTCTCTCATCTTGTATCACAAAGTTGAGGAGACAGAGGCCCAGAGTGCTGACGACCCACTCAAGGACATCTAGCTGTGTTCAGAGCAGAGCTGTTATTAAGACCATGTCTCCTAACTCCAAGTCTAGTGCAGTGTTCTCCACTATGTCCCTCTAACACTCATGTGGCTTTACAGAGAGAAGACAGACACGTTTACCCAGTACAATGCTCACAGGTTAGCCCCACTGGCCGGATCTGTATTTCCATTTCCATTTATAAAGTGCTTTCCTTGAAGCTGCACTTAGTAAGCATGCTACTTTTGTGTAAACTGTTACCCTTAAATTATGGCACTGGAGTGTTCTCAGACTTGTTGCCTCGTCCCCATTTTGATTCCCTTTGCTCAGGTTCTCATGTTCTGTTTCACAGCTACTATCACAGGGACATCCCATGGGGCCTCGCTGCCCTCCCTTCTCCCGCCCCACCCGCTCTCTCCCAGAAGGTGCCGCCCAGCAGTCTTTCCAGCCGGTTCTGACTATGCCTCCCCTCTTGTCAAAGCCTGCAGTTCTGTTCCCCTGCCTGTGGCTCCTCAGCAGGGCACCTAATTCTTTCACCATCGGACTCAGCCTATTCTCTGCTTTCTCTCAGGCCGTTCCTCCTGGCGTCCCAGGGCTGGGTGTGTGAGCACTGGCTCCACACTGCACCGCACTGAGACCCTGGGAAGTTACTCAGCCACTCTGAGCTTTCTGACAACTTTCTTCTGGAGTCATTAGACAATATCTGTAAAACATGTAACGGGATTCTTTCTACCTTGCCACTAAAGATGGAGGCCTAATACAGTCATGATTTCAACTTGCCCTGTGATGCCATGCTTTCATTAGCATAACAGATAATACAGCCTTCTATTATTTAATCAAATGGAAACTCCCATTAAGATGGCATTCCTGGAATAAATCCTAAAGCAGTATTCAAAACGAGGAAAGCTGTATGTGTGAAAATGCTCACTATAAACGACAACAGCAAACAAAGGAAGGGGAAGCAACCTAAATATTCAAATAGTCAATAATAATAAATGATGGAATAGTGTGTAAAGGAACAATTATGAAGAATGTGAAAATATGAAAAATATATATGTGAAATAAATGCACATATGATAAGGCCTGCACCATAACATGGACACATAAAAGGTGATTTTCTTCCTTATTTAAAAAAAATTTTGTTTTGGTTCCGTAGTTTTGTTGATGCTGATACGAAATGTGGGGAGAACCCCTGACTGGCAGGATACTCAGTGCATGTCCTGTGTGCTCAGGCTGAAGCTGCAGGGTCCAGGGGAAGGAGGTGGACACTGAAAGCAGACAGCTTTGAATTCTGACTCGGCCCCTCATTTGTGGTGTGAACATGGGCAAAGTATTTACCGTTTCCTGGTCAGAGTTACTGCTTCTGTAGAACAGGGCTGAACACCACGCTGCTGTAAGGATGAAATTCCTAGTACAGGTGAAATCCCTAATACACAGTTTGGCTCCACAAAAGCTAGTTTTTTTTCTGTCCTTTAGTTACCTGGGGCAAGGGCTTTCTTGTTTTTTTGCAAAACTTGTAATTGGAGTCACTGCTTGGAGAGCCGTCTGATTCAACTTGATGGCGACTGCCTAAAAATCCAGAGGAAGACACGCTCAGTTCCAAGAGGTGGACGCTTACCTCTCACATTGAGAAAAGAGCTGAGACGCACGTAGGGCAGCTGTGAATTACCTCTGGGTTGTCAGTCAGGTAGATCTGTCTGGAGATGTTGTTTATTGCACATATCCACTGTAGATGACATGAAAAAAACCTGCTGAATCCCAAAGTCACCCACTATACTAGAACAGAAGTGAAACAAACAAAACCTTTACCTCTTCATTTTCCTTTCTGCTTTCTGCCTGGAGGATTATTCCCCTGAAATAAAGTACATCTAAGTAAGTGCTTCCCGGACCTCAGTGACTGAGTATCTGCATGCAGCGGGCCAGGAGTAAGATACACATAATACTGCTCTACTTCTGCGGAGGCGTCGCTCTTACAGGGACTCCACTCCACACGTGCCAGTCCCTGTGCTCCTCATCTCATCTGTGGGACGCGGGGAACATGGATTTCATCCCTATTTCTTACCTGAGGGAACCAAGGCCCAGAGGAGTTACGTAACTGCCTGGGACTGTGTGTGACTAGAATCCAGAGTCTTCATTCCCAGGTCATTTACCATCACCCAGAGAGGGAGGATGATGTCTAAAAATGCTCTGCCATTCTGGGAGAAGAGATGGTCTACATCATACCAACGCTGCCCCCTCCCCATGAACGTGCTATTGTTTAAATAAAATCTCAACTCAGAAGCCCAACAGAGAAAGCAAATGCAAGCAGAGCAGCTCTGACTGAGAATGGGGCCACTCCTCTCCCCCAAGCAGGTGAAGCCTGGAGCACTTCATGGGGCTCCAAACTCCTTGGAGCAGTTTGAAACCACTGCTCTAAGTGAGAGGGGGTCCCACTGGGATGGGATCTACTGTGATGATACACGGCTGCGGTTCTGCAAACATGGCCTCTCCTGAGCCCGAGGTGCACGGCAGATGTGGGGACAGAGTGCTGACGAATAACTCTGCTGCAGCGGCACGTCCTGTTCACATCTCCTGTGTCAGCTGGGGAAGCGGACTCCTCGGGCAGGCACCCACTCTCCCCCTCAGCCCCCCGACCCCGTTATGTGGACACAAAGGCTTGTCTAGAACAGACGAGGAGCGGCTACGGCCCCACCCCTCTCTCTCTGAGTCTCCGCTGACAAACAGCTCCTTCTATTGCCGTCTTACACATGGAGGTCACCTCTTCTCCACAGCCACAGACAAATCCTCTCTGGGACTTCTTAGATAAGGCAGGCTCGATTCCATATGGTCCTGTGTGCTTGCTTAAAGAGGACATAAAACCACCCTCCCGAAAGGTCACCACCACCCAGAACGGGGCCTCCCCCGTGGAGGGCTGGCACACAGGAGTGACCTAGCAGGCCCTGGGCAGAAGTGGGGTCGCTGCACCTGTTTCCTCCCACATAAAACCCATGTGGCCTACGCTTTTCCATTGGGAGTGGTGATCTGGAAGCAGTATCGTCGGTCTTCACAATCCACCGCCATCACTGAGCAGTTGTCCAGGTCCTGGATCAAGCCTCCGGCCACGGCGCCCCGGGGCTGACACATGAGATTCCCGCCTTGGGTGAAGAAGTAAAGTCTCTCCCAGGTGGTGGTGACCAGCCCTGTTTTACTGTAAGAATTGTGTTGTGAAAAGCTCATTAGTACTAGGAAGCATGAGAGGCACCTCAGTCTTGCTGCCTCTTTATGGGTATTGGTAGCATTTTAGAAATAATGTGTTGCTTTACATTAAAGCAAAACTTCTCTGCAAAGAATTCAGGTGCAAAGAGTAGCAGGAGAGGTACAGGTTAGCTTGAACGAGCTGGGAGCTGATGGGCTCTGCTCAGACGGGAAAGGCCGGTCGGTCCACAGCCGACTCCAGGGTCGGGGCAGGGGGCGCCCACCCCCACTGCAGCCAGTCTCTGGCTTCTAAACCTGGGATCTGGAAACGTAATTAGTCCATCACCATCGGGAACTGAAAACCTGGAAGATCATTTCTCTAAGACACAGAGCTGAACTGCTCTAAGTCTGGTTAGAGTCACCAGGGTTACCCCGGCCACAGCGCACACCCCCGAATCCTGGGCACTTTATACCAGATTGGGTTTTGCCCCAGCTAGATGTCATGCTTCTTCTGTGGGCTGTTTACAAGAGGAAAATCTAGTTCCTGGCAAATAAAACCAGAACCTTGTGGAGTTTTCTATCTGTACAGAACTAAAGGAGACCTTTGGCCTGTGATCTCAAGGAGCTTTACAGATCTTTGAAAGGCTCTAACCTGGTAAGAAAACAGCTGGCAATTCCTCTTCACACATCCTCCATTTGGGGGATATGAAATATATTTATTTGATTCGGTATTTACTGAGCAGTGACTATGTATGGGGCACTAGGTTTCCTGCCTCAATAATTACAATTTCCAAAAATGGTAATAGCTAACATTTGAGTGCTTATACCTGCTAGGAATTACCTCACTCAATCTTTGTGACAACTTTATGAAGTAGGTGCAATCTTCAGCTCTATTTTACAGATGAAATGACGGGACAGCGGGGCCCAGCCGGGCCAGGACGTCTGACCAAAGTCAGAGCTCACCACCGCACCTGACAACAACCCCACCTGCTCTCAGGCACAGTCAAACCTGGGCACCTCTTTAATTCATAGTGAACATCTGAAACCTGAGGGTTAAACATGGGGTTCAGTCTATATGAACCTAGGTGATTCTGGAAGCTTTCTGGCCCTCAGACTCTGGCCTCAGTGCTGCATCACCGGCACACTGCTCTCACCCATCAGCGGTCTGGGGAAGGGTCTCAATGGTCTAGGATGATGACAGTTAAGAGCAGTCTATGTCAAATGGCCACGGTGACCAGGGAGGGGCGGCCTGTGGTGTCTTGGAGTCCACGCACTGACTGGGTTCTTACTCACACGACTGTTTCAAGCCCCATCTCTCAGTGCAGTTTGGGACCTGGGCCCAGACACTTCCTATGTCCCAGGCAGGAGGAGCGCCATGGCGGGAGCACTAACCCAACCTCACACACCCCCGCCCTCTGATGGGGCACTTAACAGGTGTTTAGCCACTCCCAGGGAACACAGATTTTAGAAGAAGAGGCAGGCAATGAACTCTCACTTTCTAAGATTAAGGTAACCAGCCTTCTGGATGAGGTGTCTGTTGATCTGGGGTGCAGCCGCATCCAAGTCTGGAGTGTAAACAGCTTCCTCAAGAGAAAGTAATTCTTGCTGGGATGCCCGCATCTCCTCCGCTTCCGCTTCCAGTTCCACCTGGATGCTTGAGACAGAAGGTGTCAGGTCAGTCACTCGTCACAGCAGATGGTGGAGCCTCCCCACGGCTTCCTGCCTCACACAGGGGGGCACGACGCTTCACCTCCGAGGCTCTGAAAGCTGGAGATCACAGGGACTCCGGTCTGTGCTACCAAAAGTGTTTATATGATTGTCATTTTCAAACAGAGCGTAACGAATACCACTGGACGATGCCTGAACCCAGCTAAATAATTTCTCTGTTGACACAGTGGTAGCCAGGCTCAGAACTGTTGATGCAAGTTTTAGAAGATGAGCCCATCCTCAGGAGCCGCATGTGCTGGCAGCCTGTGAAAGAGCCCGAAAGGCAAAAAGGAAACGGCAGTCATTCATGGCCCCCACCCACCGGTTTAGGCAGGAATGGTGGGGACGGCCACTGGAGACCGGAAAGTGACCAGAAGGTGGTACCAAGGTGCAACAGCAAAGCCAAGAGCAATGCTTTTCCTTATATGAGAGCCACACAACTGCCCTGAGACGGTGCAGGCTGGCCGGCCCGTCTGCCCATGGTCTGAGGCGTGCAAAAGCTGGAAGCTTTAGCTTGAAATAAGCAGCTGCCCTTTCTCCCCATAACGTGAGGCCTCAACAGCTACCCCACCCAGGGGTGACAGCATGGGTGACAGTCCTAAACACAGTCTGCCAAAATGGGCCCTCCATCCGAGAAAACAAACTCTAGAGGCGTTGTTCCACTTCTCCACTGTGTAAAGGAGACAGGACTGAATTCCAATGTTGAAATCAGGAGGAGCCCTAGGGGCTAGCGAGTCTAGTGTGTTACAGAGTGAGCTCCTCAGCATTTCCTTTCAGAAGTGTGCTGTAGGTGAGTGAGACTGGGCTTGTATGTTCCAGATTCTCCTCTTAGAGGTTCACAGTGTATACCACCTGTGTCTTGTTTAATGCAACCCCAAGGCAAGCGGTCAGTCCAAGTTAATTTTGGCTATTTTGATATTTGAATGGAACGACCCGGGGCTCCACCAACAAACTTCATTAGTTTAACGGGGTTGTCATTGCCAAGGCTGAGAGAATGGAATGAGAAAAAAGAAGTTAAGCTGTACAGAAGTGGATGGAGGGAGCCAAAAGTATACAGAACCGCTTAGGTCCTTCAGCTTTTGTGAGAAGCCTCTTTGAAGATCTGATGAAAGGTAAGGATTGTCTCCCCCAGAAAAGCCCTCATGTGAACCAACGTGACATCATGCACACAACTCCAGGGAGTTTTTAGTAACTGTCCCCCCTCTGCTCCCCGACCCATACAGGGAGGCTCAAAAACTCTGAGCTAATCCAAGGCTCCCAGAACTCAAAGAACAGGGTAGAAAAGCGACTACCTTCAATTGTTCCCTTCGAAGATTTTTATTTTAAATGTTTCATTTAATTTAAAAAAAAGCATGTGTGTGTGTGTGTGTGTGTGTGTGTGTGTGTGAAGGAGCCAAGAAAAAAGCCTGAAGTGTATCACTGTGAAGTAGGGACTAAAAGAAAAGCCCCTGGCACTGTGGGGTGGTTTGAAATGCCACCCGTCTGGGTTTAGGCTGGGTTCCAAATCCTCTTACACCCTGATGCAGCGAGGCCAGGCGTCCACATCCCGGGGAAGGACTGCGGAGCCCAGAGCCACCACTAGACGTTGTTCCTTGGCCACTCGGGCTGGCTGGCTGCTGATGCACAGCAATGTGGCAGCAAGACCCCTCCTAGTGGCACAGGAGCAGCAGTATTTATCTACTCACCAGGATACAACGTAAGGGATAGGAAAACTCGAATTCTTAGCTGAATGCTTTAGCCGTTTGAACCAGGAGGTTCCTGTGCTCCCAGGTTCCACTGGGAGCCCTGCCTGCTGCCCCTGTAACAAGATGTGCCTGGTCAGGCAGCAGAAGCACGACTCACAGAACTAGACCCAGCCCTCGGGAGCAGGCTGTGTGGCCGGGGCTTTCAACGCCCAGTCACAAAACTGTGGGAACAGCTGGTGCTGCACTTTGATGGCCTAGTAACGGCTCAGAGAGACACTGACAAGGAGAGAGGACACAGGCTGCAGGATGTGCGGAAAGATACATGAGATGCAAACCGGAGTGCGGCATTACCTTTGAACCATGTCTGCAACGGAGGATAAGAAGCTGTCCATACTTTGGGAAAACATCTCTGCTCCCTTCTTAAAAAAGTTAATCTGAAAGATATAATTATGATATTCTGAAAAGTGTCTAAGAAAGGTGATCGATGAATTCATGACACGTGAGACTAACAGCACAGGGGCAGCAGACACTGGCTGGCCCCTCCTCGCCGGCAGCACTTGCTGCCTCTCTGCTGAGCCCCACCTCACCGGCTGAGATTGACTCCCAAAGCCCCTGGTGTATCTGTAGAGGGAGGAGGGTGAAGCCTCCTAACTTGCTGCAAGGCAGTAAAGACCAGGGATAATATAAGTGCTTGGTACATACCACCTCATCCATAATTACTACTGATAATTATTTTGATATTATCATCAGCAGCCTTTATCCTGTGTGAATTCTAGACAGTAAACTGTTTCTTGAGGGCAAGGATTAGGTCTTGTTCACCTCTGCATCTCCAGGGGCTAAACTGGTGACCAATGACATGCAGAGCACCAGCAAGGCGCAGACAAGCAGCGTGCGGCTCTCAGTGAAGTGAAGGCCACCACCGACTGCCCCTGCTCGTCGAGCCACGTGCGGCTCTGAACACAGGCTGGGTGGATGGTGATTTGGCTGCGATCTTGCAGAGGGAAGACTGGGCAGAAGATCCTTAAAAGGCTCTTCCAACCCAGACATCAACTTACAGGTGACTGTGTATGAGAAGGACACAGCGGGGCTGCGGCACTGCATAGGTGCTGGACACAGGGAATAAGGCCCCTCCTGCTCCCCAACGTTCTGATCTGGAAGCAGCTCTTGCCCTGGGTGGTGGGCATGGAGATCGACCTCTCACCTCTAGAAGGCTAGTCGGTGTCATCAGCACAGTTCTGACTCCTTACACCTGGCTCCCCAGACACCCTGGGGAAGTATGTACACCAATGTACTTAGTTTTCACAGTACAGAAACACAATGATCATGATTATCCTAATGCAAGGTGTACCTGCAGGGAGATGTTCTGGCCCCATGATCTTTGAACCACACACAGGTCAACACTGTAAATGCCATTCTGAGTCCCTGAAATGTTGAATATCAAGGTCCGTTAAATAAGCATTCTACATTTCTAAGTGCACAACATCAAGGTGGCTTTTTCTCTCTTTCCCCTCCCTGAACTCCTTGGAATTTATACTCTAAGTCCATGTCTTAGCTCCTCTACTATTCTGTAAATGCCTAGGGCAGGGGTTCATGCAGTCCCTAAAAAAAACCTGATGAATGAACGGATGGAAGGAAGGGATACGACACTGGCTTCTACAGCCACATTATGTAGTACTTACCCTGTAAATACGACATTAAAGTTCATTTTTGTGTTCTCATGAACCTGTACACAGATAACAAAACCTCAGTTTGTATGCAGGCCTGAGGACTGCATCATGGTCTAATTGGAAACCTGTTTAATGAGGGCCACGGAAGGAAGAAATGGAGTCAAACCACCTCCACTAAGGTGGGTGGTGCTGAGAAGTCTCATTCAGTGCAACATCATCCAAAGACCTAAGTTCATGGCCCTTTGTGAACAGTAGGAAGTACTATGGTCATATGACCATCAACTAACAAAGTAGATGCTCAATGGGCATTGGTTAAAGAGGGCTGATGAGGCAGTAGGACAGCAAATGCTTTAGAATCATCCCAAAGATTCATGGTGTCAGACAACAACCTGGTCTTTAGGAAGGAACTATAGTTTTCATCAGGATGAAAAAGTCTGCAGGGTGAGACTTTTATTTGGTCTTCTGTCTTGAAATCTGCATACTTTTCATATGAAAAATGAAACATGCCATCCTCAGTCCTCAAAAATGACGCTGCCACCACCCAACAATGACGGTGTGCTCTGTTCTGACTTCCTAGGCACGGGGGCTACACTGGTGCTACTGCACCCAATGTCTTGTCCTCCCCAACTGTGTCCAGGCTGGGAGAAGTGGTGGAGTCCTTGGCCGTGGAAGCGAGTGAAACCAGCCAGTATCAAACCCATCCTTTAGGACTTGTGAAGACCCTCCTCTAAACAACCAAGCTCCCCAAGCACTGATCCATCAGGCCTGGAGCAGTTCATCTTTCTGAGATGCTGAGTCCAGGTCCCTCCCTGACTCAGGGTCTCTAACTGAGCAGGAATTACTGCTTCAAAGGCAAGAAATGTCAATCAGGGAGGACAGACCTGAGAGGAGGTATTAATCAGAGACAGCAAAGGAGTACTGGCATTCTCCAACAAAGCCAGGACATCGGCAGGGGCAGAGGTGCAAAAGGAGAGGGGAGGGTGACAGAGGGTGAGCGAGTATACACGTGTGGACACAGTGCCCATTATGAGGAAGCGGGGGGAGCTCCCAAGGATTTGCTGAGGACTGAAGCCCCCAGCTGCACAGTGCTAGTTTTTGGTTTAATCCAGCTTTACTCAGCTGACACAGAAAGATTTTATTGCTCTAGTTAAATACTACCTCTAAAGACACCAAGCTGACCTTAGTGTTCCTATCACTCAACAATAAAATAACCACATGAAGAAGACAGACAGCTGAGCTTAGATGTTTAAAGATCCTCTCTTGTTCTCCTTTTCCCTGAATGAAACTGATATTGTATTCTTTTGAAATATATGTATTTTTAAAATATATTTTAAAAAAATAGATGCTCACATGTGGGTTTTTTTAAGTTGCTTTTTTTCTTCTCAACATTTTGCTTCCTCACATTCTGTTCCTAGATTGTCAACTGAGAGAAGGTTCCCAGCTGTGTTTCTCACATGCCCAAGTGAGGTTTTGGAGCCAACCTAAGTGGGGCTGAAGCAGGGCAGGGATGGAGGGTGAGGGCTAGTGCCGCACGGTCAAGGGCCCATCCCAAAACTGGAGCCTCCCTGCAAACAAACGTTCAGTAGCCCACGAAATGGGAGGAAGAAGCCAGATAAATATTCTACAGAGACTTCATCAGGCAGTGGCAACATTTCCCCACGCCCCAGATGCCAAGGTGCCAGCAATAACCTCAGCAACGTATCTTTAAAGAACAGCCCAGCTGAGGGTGACCCTTACCACACCGAGCAGCAAAGGATCGTGCGGAGTCCTGGGTTGTAGGCCTAGCTCCACCAACCTGGGAGTCGGCTGCTTCTCAGAAAACTGGACCAGGCCTGGCTTTCATTTGAATCCGACACAAAGGGTCATGCCAGCTCCTCCCCATAGGAGTGTTGGGATCAAAGCCATCATTTCCTGCACGTATAGCCTAGTAAGTCCAACTAATGATGACCCAGCCCCTCTGGAAGCTCTCCAAGTGCTGAATCTCAGAAATTTCCAGCGAGGCTGTGCACCTGTGTTTCTTTCTCTGATGATGCTTCAGTATCTCCTAAGGGCTACGTCAGCAGAATGCCATGCTGTTCTCCACAGCTGGCTTAGGTCTGACGCCTCAGGGAAAGGGATCACCCTACCTGTCCGTGGGCAAAGCCCAGCATGGGCTCCATCATGGCCACCCGCTTTCTGTACTGCAGCGCGTTGAGAGCACAGTAATACTGAAGGGATGAAAGGTGCTGTTTCCGCCGGGCAGCTGCCACCTCCTTTACAATTTCAGTCTTCACCTGGTTAAAAGGGGAAAGGAAAACAAACATCAAGCTGTGCAAAGCAAGGGGCAATTCTGTAAGAGCATGCAACTTCAAAACATGTTTGTTTATTCATTAGAACAATTTTTGTGACAAATAAAAAGCAGATGAGATTCCACCTCAAGTTTTTAAAAAATCCAAATTAAAAATACCAAATTAATGGCATCTCAGCGTTTGTGAGGCTGCACTGGGGTGAAGACAATACTTTCTGCTGGTAGCACTACAAAGAGCTACAATCCTTTAGGAAAACAATATGGCAGCATGCATTCAAAGCCATAAATATTTTGGTTCACTCATAAGATTGTACTCCCAGGAAATCATGGAACAGAAGTAAAAGCTATATGCCTGAAAATATTTGATATTATCTATAGCAGCTAAAAAGCTAGAGAGCATGAGTTAAAAAATCAGAGTCAATATCCAGGGCAAGGAGTTCAAGTGCCCAAGTATATGTGAGTCAGATAACCATATGAGCTATCAAGCTCAAGTTAGAATCATTATGTGATTATCATTTTACAATGGTTCCAAGTTGACATTTAATAAACCAGTTTGAAAAAAGCTAGAACAGAGAAGAAGTCTACTTACGAGGTTTGGAATAAATATTTTAAAAATCCAGGAACTCCCCTGGTGGCACAGTGGTTAAGAATCTGCCTGCCAATGCAGGGGACACAGATTCGATCCCTGGTCCGGGAAGATCCCACGTGCCGCGGAACAACTAAGCCCGTGTGCCACAACTACTGAGCCTGTGCCCCAGAGACCGCAAGCCACAACTACTGAGCCTGCGTGCTGCAATTACTGAAGCCTGCACGCCTAGAGCCCGTACTCCACAAAAAGAGAAGCCACCACAATGAGAAGCCCATGCACCACAACCAAGAGTAGCCCCTGTTCGCCGCAACTAGAGAAAGCCCGTGTGCAGCAACGAAGACCCAACGCAGCCAAAAATAAATAAATAAATAAATAAATTTATTTTTTTTTAAATCCATGTATAGGAGAAAAAAAGAATTCATCAGGACACCCTCAATGCCACAAATTCACAATACGGAAACATAAAAGCAGCTTAAGTAAATGAAGTGAAAAATGGAAGGTAGGTATTCGTACCTTTTCATTCTCCTTTTTTTTAGGAAGCCTGCTATATTTTGCCATTGAGAGGTCATGCTCTAAAAATAAAGAGATATTTTAGCACCCAGATGGGCTGAAAGGCAAGAACATTCATTCAGCATCTCTTCCCACAGACATACTAAACTCACATACCAAGAACAGAGAAGATGCTTACCATTGCTGGCGAGTCCAAAAAGATCCTTTAAAGTGCTTACTTCTGAACAAGAGAAAAGAAACATCTTAAAGCAAAGAAAAATAAAATATGCTAACCCAGAGCTCTGCGCTTTCCCAAGAAAATAAAGGTATGTGCGTGGAAGGGGGGAAGCTCCGCCAGCACCCTCGGGTCCTGGTGCCTGGGGATGCTTGTTTTAATGAAAGAAATCTGAAGCAATCTAGTATACTGTACTTGCAACAAGCCAACACCAATAAATATTACCCCATGTGGGTGCCACACCCATCATGCACAAGGACGGCTTAACAAAGTCTAAGACCAAAAAACCAAAAAGTTAGTGAGAGCAACGACTGTCCAAGGTTAAAAATTTAAAAACACAGAGATATTTAAAAGGAAGTGACACTTTCTACGATTCTAAAACAATCCATTTTTACTTTGTCAAACAGAGCAAAGCATTTTCACATCTTCTACATTGTTTTTCGATTTGTCTCAAAACTGCCTCCAGCTTTTAAATTTCTCTTCACATTTTTCTTACTCTTTCTGATACGGGGCTGCTTTCTGCCTTTCTAGTCTTTAATTTTTCATTTCTTTCTCATCTTCTACTTCCTGTTGGAGCAGTTTTAGAGTTTCTTCCTCATCAATTTTAAATAGCTTCCTGAATAACTCTTGTATTGTCTTCATTCAGATTATGTACTTATATTGGTGGGTAAATGAAAAAGGCAACAAAATGTAAGATAAAACACCACTCCCACTACTGGGCATATACCCTGAGAAAACCATAATTCAAAAAGAGTCATGTACCACATGTTCACTGCAGCTCTATTTACAATAGCCAGGACATGGAAGCAACCTAAGTGTCCATCGACAGATGAATGGATAAAGAAGATGTGGCACATATACACAATGGAATATTACTCAGCCATAAAAAGAAACGAAATTGAGTTATTTGTAGTGAGGTGGATGGACCTAGAGTCTGTCATACAGAGTGAAGTTAAGTCAGAAAGAGAAAAACAAATACCGTATGCTAACACATATATATGGAATCTAAAAAAAAAGGTTCTGATGAACCTAGGAGCAGGACAGGAATAAAGACGCAGACATAGAGAATGGACTTGAGGACACGGGGAGGGGGAAAGGCAGGCTGGGATGAAGTGAGAGAGTAGCACTGACATATATACACTACCAAATGTAAAACAGATAGCTAGTGGGAAGCAGCTGCATAACACAGGGAGATCAGCTTGGTGCTTTGTGACCACCTAGAGGGGTGGGACAGGGAGGGTGGGAGGCAGATGCAACAGGGAAGAGATATGGGGATATATGTATATGTACAGCTGATTCACTTTGTTATAAAGCAGAAACTAACATACCATTGTAAAGCAATTATACTCCAATAAAGATGTTAAAAAACAAAAACAAAACAAAACAAAAACACCACTAAGCAAAGGGGATGCCAGATTCTAATTTGGTTCTGATTTTGACTCAGGTATGACCCAAGCCAAACACTTCAAATTTCTGTCTTGGTGTCAGCAGAAAAGTATACCTTGATTAACTTTTTTCATAGATACTAAGAGCTTCTCCTTTTACTACTACTAGACAGTTTTATTTTCTTAAAAAAAAATCATCATCCTGGGCAAATACTACTGATACTACTAATCCACAAGTTGAGCCCTTTTGGACTAACAAAGGCCACATCATCAACAATGCTGGGCATTCTCAATCCTAGGTTCCCATAAACAAACCTGAAAGACATCAATCTGACAATACAAGTCTTAGGGGGTAATTATTTTGTTTCTAAAAGACTTGGAGTTTGTTTTTTAAATGATATCCCCACACATTTCTAATGTTTTCATTTAGAGAAAATCTTTTTTAAAAATGCACTCAATGAGGCTTTCAGTTACTACTGGATAATCAGCACATGACCGCATTTAAGTTTCGGTTTCACCTGCGATTACAGATGAGCAACACTAAAAAACACTAAAAACCCTTCTCAATCAAGGTTTCTCTTTATACAAGCTGACACATTATTTATTATTTTTTATTTACCAAGTGTTAGTGCTGTCACTCTGCCCTTGGGTAGAGTTTATGCCAGTTCTACTGTTTCCCCCATAGGCTTCAGGTAACATGATCACAGGGGATCTCAAAGTGAGGGGAAAAAAAGCTTCATATTTAAGATTTGGCCTTCCATTTACTGCATCTTTTCTGCCTAAAAAGAAAGTTTTAAACTTCCTGTTTTTAAACAGGAAGTACTATACTGAACAACAGATCTTTCAGCACTCAGGTTTAGACTTTTTTGGTCTGCAATGTTTTATAATCGGTGTTCTAGAAAATACAATTCTTTATTCTCTATGCAATGAATATTTTCAATGAAATAAGAAAGGACAAAAGGACTAGAAAATCTGCATTCCCTTTTGTAATATCAACTAAGTTTTTTCAAGATTATTTATTCTCTTTTATATTTAGTTTTTGACTACCTTGATTTCAAATGATATAAAATTATTCTTAAGTTTTATTTTAGTTGAAGAACCAAAATTAATCCAAAAGATCAACTAGGCTCTCTGAACTAGTCACAGATACTCCCACTCACTAAAATGGAGCTCCATCAGAACAGGGACCCTATATACCTTGTTCACAGCTGTACCCCCAGAGTCTAGCACAGATAAAGCATGGTCCCCACTCTGTCCTTTCCTCTCCAAGCCTTCCACTTTACATTCCAAAGTGTTCATGGCTCCCCAAGAACAGCATGCCTTTACAAATGTCCCCTAACCTGTAATATAAGCCTTGCCATCTTTGTCTACTTGGTAAACATTTATTTATCAAAAGCCAGCTCAGAGATCTTCTTCTCTGGGAAGCCTTCCCTGGCACCTCATCCTCAAAGGGTAATCACGCCTTTCTGTGTGCCATTTCTATTCCTTGTACATCTCTGTCCTGCTGCCCTCATCACATAATATTACAATTGTCTGTTTCCAAGTCTGTTTTCTTATTGGCCTGTGACTTCCTTTAGGTGAGCCAAGAACATAGTGAAGATTTAATAAAAGCTGAAAAAGAAGGCATTTCTCAATGATCCACACACTTAAAGAAATAATTGCAGTAAAAATTACTATTAAATGAATTAATATTCTTAAAGTATATGACACTGAACTCAGTTACCTTACCTGTAAGATCCTTTTCTCGAAACTGTATAATAGGTAGAACCATTGTGTCTGCCAACTGTTTAGCCAGCTCTGTATGGAGAACATTAAGCTGAAAGAAAGAGAAATCTACTGAAGAAAATTATACCCACTATTACTGACACTGTCTTATTTCACTGAGGGATCACACTGAACACATCCATGTGGTTAAAGAGCTCAGTTAGACTTCCTTAGCAAATAAATACCTTTCATAAAGCAGTAAATGACAGAAGCTAAGAGGTATTAAAAACTAAATGCAAGTTTCTAACTGACCGGGGCATCAGTTAAGTTTGCTAAAAGAGTCTCCGAGCCCACAGTTACTGTTTGTTAACTGTGCAAACTGTGGCTCTGTGTTCTTGATGTGAGCCACACCCGCCTAGAGAGGGAGAAAGCTCTGATGTGCTGGCAGCACAGGTCAGCACTTTGCCGGGCCTCTGTGTGCTCTCTCACTCTCAGAGGGGGCTGAAGTCACCCCTGAAAGACAGGCCTGCTGGGAACCTACTAACCCTGCAACTACAGACACTGGGGGCCCGGGAATTGCTCTGGAGAAAGAATGTTCCCCGCAGAAATAACTCAGCCAGATTTCAGACCTTTCTAACCACAAGAAGGCTGTATTCAAATGTGCTCCTCCTCACTAGATAATTTTAACAGCCCTTGATTCTTTCTCCGCTTCTACCTCAAGGCCTTACTAAATCCTGTCTTTGTAAATGGTCTAGGAGAAATAAAAATTATCACCATCAGCACTACCACTTTTGAGCTCTTTCTGTGTGCCACCTTTACGTGCTTTATACCACTTAGTTCCCACCTACTCTGTTAGATGGCTGTTATTTATTATCCTCATTTTTACAGGCGGGCAAATAAATCTCCAAATCCAGAGAGCAACTAAGTGACACAGCTGGGATTTTAATCCTGGGCTACTGGGATCTAAAATCCATGCTCTTTCCAACACATTGTCTGGGATATAGAGTTTGTCTTTCATGCTCACAAATCTGCCAAAACTTTAAACATGTGGTAGTCAGTAATGAACACAGTGGAAGGCCCAGACTTCCAGATATTATGAGGATGCTCTGGGATTCCTGTTGGGTGTATAAGGGGAAATCACCCAGCAGTCATCTTGTGGAGTAAACATTCGGCAAAGTTTTCTTTCAGCAGTGATAGCAGTCACATGTCCGAATCCCCCTTCTGCACACGGATCTCCCCCCAACAGATGTGGTCCTTCAGGATTGTGCTTGCAGAGGTTGCTCTGACAAGCTTGAAGACTGGCTTAAGGTCAACCATCTGTCAGGCCAGGGAGTGACAGGCCAAGAAGTCAATGTTCTCCCTATCTTTCAGTCAAGCCAAAGAATGGCAGCTTTTTCTGCGGGGAACACATGAAGCCAGCCATGCCAAAAAATGCATTAGGATAGAATGTGTTAACTACTCTTCCTGAATAACTTCAATAAGAAATGTACTGTTTTTTTTTTTTTACTAACAGTTAATTAGATGAATTGGCTCTGCGCCGAATGCTCTGATATAATTATTTAATTTAACCTTTATAACAGCCTAATTAAGTGGTCTGTCCTGCTACTGCCATTTACAGATGAAAAAAAACGAAACTCAAAGAGGTTAAATGGTTTTCTTTCCAGTGGTTATGCACTTCAAGAATAGCAAATTTCCTAGCTACTCTACTACTGCTTCTTAAGGATCAAGTGGTCTGTGTCACCAACTTTTTGCCTTGGGGCTTTGAGAGGTAAGGGATAACCACTTCCAAACACAGCACCTTTGCCGAGGAGAGTGCGAAGAGCACAGACCACCTCTTGGCACTTCAGTATCGTCACATGGAAAATGGGCGTAACAGCATCTTCCCTGCATGGCTCTTTTGACAATAAAACAAAACATGAATAGGAAACACTCAGAGCAGAGGGCCTGACACATACTGGGCAATGAAATCCATAATGTCAAAGATTTCCTGTCTCAGATGCACTAAAAGGAAGTAATCTAGAAATCTTGCTTTTGGTGCAATCACCAAGGATAAAAAATCTCTGTATGCCTAAGACATCGAACACCTGAATCCAATGCATTCTGTTAAATATAAGCAACACAAATCTCTACTTTTAGTTGGATTTTTCAATTTCTGAGTCAAATTACTTCTCTTGAAAAATTTTCAACCTGATGTAGGCCCACCTTTTGAGAAAACCACCTCAAAAGCTACTCTACTCTTCCCACCTGAGTTAACTGCTTTCACTGGCTTAGGTCTTGACATCAAGAGGCTTGTTTAAAAACTCACAGTGTTAAGCTTCCAGGAGGCCATGACACTGCCTTTAAATCACAATTCTAGGCTTCCATCCTTTTGGAATGATTCACTCCCCACTAAAGGAATTGTCATTAGCTAATAGGCAAATGAAAAGATGCTCGACATCGCTAATTGTTAGAGAAATGCAAATCAGAACTACAATGAGGTATCACCTCACACCGGTCAGAATGGCCATCATTAAAAAGTCTACAAATACTAAATGCTGGAGAGGGTGTGGAGAAAAGGGAACCCTCCTATACTATTGGTGGGAACGTAAATTGGTGCAGCCACTATGGAAATCAGTATGGAGGTTCCTTAAAAAACTTAAAAATAGTTACCATATGATCTAGCAATCCCAATCCTGGGCATATATCCAGAGAAAACTCTAATTCAAAAAGATACATGCACTCCAATGTTCACAGCAGCACTATTTACATGGCCAAGACACGGAAGCAACCTAAGTGTCCATCAACAGATGAATGGATAAAGATGTGGTGTGTATACACACACACACACACACACACACACACAATGGACTACTACCCAGCCATAAAAAAGAATGAAATAATGCCATCTGCAGCAACATGGATGGACCTAGAGATTATCATATTAAGTGAAGTTAAGTCAGAGAGAGAAAGACAAATATCATATGATATTACTTATACATGGAATCTAAAACATGATACAAATGAACTTATTAACAAAACAGAAACAGACTCACAGACATAGAAAGCAAACTTACAGTTTCCAAAGGGGAAGAGGGGAGGAATAAATTAGGAGTTTGGGATTAGCAGATACAGCCTACTATATATAAAGTAGATAAACAACATGGTCCTACTGTATAGCACAGGGAACTATATTCAATATTGTGTAATAAACTATAACAGAAAAGAATATGAAAAAAGATACATATATCTGAATCACTTTGCTGTACACCAGAAACTAACATCGTAAATCAACTATATTTCAATAAAAAATTAATTCAAAAAAAAGAATCATCATTCCCACCCATGAAAATACAGCTCTGAGTAAATATCTTAAAGTAGAAATCCTGGTTTAGGGTTTTGACAACTAATCACATTTCCTGAGCAAATCTCCTCTAGTCAAGAAAACACATAACTTCAGTGGGTGTAGACTACTGCTTCTCCCCCTGGGTTATTCATTCACTGTTAATTAAGAAAAATTCTTCTCCCCACCTTCAAAAAAATTTACTTTCTGCTCCTCTCTAATTCCATTTTCCATTCATCCTCCTACTCTTCTGGAATAGATATGCATCCATATTATCACACACTTCAAAGAGCCACAGCAGTGGGATAGAGGACAAAGATCACAAGGAAGTGGACAGTTTGTATCTATATCCCCAGTGCCTAGAATTGCATCTGCTAAATAGTAGGTGGTCAGTAAATGTTTGTTGAATGAATAATGCCTCGGTGAACTGATTTGTTGAATGAATGAACAGGCAATTGGTACAATTTTATATGAACGTTAGTTTCTCATTTTATGAACTGAAGATAGCGTTACCTTCATATCAATGATTGCACAGTGAAATGGCATCTGTACACTGCCTTTTTTGCTTATTCTCTATGATGATATTCTACTGTAGGTACTACACACTCCTTGGAAGATGAAACAGTTCATACCTACCTAATTTGGCAGAGGGTTCTGCCCAACACCAGTAGCATCTGAGCTCGTTTTTTACAATTAGGATTTATGTACTTTTTCCTATAACAATACCTGCTTTTCACAAATATTCCAAATGTATTATACAATACAGCTACAAAAACAGTTGTAAGAATCTCTCTGTAGTGGGTTGAATCACACTCCCCCCAAAGATATGTTTATACCAAACACCATGTGAATATTTGGGAAAAGGGTCTTTGCAGATTCAATAAGGGATCTCAAAATAAGACCATCCTGGGTTATCCTGGTGGGCCCTAAATCCACTGACAAGAGTTCTTATAAGAAGAAAAGACACAGACAGAAGAGAAAAAACACGGGGGTGGCGTGGGAAGAGAAGGCCATGTGAAGTCAGGGGCAGAGATTGGAGTTATGCTGCCACAAGCCAAGGAACACCCAGAGTCACCAGAAGTTGGAGGAAGCAAAGAAGGATTCTCCCCTAGATACTTTGGAGGCAACGTGGCACTGCCAACAACTTGATTTCATACTTCAGGCCTCCAGAACTGTGAGAGAATAAACTTCTATTGTTTTAGGCCACCTACTTGTAATTTTATTACAGCAGCCCTGAGAAACTAATTCTCCCTCCTTAGGAAACTGAATTCTTAGAAGTCTTTCTTTCAGTCTATTGTTCATATATACCAAAGCCTTTCCCCTCAAACCAGAAACAAATGGAACAGCATACAACCTCTTTTATGAAATGAACCTTGGAAGATAAGGTTGAGATACCTTCTCAGATATTTAAATAGATATCTAAAAATAAAAAGTGGGCCAAAATAAAGATGAAAGAAAGTTCAAAAAAGAATCAAATAAAATTTTGCCATGTGGCTATCTTACCTCATCCACCACTTTGGAAAAATAGTGGAGTGTAGAAATTACTTCTTCATCGCCTTTGCCAAGAGCAAAATTCTACGACCAAAGAAGAAAAGTGGCAGGTGTTAACTGAATGCTAGGGAATTCAGCGCTATAGCATTACCCCATAATACCCTGCCCTCCACCTCGACTTCCTCTCTTCTCCCAAGAGCACATCATGTCAGAGCGTCTGACTGCGGAGAACTAGAGCTCTCCCCTTGTTCTGCCCCAGCCACGCAGTCAACCGCCCTTCCCAGGCTATTCCTTTGTTGGTCATCACCCTTCTGTTTAGATATAATGGTATCTTTCAGTTTATTTCCTGGAATTCTTAGTGTTGATTCACTTGTAGTCCCTCGAAAAATATGAACCCTCAGGGCAGTTGATTACTTCTGTAGGCTAATAAGAATACATCATAAAGACTTTGGTACAATCATCAGAATTTATCAGTGGATAGGAAAAGGCAAGACAAAAGAAAAAATGGAAATGGCCTATGGAAAAAAAGAAAGGAAGGAAGGAAGGTCTCTAAAGGTTGCCTCTAGAGAATTCCTTTATAAGAACTCCGCTTGAGTCCTAAGCACAGCATTATATGCCACACGTATATCAAGTTACCTGTTTTTCATATGCCAGCAGTTGCTTAGAAAGCTGTTGAGTAGCCAGGCACATTTCATTCTGTAGGGAGAAGAGAAAAGCAAGTTAAGATTTGTCCAGTGCATACACAGTCACTGAAAAATGCCACCTCAGAGAATCACTTAAACATAGTATGTATGTATCTGTAAAATAATAAAATATTTTGTTCAGAAATTATTTGGAAAACAAGACCAAAACAAATTAAAAGGTTAAAGCTTGCTTTTTCCTCCCCATCATTTATAAACTGGTGCTCCTTCTGGTCATTCAGTCAGTAAACAAATGTAGTGAACAACTAACATGTGCCAAACCTCCAACAAAGACGTGGTCCCTGCCCTCATGGGGTTTACTGGGGAAGCAGACACTAAAAAATAGTTACAAGCATGATGAGAACCACGAAGGAAATACTGGGTGCAGCAGGAAGCTCTGACTGGAGGGTCTGCATGGTCCTCAAGAAGACCATGGAAGAGATGTTTTAAGCAGACCCCTGGAGAAAGACCAGGAGCTAGCCATGGGGATGAGCTTTCCAGAAGGAGGGGCAGGCATGTAAAAGCACCCTGCCTGTCTGAAGAGCTATAAAGCAGGGCATAGCTGGAGCACGGGGTGCAAGGTGTGGAAATGAGACAAGCCTGGCAACACAGGCAGAGCAAGGGCATGCGGGGCTCCATGGCCCAGTTGCAGACTTTAAGTGCAGTGGGAATTTAAGCAACATTGTGACACAGTCAGATTCTACCAAATTTATAGCACTAGGTCAGTAATGATGGACGGTAACACAGAAGCGCAGCTACAATGCCTGGGAAGGCCCTTTCTGTGCTGTTTTTCACTGGCCAATACTGTCCACTTTCTTCTTCTCGTATTCATCCCTCTGATCTCTGGCTACACAGCAGCTGTCTACCACTATCCTCCCATCATCAACACATCCAGCCTAGAAAACATGTCTTACGTTTCTAAAGCTCAGTTAAGGATTCTTTTTAGGTTCAGGGTGTATTCCTAAGAGAGGGAGGGAGCTACTGGGTCTGACCTGGAGCAGATAAGGGGAGGGCACTGGCCAGCCTTGGCCTCCACTTCCTTTCTAATTCCCCTGGGTTTGCTGTTCCTTAGGGGTAAGGCCTGAACTCTGCCGGAGCTTGTTTTATTTTTCATGGGCCTCCTTTGCAAGACCCATCAGAGCCTAATCCTATGTTTTTTGGGCCTTCTTTGCAGATAACTGGTCAACCTGTTCCCTGACTTCCTTCATCTGCCCCAAGAAACAGCCATCAGTAGACCCTGAAACGTGGCGTTCTCTCTTCTCCCCCAGAATAAAGTCAGGCAAACATAATGATAATTCCTGGCTTTGGCATCCTTACTGGGGTGCCACCACTTTGAAAACTAACCAGAGCTGGCAGTCACAAAGCCAAGAGGAGGGCAAACAAACAAATCCAGAAGTGCTATGTCCTGGATCTAGACAGGAGCATGCAACCATTCCTAGCACAGAGCAGGCACTCCACAAATGTTTGATGAATGAAGGAACAAACAAGGTTAGAAGATTCATATAAATTTCAAGTTTTTAAACAATACCTGGAATCATAGTGTGAGGGGAGAAATACTTCCTAACCCTGTAAGGCAACATCACAAATGGTGGGCAATAAAATACAGAGTGGACAGGCATAAAGCAGTCAGCCAGGAAACAGCCAGTTGACCATCTTTAGCAGTGCTGTTTTGAAGATCAGGGCGCATGGGAACAAGGGTCTTAGCCCATTCACTGAGCTGCTACCCTGCTGTACCAGAAAATCCCCATCTCCTCTTCTCTGAGTTAGCAGCAGTGCGTTTAAGATGGATTTGTCCAAGTTACCTTGACATCTGCCTCCCCAGGCAGCCCCATGTAGACTATGATTTGCAGACCCACAGAATCATCCTAACAATAGCAGCTAACATTTACACAGCACTTAATGCATGCCAGATACCAACTAACTGCAATCCAGGCATTATGTCATTTAATTCTGACAACGCTGTCAGGCATGTTCTAATTAGTAACTCAATTTTACAGAAGAAATGGAGGCACAGAGATGTTAGGCCACCTGCCCAAGGTCACACAGCTAGTTAGTAGCAGGGCTGGGATGTGAATTCATGTCTGTCTAAAATCCACACTCTTAAACACTACTCTCTAAGATCCCAAGTCCTGCTAAGAGAAAAGACCTGAGAAGGCCATTGCCTTAGGCTAGAGTTGACAAACTTCTCCTGTAAAAGGCTAGATAGCAATTATTTTTGGCTTATGGGACATACGGTCTCTGTCACAACACAAGAGCAGCCATGAATAATTCATGAACAAATGAGTATGGCTTTGTTCCAATAAAACTTTATTTACAAAAATAAGAGGCCAGTCCAAGGGCTGTAAAGTACTGATCCTGCTTTAGACAGTAACTGTCTCAAAAGAGCCGTCCTCTGCCACAGCTCCCTCAGGAGGCTCTCCATGAAGCTGCAATCCTTCAGACTCAAGAAACAGTTTCTACTCTTCTAGTCCATTCTTTTCTTTATTTTAGCTAAGTCTAAAATATTACTCCCCCATATCTGTATTCTTTAGAGACCGGTCAACAGATATGATAACCACCCTCCATGCTTTCATAACAAGCGAGCGCCACAGGCTACTTGAATTCTTCTCTCCTTTAGAAGGTACTGGCAAGCACCCCACGTGTAGTGGACACACCTGCCAGGGAGCTGCTAGCATCCGACTGTGCCCAGGCCAATGGGGGGCACTCATGGGCCATGCGCACAACTCCACTGAGGCTGAGGAAGAAGGGGCGCAGCACACAACAAGGACAACTGCTTCCAAAATTCCTGTGTACAGTGGACTCTGCCGGGTCTCTCCTAGAAATACTTTCTGAAAGTGCTATGTATTTCAGATGTGCGTGATTTCAGGCAGCAAGATTCTGTTCTACCAGCATGATTCCACTGGGTACAAACAATACATGTATAAAATGGCCTGTCAACTGCCCTGAAAAGAAATGAACCTCTCCTATACAGAACACGTGACATGAAAGTAGACCAACTTTAATCTTACTCACACTTAATCTACTGTACACAAAGGTTTTATGAAATGCTTTACCTAATTAATACACACCCTGTGAGGTGAGCCTACCTAATTATCTCTGCAACAAGACTTGCAAAACTGGAACTTGCGTGAAGAGTAAATATTAGCAGTAACAATAATAAAGATAGCTGCTAACATTTACTGAGTCTTTTTTAGGGACCTGACATTGCTGTTAAGCATTTTTTATATATTATTACATTTAATTCTTACAAGGCACTTATGAGGTAGGGTATATTCTTACCCTCATTTTACAAATGAGGAGAAAAATGTTCAGAAAGGATAATACCTTTCTATAATTACACAACTAGTAACTGGCAAGGCAACGATTCACCTCAGAGCTGTCAGACTCAAAATCTCAAGCCCAAGTGCTTAACACCATACTATTCTGATCCAAAGTCCAAAACTGTATTTAGTAGTACTGTACTCAGTGAGCAGGCCTCACAGGGGCTACAGATATCAGCATAAATCCCATACTTTTCTAGCTGTAGTCCAGCAAAAGTGGTGGCCTAAAATGTAGATTCTAAATGGAGTTCTGCGAGTAAGAGTCCGACACTCTGGAAAAGCTCTCTGGTTACTATCTATGCTATTGGGTGCCTCATAGGAAGCCTTAAGAGATAACCTGACGGAGGGTTTACCGACAGAATATCCTATGTTCATCAGAACTTCCCAAGGCTGGCGCCAAGGCAGAAAGACCAGTGGTTAACAAACCCGGAAGGAAAACTGAGCTCTGGGCAAAGGAATGTTTACCTTATGGTGGCACAGAGCGCTCGCTAACTGCAACTGTCACCTGAAACCACCCAAAGGCCTCTGGGCAGGAATGGAGAGGCCAGGAGCAGGGGCAGAGGAAATCCACTAGAGTCAAAGTCACAGTGTAGGCACTGCTTTGATCTAGGCCAAACACTTGGCCAGAAATGTTACCTAAAGCCAAGTGGCTGAGAGTCTCATTCATCACAGCGCTACCCCAAAGCTGGCGTCAGGGCGTCGCACTGGATCAGGAGCCCCGGGGCGGTGGGTGCGGGCGGCGCACAGAGGGAGTGGTGAGGAACATAGCAAGGACAGAGGCTGGAGAGCTGTGTTTGGGGCGGGCCACGTGGGGACGCTTGCTGAGGACTCTTTGACATTATTCTGCCAGCACCAGGGAAGCCCCGAGGAACTTTGGCAGGAGAATGACAAGGTCAGATGTGAGCAGAAGAAAAATCATGAATGGCTGTGGTGGAAAAAGAGGATGACATGAGGGTCAGGAGACCACCTGAAGTCGAGTGAGAGAGAAAAAAGGCTGAGCCCGAGCCAGAAAGTAGCAGAGATCTGCCTGGTATCGCTGAGGCAAAAACAACAGGCTAGAGTGAATGAGGAAGGAGGGGGAGTCCAAGACGAACGGACCCTAGACTGGATGACCCATGATGGCACTGCGCCGAGCTAAGGCACTGACAAGGGGACACAGATCTGGGAGCGACAATAAAGCGCACAGAGGGGGTGTGCCGACGGTCTGGTCGAGGTGGCCCGGATGCAGTCTTTCCTTTAACACCTATTTATCAAACACTGAGAGGGGCCACGGAAGGTGCTGGCCATTGGAGACAAAGACAATCTGCTCTCACAGCTCACAGTGCACAGGGAGGAAAGAAAATCCCCCACTGTCCCTCAGTGCTCTGACCAACAAGAGTGCAGGGCACCTGGGCACACGGGTGAAGGGTGCTTTGGTCCAAAGGGAGAAAAGGAAGAAAGAAAAGGTGTCAGACACCTCGGACCTGAGGTCAGTCTTAAAAGCCATTTGCCGGGAAGGCCATTTGCCAGGGCAAGGGGTCCATGTGGAGTCCTGGAAGCAGGAAGGGCACAGCAAAGTCTCGAGATGTGCAGAGGGCCTGGCACATTCTGGAACAGCCAAAGACGAAGCTAGAGGAGTAGGCTGAAACTCAGCTCAAGAAGAGCTTTGCATGCCTTGATGAGGAGTTTTTACCTCTGCCTTGTGGTTACAGGGAGCCACAGAAGCAGGTGAAGACAGGGAGGGAAGGGAGGTTTGCATGTGGTAGCTCGAGAGTAAAGGATGGATTGAAGGGGAAAACAAGCCCCTGACGACAGAAAGACTGCTTAGGACGGTGCTGCAATAGCCCAGGTAAGAGCTGAAAACTCACTCTCCACAGTGACAATAGGCAAAAGTCGTTTGGAATAAGGACCTAGAGACGAGGGCTAGAAATAGATTCTGAAATGGCCAGGCTTTGCTGAAGAAGTGACCTTGCCCAGGAAACGAGTAGAGACTAACCAGAGAAGGACTCCTGTGGAATTTTGGAGAACACCAAGACTTAAGGGGCAGGCAGCAAAAGGGCGCCAGGAAAGGAGAACAATCAAGAATGGTGGGTAGAGACTCGGGACAGACACTGTCACAGGAACCAAAGGAGGACAGTTTCGAGGGGGGCACTGTTAATAGCATCGGGTGCTGCCTGGGATGGAGGGTGGAGAGAGGCTATGAACCAGGCATTAAGCAGCCTGTGCTGCCAGTGGGGGATGGAGCCCAGACTGAGGAGCCGGAGGAGCAAATATCAACTATGCAGTGAGGAAGTGAGGAATGCAGGTACAGACTGCTCCTTCAGGAACGTCAAGATCAGAGGACCAAGCTTCTATTTAACCCAAGTAGCAGTCCCAGGGTACAGTGCTATCATAACTATTATTATTCTAAGGCTTAGAAGGTGGTTATGTTAACAGTGAGCACTTCGTGCCAGGGACTGATCTTATACTTTACAGGTATTAGTTCTAATAACAACCTATGAGGTGGGTATTATTATGGCCTCTGTTTAACCAATAAGGAAACTCAGGCAATCACGTGACTTGCCCAAGGTCACACAGCAAGTGGCCAAGTCAAGACTGGAACTCAGATCTGATGCATCTAAGGTCACACACTTAACCTCATACCTAATGAATGAGCCTGGCCCAGAATAATCTTCCACACTAATCTGAAAGCCTTCAATGCCGGAATGAGGGAAGGCTGTAGATCCCACATGCAAATCAAGTGCAAAAACTCAGATCTTTGAAGTTGCTTCCAGAAACCACTCAGGGACTCTCTACTCCTGAATGCCTTAAGCTACACACATATTTCTCTGTCCCTGTCATAGAAACCTCAATTTGACTGTTTTTGAGAGCTGTTAAAATGCACTGATTGAAACCATTATGGATAAAAACCAATTAAACAAGGGAAGTTACTCTGGGATACAAAAAGGAGCTGGCTTCCACCCATAACACACTACAAAGCTGTTACGCTGATAAGTGTGGGTGTTCTATGGTGACAAGAACAACCTTTGAAGACTCCCACTTCCTTAGCCTCTGCTGCCATTTCTAGAGACCAGTATGTCAAAAGAGTACAGCACAGGGGTTCAGAGTGAGAGTGGAGGTTTTGGAGTCAAAGACCTGAGTTCAAATTCTGTTCCTGCCACTCATCAGCTGTGTGACCACAGGCAAGTTACATAACCTCTCTTATATAATAATACCTCTCCTTTATTGTGAAAGCTAAATGAGATTATACACAGGTGGTGCCTTGCCTAGTGTGTGGTATGTTTATGTGCCTAATAATATTTTTATTATTAAAATATACAGTTCTGATCCTGTCGGCCTCCCAAATCCTTCTCTCTCCCCTATCACAAGCTCACACTCCTGGATGCCCACTACTCTGTTTCCCAAGGGGAACATTAACTTATTTAGCTTGATATCTATATATATTATCATTTCTAAAGAAAAATATTTTCTTCTCTATAATACCAGATGTATGCATATATTCCCTTCAAAGTATTTTACTCCTATCCCCTCCCACGGTCTCACCCCAGTTTGAAAAGATACTACTCGCAACTCCAATGTGGGCTTTTACATTTTAAGATCAGGAGTTCTGCACTCCCAAAGGTCTGGCTCAGAGCAGCTGCAGAGATGAGACTGTGTCTGTGTAAGCCTGCTTTGCTGAAAGGAAGTGAGAGAGCCTGAACCACGGTTCTCACTTCGAAAAATTCCATCCAAAATGTACTTAAAAAAAAAAAAATCAACAAAACAAACAAAAAATTCCATCCAGACTGAAGGCACCAACTACAGAGGCTTGTCATCCTTTGGAGGAAAAAGACAGGTTCCAGGAGATGCCAGGTTTCACTAATACTGCTAGGAACATCATTTGACCTTCCCGTTTTCTCAATACAATGTCTGAGAGGAGAAGTAAGATTACGTAAGTAAATTTCATTGTAAGACCCTAAAAAATCCATTTTGAAAAGATTTTTTAAAATTTTAACCTCTCTAGGAAAGAAACAAAATTACGGTAGATATACAGAATCAAAACAAGTATATCAAATGTATTAAATGCAAAATTTGAGCAGATTTTACTGAATACATATACCCATGCATCTATTCAGACACTATAGAAGTTTTAAATTTAGTCAATAGTTTGAAAGATAGCAGAGCTTTCTAAGTAAGCCGTCTCTTGCTGCATGAGAAGTGTGTACGGCTTCCTTCATTCAGATGACCCATGACGGAGTACTCAGTTCCCCCATGTGCAAAGGCACATCTGACAATTAGGAGACCAGATGTGACCAGGGACTGCTGTAAAATGCTGAAAACAGCTTATAGCCTATAGCTTCATTCTACTGCTTAAGCCAAATAAAATTTAAAATCTCCCCCAAACTAGCCAAAATCAGCAAAACTGTTCACAGAACTTTCCTCTAGTTTTTTTTACTCTTCCTCTTTCTAAAACTAAGGTCCAAATAGTATTCACTATATCAGAATCCAGAAACTTACCATGTGGCCTGATTTTAAATATCTTTTATGAACATTTATCATTTATTAGCAGCATAAATCTGGTTTAAAAAATATAATAATGAAAAACAACATCTTACTAAGTGCCTGTTTTTAAAAATGAAATTATAAAACTCTATTAATGTAACTTAACACATCTGGGTGTAAAATATTTAAGGAAGAATGTTAAATAAAACCAGGAAAACGTAACTTTGGGGAAAAAAGTTGAATGAAAACATTGGTAACTCTTTTCTTTCTTTCTTTCTTTCTTTCTTCCCACCTTCATACATACATATAAACAAACTGATCAAAGAGGAGTTAGAAAGTTTTCTTTTTAATTTAATTGAAAAGAAACAAAACATGTTCAAATAAACCTGAAAAACAACTGACCCTGACCCAGCCGATCTGAATGCCACTGACCACTGCTTGTATCTGTCACTGAGCTGGCAGCACTAGCCAGACGTTCTTGCTAGCTTGTGCTGCAGGAAATGCCGAGGCAGAAGGAAGGGCTTCTGCCAGTAACCCATGTGATGATCATGTGATGTGAAGTAAAAGCTGGTTACAGCCTCTTGGAATGCAAGACCCACTTAATTTTGGCAAAATGCAGTTTTCTGGCTCAAAAGAAAAAAACGCATAAGAGAGCATCTGGACATCTCCAAGTAAATGATTCTGACAGACACGGAAAGGCAAAACAGAGACTCTTGGGAGTGGCGGAGTCACAGTCCCTAAGTCTTGGGACTCTGAAACGTGAGACAAATCACTTAATAACAATATTCAAACTACTAAAGAGCAGGTAGAAGCTCAGTAAAAAATTTTCTGTTCCCTTAAATTTTGAATAGTTAGGGAAAAATACAAAAACATATAATAGAAATAAATAGGGCTTTTAAAAAATCGACAAAGTATGTACCCGTTTTTAAATGTTTTACCTAAACAAATGAGCAAAATCACAAATGAGCGCATGATTCTTGTGGTCGTTAAAATTAGTTCCAATTAATCACGTTACACTTCTATAATACAGTAGTTTGCAAATATCTATCTCCAGCCTGAACTCTGGATCTGAACTTTCAACAAGATCTCTTTCCCCACTTTTATGTCCCATGGACACCTCAAAATCAGCCTCTCAAGAAAGAATTAAGGGGAATTCCCTGGTGGTTCAGTGGTTAGCACTCTGCGCTTTCACTGCTGAGGGCCCAGATTCAATCCCTGGTCAGGGAACTAAGATCCTGCAAGCTATGATGACACCAAGAAAAAAAAAGGAAAGAATTAAGATTGGCATCCCTGCCATTCCTGCCACTGCCACACACACACACACACACACACACACACAGATTGACATCCCTGCCATTCCTGCCACTGCCCCCCCCCACACACACACAGATTGGCATCCCTGGCATTCCTGCCACTGCCCCCCCCCCACACACACACACCCTGCTCCTCCTCCTGTATTCTCCCAACTATGCACCCTGTTATTCAAGTCAAAGACGTGGGCATCATTCTTGATTCATCCTTCACCCACCCAACCCCTTCACATAGAATCAGTCACCAATCCACTTCTTCCCAATTCCACTGCCACTTCCCTAGCTCAGGCTACCACCCTTATGCTTAGTAATTAAGTGTTTGGGCTTTGGCTTCAGGCTGACTTGCTCTACCATGTATTAATGGGGTGGAATTGGAAAGTCATTCATCATCAGAATCCTTAAATCTCCTGACCTACAAAATGAAGATATAATAACAACACCCACCTCAGAGTTGTTAGGGAATTTAAGTGAAATGATTACATGTAAAAGCCCCTGAAACTGCACCTGGAACCTATGAAGTATTCAATAAGTCTCAACTACCATAATCATCCTCCTTTTGGGTGCCCAGCACAATTCCTCCAGGTTAGGTGACCCTTCTCTCCTAGCACCTCTAACACTCTTTGGTAATTATTTTTGTCTGTCTCCCAACCCAGTTGTAAGCTCCCTACTGGCAAGAGCTGAGTTTTTTTCCCCATATATGATATGAATGAATGATTAATAAAACCATGATAATAAATGATTATATATGAATATTAAGAGCTATGTAAAATAAATGAGTATACATGATTATTGATATATTATATTATTATTATACACTGAATGTGGTATTTATTTAGAGATCGTCAATGAGAAAAAGGAACATATTAACAGATACAGGCTTAAGTCGGCAAGGAATCAATAATGAAAAGTATCGGTTGCCATAATATTTTGATGTGTAACATAACAAATTTTATTTTTAAGTAACTCACAAGTTTTCTCTTAGAAAGTAACATACATGGGCATTTCTTGATCTTAAAAAGTTTCACTTTTGCTACTCAGCAATTTATTTTCCATGGTTTTGCAAGGCAGAGATATTTGTTCCTCAAAACAAAGAAGCCACCCAACAGTTCCAGAACTGTGACTCAAGTCTTTTCAGACGAAGCCCTTGAAAAAACATCTCTACTCGCCTACACTGACATCTAAGACTGACCATTTATGAGAAAGACAAAGAGCCATGCCTCAGAATACTGAACCCACTCATTCACAAGGAGGAAGAGGAGACTCAAATGTTTCCCTTTGGAGTAGAATTTTTTCAAAAATTAAAAAGCAGTTATGTGGTACCTTTCTACTGGGTCTACTAGTTACAGAAAAGTTACCCTATTTCTTAAGCTGTGAAAACAAACTGTCCTCAGTTTTTTGAGGTGAACAGAAGAGAAAAACAATTGTGATTTTATTTCAAAAGTTTAAATGGTGGTGTTCTGACTCAAATCTCTCAACCTCCTGAGAGAAGTTCAAGGTGGGCAGAGGGCTCCCACTCTGCTCCTCTCCAGGTGAGGGGGCAGGAGGATACCTGGGCTCCATAGACGCGTTGCATCGCCTGGAGCAGCTGGTTGGTATAATCCGTGAGAGTGCCAGCATCTTCTTCAAATACACTCAGTAAAGAGCGAGTCTGCAAGAAAAGAGGTCAATTTTATTTCTAAGTGGAAAAGTTACAATGGAGGTAAAACAAACACACGCACACAGAGATATGGGGAGGGAAGATGTCTGTTGTCTGGCTTTACTTTTTTATTGCTAATACTAATATAAGCTGATTCCTAGAGCTTTAATTCAGAACTCCTTTTCTAATCCTTTAGACTACATTGCGAGGGCAAACTGAATACAGTCTGAGTATCGGGGCCAGGGAAAGAAAGCCAATTTTTAAAGGGTTAAGAAGACTCAAGGGCTATTATCTGTCTCGACTTTAGCCTCTACCTAAGTACCAGTAAAGTCCATCCAATAAAGTAAGTGTTAAAAAGGGCAGTCTCTCCCTTCAAGCCCATAAACTGAACTCAATGTCTGGCCTGTGTGTATACCTGGGGTGTGGTCACCCAGCACTGCATCATCACAGCAGTTAACCATCTGTCCGGTTTTCTGCAATCCTGGACGTCTTGCAGGGGTGTGTCATTCTTTCCACTTAAGATACTACAGTCAGGCTCCATGTCTTTCGTCATATTCTATTCAACCAATTTTCAAACTCATGACCAGGAAATTTCATGTACCATGGGCCCACCAGTGGAAGCTCTGGGCACAAAACTCAAATAGCAACTTAAGAATGCTAGCTCAGTTCCTTTGGGAAGACCACTCAGTGCTTCGAGAGCAGCTGAGCAATGTCTTAGATGAAAGGTATTTCCTATCATTTTCATGCGTAGTGCCTGATACGCTGAGCACTAAAGAAATATTTATATATTGGATGGTGTCTAAAGAAGTGTCAAGGGACCACATAAGAGACCATATCTATTCAAGGGACTTTTGTTAATGTGTCCAGCACAGTGGGAATTTAAAATACTACATTAGTGATAATGGGATCTACATTTCAGAAGATAACCCATTAGGCATAGAATGGAGAGTAAGCTATAGAAATGTCTTTAATGAGATGATACCAAAGGCACCTTACAAAGAACAATCCATTAAGTTTCATTATTTTCCTGCAAATGAATTTCAATTCCTTCTTTCTTTTTCTAACCTATCTCAGGTAAGAGAATAATAACTGACCCAAAAGCACCCCCAATAAACTGGAAGAGGAACCCCGACATTTGAATCATTCTACCTTTGATATTGTTGACAAACTCTGGTGGACTTCACAGTAGTACATGCTTATCCTGGTTTTGCCCGAGGTCTTCAAGGCTAAAAATACCTGCTCTCAGACCAAAGTACTCTCTTCAGTACCAATTCTTATCAACAGAAGGATCAAAACAAACAACACAAAAATCATGGATGTGACCCACTGGATCTCATAATCCATTAATGGATGTCAATGAGTAGGTGAAAAACATCGGTTTAGAATTCTTTATTACATCTCTTTAAGATATACTATTTGAAAAAAAAAAGATTGTTAAAAGACGTTTTGAGAACCTACAGTGATTGGTCTATCACTCTACATTCATTCATGTATATACTTCTGCCTTCATCCAATATTTGATGAAACACTGTGTTGGGATCTGAGATTCAAAGGTGATCAGAACCAACTCTGTTCTCCAGGAGCTTATAGTCTACTGGGGCCTCTCAAAGGATCTGGGATCCCCTTGGGACCGTGTCAATCCTGGGTCCAAATTCAGGCTCTAACACTAATTTGCAGGGAACACTAGAAGTAATGAATTACATAAAGTGCCTACCAGTGCCTAATACACAGTGATAGCAGATGATACTGATTATGAAGAAGATAATGAACTTTGCTTGTAACATGTTGGACACTAAGGGTTTCACATGTATGATTTCATTTCAACACTAAAGCAACACTATTATCTACATAGCTATCTATAAATGTCATCTAATAGGAGAGAATCTTTTGGTATTCGTGGTGTCAATGCTGGAGGAGTCCTTCAATGTTTATGATGATTCTGGTTCCTTTCTTTGCTATAACATTATATCTAAGAGAATGAAAAAGAGTGATACAACTGGATTGAGGATATTTAATTTTTTAAATACTACTGATGTCCATTTAGTTGAGTCCTATTTATTGTTTTTAATACTCTTAGAAATAAAATATATAGAATGGAAAATGAGCCACAGGATGAAAAGAGAGGGCTTGTATAAATGTCCTCCATAAAGAGAGTAGAAAGAAAACTAAAACTACCATTTACTCTGTACTTCCTATGTGTCCGACACCATTCTGAGCACTAAATATTACTTCATTTAATCCTTCCGACAACTTTATGAGGTAGACACCACAGTTACATTAATCCCATTTTAGAGACGATGAAACTGAGGCTCATCAAGGTTAAGAAACTTGCTCAACCTCCCACAGCTGGGAAGCAGCAGGGTTGGGATGTAAACCCAGGTCTGGCTGGTACCAATGGCCATGCTTTCTCCACCGCAGGAGGCTGCATCCACCACCTAGCAAAGGTGGGTCTCAACAGTGGGCATGCTCTTTGGCCCACAGCCCACCGTCCTGTCTGGAGGCAGGATGCAGACTGCTTGGAGCTGACTTCTCTTAGGTCATCCTACTGTCATGCTCTCACCTGTGATAACTGCCAAAACTACATCACAAGTTTTTTTTTCTTTATGTTCTGAACATGTTTACCATGACATCCATTAGAACTGACAAAAACACTCCCGTCTTCCCTTTCTAACTTAACTAGGCCATGATCATCCTTGAAAAAAATATACCCAGCTATCTCAGACACTGTTTTAATATCCACATTTATCAGCTCCGCATCTGCTTAAACTTATATTTGGAAGAACAGGAATGTTCTGAGACCTAAAGAAGGAATAAGACCAAGGACCAGGCAAAGGTATACCAGTTGCTCGAAAGTTCCACAAAAAAATCCGAAAGACACTGGTGCATATCACTTATAAAGACAATAACAGCAATCATTTATGGAGTTACTATAATATGCAGGCATGAAGATACTTTACATATGTTATTTATTCTTCATAAGAATTAAGCAACTATTTTTATTCTAATTTTACACATGTTGAAACACAAGCTCAGAGAGGCTGAGTAACCTGCAGAATCAAGATTTAAATTCTGTCCTTTTTCTACTACCCTACACTCTCAAGAGTATGCATGGACAGAAAAACGAAACCAAACACCTTAGCCTTAGCTCCATATTACCCTCTATCTTAGAATAAAGAAACTGGGTGTCATCTAATGAACAAGTCCTAGACATTTTTCACTCCGAAGAATAGGATCTAGTTATATAATGGCACAATTTTAACAGCTGTGATTGTAAAATATACACACGCACACACACGTGTATATTTTATATATATTTAAATATATTTTAAATGTTTTAATATTTATCATATATAAGTATAAATATTATACATATTTTTTTTTAAGGTAAAAACAATTAAAACTCTTATTCCCACAGTGTGGGAGAGGGAGAGAAATGTCTCAGTACAACCAAGCCTACTGAAAGGAAAATGTATCATAAACAAAGAGTACAGCAGGACAAAAGCCCTCCACAATGAAGACAAAACCACCAGGTAATGTTTTGAGGCATCCTGCTTGAGTTAAAAAAGGCCTGGTTTCCCAACTGGACCTCCCACTGAATAATCTCAGAACTTAATCTTCAAATTCTCTGTGCTTCAGCTGTGCCAACTGCAAAGGAAATAAACAAATATCGTAACAAAACAGCAAGCAACAGTGCTACACTTTATCTCAAAAGCACACTACTTACAGGAAAGGGAATAAGCCCCTGGAGAGGTGCGAGCTGCAGCAGCTCAAAGCAGCATTTGTGTTCCTATCACAGCAGCATTCACACAGTACTGCAACTGCTGCTTTCCTTATCTGTCTCCCAGAACAGACTGTGTACCAGTGGAGGGAAGGCACTCTTATCTTATTTGTCATTACGTTCCCAGCATCTAGCAGCACCTAGCGAGGAGCAGAGGCTCGCAAAGAGCAGTGGAGACAAGTACCTTAATCCCTAAAACGTTTCGTCTTTCATACACCAGAGGTAACCAGAAATAAAACACGTATGCACAAAGACTAGTCTTATAATACACTGTGCAGCACTGTGAACTGACAAGGGCACGAATAGATGTGTATAAGGTCAGTCAACTGCTATTCAGCTCTTCTTGGGTCACTGAGCTCAAATATAAAAGCTTTTGTGTTCATTTAATGAATCCTGTGCAGCCAGGTTACTGGAGCAACCCTCATAAATACCCTACATAAAACAAGAGGAAACAAACAATAGATGGTTTCTTCAGATCACTTCCTTTTAGTGAAACATTTTAGGTCACTGATGACAGAAAAGCCAGGTGCTAGGTAGCTGGGCTAACTTGAACAACATAGGCAGACTGCCTGGGTTCCAATCCCGGCTCTGCCACTTGATAATGTATAATCTTGGGAGCAAGTTATTTAACTTCTCAGCTCCTTGGTAATTTTAATAGAGGACCTACTTCAAAAGACTGTTGAAAGGATTAGATAAGATAACATATGTAAAGCACTGAGAACAGTGCCTGGCACATAAAAATGCATATATGACACAGGTGCTTGCTACTGGTTTTATTCTTTACAGATAAAACTAAGGAGTTGGATTAGATTCCTTCCAGTTGCAAGTCTATGAATCTCCTTGGCAGTAAAGCTGCATTAGGCACATACCCCATACAAGAGTGCTAAATATGCTTTGATGGTTATCAAAGACCTTCCTGGTAGTTTGCTTCCATTCAAACCTCACCAAGAACCCTCACAGGGTGACACCCACGTCTCAAAAGCAATGACAAATTCCCTACGTAAAGAGGAACATTAAACAGAAATGACAATGCCTCTTAACCTCTTCTTCCTCATACAAGCTCAGTTATAAATCATGCAGATATGACAGAATTGTAAGCCCCTTAAATATTATCCGCTCCGTGACCCTCATTCTGCAGATGAGAAAACCCAGCCAGTCACAGGATGGGGATGAGTGACTTGCCCAAATCAAATTATAAGTTAGTGTTAGAGCCACAATTAGGACCCAAGTGTCCTGACTGGTTTGCCAGTCCGCTGTCTCCTACCTCACAGATGAGCACATCCTGTAAACAACTCAGAACCAGTGCCTATTCATTGATGTGAGAGCCAAAAATTCCGAATGTAACTCCTCGGTGAGGGCAACATGGAGACTCAGTTAGTGCCACTTCTCTAACCTGGCTCAGCCATCACCATGTTCAGTTAGGAAAGCAATATATCTTTGCACCTCAGTTTCTCCAACCACAAAGCAAGTGGAAATCCCTGTTCAAAATGATATCATTAGAAACTCCACAATACTATGTTCAGATCCCACGCAACAGGTGTGAGGATGGACAAAATGACTTCTACCCAGGGCTTTGATCCCATTAAAATGCCAGAAGCTTAGAGACTTCAGAGAGGCCTTTGAGAAGTCAATCAGACCAGCGGATAACAATTAAAGAAAAAAAAAAAATCACAGCTTGCTTACACTTTCTTACTTGCCTATGTAAAGAAGATCACAAAGAAATGGGCACAAGGCAACTAAGCACACAGTCCTTTTGACTACTAATTCTGAACTGGAGAGATGCAGAGTGGGTGTAGGTAAGTCCATCAAAGGATCATCCCGGGGAGGCACAATTCACTAAGAAGAAAATGGAAGGAAGCACAAAGGGAAGAGAAACGGTGAAAGGAAAACAGGTTACTCTTACTCTAATTTTTCAAGAGTTGCGATACTAGGGAATAAAGAGAGGTATTTAAATAACCCAAGGATGCAGAGCCTCTCTAGGGCAGATATGAAGCTGGGGAAATGTTAATGAAGGAGAACAAAGGTTCCCTGGGGAAAGGTGCACTGACTTATGAACTAATGTGATTCTGCACTCATTTACTACATTTACACACCAGCTTTCATCTGCAGAGCTCAAAGGACTTGATTCTCATCTCGGGTGCGCTCGCTAATGAAGTTCCCCTGCGCGGCAAATAGGGCAGGTATTGTAATTTCCTCTTCACGAATGGGAAAACAGGGCCAAGGGGAGGTCTGGCACCGCTGGGGAAGAGGTCTAGGCTCTCTGCATCCCATTCTGGTCCTAAATCCACCAGGTCCCATCACATCAGTAGTAGTAATAAGACTGACTTCTTATTCTGTACCAGCATTGCCCGCGAACAACTTGACACGCATTTCCTTATTTAATTCTAACAACTCTAGGAGGCAGGTACAATTATTCTTCCTATCTTACGACAAAGCTGAGGCAAAAAAAGATTATTTGCCCGGGGCACTTGGTGGAGCCCAAGCGTAGGCCGAGCAGCCTCGGTCTCAGCTGAGTTTGGAAAGGGGTCGGGACACAAAGACTCCGGCCGCGGGGAGCTTTCCCGGCGTCTCCAGCTCTGCCTGAGGGATGCCGGCTCCCGGAGCATCCCGGACTCAAGACGTAGGGCCGGGCCCGCCCCCTCTTCGCCCCCGAGGGGGCCCGGCGTACTCCCAGCCTCCACCCCCGGGCTGGAAGGGCCTCCTCGGCCTCAAGCCCTCGGGCGAGGGGGACCCGGGCGGCGGGAGGTACCTGGGGGCTGTCCTGCAACGCCTCCTCTAGCAGGAGCTTGTCCACGGCGGGCATAGTGCCGCGCGGCGGGGCCGAGGGCCGGACGGAAGCACGGAGGGCAGGTGACGCGGCGGCCGAGGGTGCTCGAGGCTCAGGCGACGAGGCGGACGACGCTCTGTGCCCAGGGCGGCCCCGCGTGCGCCCACGCCTGGCCAGTGAGTGACCGCCGCCACCCGCCCGCCGGCCCTCCTCTCGGCCCAGCCCTCAGCGGAGCCGGATCAACAGGAAGTGTGGCGAGCGCCCGACTCTGCAACCGGAAGTGTGGCGGCCCTGCTTTCCGCCCACGCCCACCTCTCGCGGGAAACCGCAGACCCCACGGGTCAGCCGGGCGCCCAGCGAACGCGAAGGGTGTTAGGCTCAGCAGTTAAGGGGCCGAATCTTATGCCGGTCAATGCATCTAAAGCCCAGGAGGGGGAACTCAAGAGCGGAAAGATAAGGTTTTATCTACGTGTGGCTCTCCAGATTTTTTGAGTCAGGGAGATAGGAGCTAACAGTTTTGCTGATGCGAAAATCTGTGAAATGCTGTGAAAATCCCGCGCTTCCCGCACCACTTTTTCTACGTAAATCTAAGTGCCCTCGTAACAGCTCTGAGAGCAGAGAGATCAACTAGTTCTAGGGGAAAAAAGGGGGTAACTGAATCATCTGTGATATTTAGAAGTAACTTTTTGGGAAACCACAACTATTTAATTTGGCCAATATTATTAGGGCTCGTCCTCGTGATTGCTGTGTTTTGTCATTTTGGAAAGTTTCATAATCAAGTTTTTAGAAATGGAAGGGATAGATGATCTAGTTCAGTGTTGTCATTTAGAGATTTAAAAAAAATAATAATCAGGGACCCAAAGAATGAAGTGATTTGGTCAGAGTCAGTTAACGAAAGAAAGCTAAAGAAAGGAGGGAAGGGGGAGTACTTGACATCTTTTAATACCAAAGGCAAGGGTTTCAGAATCTCCTTCTTTAGGAATCTGTAAGATTTGTGTAATACACCAAAAACAAACAAAAACTGTCAGAATATGGTAAAATAATACAAATTCTGTGTTTTATAGAAACACCTAGGTATATTAAGGCACAATCTGAATTGCCAACACCTCTGAAAGTCTGATCACATGCTGCCTGATCACTTGAAAACTCCAAGGCCATTCATTATTCCCTGTCCGGCTCTAGATCAGCACTAACCTTTCCTGAGCCATCGTGTAGGCTCCATGGGGAAATCATCCAGCATCCTTTCCCCACCATATTCTTTCTTCTTCTTGGGTAGAATCATGCTCACACCGTGTTTCATCCTTTTCCTGTGTTTTCTATCAAGTACCATTCAGTTCATTTCACCTCATATACTCTCCCAACTCTTTTCTCACTGAAATCCTCTTGCACAAGGTCAGACTCAAGCAATTCCTGCTCCCTTCCTGGCCCCAAAGATCACTGAACAGGCAACGCCTTGATTGTCATCCAACGTGACTTACCCAGTAGTGCTTTTTCTTTCTATGTGTGGGTCTTACTTCCTCTATAAATAGTAAGCTTCTCTGTGTCACCTTCCTTCTATTCTGAATACTGAGACACATAATAACAGATACGAGTTTGCTGTTTATGACATGCTCATTTCTTCCAACTCTTTTCCAGTTACTTAAGAGAAATTTCCCTCGACCTTCCATCTTGCTTTGTTCCTACCCTTCCATCCAACTGGAAACACAACAGTTGTTAATTGCCTACCAAGCAAACAATAATGATCATGCTGATGATAAGAATAGTATAAGACTGTGCCAAGGGAGAGAAATGCATGCATTTTTATTTGAAAATAGATGTAAAAAGGAGACAGTACCCTCCAGAACACTTGAAAGGTCTCAGAAGTCCCCTTCGGAATTACCACATTTTTCATGCACCACCTCTTCTCCTAATTAAAGTTACTTTTCCTCAATCACCAGTATTCCAAATTGTTTAAACCGCATTCTGACACAATGCCATTACTTTTCTACATTTTATTGCTATATTATGGGCTAAACAGCCTTAGTGGGATTTCTTGGCACTTAAGTACCATTTATAAAATTGTTTCCGTGGGAAAATGCATCCCAAATTCAAACCAACTAAGTTACAAAACCAATTCTGGGAATACGACACATTTGCAAACTGTTAATTTAATTAATTTCATTCATTAATTCATCCAATTATTCATTCATTTAATAAATATAGACTGTTCGATGTTAAGCACTGTATCTCTCACTCATTTTACTGTCTTTATTATGACCCTCTTTTAAATTCTGAAACCAAATATTCTCCTCTTCAACAGATAATCTGTGCAAAACTATGTAAGAGGAATTTTCATGTAAACGTGAGAAAGTTTTTAAAATGTTTCATTACAAATATTGGTCCCTATTAAACTATTGTGAATGTGGATTTCAAACATCCACCCAACTATATCTGAAATCCCTGGACAGCTGTGAGGTTGGTGACAAGAAAGTACACAAATGAACAATTTAGAGTTGCCATGTCCTCTGGGGAGAGAAAGGATGAACTCTATGGAGCTATACTCTTTTTACCCATTGAAGACCAATGGGGAAAAGTACACTGACTGTTTCCATAGGTACCTATCCATGTGTCCTGTATTAATCAGGATTTTTTCAGTTGTGACTGACAGAAACCTAACTCCAGTTTGCTTAAAGAAAACATAAAAGTCTGGGAGAAACTGCGGGGTGAGAAGACTGTATTTCTTAGATTATTTGTACAGTGATGAGGATAATACAATAGAGTAGGGAGGAAAATTGAAGATACAGGAGGGTGAAGGGACAATTGCAAGGGTGAAGGGACAATGAAAGTCCTTGAGCAGACAAAAAGGAGTGGGATCCAAGTCACACATGATGGAAGCAGGGACAGTGCATTCAGGCTGATACATGAGACAGTAGGTTGGTGGATGAAATGGAGGAGGATGAAGGAGTTCTTTTCTGATTGTTCTTTTCTGAAGAGTAGCCCCCGCTGGCCGCAACTAGAGAAAGCCCGTGCACAGCAACGAAGACCCAATGCAGCCAAAAATAAAATAAATAAAATAAATTTATTTTAAAAAAAGTCTACAAATAATAAACGCTGGAGAGGGTGTGGAGAAAAGGGAACCCTCCTACACTGTTGGTGGGAATGTAAATTGGTGCAGCCAATATGGAAAACACTATGGAGCTTCCTCAAAAAGCTAAAAATATTTACCACATGATCCAGTAATCCCACGCCTGGGATTGGAATTATATATAATGGAATATTACTCAGCTTTAAAAAAGAATGAAATAATGTCATTTGCAGCAACGTGGATGGACCTAGAGATTATCATACTAAGTGAAGTAAGTCAGACAAAGACAATTATTATGATATAACTTATATGTGGAATCTAAAAAAAATGATACAGATCAACTTATTCACAAAACGGAAACAGACTGACAGACATAGGAAACAAACTTATGGTTACCAAAGGGGAAAGGGGAGGGGAGGGATAAATTAGAAGTTTGGGATTAACAGATACACACCACTGTATATAAAATAAAAAACAAGGACCTACTATATAGCACAGGGAACTATATTCAATATCTTGTAATACGTATAATGGAGAAGAATTTGAATGTATGTATGTATCCTGAATCAATTTGCTGTACACCCGAAACTAACACAATATTGTAAATCAACTATACTTCAATTTTTAAAAAAAGAAGACAAGTACGTGACGATGAACTGAGAAGCAGGCTTGAGAAAAGCTCCCAGAGAGATGTTCTCAAGTTCTGAAGCCATGGGCTCAGTTTATCATCACGTCCTTGATGAGAGATAAGACTTGACTTTCCATTTGAACTCATAAAACAAGACAGTTTAGGAAAAACAGTCTTGGTCATAAGGCCCCTGGCTTTAGACTTCTGCAAAGTTAGCAACTAGGCCCTCTGTTACCAGTAAATTATAAAGTGGGAATAGTCAGAGCCTGGGAAATGCTCCAGAGAAATTACTGTCTGGTCCTCATAGCTTTGGTCATTAAGCAAGAAAATTGGAAGTTTAGTAGCATGAATATACCTAAACTTGAAGCCCCGTGTTTATAGAAAAGAATGCTACGAATAATGAACAGATTAGGAAGAAAGTGTGGCATCATATGACGATCACTGACTTTGGAGTTAGACCTGCATCCGAGCCCTGGCATCTCAGTATGCTAGCTGTGAGTCTTCGGGCAAGTTATCCAAACTTTCTGAGCCTCAGTTCACTTCTCTATGATATGGGAATGATAATATCAACACAGCCCGTTTCCATGGGTGCCTGGCCACCTGTCCTGTTTTAATTAGGACTCTTTCAGTCACAAATGGTAGAACCCTGACTCCAATGGGCTTAAGGAAAATATAAATGGCTGGGAGAGAGTGGAGGGGAGTGAGGGAAGGCTGCATTTCTGAGATTGTGTAACCAGGAAGGGCAGATGTGAAGCTGGGAACAGTCGGAAGGAGGAACTCAAAGCCCTCGGGGCTCGCTCCTGACTGGTCATCCTCTCCATATTGGCTTCCGTCTCTCAGCCCTGAGTCTCAGCGTCTCTAGACCGTATCTGCTGGCAGTTGCATGTTCACCTGTGGCACCAAAGAGGAAAGGGATGTCTCCCAGCTTTAGTTTGAAATATCCTAGTTAAGGACTCTGATGATCCTGCCTTAGGACCACTACCTACCCACTCCTTGGACCGCTAGCTGTGACTGTGTGTGTGCATGTGCACACGCTTCCTCATGCCATGACGGGCTCAGCCCAGGTCAGGACTGCACCGTCAAGGCCAGAGGAGGTGGGGTCAGTTACCAGAAGAAGGCAGAGGGAGAAGTACTGCATAGATCCAGGCATGAAGAGTCTACCCGCTCTCCCAGACCACCCTTCCCCTTCAACCCATCCCTCCTCCCTTACCATCCCATACTCTCTCTTTCTTCTATTCCACGTCTCAGTGAATGACTTCACCCAGTGGCTGAAGCCAGAAGTCTGGAGTCCTCTCCCCCATGGAATGACTTATCCAGCCCTAGAACTCTGCCCATGAACTCCTCACACTTCTACGCCTTTCTCCCCATCCCCCTGCCCTGCCCTAGCACAGACCGTACCATCCTTTGCCAGTGTGACCATGATAACGGTTCTCCTTGTTGTGCCTCCCTCTATATTAACTTCCACCCTCTGCTGAGAGTTATTTTTCTAAAGTAATAGTCTTGTCATGTTTCTTCCCTGCTCAGGATTTTTTTAATGGCTCTCCACCAAGGCCAGCTACATACTTTGTGGAGCCTGGTGCAAAATGTTCAGAAAGCAAGGGAAAAGTGCCATTAAATTTACTAAAATATAAAGTCTCCTCCCTTTTTTGGCAGTCTGTCTCTCAACATGTCATGATATTTTTATTTATCACTTAATGCCCTAAGGAAAGAAAAATTCGAATGATAAATGATTCGCGTGAACTTTACTGTTCATCTTTATATTGTTCAATGCCCATTTTAAATGCAAACATGAGTGCTTAACTCATATGAGGAATCACTGAAATGATACAATTTGTTTTTTATAGCCCATTGTACAAAACTAGCCGAACTGTTTTCTCTCACTTCTTAAAATGCACATAGTCTATCAACACTCAGTGGATGCTGATGCCTTCCACAATATGCTTACCTTGTACTAGCTTTGAGTCACTAAACTCCCACATGTAGTAGGCCCACTGGAATTCTGTGCTCATGGAGCTTCACAAACACTACATGTGAATGAAGCAGCAATGTAATGCAGATGTGCACCTTGCATATACCTCCTCCGCTTGTGTGTATGCTCCATTGTCTTATTGGCCTTCACTTACAAAACACAAGTGCAAAGATAAAATTATTTCCATCAACAGGTGAATGGATAAAGAAGATGTGGCATATACATATACAATGGAATACTACTCAGCCATAAAAAAGAATGAAATTTTGCCATTTGTAACAACATGGATAGATTTAGAGGGTATTATGCTAAGTGAAACAAGTCAGACAGAGAAAGACAAATACCATATATATCACTTATATGTGGAATCTAAAAAATACAACAAACTAGTGAATATAACAAAAAAAGAAACAGACTCGCAGATACAGAGAACAACTTAGTGGTTACCAATGGGGAGAGGGAAGGGGGGAGGAGCAACATAAGGGTAGGGAATTAAGAGGTACAAACTACTATGTATAAGGTAAGCTACAAGGATACATTGTACAACACAGGGAATATAGCCAATATTTTATAATAACTATAAATGGAGTATAACCTTTAAAAATTGTGAATCACTATAGTGTACACCTGTGATTTACATAATATTGTACATCAACTGTACTTCAATTTTAAAAATAAAATAAAGTAAGAAAAATAAAATTATTGAGAATTTCAAGACAGCCGACAGCAGAGCATTAAACCAATGGGTGAGTTCAAGCTGCTTTAAATGAAATACCAGACCCTTTATAATAAATCAGGCTGAAGCCTCCTTTCTTTCCTTTCTCCATTCACTCTCCCACTTATTTGCCCCACAGAATTTTTTCTCCTCCAAGGATGAACTTGTAATTTTCTCTCACACCAACCTCATTGCCTGAAATGTCTGAGATTCTCCATGCATCTTAAGTCTCAGTTCAAAGGCTGCCTCCTCTGTGAAGACTGCCGTGACTCTCCCAGGAAGATTAGACCTCATCTACTTTTGCCTGCACTCTGATATAGCCTGTGGTCATTATATATTGCATCGCCATTGCCTGTGGGTCCACGTCAACAAGACTGTAAGCTCTTTGAGGGCAGGAACTGTCTCTTTTCTTTTTTGAATTCACAGCGTCCAGCAGAGTGTCTGGCAAATGATAGGAGCTCACTCAGTAAAATATTTGTAAATTGAATGAAAGAATGAGACAATGCCTGGCATACAGTAGGTATTCATTAATTAATTGATTCTTTCAAAAGTAGTTACTGGATGCCACTATATAATGGACTCTGCCATGTCTGTCCCTCCTTCAACAAATAGTGAGTGAGTGTCTATTGCATGTCAGGGCCTATGATAGAAGCTGGGAACACACTGGTGAACAAGATAGGCAGGCCCCCTTCTTTCTAAGACCTTATATTCCAGTTAGCTCTCGAGAAATGTGATTTCACTTCCTCCCTCTTCCTCTGCACCTCCCAAGAGGTAACCAAATCAGTCCTACATATTTTAAGACTTTCTCTGCTTCCACCTTCTGCTGGGGATTCTCTTTCTCTGCTTTGCTCTCAGGTACCAAGAGTTGGATGCTTGATCTTGCCAGAGCTGTTTTGTTTTGTTCTGTTTTGTTTTTTCCAACCACTGCAGAGATCAACATGGAATGAACATGAAACCAGCTCTTTGGCCCCTGCACCAGCTCAGGCCTTCTCACTAAATTACTCCAGAGGTAATTCCCCTTAGGCTCAAGGAAATCACTCAGTGCAGACCAATGTTTTCAATCTCTTCCCCTCCCCTAATTGTTTCTCGTACAAATTAGAGGTTTATTTCCTTGTAACACATATCATGTCTGGTAATCAAAACTGTGTGTGTCTCGTTTGGAGTGCAGTTGGCTCCAGAGCTCAGCTCAGGCTAAGGAACGAGAGAACAGAACTGTTTGGATGCTTGAGTTCTGGGTGACATAGGCCAATTTTCCATCCTCCCTTCACTTCTCTGTGACCTTCTGCCCTGGTGTAATTTCGAAGTGTTCTTTAGGAGAGAGGAATGTCACGAAGTCTCTGTATTAAAGAACTCTTACTCATACAGAGCTGATTTCCCCCATGTTCTCCTAGCTGAGATGAAATATTTCACACTTAATCACAGCTAAAAAACAAATATTTTAGGAAGTCTGACCAGTCTCACTTTCAGGAGCTATTTATGACTTAGAGAATTGTAGAACTGTTTAAGTGATGAAGTCTCATAAGGGTCATACTAGGGACCCAGTAAGGCACCCTCCCCCATTCATATGTTGAAGCCCTGACCCCCAGTGTGATGGTATTTGGAGATGGGGCCTTTGGGAGGTCATTAGACTTAGATAAGTTGGGGGTGGGATCCTAATGATGGGGTTAGTGGCTTTATAAGAAGAAGAGAGAGGTCGCTCCCTCCCCAGCATGTGAGGACACAGTGAGAAGACGGCCTTCTGCAAGTCAGGAAGAGGACTCACACCAGGGATTAGCCAGTACTTTGATCTTGGACTTCCTAGTCTCCAGAAGTCATAATTAATTTCCACACATCTCTGTTAAGTGCTAGTCACTGTTGAATAGTTTGGGTCCCACCAGGGCATGTTAGAGGCTAGACTGACCACATCAACTGCCTCAGCCTCTCACTGCACTTTTTAAATTCAACTGATGACCCCAGCTGAACTCTGACACCTTGGAAGTGGCAGTGGGTTGCTGGATCCAATGACCACTTGCAATCATTCCCAATCCATGAATAGGATGTCATGGAATTCTTGTTCCTGAATAAACTGCTGTTAAATCATTATTTTTGACACTGGAGGATTCAGAATCCTCACTGGAGAATCTCAACATGGAGGACTCAACTCTCGGTCACAGCACTTTGGCGCACTCTGCTCTCCAGGAGGTCACTGAAGATTTAAAGGAGGCAGATGCGATGGTCCAACTCCAGCTTGAGACTGCCCTATTGTAACAGGGAAGAGCCAAATCTGACTACATGTTGGATCTGTTTCTTTTACTTTAACCTTTGCTTCCCATTGCTTTTGTTCACTTAAAGGATACTGTCTGTATATAATGGCCTGTCTCGGGGAACCCTTCCCCTCTGCCTGAAGGTTAAACCAAAGTGCCTTTGTTCAGGGAAACATCCGGACCCCGCCCACCTGTGGATGGTTACAAGAAAGAAGAAATTAACACATCCCCTCCACCGAGGCCGCCCATTCCAGGGAATATTTGCAAAACTTATGGCCTTTTTACTTTACTTCCTCATCTCCTCCCCTTCTCTGTGCTATAAAAGAAACTGGCATCCAAACCCCAATAAGATGGCTCTTTTGAGACACTAGTCCGCCATCTTCTCGGTCTGCCAGCTTTCCGAATAAAGTCGTATTCCTTGCCTCAGCACCTTGTCTCCCGATTCATTGGCCTGTCGTGGGGCAAGCAGAGTGAGCTTGGAGTCGGTAACACTATAGCAACTTTGCTTATCAAATAGAATATTTTGGAATACTTGGAATAGAATAACAACAACTACAGCAACAATAATAGATAATGATAGCTCCCATAAATGGAGGCCTAATATATGTCAGATGGTGTGCTAATACTTTATAATACATTACGTGTAATTGAGGTCTCACAGCAACCATGTAAGCTATGTACCATTATTCCTGTCTTACGTGTTTGGAAAGAGAGGCCCACATAGCTAGTTTGGAGGTAGAACTAGGACTTGGACTCAGGTCCACCTGACTCCAATGCATTTGCTTTGCTCACCACACTGCACTCCCACTCCCACCCTGCCAATCAAAAATGTGATTCTATACCTCAGCCTTACTTTCTGGGAAAAATCTATAATTGACTCAGCGTTTGATAGTTAGAAAAGTCCAATCCTCTGGTCCAGGAACCAGTGAAGATGTGTCTTGAAGTGGGACTCTTCTTGCAAAGATTCCTTTGATCTAGCATTTTAGGAACAGGGTGTGTTTCCCATGTCATTGAATTGTCAGTTTGTTATTAAGAGAAAATTTTTTTGAGGAGGGTCAAAAATCTTGGGAAAAAAAAAGAGCCTTTGATCTTCTTTGCCTTATTAAACAGAGTAGATTGGACATAACTAATTCTATTCTTGGTGTGTCAAGACCATTTTTTATATAAGCATGAACTATGAGCATCTAACATGAATAGTGTCATCCCTGGGGCTATTGCAAGCAGCTTTGTAGGGAGCTCTGGCTTCTATATTAACTGGCATGAGTTACTTTTTTTGGTTTTGTTTTATTTCTGTTTCTTGTTTCTCCTTCCTCTTAGGCAGTAACCTGTCACTTTTTCTGAAGTCAAAGGGACGTCTTCTGGTAGTATACCTCCCCACTCCCCCAGTTTCCAATTTCCTTTATCGAATCTGTTACTCTTTGAAAACCATCTTGAGTTAATTGAGTTGGGAACTTTATTTTTCAAAAAATTTCAGTCAACTGTGGGTAAGGGTGTGTGGCCACCTCTTGACTCTCCCTGCAGGCACTGTGTGTGGGTTCATGACGGTGCTGATTCTTATGACTGTCTCTTTTGTTTTATTCTGGGTTTGTGACAATGCTTTAGGTGTCATAGCTTCTTATGAGTCTGGTCTTTGAACAAGATGGCATTACTCATATAGCAATGATGGATGCTATTACTTCCAAGGAAGAGACAGCCTTACTCAAACTGGCTTAAATAATAAGGAAATGTATCATCTCACATGACACTAAGTCCAGAGATAGGGCAGACTTCAGGGTTGCTTGATTTTAATAGCTCAACAGCATTATCAGGGACGCAGGCCTTTCCATCTCTTGGTTTTGCTGTGTCTAGAACAGCTCATTGTTATAAGATGGCTATTAGCAGCAGCCGAGGCATCATCTGATAGCAGTGAGGGAATCATTGTTATAAGCTTGAAATATGAATTCTACTCTTTAATCTGATGGTCTAATGTAAGCAACAAGCCCACCTCTGGAACAATACCATCTGCCAGGGGAATTCAATGCTCTGATTGGCTTAGACCAGGGGTCAGCAAACTTCTTCCGAAAAGAACCAGGCAGTAAATATTTTAGATTTTGCCAGCCATACAGTCTCTGCAACTCAACTCTGTTGTTGTATCACGAAAGCAGCCATAGGAAATGATGGGTGTGGCTGTTTTCATATAAATGTTATTTACAAAAACAGGCAGCAGGACCATGGGTAGTTCACCAACCTCTGTAGACTAACCAGCATCCACCCCTGAACCTAGTGATGAATCAGCATCTCCAGAGTCATGTGGGATAGGAGTGGACGTGTGTGAAGAACGAGGAAATGTGGTCTGTTAGGAAGGAAGGGGGATGGATGCTAGTAGCAGACAATGTGATTCACTGCATTGTTTTTGGAAGAGGGGAGTTTGAAACCACCACCTTTTTCAAATACCATGAAAAGCAAAGGAAGGAACTCCGAATGCCTGTCAACCAAAAAAATGTAAATTTGTTATAGCTTTTCACGAAGCTGATCACTTTAAGAGCTACTCTCTTTCCTTACACCTGGGCTCCAGCCTTTCTAAGAAAGCACAATTCCTGGAAGGCGACAGGTTCTCTTGAGCCTTGGCACTTGCGCTTCCCTTCCTTAGGCGCATACACTCCCATCTTTGTCACTTGTTCCTAGCCATCCCTCCTGCTCCACCTTGGAGACCTTCACTGACCCTAAGGTGGGACGCTTCTCACTGTGCATACCTCCGTGATAGTGTGTGGCACCCTGCACTGTACAGATCTGTTTACAGATGGGTATCCCACCTAATAGCGCCATCCTGGAGGGTCCCTTCCACTGCGTGTCCCAGTCCCTGCTCAGCAAAGCCACTGCACATCGTAGTGCCTCAGTACCTATTTCTTGAATGAATGAGCATTTGTGCCTTGGATGATGAAAGGAAAGTAATCACTGTCAACTGAAAAAAAAACGCACAACGTGAGAGGTGTGAGTTAAGTTCTTTGGGGGCAAAATGAGGACTATACCCCGGGAGACAGCATCTCAGAGAGCTCTGAGGAACCGCTCCAAAGAGGTGGTGGGACAAGCTCAGTAGTATAGATGATTTTAGTGAAGGGGCAGGGGGTACATGCAATCAAACACACATTTTGGCAGAGGCCTGTGGCTAGTCATGAGAAGCAGATGTCACTGTTAATGATTTTAGTGTTTTCCTAGATATGCGAAGATAAAAGAATTGGGCTCATAAAATCTTCTCCTGAAAATATCTAACTATCGGAAAGCCTGTTTTGCCATTTTTTCCCAGAGCACAGAGTGCCTCATTCTTAATCTCCACCCCGAACTCCTTTCAGGGTATGTTAAAGGTCAGTGACTACAGTGGCTAGTGACCTAATCCTTGTAGAGGTAGATGGCAAGTGACAATTTTTAGTTGGCATTACTCTTTCAGTATGTTTGGGGTGTTACCCTTGTGGTCAGAGTAGCAAAAGGTCTAAATCATTTTTTTCTGAATGCCTTTCTTGTTGAATATGAGTTTCAGGCGTTTGACCCTCTAATCTTTAAATATGGGGCTGATTTGATGGTTTCTGTGTGCCTGTGTCATTCTGACTTCAGACTTCATTTCCACAACTCTGCCTGTGCTGTGAGACCCCCTCAATCCCACATTCACCTCCCACTCCCCCCACCAATTTACTCATGAAGAAGTGAGTGTCTCTGGCCTCTGGCTGTCTCTAGAGAGGTCAGCAGATGGATTCCTCGCTCTTCAGTTTTCTCTGGATCTCTCCCGGGCGTGTATCCAGGTCACCTTGCTGATAGCAGAATTTCACTCCTGGAATTCTTGGTATTTGCAGCATTGGCTCTCAGTGGATTTGCAAGTAAAGCTCTCTGGTGGGCGGGCGGAGGAATGGTCTCTCCTCAGCCCTTTGTGCTGCAGCAAGTATCCAGTGACTACATGGGCTTAGAGGGATGACTGCCTTGCCTTGGTTACTGGCCAGCTGTTTACTTAGCTTCTCTAATCTACAGCTTCCTCACTGATAGGGAGACGATAATAAAAGTCCCTACATCATAAGCTTTTTAAAATCATTAAATAAAATTATACATCTAAAGTGTAGCATTGAATCTGGCAAACAGTAAGCTCAATAACAAAAGCTACTAATTGATGCCCCAAAGGCATGTGGGTGTATAATTGATGATATAATAAATTTAATTTTCTAGTCTAGAGATTCTAGATATGATTCATCTAAACCTCTGGGGGAAGGTTTCCAGATATTATTACAAAACACGCCAACCTGGAAGCAGCAAAATGCAATACAATATCAGGATTAGGTTCAGCGGTGAGTAACAAAGACCTCAAATCACCATGGCTTAAACAACATAGAAATTTCTCCTTTACATAAAAGCCCAGAATTGGCAGTCTAGGGGCGGGATAGCACTTTACTCTGCGAGGTCCTCAGGGATCTAGGTTCTCTCTAATTCCCACCCCCAGCTTTATTGCGGTATAATTGACAAAATTATATATATTTAAATTGTACAACTTGATTATTTAATATATGTATACATTGTGAAATGAGTACCACAATCAAGTTAATTAATACATTCATCATGTTACACAGTTACTTTTTTTTTTTTTTTTTTTTGGTAAGAACGCTTGAGATATATTTTCTTTTTTTTTACTTTTTTTTTTTTTACTTTTATTTATTTATTTTTGGCTGTGTTGGGTCTTCGTTGCTGCGCGTGGGCTTTCTCTAGTTGCGGCGAGCGGGGGCTACTTTTCGTTGAGGCGCGAGGGCTTCTCATTGCGGTGGCTTCTCTTGTTGCAGAGCACAGGCTCTAGGCGTGCGGGCTTCAGTAGTTGTGGCTCGTGGGCTCTAGAGCTCAGGCTCAGTAGTTGTGGCGCACGGGCTTAGTTGCTCCGCGGCATGTGGGATCTTCCCGGACCAGGGCTCGAACCCATGTCCCCTGCATTGGCAGGCGGATTCTTAACGACTGCGCCACCAGGGAAGTTCGAGATATATTTTCTTAGCATATTTCAAGTATACAGTACATTATTATTAACTATAGTCACTATGAAGTATATTAGATCCTCAGAACCTATTCATCTTATAACTAAGTTTGCACCCTTGAACCAACATCTCCCCATTTACCCCATCCCCAGCCCTTGACAACCACCATTCTCCTGTTTCTATGAGTTTGACTTTTTTTTTTAAGATTCCATATGCGAGTGGAATATACAGTATTTGTCCTTGTCTGGCTTATTTCACTTAGCATAATGCCCTCCAGGTTCATCCATGTTGTCACAAATGGCAGGATTTCATTCTTTTTTAAGTGAGTAATATATCTTTAACTATTTCACATTTACTTTATCCATTCATCCATCCACAGACAGACACTTAGGTTTTTCCTCTATCTTGATGCTTCACCATACAGAGACTCCAAAGGTCACTTCATGATCCAAGAGGGCTGCTCAGCTCCATCCATCAAATCTAAATTCCAGTCAGGAGGAAGTAAAAAAGGGGCAAAGAGGAAAGAGTAAATGGTGCAAGCCTGCCTTCTTTTAAGGAGGAGTCCTGGAAGCTGTCACATGACACTTCCACTTAGATCTCATTGGCCAGAACTGAGTCACATGGCCTTACCCAGCAGCAAAGGAGGCTGAGGAACCCAATCTTTCTTCTGCATTGCCATATGCCCAGCCACAAATCAGGTGCTCTATTACAATGGAGGAAAGGGAAAATGAAGATTGAAAACAGTCTCTGCCATGAAAACGTATCTTTCTCCTCATGATACTTATTATAATCAGGGACATGAAGTGAGGTCCCTAAAACTTCACTGTATTATTTTTAATAAATTCAATAATAAGTCCCAACATTATGCTTGGCACTGATACACATGCCATAAATCTTGGCACTGGGGATACAGAGATAAATAGGGAAGAGTTCCTCCCCAAATAAAAATAGTACAATGTTTTATGTGCTGTACCAGTGGTGGTTACAAAGTGTTACTGGATTTGGAGGAAGGAATGATTAAACCTTCTGGGGAAGAGGGTCACAGGGGATGTCCTGAGGAGGCCTCATAGAAAACAACTTTTGTTTGGGACCTTCACAGATAAAGAGAACCTTCTTAGAAATGAGCAAATACAAGCCCAAAGCCAACTGCTGGGAGCATTCGCCACTGTAGGCAAGGGATGCTTGGCTCAAGAAAGTGCATTCAAGCAAAGAGTTAGAGAGAAAGGGAATGGACAAGGAGAACCCTCCCCCTCCCTGTTTTGTGTACCCCCAAGGAACCAGAAGGAAAGAATGGAATACAACGATCATTCCTTACTTTCAGTGATGAAACTTGGCTAGACCACTTATGGCCCTAGTCCAATTTTTTCCCCCTGAAATATTGGATACTTTTCACAAAGAGCTAATTTATCATAATGTGAATGGGGCGGAGAGATCCTTTTTAGAGACAGATTAAAAGTATTAAATTGCAGACTTAGCTGATGTATGCACAATATGAAATTTCTGCTGAAATAATAGAAAATAATCTCATTGAGAGAGTAATCAAAGCTCTGGGGGAAAAGCTTCAATGATGGCAATGAAATCAATCTCAGTTTATAATTACCAATGGGGAAATGGATTGTCAAATTTAGCTAGCTTTCCCAAATCATGGGGCTTTACCGTGGAAGGAACTCAGATTTTCTCATTCCTGGCGATGTCGGGTTCCCTCAGTTACTAAGCCTCTTTTGAATATGGACATGGAGTTTTCTATACTGCATACATGGGATGACAAATTGAAATAATAATGGAGTAATCACAGTTCGGGCAGACAGAAATGGAATTGGGCGACCATTGAGGATCTGGTCTCAGATATGTCTCTGCCCCACTGAAAACTTGAACTTTCTTTGTACTATACCAGACCCAAGGACACCACCGGCCATACTCAGAACACCACCTGACAGCTACAACCTTATGGTCTCAAGGTCTCCCCTTGTATCGATGCAACGATTTCGGACCCCAACAAACCCTTACTTAACAAACACCCTTACTTCTTGCCAGCTCCAATTAAAATTCTTGATGAATAACTCATGTAACTAACTGTAACCTTGTGATTTTTGCCTTTATAAGCCTCCCCCATTTTGTAGTCTGGCAGAACACAATTCAAGTGCTTCTTGAATCTGTGTCCTGGGCTGCAGTCCCAACAAACCCCACATAAACACCTTTTTATTTCAATCAGGTGTCTGTTTCTAAAATTCTAGTTAACCCATATAACGTTTCAAATTCCAATTTGTTTTCTATTTTGTTCCAGCATGCATACATTCTAACATAAGCTCACATGTACAAGCTGAAAAAAGACCTATAGTTAACTGTGAAAAATGTCTTGATAAAGCTTTCATCATGCATCTGGGTAACAAATTAGTATAGATTGTGATGCTACAAAACCATCACTATAAACGTAGAAGCCATCACATGTCAAAACTGGATTCAAAATAATTTGAAGACACTTCTTTCTAAAAGAGCACAGAATGACTCCATTTCATCAGAATCTAGGGAAGAAAAGAAAAAGTATTCAGCCATCCGAGGCACTGCTAAGTGTGACATAACCCTCCCTGCGGTTGGGGTGGGAGCCTTTGAGAAACCCGGAGTCTATCCAAGAGAAAGATACAAGGTGCCGTGTGCAAAATACGCTGCTCTCAGCAGGAAAAATAAGGGCAAAGTAAAATTAAAGTAGCGATGGTGTTAGGCTGTTTTGTTCTATGTGAAGGAGGTATTTTTTTTTTAGTGCTAATAAACTTGAATGGCCTATTGTGAAATAATTTCACTATGTAATTGTCAAGGAAATGCAATAAAAGTTCCCCAAACAATAAATGTCACCTTTAACTTATAAAACTTCTTGTTGCCCAGTGGTTTTGTATTCTAGATGGTTTAATTCTCTTTCTCTATCTTTTAACTTACTTCTAATTCCCTTCTGCTTTTGCATTTTTGCGAGAACGATTGCCATCTCATACGTCAGATACAATTTTATTCTCACTCTTTTGGACTTTCCTTGGGAACTTTTGTTTTTGACTCTTCCTCCTGGCCAGGGTCTTCCTCTAGCTGAGCCACACCTGGGTTTCCAGCACAAGAGGTTGAGAGGTGGCAGACTCAGTTAGCCTGAGGGGCTGTGTGTTATTAAGCATGCAGATCCTGGGTTTGAATACTGGCCCTGCCACTTTCTAGCTGTGTGACTTTGGACAGATTATTTAACCTCTCTGTGTCTCAGTTGCCTACCTCCGAAGGTTGCTGAGAGGATTAAATGAGTGCCTAGTGAGTGCTCAAAGAAATGTTAGCTATTATCATTATTGTGTTCTAATACTCTATCAAGATATTTATGTTTGTGCAAATGTTTCTTTAATGTTTTCTTTAATATAATGTGTCCTGAAGTGGAGAGTCCAGTTATTGAAGTCAAAAGATCTTGGTTTGAAGCTCAGCATTGTCACATTCTAAATGTATGACTTTGGGCAAATCAGATTTTTGTTTTGTTTTTGTTCCTCAGTTTCTCAACCATAAAATGTAAAGGGGGATGGAGAACGGGATAATTTCTCAGTCATTCATTTAACAAAGTCATTCATTTAGCACTTTATATTCATCTCCAAAATCCATGTGATTGCTTTAAGCATTTTATATTTTGTGTCTGCCGAATATTATCCCAGGTATTACTTTTTCAAGTGGAGTCATTCGTCAAGGGTTCTCCCACACCACCTCCTTCCCCCACCTCATATCAGCTTTCCCAAATGCTGAGCATTGCCTCATAAGACTGAAGCCTGCTCTCCCAGGAGTTCTCAACCCTCCCCATGACATTCCCATGTACTAAGGAAATCTTTAGGTCCCTTGAGTTTAGCTTCAATTCCATTCCTTTCTCTCTTACTAAAGAAAGCACTTTGGAAAACAAGTGAAAATGCAGTTGTTAGAAGGATAATCTTGAATCTTTTAAAATTTAAAAACATAAGTGTAAATCATTAGAAAACTTGGTCATCTCTCAAATGACACAAGATAAATGAGATTGAGAACCACTGGCTTTCATGGCATACTGAGCAAGAAAGGGATTGAAAATGAAATGAAGGAGAAAGCCTTGAGCAGTAACTTCTGTGGTGCCAGGCTATAGTTGATGACATTACCTGGAATCAGGTCCCAGAGAGGAATTTTTCCTGACTTCCATCCAGGAAGTTACACCGTCTACCAAAAGTAATGGAATTGGATCTCCTCCCCTCCACAGGGAAAGTGCCAAGGGTGTGTCCTCAAGAAAACGTAAAGAGAAACCATTTCCTTTGTAATAAATAATAAATGGTTGACACTTTGTAGAGCCAAACTTCCTGAGCAATTGACTGAAAACTGTATCTAAGATAATGCTTGAAAATGTCCATTAGCAGAAATCAAGAATAAGTAGCCCATAAACCCAAAGCTATCAGAAAAAAAGAACTAATAAATATTAGTGCAGAGAGAAACCAAATTGAGAATAGAAAAATGATAGAGAAAATCAACAAAACCAAGAGCTGGGTCTTTGAAAAGATCAGCAAAATTGGCAAACCTTTAGCTAGATTGACAAAGAAAAAGAGAAGAATCAAATAACTAAAATCAGAAAAGAAAAAGTGGACATTACTACTGATCTTACAGAAATAAAAAGGATTATAAGGGAGTACTATGAACAACTGTACATCAACAAGTTGGATAACTGAAATGAAATAGAAAAGCTCCTAGAAACACACAAACTACAAAGACCAACTCATGAAGAAATATAGAATCTGAACAGACCTATGACTGATAAGGAGATTGAACCAGTAATCAAAACCCTCACAAAAAAGAAAAGCCTAGGGCCAAATGACTTCACTGGTGTATTCTACCAAACACTGAAAGAAGAATAAATACCAGTCCTCCTCAATGTCTTGCAAAAAATCGAAGAGGAGGGAACACTTCCAAACTCATTTAATAAGGCCATTGCCCTGATACCAAAGCCAAACAAAAATGTTACAAGAAAACTACAAATGGATATCCCATATGAATATTTATGCAAATATATTCAAAAATACTAGTGAACTTAATTCAATAGAATATTAAAAGGATTATATACTATGAGCAAATGGAATTTATTCCTGCAATGCAAGGTGGTTCAACAAATGAATGTCAATCAATGTATTACATTACAGAAACAGACTGAAAGGATAAAAAAAACTTGAAAAATTCAACATATTTTCATGATACAATAACTCAACAAACTACTTCAACATAATAAAGTCCATATATGAAAAGCCCACAGCTAACATCATACTCAATGGTGAAAGAATGAAAACGTTTTCTCTAAGAGCAGGAACAAGACAAGGATACCTGCTCTCGCTACAATTATTTAACGTAGTATTGGCAGTCTTAGCCAGAGAAATTAGTCAAGAAACAAAAATAAAAGGCAAATTGGAAAGGAAGAAGTAAAATTATCTCTCTTCCACATTACATAATATTACATGCAGAAAACTAAAGATTACACACACACACACACACACACACACACACACACACAAGACTGTTAGAATAAATGAAGTAAGCAAAGTTGCAGGATACAAAGTCAATGCACAAAAATCAGTTGTGTTTCTTTGCACTAACGATAAATAATCCAAAAAAGAATTAAAGAAAATAATTCAATTTACAGTAACATCAAACTACGTATTATTTACATATGGTACCCAAGGTCTTACACCCTATTTTCTTCGGAGAAATGACGAGAAAATCTGAAGTTTAATGCTTTCCACTTACAAACTTACCTAAGCCCTACTAAAACGGGGCTGAGGTTTCTGAATTGCTTCTCTGCTTTGGCAGAGCTTTGATTTTTAATCCCCGTCTGTTTGGTTCCAAAGTTCATGCATTTTCTTTTATATCAAATACCTACCTAGTTGGATGCAAAACTGGAAAAAAAAAACCCTTCATCTTTTCTGATACTCATATGATGAATGTTGCTGGTGTATCAGGACCAAGGAATAGGAAATTCATAACAAATGGCCAGCAGTAATCAACTCTAAAGTGCTTGAAATTGGTTGGGAGAAATTTTCATAATCTGACAAAACTTTTCACTTACCTTCTTTACACTTTCTAGTCATTTTTGAGTTCCCTAGATAAATGTTTAAGATATAAAAAACATTCTTTATTAATTGTATTTGCTTTTATATTTACTTTCATTACCATCACTGAAACATCTTGCTCCTGCAATTTTTCCTGCAAATAGAATTTGAACAACACCAAGGCATAAATAAGTCTCTGGGGGTTGATCTGGGAGGCCTACCCTTTAGAAATTGTTTCTATGAGAAAACATGTTCCAATTCTAAACAAACAAATTGGAACACAATCCTTTTGTACATTGGACATGGCTGATTTGTACCAGGTTAAAAGCATGGATTGGAAGTAGGATTGATTGAATTCTAAATGCTGGCTCTGCTTCCACCTGGGTTTGTCATCTTGAGCAAGCTTCTAAACCACTCTGAACCCCTGTTTCGTCTTTTCTAACATGGGGGAAATAATAGTACCTACTGCAAAGGGTTGCTGAAAGATATGAATGATATAATGTATGTAAAGCTCATTGTAAAAGCTCAAAAATATTAGCTATTATGATCACGTTCTTAAGGTGCCCTTTAGACCCCAGACTACACAAGTTAGGAACTAGAAAGATCAGGGCTCAGGCCCAAAGTCCCTTCTAGCATGAAATCCAGTGGTTTATTACAGAGATTACTATTGCTGGTAAGGATTCCTTATATCAATATAACCCTGGAAAGTTTCACAGTATTCTGTATCTGTGTTTTCTTTTTTAGGATAGAGGTAAGTAATAAAAAAACCTGCCTCTCCTTTTTTTTCCCTCCAGTTTTATTGGGATATAATTGACAGGTAACATTGTGTAAGTTTAAGGTGTACAACATGATCATTTGATACATGTATATATTGTAAAACAGTTAACATAATAAGGTTAGTTAACCCCTCCATCACCTCACATAGTTACCTTTTGTGTGTGTGTGTGATGATTACATTTAAGATCTACTCTCTTAGCAACTTGCAGATATATAATACACTTTTGTTAACTATCATCACCAGGCTGCACGTTAGATCCACAGAACCTATTCATCTCGTAACTGGAATTTTGGACCGTTTCACCAACATCTCCCCCTTTCCCCCACTCTCAGCCCCTGGCAACCACCTGTCTATTCTACTGTCTATTTCTATGAGTTCAAAAACCCACCTCTCCTTAACCCACAGAACTACTGAGAAAATGAAGGAGATGATCTTTGCTCTCAAGGTCTTTGAACTAAACAATGCCATGAATAAGGTGCCATGAATCTCAGACTTGTGCAACTTTACACATACAGTCCTTTTTCTTTGGTGAGTAAAAAGGTGGGAGACCAGACTACAGGGGGTGCTGAAGCCACTGGCTGTGGGCCTGTGCTGGGATATTTGGGCTCCTCACATTCCAATGCTTATTCACGAGCTTCGGTTGCATTGAAGAGCTTGGGAAACAGATTGACCTGAGGTATGGTCCTAGCTCTGACCCTTGCCTGCTATGTGACCTTGAGTGAGTCACTTAATTGCTTAAGGGTAATATCAGAGGGCCACGCTGAAGGTGAAATGAGTTGTTGCCCCTGGCACACTTAACACAGTGTCCGACACAGGCTCAGTGGTCAGAACGTTAGAGATGATGAAGATGGTCGTGATTATGATGACAATAATGATGGTGAGGATGATGGTGGTGATGTTACTGATGATGATGATGGTGATGGTGGTCATGAGGATGGTGATGGTGATGGTGATGGTGATGATGATGATTTTGTTGATTTACTGCTTAAAATGGTCTACACTCACATATCACAGCTGTTCATTTTTCAGAGGTGCTGTTGCAGCCACAGGTGCTTAAAATACAGACCGGAACTCTCCAAAGATATTCCCTTCTCTATTTTCTAACATAGTCTTTTTGAAATTGTTGCCCTGGTCAAATTACCTTGTTGGTTCCATATCTACTTTTTGTCCAATAAGCCACATAATTGTTAAAACAGAGAGAGAGAGAGATGATGCTAGACATATCTTTCTACATTTTCTTTCTTTTTTCATTTAGTTTAATGAATTTTCTGCTTGTTTTAAAGAAGTAATGATGTTAGCAGAGTGTGCAGATTGTCATTTTGATGGATCTTTGTAGTATTTGACAAGATTTGACAAAGAGTTTTCAAAAATTGATAGGTTTGTCAAAATCCTATTCTGTACTTTGTCAAGACCCATCATCATTTACTATAAATCAGAGACTTGTCGGATAAAAGCGTTGTCATAGCAGGGGTTGTCAGTCTATGCTCCTCAGGCCCCCTGTACCACCTTCAACCTAAACAGCTACAATTTTACATCCTGGAATTCCAGATAAGATTTCATTTGAAAAGAGGTTGCACAGCTAAAACGTTCGTGCTTTTGTACATGCGTGTCTTCCTGTAGCCTTAGACAGGAAATATATTTTCAGACAAGAAAAAAATTATAATTAGTCATCTTAGTGGGTCAGAAAGGTAATGGAGGAGTGACGAGAAGTATAAGGGAAAAAGGGAGGTAAATAAAGACAGATAGACAAGGCACATTTGATTAGGAAAGTGAATTTTAAAAACATTTTTTGTTTGATATAAGGTTAACATATCCATGAGATCTGAGTTCAACCACCAGCTCCTTGAGGATACGTGCTGGGTTTTAAATTGGGTTTTGTACATCATTAGGAATTGCAGAGTTCAGGTATGGCCAGATCCAGAAGCTCAAAAACTGATTACTTACTGGTCTCTTTCTTTTCATCACTCTGCTTTCCTATGTTGACTTCATGTTCAGACAGGATTTTGCCAGCATCAGTGATGACTGCTGCCATGGTCCCTAGCTAGTGATCCTGGGGATGGGGGGTTAAGGTGCGGAAAAGTACTCTACTAGAGCTTGACCCTCATTAGCCTGACTTGAGTCATGTGCCCGTATCTTAGCCAATCACTATGGTTAGGGGAATGAAGTACTCTCATTGGCCATTTCTGGGTCGTGTTCATTGTTAGAGCTAGGGCCAGGAGGTAAATTCTATTCGATGTATGTGGACCTGAGAGTAAGGAAGGGGTGTGATCCCAGAGGAAAATTAGGGTGCTCTTCCCAAGAGGCAAAGCAGCTGATATATATTACACCCCTGAGGCTATCTCACCTCTCTCCTCTGGTTCACTCCCAAAATTCTCAAAAGGAAATATTGTAAAGAAGGAGTTAAGATACCAGTTTTGAAGTAAGACATTCTGTGTTTAAATTCTGTTACTGCCACTTACTAACTTGGTGTGTCCCTGGACAAATGACTTAACTTCTTTGAGCTTCATTGGTTGCTGAGATTAAATGAGATAAGGCTAAAGCAACACTGGGATGCTTGGACCTAGTAAGAACACAACCAATGTTATATTTCACAGGAGCTCTGTTAACCGCCATCTACCTAATTCATCCATCTGATTAAACTTCACTCTCCATTCTCTCTTAAAACATACAGATAGACACCCAGGACACACCTATGGCTTGCTGGACACTTCTGTTCCCACCTTTTGAGTTGCAATTGTTCCCAAACCAAACCTGTATATCCCACTTGTGCTTGTTATAATAATTACATATTTATTACTAAACCAATGTCATAGAAGTGCAAAAAGAGAGTTGTTTCTGTGAAATGTCTTTTGAATGCTTTATGAATGTTCTGGAAAGATTTGATAAAAGTGAATTACTAAAAAGAATTGCTACAAAATTAGGGATGGGCAAAACTAGTGTAAAAGATTGGGAAAAATGGTAAAGTTCTAGAAGGATTCTGCCCACAAAATGGTTTACGAGTGTGGTTTATTCAAGAAACATGATACAGAACTCTAATCACAGACCTTTACTCAAGTAAAAACTTTGGCTATAGTGTATCAATTGACTGTTGACTGTATATACAGTTATGTGTTTTAAATTCAGATAATGCCTAAGGTATCTATGAACTATTTTTTATGATTCCCTGCTTCAGTTATTTTTCTAACTGACTAAACAATAACCAGTTCTAATTGCTTTATATAGATAGAAAACGGCATCTGCTGTATTATTATTATTATTACTATTATTATTATCACTAGGACTACTACTTCACTCATTGTCATCACTTTTTAACCTCCCATTCACTCCTCAACCATTTACAATCCGGCACCTATACCTATCACTCTCCTGGAACTCTTGTCTAAGAAATTTGTAAATGCAATTCTTTAAACATTACAGTTTCTCAGAATTCTGCCTCCTCTGAAATATTCAGACTCCAGGGGACTATTTCCAAATGCCTTATGAAGCTGAAGAACTAGAAAATCTAATCAGTCTATTTGGGATCCAATTTTCTGTATTATCAGTACCACCACTGATGGCCCACCCGGGTCATGGGGTCCTTGTCTGCTGCTGTAGGACATCTCTGTTGTCCCAAGTACCTGCATAGGCTTCTTTCATGGTCTCCAACATTCCAGGTCCCAGACTCACACTCACATACTCTGTCTCCATTCCTGCAGCATGTCCACCATGCCAGGGGTCTCCAGAGCAGAGGACCACTTCTGCCACATGCCGGGACCAACACCCTAGACCTTGCTGTTGAGCCTATGTCTCCTGTTCCCTCTGGAGAGCTCTTCCTTGGGCCTTTGTTGCCTTTCTCTCTCAGTCCTGAATTCAGTCAGGACAACCCCAGTGTCCTAGAGTTTTGTAGGGAAAATTGTCTCAGTCATAAAGATGAACGAAAAGAGTACTATTTGTCTTCAGTGAAAAACAAGGTGTTTTCTGGCACATCTTTCTGGATTATCTGATTGTATGGGAGCTCTGTGCCTTCTGCTGTCTTTAAGGGATTTTATAACTGTAATTTGAAGACAGCTAATAGCAATGTAAACTATACTTTTCCATGGATAAAGGCAAATTCTCTCTGCTATAAGGACAATTTCTTCCCCTTCCTCACCCAAAGAAGCCAGTTTTGCACCTATTTCTAAGTTTATCTTTGGACTCATGATTGACCTGTGTAAGTGGGATACTTTGAATTCTCTTTTGAACTGATTGCAGCATCTTATGGCTACTTCATTAATTAATGAGTTAACTAAAATCTTTGACAAATGTTCATTTTACGTTTGTATAAGAGTCATGATTATACCATCTTTAAAAAATTATTCATTTTTTAACAGCTTTTAGTACCCTTGATCCTCCGAAGGGTAGCCCTTGTCAGACCAGAGTCCTGTTACACCCTCCCCCAGGACAACAGGTAACAACTTTCCTTCCATTTACACTGGTAGGAGAAGCCACCTACATAATTCTTCCCAAGCTGAGAAACTCTGCACCAAGATGATTTGCTGTTTCCATTTGGAGAAGCAGCTGACAGGTCTTACATGGCAACTTCTCTCTCTCAGTTTCCTTCTAACAGGGATCCTCCCTACAGGAGTTCACAAATTCATTTTTCACGTTCTGCATGAACCTGTTCGTCTGTATCCTTGTGTCATCCTCCTCCATCCACCCACTCTCTAGATCTTTTGGAGTGAGGACATGTCTTTTTCATCTTTGTAGTCTCCACAGTGTCTAAAATTGTGCCTTGCATATAGTAGGTGTTCAGAAAATGTTTGCTGAATTTATATCGTATTATAGAATGGAGAAAAATAAAATGGCAGTCAGTTAGAGCAAGGATCTTAAAGTATAATATTAGGCTGATAGAATTTTAGAATTAAAAGGAACCTTGACCATCTTCTAGTGGATATGAGGAGAGGAAAACTAAAGTGGGAGTAGTAGCTGTCTATTGACAGTCGCTTCAGGTGTACCTTCATAATGCCAAGGTCACTGGCTCCCTCCCTGCTCTAAGGGACCAACATGCCCCTACAGACCTATGGGGCTTTTACTGCACTTGAACCAAGAATAGGCCTTTACACAAACAAGGCCAAAACTTTGTATCATTTCAAATCTGGGACATACTGAACTAACAAGGACAGAGTGATTATAAGCCAAATAATAACCTGGCACTTGCCATGCAGGGAATTCTAGATAAAGAGAAAAGTATTCTGTAATACCTTGAGATTCCTTTTTAGCTAGCACTCAGTGATCCCAGAGGAGATTAAAAATACCACCAAGATTTTTTTTTTCATGAAACTAACCCACAATGTCATCAATTTAATGTAGAACACACAGCTCTGGCCATTCTTCTGAAATTGATTTTTACAACGGCAAAATTTAAGAACAGTGCTGTACGTGGGCATACCAATAAGGTTTGGTCTGTATATGTTTGTAAATGAAATAATATAGAATAAATTAATGAGCTCCATTCATCTCTGGGAGTGTCAAGTTCAGAATCACAGACTTTCGGAACCACAGAGCTAAGACTATCTTGGATTTTCCAATTTAACACCAATGAGAAACACAGTGTTTACCTTTTGTAAGCATGTTCCAACATCACAGGAGGAAGAGAAACTGACTCCCCAAAATAATAACTATCGTTAATTGAGCACCGTCAACATCCTTTAGCCACAGGAGCTTCTTCAGTCCATCAGGAACACACCTGTGGTTGAACAGGCTGGGTTTACTGCTCATGGCAGCCAGGGACAATGCACACCGTGGAAACCATGGGGCATCTCAGTAAGGGGTATTAGAAAGAAACTATGACAGGATTTGGGTGTTGGTTGGGTAATCTTGGGGAGGGTCTGATAAAGCAAGAGCCCACTCTAGATTGGGTGCTATCAGGAAGCAGTGACAATATCACAACTGGGCATTTCAATAAATCTTATCTCTAGGCAAGGCAGACCAGATCGGGGGATGAAGCTGTATGGTAATTGGTAAGGAAGTAGCAGTCACTGATTTTAGCAGAGACAGGGGATGTTTGGTATTTTGTGGGCTGCATGCAACCTTCATTTGTTGTGCTTTATCATGGTCTCAGAGTGGCCTTGTCTGATGTTAATATCCTGTGAGATGGTTTATGTCCAGCAGGAGAGCACACCAGTGCCTGGATATCAAAGGTTACTTTGTCAGCATTAGCTATACATTGAGTGCTTCACACACATTATTTCACTTAAACCCTACAATTCTATTAGGCAGATATTATGAGTCTCATATTACAAATGAGACATTAGAGATTTGGAGAAATTAACGTTAGCTGTGAGTAAACGGCGGGCAGAGTCAGGACTGATATAAGCTGGGTGGATGGAGGTGCCAGTAATAAAGGTTGGGAGATTGGGGCTTGGGAGGGGTGAATGTGTCCCTCAGCTCCGCATCTGCCCAGGGCTCTTTGGAATCTCTGTAAACCAAAGAAACCCTTCCTTTCAGATGGGTGAAGGCACTTGGTCATTAACTAACAAAGATTAATTTCACAAGAAACCCGTATAAGTGTCCAATAATTTACTTGTGGGTTTTAAATTGGGTGTGTCTTTAAAATGTAAAAAGGCAAACATGAACTCTCAGATCTACTATGCTGTACCACTTCTGGCTCCTTGAGAAGTCGTTACTTATTTATTAAGAAATACTCTCTACCGCCAGCCGCTTTCTTTAATTTTCTTTCGAAAATAGCAACCAACATATGCTGCTTTCAGTTGTTGGAATGAATTAGTGTCGATTTACAGACTCAGTCATGGGAACTGTTCCAGGGTTACTCACTCTAAATAATCTATTAAAGGTAGGTAAGAAATGAAATGAAAGTTGATTTTTAAAAGTTCAGCCAGAAAAAGGAAAAATTAGTCTCTGTGATAATTTTTAATTTGAAAAATACTTTCTATACTCCCCCCCCCAATAATTCTTGAAACTACTCTGTCGATTTCAAAAGTATCTCCTACTTCTAAATACTACAGATGCCTTGCTTTTGAAACACACTAATCTATATAACAAAGGATATGAATATGAATCTACTATGCTTAAAAAGCTAGAAAACAATTTCAGAACAATCATCAATGCTTTCCCTGAACTAATGTAACAAACTCTAGAGAAAAAAATTAAATGATTCTCAGTATCCTGAAAAAGAGAAAAATTTACTTTTAGATCTTGGCTGATGACTGACTGCAAATTTCTCTAACATTTATCTGGTTCTAGGTACTCCTTCTTTTTACCCAGTTGTTATAAAAATGCTCGTTTCAGCAAATGAATTTTAAAGAAAGAGTAAAGCAAACACTAGAGAAGGCAGGTGTTTCTTTTCTGAACTCTAAAAGGAAGAAGCACCATTTTCACTGCTGGTGATCACATTCTGAGAAACCCGGGGTTGAATCCTGCTCTTCGCTTTTGATATTTTTACTTTTCTTCCTTGATTTCCATCATGTACCTTCACGGCTCAAAACCTTATTTGAAAAGTTGTATTTTTTTAAACAAGATTTTTAAAAAATTTATTTTACTTTATTTATTTATTTTTGGCTGCATTGGGTCTTCGGTGCTGCGCAGGATTTCTCTAGGCGAGCCGGGGCTACTCTTCATTGCGGTGCGCGGGCTTCTCATTGCGGTGGCTTCTCTTGTTGCGGAGCCCGGGCTCTAGGTGCGTGGGCTTCAGTAGTTGTGGCACACGGGCTCAGTAGTTGTGGCGCACGGGCTTAGTCGCTCCACAGCATGTGGGATCTTCCTGGACCAGGGATAGAACCCGTGTTCCCTGCATTGGCAGGCGGATTCTTAACCACTGCGCCACCAGGGAAGTCCCTAAATAAGATTTTAAAGTCGTAAAGAACAAAAAGGTATACAATACAGAGAAATATCTTCTCCTGTTCCCCAGTCACTTAATTCCCCTTCTCAGAGTCAATCCATGTTTTCAGTTGGTTGTGTATCCCTGCCTCCAGATGTTTTATGGGTTCACACATAAATATATATTTGTATGTGTGCATGTATCAATTTCTTCTTAAAAATAACTTTATATTTTGAACTAGTTTATGAATCACAAGAAGCTGCAAAAATGGTATGGAGGGTTCCTATGTACACTTTACCCAGCTTCCCCCCAAAACATCTAGCATAAGCATAGCATATGCTCAAAACCAAGAAAAATGACATTAATATCATTGATCTAATACTACCAACTTAGGTACAGACCTTATCCATCCATTTGTTTTTATCCACCCTATTTTCATATAACTGCATATTCTAATTGCATTATTATATTATAATAATATAACATTATCTTAGCATAACAGCATATTATATATTCTATTTAACATCTTGCTTTTCTACATTTAACAATATAACTTGGAAATTGTCTCATATCAATACATAAAGCACTTCTTCATTCTTTTTAAAAGACTGTAGGGTATTACTACATGGAAAATCAGTTTAACCAGATTTCTCTGATATGCTTTCAGGTTGTTCTCAATTTTTTTACAATTACCAACATTTCTATAATGAATAATTCAATACATATGTTATTTGCACATGTGATTATATCTGTAGGAAGAATATTCAGAAATAAGACGAGGGGATAAAAGGCTATGTGGATATGTAATTTTGATATTGCCAGATTAGTCTCCAGGAAGATTTATCAATTTACATTCTCCCCAGTTTTGTGGTAGAAAATTCCTCTTTCCTGAAACCCTCACTAAGATAGTTTACTAATCTGATAGAGGAAAAAGTATATCCCAATGTGGATGTGATTTTTACGTTTTAGGTTTAGCATATTTTTATATGTCTAAGGGCCATTTGTATTGTCTTTATTGCCAATGTATTGTGTCTTTTCCCGTGTCTGCTAACTAAATGTAGAGAACTCCAGCGGATTCTCGGTGGAGGATTTTGAAGGCCTGAGGGATGGCAGGGCCGCAGGTGAAAAGGGCCTGGCTCCTGAATGACCATGTGGAAGGTAACCTACCAACCAAGAACATTCTCAGTAGGCTTCATGTGTCACGCTACTGAGATTTGAGAGTATTTGTTCCAGCAGCTAATGTTATGTTAACTAGTCCTGAAAGAATACAGATGTTGGTAACAGCAAGATATGGGGTAGACGTTGTGTTACCGTGTGCTTCTGTGTGGGTGTCTGATCCAACTGGAGGTTTGGAAGAATATTGAAACATATTTGTAACTCACAAGGTTGGGGAAACCTGGAACTGGAAGCCTGGGGACCATCCTATTGGAGTCCCTGGAGAGTTATTTCAGACTGAACAGCTTAGACCAGGGCACGTACTGCTGGAGCGGGTGAGGAAACATGGGCGAGAACAACCTGTCCAATAGGGGATGTGATTTCCAAAAAGGTGGGGAGATAGATAGTCTCTTGATGGAGGCTAGAAGAAGGAGGCATCTCAGAAATGATGGCAGACTCGTGGCCAAGGAATAAGATAGAAACAGGGTGAATCCATGTAGGAGCCCCTGTGAAAAGTTTACATGGGATACTTGTCCTTTTGTCGGTGGGAAAAGTAGTATTTAGCAGACAGTTTATTTTATTTTATTATTTTTTTAAAAAATTAATTTATTTGGCTGCGTTGGGTCTTAGTTGCGGCAGGTGGGATCTTTTGATGAGGCACACGGGCTTCTCTCTACTTGTGCCATGTGGGCTCCAGAGCGTGTGGGCTCAGCAGCTGCGGCGCGTGGGTTCTCTAGTTGTGGCGCGTGGGCTTAGTTGCCCCACAGCATGTGGGATCTTAGTTCCCTGACCAGGGATCGAACCTGAGTCCCCTGCATTGGAAGGTGGATTCCTAACCACTGGACCACCAGGGAAGTCCCAGTAGACAGTTTATTTTAAATAAAGCATTTTATTTATTATCAGCTATTTTAAATCTTTTATGCTCCCCTCTAGTAAATCCTGCTACTTTTTCTAAGTTAGTTGAGAAGGGAAGTAATTGATAAGGTCTTAAATGGAAGCTCCATATTTATAAGCACTTCCTGGTCCCTGCAAGGGGAGTGGGTTGTAGACATAGCAATCACCCACGTTTGGAAGAGAGGGGCTTGGAGTCCATGAATTATTATCTGTGAACAGCACAAAATAAGAATGGAACCACAGTGAGTGAAGATCAGTGGGAAGACCATGAAATTTAGAGGCACAGTAATCAGGTGATCTCTCAGGAGGGGATGTAATTCAAGCCCCCCCATCCCTTCCTAAATAGATGCATAGAATAAAAGCACAGCTACATCTACACGGAACTGTTAATAGTCATTATCTCTGGGCTGTGGGATTGGGAATGGGAACAATTCAATATTCTACTTTTGTACATTTCCAAATTGTCTTAATTTTTACAAAAAATTTAATATTTTGATATTGATGAGGTAAAATGTGGTTTGAAAGGTAAAGGGAAGGTAAACTCCTAGAGACAGAAAGTAGAGTGGTGTTGCCAGGGGCTGAGAGGGGAAATAGAGAGTTGCTGTTTGATGGGTATAGAGTTTTGCAAGATGAAAAAGTTCTGGAGATTGGACAACAATGGGAATATACTCAACACTACTCAACTGTACATTTAAAAATGGTTAAGATGGTACATTTTATGTATATTTTACCACAATTTTTTAAAAAGTAAAGGGATTTTTTAAGATTTCAAGAAGCAGAATTTAATTTGCCATTGGAATGTAGCCAAGATCCAGATAAAAAGCCTTCCAAATATTTAATGACCATGTATGGTCAGGCCCTGAGATATTATGATCATCTGAAAAATTTAAGCCTTATACTTCTCAGTGAGGGAAAATGAGAGCCAGTGAAAATACCCATGGCCATTTTTCATGAAAATGCCTTTGGATATTGGCCACAGTTTTAAGATATGGAAGGAAAAAATCTAGAGTTTGTTCTGAACATTATTCTCCCTCAAAATCCTGAAATCGTGAAGTCAGATAAGCTCTGATGTGCAAAACTTCATATCAGTTTATTGTTATGGATACCCTACTAACTAGATTTCTGAGCAAAGATTATATTACCAGGAGTAAAGAAGGTTAAAGGTAATTTCATAATAATATAGAGGTCAATTAATCAAGAGAACACAATAATCTTTGATGTTTTTAAGGGTCATGTGCCTATCCCTGTTATTCTAGTTGGAAGCCACCAACAAAGCCACCTGCTTGAAGTGGGGATAGGAGCAGTTCTTGCAAAGCAAGAGACCTAAGTAGAAAAAACAATAGACGTTTATTACAAAGATGTTTGGTTTGACCAGTCCAGGGATATGGATGAGACATGGTACAAAATATTTGACGTTAGAATGTTCTGGGAAGTACAGGGGGTATCTTCAACAAATCTACACAACACCCTTTCTTTTCTGCACTCAAGGGTGTTCATTATTGGCATTTGTGGAAGAAGTGAAGAAATCTGTGAAGCTGTCAATTTCAATTCTAAAGTTGACATTTTAATTTGTTTTTTTTTCAGGGACAAGTCAAATTATTTTATGATGGGAGAAGTATGGCTGATAAATGATGCATTTGATATAGCCTTTTAAAAAAACATTTGCTTAGCAAAAGACTATATGCTTTCTACTGCTCAAAGAAAGTGACATTTTGCAAAGTAGAGTTCTTGGATCCTTGATTATGTCACATTTCTATTACTCTAAACCTGTAGCTTCTAGATGTGGTTTGCATGACACGTTGAAGGGAATATGTGAGTGTATAGCGAAACAAAAAGCATGAAAATGTTTTTCTTGGGTTCTATTTCCATTTTTATCTGATAACAGCTGCACAGCTTTATTTCTATAGTAATTTCTCTGCCTTTAATGTGCTTTCACATACATTGTCTCTTGGTAATTTAATTCAAAAGGTTTTCTTCCGCTCCAGATTGGAGGAGGCACTGAACTTACACTGCGGGGACTTGGAGGAAGCACCAGTCTTTGCATCCAATGCAATCACAGTCTCGTTTGTGAGGGTACACAGTCCATACACAAAGAGGGTATAATAAGAGATCATTCCCCTCACCATTCTGGAATTCTAGCTTGCAGGAATGTTTTGAAATTCAGCTTCATATTTATTTGAGGGCTTAATTGGTCCCTTGAGAAAAATAATAAAGACACATTTGGAACTGAGGGATGGACATGGAAACATTTGCTTTCTTCTGCAAATACTTTCTGACTCTTTCTCTTTTTTATAAATAACCCTCCTTGTTCCAAAATAGACTATTTCCCCTTGAAAAATATTTGTCTAAAAAACTTGATTTGCTAAAGCAAACATTTTATTTAGAAAAAAATTGCCTAGAAAATTGTTCCTGCCAGTGTAATTTCCATTCTATTTTTTAATTTTTTCTTTCCTTTTTTAAAATGATTTTTTTAATTGAAGTATAATTAACTTACAATGTTGTGTTAGTTTCAGGTGTACAACAAAGTGATTTAGATATATATATAGATATATAAGATATATATATCTATAAGATATATGTATCTTTCAGATTCTTTTCCATTATAGGTTATTACAAGATATTGAGTAAAGTTCCCTGTGCTATACAGTAGGTCCTTGTTGTTTACCTATTTTATATATAGTAGTGTGTATATGTTAATCCCAAACTCCCAATCCATCCCTCCCCCATTCCGCCTTCCCCTTGGCAACCACAAGTCTGTTCTCTATGTCTGAGAGTCTGTTTCTGTTTTGTAGATAAGTTCATTTGTGTCATATTTTAGACACAAGTGATATCGTATGGTATTTGTCTTTCTCTTTCTGACTTAACGTCACTTAATATGACAACATCTAGGTCCATCCATATTGCTGCAAATGGCATTATTTCATTCTTTTTTTATGGCTGAGTAATAGTCCATTGTATATATGTACCACATCTTCTTTATCCATTCCTCTGTTGATGGACACTTAGGTTGCTTCCATGTCCTGGCTATTGTAAATAGTGCTGCAGTGAACATTGGGGTGCATGTATCTTTTCGAATTAGTTTCCTCTGGATATATGTCCAAGAGTGGGATTGCAGGATCATATGGTAGTTCTATTTTTAGTTTTTTAAGGAACCTCCATACTATTCTCCATAGTGGTTGTACCAATTTACATTCCTACCAACAGTGTAGGAGGGTTCTCTTTTCTCTACACCCTCTCCAGTATTTATTATTTGTAGACTTTTTAATGATGGCCATTCTGACTGGTATGAGGTCATTGTAGTTCTGATTTGCATTTCTCTAATAATTAGCAACATTGAGCATCTTTTCATGTACCTGTTGGCCATCTGTATGTCTTCTTTGGAGAAATGTCTATTTAGATCTTCTGCCCATTTTTTGATTGGGTTGTTTGTTTTTTGATATTAAGCTGTATGAACTGTTTGTGTATTTTGGAAATGAATTCCTTTTCAGTAGCATAGTTTGCAAATATTTTCTCCCAGTCTGTAGGTTGTCTTTTTGTTTTGTTTATGGTTCCCTTTGCTGTGCAAAAGCTTTTAAGTTTAATTAGGTCCCATTCATTTATTTTTGTTTTCTTTTTTATTTCCATTACTCTAGGAGATGGATTTCAAAAAATATTGCTGCAATTTTTATCAGAGTGTTCTGCCTATGTTTTCCTCTGGGAGTCTTAATAGTATATGGTCTTATATTTAGGTCTTTAATCTATTCGTTCTAAATGACAATAAATTTTTAGCAAAACCTCTTTTTTTTTTAACCACTTGATCACCTGCTATCTTTGCATTATTATATAACTGTTTCAGGCTTGTATATCTTTCACCCTCTAACTCCAGGGAAGAAGGTGGATTTTATTCTCTTTGAATATCCTTCAGTGCTTAGCACATCACTCTGCATATAATACATATGCAATGAGCATTTGCTTAATGAATGAATAAATTGATGAATTAATGACTGCTAAAGTTTAACAATTTTGAAGCTGTCTGTAAACTCTCTTTTCAATTTATAGTGGATTATGTTATAATTTGTTTTATAAGAAAGCAATCTGTAAGTAGGCATCTCATATTCACATTTAAAAAATACTAATGACAGAAAGGTAGGACAAACTTCTTGGCATAGAGAGAGATGCATCCCAAAGTTAAAAGTGTGAAATGTGAAGAGTCTTTGGAAACAAGGGTGGGAAAAAAAGAAAAGGAAGATTTTTAGAGAAACTGATGATCAGCAGGCATGACGCTTAAATGAGGGTGAGGGAGCAAATTGGGTTCTGAGATTCAATTTCCAACGTGTGGGTGGAGATTTCCCTCATAGCACCAAGGAATTCTCCAGACACCAGCTGGTATCCTACAATGCAACTCAATTCTGACACTATCTACCTGGAGACAGCATCAGATCAGGTTAAGGGTTCAGTCCTACAAGACTGCCCAAATCCCCTCCCCCTTCAAGGTTGTTACCTGGACTTCTGACTGATTAGCTATAAATCAGAGGTTCCCATGACTCCCACCTCTGGTTTGATTAACTTGCTAGAGTGGCTCACAGCACTCAGAAAAACATGTTCATTACTAGATCACTGGTTTATTATAAAAGGATAGATTTCAGGAACAGCCAGATGGAAGAGATGTATAAGATAAGGTATGCATCCAGGTTCCATGCCCTCTCCAGGAACACCCCTCTCCCAGCACCTCCAACCTGGAAGCTCTCCAAACCCTGTTCTCTGGGGTTTTATGAAGGTTTCATTACAGAAGCACGGTTGATTAAATCATCGGTCATTCGTAATTGATTCAACCTCGAGCCCCTCTTCCCTCCCTGGAGGCTGGAGGGTAGGACTGAAAATTCCAACCCTCTAATCACATGGTTGGCTCCAATGGCAATCAGCACCCATTCTTAGGTGCTTTCCAAAAGTCAACTCTTTCACATAACAAAAGACACCTTTATCACTTTCAACTCTTAGGAAGCTCCAAGTGTTTGGGGAGCTGTGAGCGAGGAACCATAGAGGAAGACCAAATATATATGAGAAATACATTTGTCATGTGAATGACCAAATATATATATTTTTTTCTTTTCCCTATACAACAGGGTGCCTCATTGGCTTGCTAAGAAGTACATTTTATTGGATTCCGCAAATAACAGAAACCTCCATTTGGTAGCTTAAACACATAAGTTTATTTGTTTCATATATGGGGGAGGCTGTGCAGAACTGGTACTGTGGCTGCAACTTGTCTCCAATGGTTCCCATATGAGGAGCATCAAAATCACTTGGGCACCGGCTAAAAGTCAGATTTCTGGGCCCAGGTCACAATTTACTGAATCAAAGTTCTAGGTGTGGCCACTGGGAATCTGAATGGTGAACTGGTACCACCTGTTGTTCTGATGGAGGGTGTTGACCTAAAACAAATAGACTGCCAGTTATTTCTCCAGCAAAAATGTTTTTTGAGGGGGATCACCAAAGAATAGCAATCCAGACCCACAACCATGGCAAGCCCTATTCAAGTCCCCACATAGCAAGAAGAGGAGAACTCTTTTTTTTTTTTTAATAAATTTATTTATTTATTTATTTATGGCTGTGTTGTGTCCTCGTTTCTGTGCGAGGGCTTTCTCTAGTTGTGGCAAGCGGGGGCCACTCTTCATCGCGGTGCGCGGCCCTCTCACTGTCGCGGCCTCTCCCGTTGCGGAGCACAGGCTCCAGACGCGCAGGCTCAGCAATTGTGGCTCACGGGCCCAGTTGCTCCGCGGCATGTGGGAATCTTCCCAGACCAGGAGTCGAACCCGTGTGCCCTGCATTGGCAGGCGGATTCTTAACCACTGCGCCACCAGGGAATCCCAGGAGAACTCTTTTAAAGAGGGGAAAAGGAGGTTGGGAGGGCAATAGTAAACAAAGAGTCTATTGGAGGAATTGAAAATTTGAAGTATAGTGGCTTTTCACTGGCTGAGTAGTGACAGTCTCTCATTGGCTGAGCTCTTTCCAGGCAAGAAGAGAAAGTCTTTCTACTTCCTGTTAGGCTCTACACCTGTGGGGTGTAAGAGCTCCCCCTTCTGGCCTCTGGACTGTCTTTTTTTTTTTTTTAATTATTATTATTATTATTTTTTTTTTTTTTTAATTTTATTTATTTATTTATTTATGGCTGTGTTGGGTCTTCGTTTCTGTGCGAGGGCTTTCTCTAGTTGTGGCAAGCGGGGGCCATTCTTCATCGCGGTGCGCGGGCCTCTCACTATCGCGGCCTCTCTTGTTGTGGACCACAGGCTCCAGACGCGCAGGCTCAGTAGTTGTGGCTCACGGGCCTAGTTGCTCCGTGGCATGTGGGATCTTCCCAGACCAGGGCTCGAACCCGTGTCCCCTGCATTGGCAGGCAGATTCTCAACCACTGCGCCACCAGGGAAGCCCCTGGACTGTCTTTTAATTGAGGCTTCTGTTTATGAAATTTTACAAGGGCCTGAGTTGAGAATCTGTACCTTTCTAAATTCTTACCTGCAGGAATTTCTGTCCTGAGATTTCTTCTGCAAGCTTGTAAAGTTGCTTTGCTCTCTAAATGGCTAATGGCAGAGTGTTAAGCCAAGAGTCCAGCATGGAGGAGGAAAAAGGAAAGCAAAAATGTGTTAAAGCTAGTTTCTCAAAAATATAATCTAAAGAGAAGATCCTTGTTCTTTGGCTAGTGACAATGGAATTTTACCACTGAGGAATACTAAAGAATATTCCATTTGGCGTTGACTCAGCCTATTTCATTAGGACCTATCAAAATGATAAACAATTATAGTTCTTAATAATAACACTCAAAATGTTGGACATTGATAATCAAACTTTTCAGGAGGGAACTAAAGCAGTAAAAATTTTGCTTGATTTATGGATCTTTTCATTTAAGTAGGAGAGACAAAGTAATTTTATGTATGGGGCGTATAAGATGGCAGATAGGAATTTACTTTCCCAGTCTCCATCCCTGTAAAAGTAGTTTTAAGGCTTTTTTCTCCTTGAGCTATAATGTTTCCACCTCCAAATTTCAATGTAAGTTGTTTGTTTATTCCCCCATCATGTATTCTCCTTTATTACTTTCTGTGTACATAGTGCTAACGAGTGTCAACATTGCTTTGAGACCTGGTACTAACAGGATAATTAGAAGAACTTGCATCTTGAGAGAAAGTGCAATTCCTTTAATTGAGAAATTATACTAATGGACTTTTATCTCATTTTCCTAGTGCAACAGTCCCTAAAACTGGTTGATGATTAGAATGCCCTGGGAGGCTTTTAATGTATTTTCCACTGTTGATTGATTAATTTCAGTTACAAAAGTAGTATGTGCTTTTGGTTAAAATAACACAAAAAGTGTAGAAGTGTAGAAAGTGGAAAGTAAATCCCCTCTCCTCCACTTTGTACTTCCTACAATAATCCCACTGTTAATATATCATTGTATATTGCCTTTCAAAAACGTTGATACATATTTATATATTTTTTTTCCCACAAATGTGACTATTCTATAACCACCATTCTGCAGTTTGCTTTTCCAGGCCACTGTCTCCTGGACATCTTTTTTATGTAGTATATGTAGCTCCACTTCAGTCTTTCAAAAGAATATGTTTTCCATTAAAATGATTCTGATTCATTGAATCAGGGGAGGCCCGGGGATTTGTGCTTTTCAGAGAAGCTCCCCCATTATTTCTGATGTAAACTAATCCATGAACTAGCATTTAGAAACCACTGTCTTAGCTCATGTGGCAAAACATGTTTTAAGATATATCATTTCCATGTTGGGCTGAAACTTTGTTGCATCAGGATTAGAAACTATGTTTACCTTTCCACTGCCTGATAAGAATGAGAAATGCAATATACAACTGCCCCCAAAGAGATTTTTTTAAAAAGACAAACACATTCTCCAATATGCACAAGGAAGAAAAGTTTCCTAGGCAACTGGTGGCAAGTCTGGAAGATAATGAGTGGAATTTATCATAAGAATAAGGAAACGTTTCTACTGAGAGAGTGTCAGAGTGAAGTGGTCTCTAAACAAGGTACTCACAGATCTGCATGCAGAGCCCAGAATAAACAACTGATAGTCATAGATAAATAGATGAATCGTGGCAAAGTAGTTAAAATTAAATACTGCCCCCCCCAAAGCTAAAAGTATTTTTCTTCTATCAAAATCATCTTTACCTTGAACTTGGGTCCTGGTGAATTGCCTTAAGTAATTTATCCTGTCCAGGGATAAAGACTTCATTTTTGAAAAATGCTATCCAAAGCCTTGGGTGGAGGTTTTGAATAGTCTTCTAGGGAACAACTAGAAGTCGAAAAGCCTGCCAAGAAGCTTCTCTGGGGCTCCCTGCATGAGCAGCTTGTCATCCACTAGCAGTGAAATGTGTTCTTCTGTAGGGTGAATCTTGGCTGGTCAAATTCAGACTTGCTAAGAACACTAATTAAAGTAATGTAAATTGGAGTCCATTTTATCCCTTAGGAAAGATTATGAATGGTGTGTGTGTGGGGGGGGGGGACCTGAGACTATTGGGTCCAATAAATTCCTTAGTTTAGAGGAAAGGACCTGCCCCTTCAACCAGAACATCTCCCAGCTTGTGACAAGTGCTGGACACGATGAGTTCCCAAGGCCTGAAGATCAAGCTTTATTTTAACCACATCACAGTTTCTAAAATGAAAAAAAAAAAAATCAAACAAAACTCAAAAGATCTTTTAAGCTTAAATTTTTTTTTTAAATCAAATTTATAGAGAGAATGTTTTGCTTATTTCTTTTAAATTTTATTTATTTATTTATTTATGGCTGTGTTGGGTCTTCGTTTCTGTGCGAGGGCTTTCTCCAGTTGTGGCAAGTGGGGGCCACTCTTCATCACAGTGCGCGGGCCTCTCACTATCGCGGCCTCTCTTGTTGCGGAGCACAGGCTCCAGACGCGCAGGCTCAGTAATTGTGGCTCACGGGCCCAGCTGCTCCGCGGCATGTGGGATCTTCCGGGACCAGGGCTCGAACCCGTGTCCTCTGCACTGGCAGGCGGATTCTCAACCACTGCGCCACCAGGGAAGCCCCTAAGCTTAAATTTTTTTTTGCCAAACATATACAGGAACAATTGGAATAGAAGCTGAGCACTTTCAAAACACACGGAGATTCCAATTTGGATTTTATCAGCCATGGGACTATCCCATTTTGGAAATTACTCCTTTAAGAATTCAAACTGGGACTTCCCTGGTGGTCCAGTGGTTAAGAATCCACCTTCCAATGCAGGGGACGTGGGTTCGATCTCTGGTCGGGCAACTAAGCCCGTGCGCCACAACTACTGAACACTCAAGCCACAACTAGAGAGCCTGCATGCTGCAACGACGTGCCGCAACGAAGATCCTGTGTGCTGCAACTAAGACCCGACACAGCCCCCCAAAAAAAACCAAACAAAAAAAAGAATTCAAACTGCATGAGAATGCATATTGTACCTCTGATAACTATAGAAGAGATGCATATTTTAGTTTGTACTTCTAGATTGGTTTCTGAAGAAGTACTCATTAATTTATGTACTTATTAGTCACTATATAAGTTATATTCCTTTGGTTATAGTTAGAAACCAAGTCAGGTTAACTTTACAAAAATGGAATGTGTTCAAAGGAAATGACATAGCTTTAGAGAATCAAAGGAGGAATTTGTCACAGATAAATGGATAAATAATAGCAAAGTAGTTAAAATTAAATAAATGTTTTTTAAAGCTAAGAGTGTTTCCTTCTATCAAAATCATATTTACCTTGAATTTGTGTCCTGGTGAATTGCCTTAACTATGTTAGTTAACAGCAGGCCTTTGGAAAAAAGTAAACAGGGAAGATCTGGAGATTCCACGAACAGGCTCTTCGAGGCATTGCCATCAGGATGACTCAGCCCCACCTACTTTCCAGGCTAGTGTTACTCTGCTCAAGATTCAGATTCCTGGGGAAGAGCTGGATTGGCCCAGCTTGGATCACAGCCCACTGTGAACCAATTCTTCTCCTTGGTGAGCTATCATGGCTCACAGTCTCATCAGCACCACACTGAATGGGAGATGGAGAGTTACCCAAATGAAAGTCTGCTCCTTGTGATAAGAAGAAGGGAGAAGAAGTTCTGGGTAGGTCAAAACTAGAGCAGCCCAGAGGGATAAATTGGGAGATTGGGATCGACATATACACACTACTATATATAGAATAGATAACTAATAAGGACCTACTGTAGAGCACAGGGAACTCTACTCAATACTCTGTAATGACCTATGTGGGAAAAGAGTCTAAAAAGAGTGGATACATGTATATGTATAACTGATTCACTTTGATGTACACTAGAAGCTAACAACATTGTAAATCAACTATACTGCAATAAAAAAAAAAAAAAAAAAACTAGAGCAGCCCACTACTGTCACCAAGTGTATCAGTTAAGATGATTTCAGTGGCAAGAAGCAATACCTAACAGTATTGTGGAAAGTAGAGGTTTTACTAATCTCACCACCTTAGAAGAAGTCCAGAGGCCCTAGAAGCTACTCAACAAATACTCATGATGAGTAGACAGAGAGATCTAGAAAGACAGGAGGTATGCCATAAACTGGGGAAGTGAGAACAGTTGGAAGGAACAGTAGGGGGATAGAATCGAACAGTAGGATTTATTTCTACAACTGGGGGAGATATTCTCACTCTGAAAGCCAGAGAAGAGGTAAAAGCTGATGATCTCTGTGGGAAAGAGGAAAGTGATAGAAGTGAGATGTCTTTTTCGGTAGCACAGGGGTGGAGTCTAAGGCACAGGAGGGTGACCTACTTGCAGAAAAAGTACATATGGGAGCTTTCACAGGTGGTATGGGGTGGATAATGCCCATCTCAATTTTTGATGTACATGACTGCATAATATGACTACTCCAGCAGCCCAACCCTGATAACCAGCAAATGAGAGAGAAAACAAAGTCGCTGATTTTAAATGCCCTTATTCTACTTTTGCTGCCATAGGCTTTCTCCTATTAGATGTAGTTCATTCCCAGTGATGTTGGTGAAGCACTTCTCAGAACCATTCAGTGAGGGGATCTGAGGGTCAAGTCCCCACTTCTAATGGCAGAGCCTGAATTGGTCTCATGTATGTCCCTGGCCAGCTATGGAGGATAAGAATTTCATTCTGTGCCGATAGGTGGGAATTACTTCCAACTTATTGCCAAGGGGAATTTAGGTCACGGTCTCTAATAACCTATGAGAGCTCACTGGATGGCAAGAGAAACTCTAATTCCAGGACTGGGTCTCATGGGATGGGAGACTCCAAAGGTGTAGTTCTTCCAATGACTTTTCTCTTATTGGATGTACATTTCAAAAGCAAGTGCTCCAAAGACTAAGGAGTGAGAAAGTCAGGAAATGCTGCTTGATTTTCCTGCACGAAATTGCTGTGGACGATCTCTGATCTGGTTGAGTGACTCCTTCTTCAACAAGTTCTCCTTGACTGACTCCATGGCTTAGTGAATATTTGCCCAACATCCACCAGAGAAATAATAGCTCAAGATTATTGAGAGGTTGCCATGTGTTTGGCTAAGCTCTGAAAATGGAAAGTTGAATAGAACCTTGACCTTGTGGAATTTGTATTTTAGTGTTGGTGGGGGGGGGGTGGATAAACAAGACCTAATGATACAATGTGGTAAGGAATGCACCTACGTTATAGAGGGAAGAGGAATGATTTCTTCCTGGGAAGATAGGAGATGTTACCTTTGCTGAGAAGGTAACATTTGTTGGGTCTTGAGGATTGAATATGAAAGTGTTAGATGGAGGATGGAGGAGAGGGAGGAAGACATGCCAGGCAGGGGCACCTTTGTGAGCAAAGGTGTTTGGAGTGCTCAGAACACAGTGCTTAGGAAGAGGAGTGGCTGGAAATGGAGCTACAAATGAGGAAGTGTCAGATGGTCCAAAGCCTTTGAGTGCCAACTAGAGAGTTTAGCCTTTGTCTTCTTGGCAGTGAGGAACCAAGATGGGATGTAAAGGAGGAAAATGATATGATCAAGTGTGTTGGGACAGAAAGATGCCTTGGCAGCAGTGTGGGAGGTGGCTGCTTTCTCTCCTGGAATGACCCCTTGTCTTCTCTATCAGGCTGGACCATTCATATTTAAAGGTTCAGCTCAAGTGTCACCCCCTTTAGAGCCTTCTCTGATCTCCTCCATCTGGGGCACCATGGAATCCCATGCAAATGTGTAACATAGCACCCAAAACAACCAATGACACATTTCTTTCCCTGCTAGCCTGAGAGTTGTGAGGATTGGCCTCCTATCCTTGCATCTCTGTGTGGTCATCACCTGCCACAGTCTGCAGCATTTCATAATTGCTCGCTAAAAATGTTTATCGTTAAATGAATGAGAATAAGCACCCACTGCCTTTATATTTTCTGAAGCTGGAAATACACAATACGTATTGTACTACTGATTGAATGCTTACTCTGTGAGATACTTTATGATCTCACTTAATTCTCACACAAAACTGTTAGCAATAGTGATAATAACATTTTTTTTCTTCTTCTACTGCTACTACTACCACTACTACTACTACTACTACTACTACTACTACTATGACTACTAATACTGAAATCGCTTATGTGGCTCTTGCCCTGTGCCAGATACTGAAGTGATTTACGTATATTAACTCATTTAATTCTCCTGGCAACCTACTGATGTAGCTGCTATTATTTTCCCTTTTTTTACAAATAAGGAAGCTGAGACAGAGAGTGCCTAGATAACCTGTTAGTCAGTGGTGAATTAGGATTTGGACCCAGGCAGTCTGGCTCTAAGAGTCTGTGTGCTTTCCGTTGTTATATGATGTCCATATGGTACGTCTAAAGATGTTAGGGGGTTTTAGGTTTTTCAGTTATAAATGTCAGGACAGGGAACTGACCCCATGTCCGTCTGACTTCAAAGTTCTCAGCCTTCAATTTCCTGCCCTGTTTTATCATAAACATAATATGAGTGTTCACCAGGGTTATCATTAAGGCATTCAGAAAACTGAATTTCTGCAGAATTAAACAAAGCATGGTAGGGAGAAGTCTGATTCACGGAGAGGTTAGAAGCAGCCAGTTGTGGGGGAAGAAGGAGAAACTCAAGGTGAGTGGATTCGTGTTTGTAAGAGACTGGGATTTAGAATCGCTTTAGTCGAGGAAGTTTCTGGCCTGAGACTCTGTAGCCAAGATCACATTTTAAGATCTTCAAGCTAGCAAACATCTGTAATTTAATAAATCTTTTTGGTCATCTGTTGAAGCATTTAAAATCAGAAAATGATGTCCTGATTATCTCCCTGAATCCTGAAAGATTTTCTTTACTAAAGGGGCCTGAATGCGGAAATCCCTTTGTGTCCAAACACAGGAGTCCAAATTTCGTGCGCTTTAGCTAATGATTAAATATCCCCCTTCCACCTTCCAGTTCCGTCCCTCTTTTCCAAGCAATTTAATCTTAACCATTCATGTATATTGTTTAGTTAGTCATGGCAACGAGGCTCTTTGATAGGCCAATTAGCAACTAAATTTAGACATGATATTGACAGTCTGGCCCTGTTAGCCAAATTTTTGATATTCTAGCATAAAGGTTTGACTGATCTCCATGGATTGCCAATTCGCTTGGAAATGATGATGTTGTAACTTAAGAAAAAAGTTTCCTTAGCATGTTACACTGTATTGCTTTGGCTTTCAAATACATTGGTAAGGCAAACATAAGGGGTGACAATGCAGCTTGTTTGGTTTCATTTAAAGTAGTCCGTGGAAAAATAATCCGGAAGGAAGGGACTTCCTTTGGAAGAAAGGGGCTTTTCAGGAAAAATGTGGATTTGAGAATTTCAATATCAAGCTTCCTTTTATTTTCCTGTTTAGAGAAACAAATATGTAACTGTTAAAATCTCATTTTTAAATATTGAACTTATAGAAATGACAGCCTGTTGTAAGGAAAACTTCATATATATGCATCTAAACTGTCATTCCCAGTTTTCTCCAAGGTTTGGTTGTGTTGTATAATTTAAAATACGTGATCTTAAATGTAATTCAAGTAAAAGGTTATTTACAAGTTTAACATTGTTTGTCAATGTCACTGCATGTTTTCTTAAGCCATTGAAGATTATTCAACCATGTTTCAAATCTTCAAAAATAACATGTAAAAAAAATTCATAAACAAAAAAATTTCAGGCAAATTACTTCCTGTTCTTGGTTTGAATTCTAGCTTGATCTCTCTTTAATTCATCAGGGCAAGCTCATCCACTCTACACAGGCTCATTGTTGTCTTTCACATCTTGAATGTTTAGCTGCCCAAGGAAAATGCTCACAGCTCCCTGTAGGAAATGAGGACATGCTTCAGAGAAAAGGACGTGACGTTATTTATTTTACACGTGCATTAAGCTTTCATCATGGTGCTGATTAGGCTCCAAGAAGCAGGTTTGCCACTTGCCCGCTGCAAAATTTTCCCAGCTTCTCCTCATTATTATTATAAATAGCTACTGACTCCCAATACAACTTTTTATTCTCAGTCTCACTTGGACCTATTTAGTCTGTAAGTTCATGGGTGCACAAAACGATATACAAGCTTTGATAATGTAAAAATTCTATGGAATAACCCCAAATTTAAACTGTAATAACATCTCCATTTATATGAAATACTCAGAATAGACAAATCCACAGAGATGGAAAGCAGATGAGTGGTTGCCAGGGGCTGGGAATAAAGGTGGGAGATGGGGAGTGACCACTTAACGGGTGCAAGGTTTCCTTTTGAGATAATGAAAATGGTTGGACTTAGATAGTGGTGATGGCTGCAAAACATTATGAAGATTAAATGCCACTGAATTGTATAGTTGAAAATGCTTTATTTATGTTATGTGTATTGTAGGTCAATTTAAAAAATGTAATAACTTCAAACTGTGAGGGCTGGCAATGATGCTTGGTGAGGAAAATGGGTGCTTTACAAGGAGATTGAAATCACATACCTATTTTTGGTCTCTGCCCCAGTCCCTTCCTTTAAAAATGGCCAAGTAATTAGATGTTAGCCTAGAGAAAAAGAAGTAGATACATCGTGTGAACTCTAAAATGGGATCCCCCCAGAGGCTTGATGGCAGGGCATTGGACCACAATTCCTGGGATCCTTTCTTGCTCTGAAATCCCAGGAAATTTGCTCAGCACATTCTCCTCTCCACTCTTGGGGTCCCGCCTGTTCCTTGGTTCTAAGCCCCAAGTCTTGGAGTCCTGAGGTTGTCATAGCTGATGAAACACATAGCCAAGAAGCTCTAAGAGCCTAGCTCCATCCTAACCTCAGATGTCACCTTAAAATCACCTTAAAATTCACCATCACCATGTAAGGAGCTCCTCCACTTGTGTATTTCATCTCAGCCTGTTGCGAGGCTGAATCTCTTCATTGCACTTACCTCAGCTGATGATTTGGGGGCATCTATTTGTGGGTTTTTGTTGTTGTTGTTTTGTTTTATTTTGTTTTTTTGTCTGTCAGCTGCTCTAGGTCAGCCCTACAGTGGCATGGATAGATGCTCACGTATATTCCTGAGTCCCTACTTTGGTCTAAGCACGGAGTGTAGTGCTGGAGAAACAATGATGAAGCCAAACCAAGCCTGATCTCTGTGCTAATGAATAGATAGCCTCATAGGAGACACAGAGGTTAAGCTAAGAGTCACACAGAAATCTAAACCTGCAACTGTGACAAGTGCTTTGAGGACAAAGAGGCTCTGTAATAGGGAAACTTAACCCTGTCAGGGAGGTGAGACCAGGCTTCTCTGAAGAAGTAACACTTGAGTAAAGTTTGAAGGCTAACCAGGAATTAATTAGGCAAAGAGGAGAGAAAAAGAACATTCCAGGCAAAGGGAACAGCTAGTGCAAACACGTAGTGGTGGGAGGGACACAAAGAGAAACCCAAGAAGGGGATAAGAGGAGCATAGCAGGAGGAGAGGGGGATGGAGGTCAGACCAAGACTGGCCTTGGAGGCCAAGTCTAGGACTTTTGTTTTTTATCATAAGAGTGATGGGCAGCTATTGAAGATTCTAAGATGGGAAAGGGGTGATTTGATCGGATTTACATTCTGAAAAGGCACTCTGTTTTTTTTTTTTTTTTTCTTTTTTAGGCCACGCCACGGGGCATGCAGGGATTTTAGTTCCCTGACCAGGGATGGAACCCGCGCCCCCTGCATTGGAAGGGCGGAGTCTTAACCACTGGACCACCAGAGAAGTCCCTTGAAAAGGCTCTCTTTAGTGCAAGGAACGAAAAGGGAAGGGGAGCCCACCTTGGTGCCTGACTAAGGTCTGCTCTTCCCGGTCCTCAGGCCTAGTCCCTGCAGTCTGGGCAGAGCGATTGGGTGAAGTGAGCCTGGCCAATCAAATTGCCACACCCTCTTGTCCTCAGTGACTCTTTCGTGGATGAGCATGTGATGCAAACATGGCTCAGTCAGAGTGACAATTGGGAATTGAGCAGGAATTACCAGAAAAGATGCATGAATTTTCTCTTTGGCCTTGAACTTGAGCACACATGAGGATCTCATGCAGCTGTCTTGGCCACCATGATGTGGAGAGTCTGATCCTACCAGGGGCCACTGAGTGGGACCTGAGAATGGGACCGAGCTGAGAGATGGTGTGAAGCTGAGTCCTGATGACTTTTGGTATCTTGTCAAAGCACAGCTGAAGTAGTCTTTGCTTATGTACTTTTCAGTTCCATGAGGCAATGCTTTCCTGGTTTGCTTTTGTCAAATTTCACCCAAAGGGTGAGAGGGCTGATGGGCAGTAGGGGCATGTGGAAGCAGTCTTCATCTGGGCATGCTATGTGATGCATTAGGACTGTGGAAGAGATGGGAATTTCTGTTTCAACTACTCCAGCCACGGAGCATGGACACCAGAGGAGGAGTGGGAGGGAAATGGACCCTGGCCTGGGAAGATGTATTTTTCAATACTTGGTTATCTAGTTAGGATGAGATGTGTAAATTTACCCTTCTCTATGTTGAAAAAATTACGGTGTGGGTGCTGCTGTCTCTTGGTTTCCTGGTAAAGTTCATTTTGGAAGCTCGGGTTGGCTCTTGGCTGATCTGAGGGAGAAAGGGAGGGAATCGGGGAACCAGAGAGGTCAGAATGCCCTGGAAGCTGGGAGGCCAATGGTGTGGCAGCCACTGAGGCCAAACTTCAGCTCTAGGGAGATGTGCCTGTGGCCGGTCACCAGGGAAAGACATGACTGTCCTCTTCTACCCATGATGGGGGCTCCTGCTAAGTACCTGCCAACACTGCCTCTACAGCCAGGAACTCTGAGTTCTAACTGATGTTCTAGGTTTTCAGAGCCAAAGCCGCCTGCCAAATCTGATGGTTATTTGAAGTTCAAAGATTCACACCCCTCAATCTCTTGTCTACCAAAGGAAGAATAATATCTGCAAGGGAAGAGAACAGTCAGAGGGTTGTCAGTGGTCCAGTGTATCCTTAAGGATGAAAGAGGCAGGACAGTATAGTCTGGAGATGGAGGGTGGGGGGCGTCAAGTTCTTGCTCTGCTATCTAACGGAGCAATGGTGAATAGACCTCTTTGCTGAGTTTCCTCACTCTCAGATGAGAGCATCGGAATCAATGTTCTTAAGTCAAACGCTGTCCATGTTATAGTAGATAAATGCCTTTTAAAACTACTTAGAAAATGAACCCTCTCTCAGGTTTGGGGGAAATCACCTACTAAGTCACGATGGGAGGCAGAGCTCCCCTTTCCCTCTCTCGATGGAAGGGAGACAGCTTCTTTTTCTCTCTGACCTTACATAGCATTTCACTTTGGATTTTTCCTCCTGGGGCTTTGAATCTTGCCGCAGAGTGGCACGTAGTTAAGTGAGGGTGGGGTTGGGTTTGTGATAGCAGCAGTGGTGGATAGAGACAGAGGCAAATATAGTGCCACTGGTGGCAGGTATAGTGGCACTTGTGGACAGGCACAGCACACCGTGGCTGCAGTGTCCCCATTGCTCAGTCTCCCTTGCCTTCTGACTGCTTCCCAGGTCTCTTCCCAATCTTCCTATTAAGTCTGTGAACCACCCAACAGAATCTACTCCTTAGGATTTTAATTTAATCCCCTTGAGGATCGAATGAGATAATTCATGCAAAGTAGTTGTCATTGTGCCTGACCCACAGTAAGTTCTCAAAAATTCATTATTATTGTTTTCAGAACGATGATGTAAGTTCTCTGGAAAAACCAGTCCTAGATTAATAATGGCATTTGGGCTAAAAACGTTTTTACAGTGAATGATTCTCTTTCTCTCTCCCTCACCCCTGTCCATTTACACTCACACAAAGACATTTTACCTGCTCTCATAGTGCACTAAAGGAAATAAAAAATGGAAGACACATCTCTGTCCTCAAGGAGCTAATGGTTTAATCAGAGAGATGCGAGATACATATATTCAACGTTGTCTGTTAAAAAATGTCACTTATAGGCTGAATAAGCAGCACATGCCATATGAAAATATTTTGAAAATGTCCAAATATTAAACATGGAGAATGAAAGGGAAGTCCCAATATATTTCAAACCATCATTTTCATAGTGATAATTCTTTCCAAGACAAATTAAAATCAGTAGTAAAAATATTAATGCATTTAAAAAAGAAATTCATTTGGAAACAAAAACGTTCTCAATGATTCATGGATTGATAGGTAATGGAAGTTACAAAATACAACTGAACAATGGTGAAAATATGAAATATCAAAATTTTGGGATGCAGCATAAGCAATATTTAGAAGAACTATTTAAATGAGTTTGGTGATTAACTCAAGAAGTTGTAAAAATAACAAAGTAAACTCAGAGATTAGAAAGAAGAAAATAATTAAGATAAAGGCTGGAAATAAATGAAAACAAAACAGAAAAAGAGATGGTAAAAAAATTAAAAGTGGACTCTGAAGCTCCACTAAAATGGACAAATCTATAGCAAGACTAATCAAGAAAGAAAAGAAAGTGTACATAAACACTGTGGGACAGCAAAAGGGAGCACACCCATGGATATAAAAGAGATCAAAATCCAAGAAAAATACTGTGGTCAATTTTATGCTCATACATTTGAAAATGTATATTGTACCAAACACAGGTTTCGTTGTTGTATCTGTGTTATGATACATTATGAAATGCTATGCTCTGTTTTGATATGATATGGTATGTTATGATATACCTATTGGTATATTATGATAACCCTAACATCTCAGCAGCTTAAACACAGCAGAAGTGTCTTTCTTGCTCATGCTACAGGTCCCTTGGGGGTTTGGGTGGGGACCTGCCTGATGCAGTGACTTAGGGTTCCAGGCTGTTGGAGGATGAAACTCCTCCACATGTGCCTCTAGGGTCCTCACAGCTGGAGAATCTAGCACTTGCAATCAAGATTCATGCGCGGCATGCGCGGCAGGCTTGGAGATGTGCTGCTCAGATTTCCCTTCAAGAGAGAACCAGCTGTGAGGGGTGAAGCTGGCTGACAGTCCCCAGCTATTGGCATCTTCGGGATCTGCTGCTGTAGTCAAGCTGAGGTCAAGATCTCTCTGGGCAGCTTGCAGCCTGGCTGGGATACTAGGGTCTGGCCATCTCTGCCCAGCATGGAACCACCCTTACAGGCAATCTGCACTTGAAGTTCTGCTGCCTTGGCTAAGACTTTCTCAAAGCTGCACCACAGTCTGAGCTTCTTCCTACCCAGTCCTCCTTATAGACCTCTCTTATTCTCCCTGTGGGTGACAGACCTGCAATGCAGCCTGAAAGGCTTTCCCTGCCTACTTCTGATCCCTCTTCCCTGTATCTTTCAGGTGTTTCCTGTAATAAATCTCTTGCTCGCCTAACTCCTAACTCCCAGGAGACCAGAACTCATGGAGCCTCTAAGTCGTATTTTACTTTTACTCATATTTCATTGGCTAAAGCTAATAACATGTCTGTGCCCATCTTCAAGGGGGTGGGACACCTAATCCAGAAGACAACTAAATATTGGGGCACATTTGTAATATCTATCACAACTACTGATTTAAGCAGCTATTAATTATTCCTCCTTTTTTTGCCAGCAGAGCCCCAATTTTGTTCAGGTGTCTATCCTGCACTTCCTGTCATGACCGGGGCAAACTGTAACTTACCAGAGCCAATTATAAATGTCCTATTTACCTTCCCAGTGGCTGGATCAGGAAGGGGCATGTGATCTGATCCTGGCCAATGAAATGGGAGAGGAAGTTCTCTGGGTGCCTCCTGGCTTTAGAAAGGAATATGAAGGGGGGAAAGCTCCCTCTTTGTTACTGAGTATTGTCGTGTGTGGTTGAGCTACTCAGAGCTGAGACAGCCATCTTGCAGCCTGTCAACAGGGAAAAAGAGAAAAACAAAAATAAAACTCAGGTTGTCCAACTTTTTGTGGAGAGTCCTTTACAGAAGACAAACCATGAAAACTGAGACTGACTGAGCTCCACGTTCTCCTGCACCTTGTTTGCTCTTTCTTGTCGGATCCATTTCAGTCACATGCCTTTTCTCTCTCTTTCACACCACATCAGTTCTTGTTTGAAGAATGAAAACAACAGCTAAATGGTGTGATTTAAAACTGGCACAGAGAGAGAAGCTAAAATTGCCCAGTCAGGAAATGAGGCATGCATTAATGATTTTCTTTTGACTCATTGTTTTTCGAAAACATCCAAATGCAGTTAGCCATTGTCCATGAAATAAAATAAGTTCCTAAAAAGGAAAAAGGAGACACTAGACTTATTCTTTCACTCCATGTTAGGGAGAGGACTGACTAACATGGGGCACCTACTGTATGCCTGACATTTTATTAGGAACTTATCATCAAATGATTTTGCATTACCCTTCGAATAAAATCTTAACTTCTTCCAAAGCCCATCCTATCCAGTGCAATTTGGCCTACCTCTTCAGTGAACCCCCTCCATTTCTGCTCTAGCTTAGCCATCCTGGCCTTTTTTTCATTTATGAAACATACCCAGCTTGTTCCTGCCTCAGGACTCTTGCACGTCACATTCCTCCTACCTGGAATGCTCTTTCCTTGGTCTTCACATGTCTAATTTCTTCTCATCAATCAGACCTCAGCTAAAATAGCCCTTCCTCAGAGGGGCCTTCCTTGACCATCCAACCTAACACAGACCTCCCTCTTAGGAACCTATTCCAGGATGCTGCTTTATATTTTTTCCCATTGCACTTGGAGTATCTGAAATTATTTTGTATTTGATTTTGATCTGTCTCCTTGCATTAGATTTTCCCTCTATGCCTTGTTCACTGCTGTATGTCAAGCATTTAGAAGAGGGGCTGGCACAAATGAGACACCCAATAGTGTTTGTCCAAAGAATAGGCAGATAGCACACTCTATAACCTTATAAGGCAGAGTATGTATGATTTACAAGGGTCAATGTCCTCCAGTCAGAGAACTCCAGGAACACCCTGGTAGTTGAACAAGTTGGGTTTATTGCTCATGATAGTGACAGAGAATGCACACCATGGGGAACCATGAAACATCTCAGTAACAGAGTGTTAGAAAAGGACTTAAAAGATCTGGGTTCAAGTTAGGTGATTTTGGTTGGGGTTTAAGGAAGCAGCACTTTTTTTTCTGGATTGGATGTTGTCGGGAAGCATGGACAGTTCTATGACAGGATATCCTTAATGAATCTCACCTACAAGGCAGGAAGACTGGAATAGTGCTAAAATTATAACTGGTAAAAACAAAAAAAGCAGCAATAATTTGTATTAGTCAGGATTGGGTGGTGTTTTTTGTTTTGCCAGTGACTTTGTTTTTGTCATATTCAGACAAGATAACTGAGTGGTCTTACTTTTGGTCTACTTCCTCAGAGTTATTGAGCCACCATCTCTGATACTGGTGTTCTGTGCAGTTGTCTTTAGTAGGAGAACATGAAGACCTAGCTGTGAATGTCAGACCATTTTCTGAATGTCAGGGTCTGTTTTTCTCTTTCTTATGAGTGTTCTAGGGCTCTGGTGTCATACAGTGAAGAAATAAGCAAGAGTGTTTCTTTTGGCTGTTTGATAATTCCCCCCTTTCTCCCTCACCAATTCTGTATTTGTATGGGGGTAGCCACTGAACGAAGATTGTGGAGGCCAAGGTAGAGAAGCAGCACTTCTAAGATGGCAAACAACTCAAAAATGCCCTATTTGCCCAAGAGTTAATTACCATCTCAGCATGCGCCCAGCTATACCTAATTTTCAAATGGAGCATGGTGTATCTTTTGTATCCTGAATGATAGGTCTACCCACTCCTCACCATTGTCCCAAAGATCATGTTCAACCATCCACCAGGGCCTTGGTTCTAGTTCAAGGTTTCATCTAAACACAGCTGTATGCTTTTAGGAAAGTCTTTGTACCAGTATCCCAGCATCCCCTGGGTTCCCTGTATTCCTCTGTTAGCATCCCTGCTATATTGTAATTAATTTGTTTATAATCTGTCTGCTTGGTTAGACTGTCTCCTACATGTTAGTATCCCTGGAACTTAATTTTAACAAAGGACTTGGCACAGGCTATATTCTCTATAAATATTAAATGGATTTAAAATGGAGATTTAATTCCTGGCTTGAATTCATCTCACACAACATTTATTGAGTCTGTCCTATGAGCCAGGAGGACATTTTGATAAACAAGATAGTCCTTACTTTCAGGGAAATAGTGCTCATTTCTAATAGGTTTATAAAAAGAAGAGCTGGCATTTATTTAGGGTCAAGCACTGTGTTAGGTGCTTTGCATGTATCAGAATTATTATTGCTGTTTTACAGGTAAAACAACTGGTAAGTTGTGAGTTAAGTAATTTTGCTGAAGTAACACAGCTATTAAGCGTCAGAGCAGGGATTTTAACTCAGACAGTCTGACTCCAGTAATACTTGCCCAACTATTAGGTTGAAAGATGTCACATAAATTCAGAGTTCTGTCATTAAATCAGAGTTCAGGTTGATCTCGGGTGGCCTTGGCCTGCAGTGGCTTGAAGCAGGACCTCAGTTCTCTGACCAGAGATTGAAGCCAGGCCATGGCAGTGAGAGCCCCAAATCCTAGCCACTAGACCATGAGGGCCAGTGGCTAGTGACAAGGCCCTGGATCGTCTGCTTTGGAGAAAGGAATTTCAACCAAAAGACGGAAAGTAGTAAAACAAGTAAAGCTTTTATTAGGAGGAAAAAAGTACATGTGCATAGACACGCATGGGTGGGCTCAGAGAAAGTGTAGTTGACAGAGCATACTATGGTCTAGTGTCCCCTCCCTTCTCTGACCTCTGAGGAAACTTTCTGCTGTGTGTAGTTTGGGAGGTCTCCTTGACCTCAAGAATGAGAAATAGACCAGAGGGCAGACAGCAGAAGCAAGAAGAATTACAATCCTGCAGCCTGTGGAACAAAAACCACATTCACAGAAAGATAGACAAGATGAAAAGGCAGAGGGCTATGTACCAGATGAAGGAACAAGATAAAACCCCAGAAAAACAACTAAATGAAGTGGAGATAGGCAACCTTCCAGAAAAAGAATTGAGAATAATGATAGTGAAGATGATCCAGGACCTCAGAAAAAGAATGGAGGCAGAGATCGAGAAGATAAAAGAAATGTTTAACAAAGACCTAGAAGAATTAAAGAACAAACAAACAGAAATGAACAATACAATAACTGAAATGAAAACTACACTAGAAGGAATCAATAGCAGAATAACTGAGGCAGAAGAATGGATAAGTGACCTGGAAGAGAGAATGGTGAAATTCACTGCTGCAGAACAGAATAAAGAAAAAAGAATGAAAAGAAATGAAGACAGCCTAAGAGACCTCTGGGACAACATTAAACGTAACAACATTCGCATTATAGAGGTCCCAGAAGGAGAAGAGAGAGAGAAAGGACCCGAGAAAATATTTGAAGAGATTATAGTTGAAAACTTCCTTAACATGGGAAAGGAAATAACCACTCAAGTCCAGGAAGCACAGAGAGTCCCAGGCAGGATAAACCCAAGGAGAAACACGCCGAGACACATAGTAATCAAATTGGCAAAAATTAAAGACAAAGAAAAATTATTGAAAGCAGCAAGGGAAAAACGACAAATAACATACAAGGGAACTCCCAGAAGGCTGACAGCTGATTTCTCAGAAGAAACTCTGCAAGCTAGAAGGGAGTGGCATGACATATTTAAAGTGATGAAAGGGAAGAAACTACAACCAAGATTACCCGGCAAGGATCTCATTCAGATTCAATGGAGAAATCAAAAGCTTCAGAGACAAGCAAAAGCTAAGAGAATTCAGCACCACCAAACCAGCTCTACAACAAATGCTAAAGGAACTTCTCTAAGTGGGAAACACAAGAGAAGAAAAGGACCTACAAAAACAAACCCAAAACAATTAAGAAAATGGTCATAGGAACATACATATCGATAATTACCTTAAACGTGAATGGATTAAATGGTCCAACCAAAAGACACAGGCTTGCTGAATGGATACAAAAACAAGACCCATATATATGCTGTCTACAAGAGACCCACTTTAGACCTAGGGACACATACGGACTGAAAGTGAGGGGATGGAAAAAGACATTCCATGCAAATGGAAATCAAAAGAAAGCTGGAGTAGCTATACTCATATCAGATAAAATAGACTTTAAAATAAAGAATGTTACAAGAGACAAGGAAGGATACTACATAATGATCAAGGGATCAATCCAAGAAGAAGATATAACAATTATAAATATATATGCACCCAACATAGGAGCACCTCAATACATAAGGCAACTGCTAACAGCTATAAAAGAGGAAATCGACAGTAACACAATAATAGTGGGGGACTTTAACACCTCACTTACACCAATGGACAGATGATCCAAAATGAAAATAAATAAGGAAACAGAAGCTTTAAATGACACGATAGACCAGATAGATTTAATTGATATTTATAGGACATTCCATCCAAAAACAGCAGATTACATGTTCTTCTCAAGTGCGCATGGAACATTCTCCAGGATAGATCACATCTTGGGTCACAAATCAAACCTCAGTAAATTTAAGAAAATTGAAATCATATCAAGCATCTTTTCTGACCACAACGCTATGAGATTAGAAATGAATTACGGGAAAAAAATGTAAAAAACACAAACACATGGAGGCTAAACAATATGTTACTAAATAACCAAGAGATCACTGAAGAAATCAAAAAATACCTAGAGACAAATGACAACAAAAACACGATGATCCAAAACCTATGGGATGCAGCAAAAGCAGTTCTAAGAGGGAAGTTTATAGCAATACAAGCCTACCTCAAGAAACAAGAAAAATCTCAAATAAACAATCGAACATTACACCTAAAGGAACTAGAGAAAGAAGAACAAACAAAACCCAAAGTTAGCAGAAGGAAAGAAATCATAAAGACCAGAGCAGAAATAAATGAAATAGAAACAAAGAAAATAATAGCAAAGATCAATAAAACTAAAAGCTGGTTCTTTGAGAAGATAAACAAAATTGATAAACCATTAGCCAGACTCATCAAGAAAAAGAGGGAGAGGACTCAAATCAATAAAATTAGAAATGAAAAAGGAGAAGTTACAACAGACACCACAGAAATACAAAGCATCCTAAGAGGCTACTACAAGCAACTCTATGCCAATAAAATGGACAACCTGGAAGAAATGGACAAATTCTTAGGGGAGGTATAATCTTCCAAGACTGAACCAGGAAGAAATAGAAAATATGAACAGACCAATCACAAGCACAGAAATTGAAACTGTGATTAAAAATCTCCCAACAAACAAAAGTCCAGGACCAGATGGCTTCACAAGTGAATTCCTTCAAACATTTAGAGAAGAGCTAACACCAATCCTTCTCAAACTCTCCCAAAAAATTGCAGAGGAAGGAACACTCCCAAACTCATTCTATGAGGCCATCATCACCCTGATACCAAAACCAGACAAAGATACTACAAAAAAAGAAAATTACAGACCAATATCACTGATGAATATAGATGCAAAAATCCTCAACAAAATACTAGCAAACAGAATCCAGCTACACATTAAAAGGATCATACACCATGATCAAGTGGGATTTATCCCAGGATGCAAGGATTCTTCAATATATGCAAATCAATCAATGTGATACACCGTATTAACAAATTGAAGAATAAAAACCATATGATCATCTTAATAGATGCAGAAAAATCTTTTGACAAAATTCAACACCCATTTATGATAAAAACTCTCCAGAAAGTGGGCACCGAGGGAACCTAACTCAACATAATAAAGGCCATATATGGCAAACCCACAGCAAACATCATTCTCAATGGTGAAAAACTGAAAGCATTTCCTGTAAGATCAGGAACAAGACAAGGATGTCCACTCTCACCACTATTATCAACATAGTTTTGGAAGTCCTAGCCACAGAAATCAGAGAAGAAAAAGAAATATAAATTGGAAAATAAGAAGTAAAACTGTCACTGTTTGCAGATGACATGATACTATACATAGAGAATCCTAAAGACTCTACCAGAAAACTACTAGAACTAATCAATGAATTTGGTAAAGTAGCAGGATACAAAATTCATGCACAGAAATCTCTTGCATTCCTATACACTGATGAATAAAAATCTGAAAGAGAAATTAAGGAAACACTCCCATTTACCACTGCAACAAAAAGAATAAAATACCTAGGAATAAACCTACCTAGGGAGACAAAAGACCTGTATGCTGAAAACTATAAGACACTGATGAAAGAAATTAAAGATGATACAAACAGATGGAGAGATATACCATGTTCTTGGATTGGAAGAATCAATATTGTGGAAATGACTATACTACCCAAAGCAATCTACAGATTCAATGCAATACCTATCAAATTACCAATGGCATTTTTTTACAGAACTAGAACAAAAAAATCTTAAAATTTGTATGGAGACACAAAAGACCTCGAATAGCCAAAGCAGTCTTGAGGGAAAAAAACGGAGCTGGAGGAATCAGACTCCCTGACTTCAGACTATACTACAAAGCTACAGTAATCAAGACAATATGGTACTGGCACAAAAACAGAAATATAGATCAATGGAACAAGATAGAAAGCCCAGAGATAAACCCACGCACCTATTGTCAACTAATCTATGACAGAGTAGGCAAGGATATATAATGGAGAAAAGACAGTCTCTTCAATAAGTGGTGTGGGGAAAACTGGATAGCTACATGTAAAAGAATGAAATTAGAACACTCCCTAACACCATACACAAAAATAAATTCAAAATGGATTAGAGACCTAAATGTAAGACTGGACACTATAAAGCTCTTAGAGGAAAACATAGGAAGAACACTCCTTGACGTAAATCACAGCAAGATCTTTTTTGATCCACCTCCTAGAGTACTGGAAATAAAAACAAAAATAAACAAATGGGACCTAATGAAACTTAAAAGCTTTTGCACAGCAAAGGAAACCATAAACAAGATGAAAAGACAACCCTCAGAATGGGAGAAAATATTTGCAGACGAATCAACGGACAAGGGATTAATCTCCAAAATATATAAACAGCTCATGCAGCTCAATGTTAAAAGAACAAATAACCCAATCCAACAATGGGAAGAAGACCTAAATAGACATTTCTCCAAAGAAGACACACTGATGGCCAAGAAGCACATGAAAAGCTGCTCAACGTCACTAATTATTAGAGAAATGCAAATCAAAACTACAATGAGGTATCACCTCACACCAGTTAGAATGGGCTTCATCAGAAAATCTACAAACAACAAATGCTGGAGAGGGTGTGGAGAAAAGGGAACCCTCTTGCACTGTTGGTGGGAATGTAAACTGATACAGCCATTATGGAGAACAGTATGGAGGTTCCTTAAAAAACTAAAAATAGAATTACCATATGACCCAGCAATCCCACTACTGGGCATATACCCAGAGAAAACCATAATTCAAAAAGGCACATGCACCCCAATGTTCATTGTAGCACTATTTACAATAGCCAGGTCATGGAAGCAACCTAAATGCCCATCGACAGACGAATGGATAAAGATGTGGTACATATATACAACGGAATATGACTCAGCCATAAAACAGAACGAAATTGGGTCATTTGTTGAGACGTGGATGGATCTAGAGACTGTCATACAGAGTGAGGTAAGTGAGAAAGAGAAAAACAAATATCGTATATTGACGCATATATGTGGAACCTAGAAAAATGGTACAGATGAACCGGTTTGCAGGGCAGAAATTGAGACACAGATGTAGAGAACAAACGTATGGACACCAAGGGGGGAAAGCGGGGTGGGGGGGGTGGTGGTGGTGGTGTGATGAATTGGGAGATTGGGATTGACATATATACACTAATATGTATAAAATGGATAATTAATAAGAATCTGCTGTATAAAAAAATATATAAAATAAAATTCAAAAAAAAAAAAAAGAGAAATATGTGGTCTCTTTATCTTCTATCCAAGCAGGACTCAGCTCCTCTTTGCTCCTGCCATTATCTTTATCTTGGAGTATCTGTCCACAGGGGACAGATTCCAGCTGCTCAGCCTGGGGCCCATCCATCTCCTGCCTCAAGGTTTTGGATCCAGGTCATCACAATTGTGGCAGATATTCATTTTAGAGTCGAGTAGGTTAATATGACCAACATGGGGAAGACTTATGTTGCAACTGTGGATGGGGGAACGGAGTTGCATTGGTTTTCTGTTAGAGCAGAAATGGATTTCGGTGTTGGCCAGTCTGTAACGTATTTTGGGCGCCCACTGTGCTCAAAACAGCTGTTCCCTGACACTTCCTCTCCTCCCCACATCCTGGAGCAGGGAGGGGAAGTGGCGAAAAGGAAGAAAAGGCAAAGAGGATGTGGAAGGCAGGCAGGTGGGCATCCTCTGCCGCCCAGCCTCACCCTCCAGCCCGCACCGGCCACGCCCCTCGGCCCCGCCCTCGCCCCAAACCTACTTTAAACTCCCGCCCCCTCTTAAAGACGACCAATGCCCAGCCGGGGAGCCCGCAGGAGGCTGCGGATTGGCCGGCGCCGCGGTTGCCCAGGTGACGGGTGGGTCCTGCTGGGTCCCAGAGCCGGGCGGGGCGGGGGCGAGGGTTGCCCGGTGGTTTCCGTCCCGGCCCGCCCAAGCCTGCGGCGCCCAGGTTTGCGCCCATCGGTAGCTGGAGGGGGCGGTCCCCGCGCGCCCCTCCGCCCAGCGCGTTTCCCGCCGGCCTCCCGCTAGGGGCGCGACGCCCTCCGCCTCCGTCTCCGCCCCCAGGATCTGCGGCTGCCAGCTTCCGAGCGCGGCTTCCCCGGACGGCGGCGTGATGGGCTGCGGGAACTCCACCGCCACCAGCGCGGGCGCGGGCCAAGGTGAGCGCGGCGGGCGACTGGGGGTGCGGTGACTCGGGGGCTGTGGGGAGCTCTGCAGGGTGGGCCGCCTCTGCGGGAGAGGCCAGGAGAGAGGCGGCGAGAAGGAAGGATGCAGGGACCTCGGGCGGGGAGGGCGTGCAGCCCCCTCTCCCCGTCCCCATTTTCGGGACAGGAGCAGACCGTCCGGTTTTGGAAAGACCGAAAGCAGGGCATGTCCCCCCTGTGCGGGAGGCGGTCGCGCCGGGACGAGGCTAGCCTGCAGAGGGATCCTGCGGAGGGAGCGCGGGGAGTCCTGGCGGCGGGGCTACCCTGCAGCACGTAGACCCGGCACCCTCCTGGGAGAGAGGGTTCTTACTCTTGGCCGGCGTCCGCTCCCGCTCGTCCAGCAGTCGCTCCCGCAGGCCTCGCCCCCAGCCCCTCGGAACCCAGAGGCTGCACCTGGAAAAGTGCAGCAGAACAATTCAGGACTTTTTGGGGGGGAGGGGGGTGCTAGTGCGTTGGGAAGAACTGCAAACAGGGCTCTAAAAATTCATCCGAGTCTGTCTTGATGCTTAAGACCCGCTGGGCTGCTTGTAGGATTTCTCTGAGAACCTGCAGTATTGAGGATGCTTTAGAATATGTGTGACAGAGCTTTAGTATTAGCAGTGATCTGTTCGTAAATTTTTCATTTAAAAAATAAAAAATATTGAAAGTTCTGTTTACACTTCTTCATTTTGTTGATTGGCAGGGGAAGTCTTCTATAGATTTCTGCAGTCAGCCAGGCTTTGTATCAAGTGACTTATTCCAAAACTCAAGCGTTCTCTTTGACCCAGCTAGTGTCTACTGATTTACGAGTCTGGATCTGTTTTGAGTAATATCTGCTGACCTATTTTGGTGTCTTTTGGATAAAGAACTCATATCTCATCCAATTGAGATCAATCAGATGCCACATTCCATCCTAGCCAGCAAATGGGAACAGCGTTCTGATGCTGCAGTATTTCCTAGGCGGGCGTGGATGCCCTGTCAATGACTTTGTGACCTTGGGTCTGTCACTTCCCTTAACCCAGACCTCCTGGAAGATGTAGTTTAAAATTTAAGCCTTTTTCATTTATTTAAAGTTTATTTTGATGTTCACGTATGGGATCAGATATGGAAATCTGCTCATTTAATTGGCCAAGTTTGTTATTCCTCTTTGGCTGTCAGTGACCACACAAATGGAATTTTTTTTTTTTTTTTAACAAATGGAATATTTTAAGAAAAGGTGCTAAAATATGTGGGATTCTAGTCCTAGAGCTTTGAACCCAGGTAATAATTCATTGAAAAGTTTATCTCTTGCAGGTAACCTTTACCATCGTGAATTAAATTCTCAATCTTGTGTTAGGCAGAGAGCCACTGGGGAACACATTTTTCAATTCCTGTAACAGTGACGTAGGTTAGTTAGCTTAGTTAGTGCCTTAAGGCAAGGACAGGATTCTACTTGAGAGTGGCCAGAGAGCTCTGCGTGGAAACCTGGAACAGTGTCAAGGCCATATCCTGCACCAGGAATTACAATTGACTCTTGAACAACATGAGGTTGAACTGTACAGGTCCACTTATACACGGATAGTTTTCAATAGTAAATACTATAGTACTACACGCTCTTTGGTCGTTTGAATCCGAGGATGTGGAACTGCGGATATGGAGGGCTGACCATAAGTTATACTCAGATTTTCAACTCTGTGGAGGGTTGAGGCCCCTAACCCCTGCGCTGTTCAAGGGTCAAGTGTATATCTCTCAATCTAACATGCACTGTGGCCCTATGCCTTCCACTGCATGTTCACCCTACTTTTAAAAATGTTAAGAACCATTAACCACAATACACAAAAAAGGAAATCATAGGAAGGATTTGTAACAGATTTCCTTTAAAGTGGAGCTAGTTTACTTCATTTACATTTTTGTTTATTAATGAACTGCTTGTCAGGTTTGGGGATAGAGGGAGGAGTTCCACTGCTAAACCAGAATAATGATAAGGGAGCTCTGCAATGGTAATGTAAGAAATAGAGAAAATATAATTCTCTTTACAAATATTTGGTTGACCTTTTTCCGCCCCCAGGAGCACATCCCTTATTATGTAAAGGGAGATACAGTTATATTGAAAAAAACCACTCCAAATGCATGTCTTCTTGATGAGTAGCCTCACTTTTGTTCACGAAGGACAGCTCCTGTAAGAGCGTGCTGTTCTCTCCTCAAGCTCGCTGTTTGCTAAAAATTACTGTATGTTCAGAGAAGAGCAAGATACCGAGGGCAGACCGTAAAACATGAAGGAGGAGAAAACATTTGAGTTGGGAGTTGTTGCATCACCTCTTTGATGGCACTGCCCTTGTCTCTGAGAAGTCACCCCCCAAACATTTCTCTGCTAGTGAGTCCAGCTGGCTAGCTTTGGGATTTGTTCATTGTTATTTTGAAATTTTCTATCAGCTGGTGGTAGGACTTCTGTTTCAGAAAGGAGGAGAGATGGAAGGTTAGGAAAAAAGTTCAGAGAAAGGTGGTGGGCAGGTGCTGAACTTGAGTCTGGAGAGTGAGGCTCAAGCTTGACATTGGCACTGTGCTGGCTGCGTTACTGTGGGCATTTCATTTTACTTTTTTGTACTGTAATTATTATATTACAGTACTCTGTACTGTAATTATTATATAGTAGTGGAAAATACCACTTTGAAGGTGAAATGGTTTTCCTTGAATATTTTTCTATAAGAACATGACAAATCTACTTTCAGAGGATGCATTTGCACTTTATAATAATGCCCCCAACCTGAAATCTCCATTGTAAGCCCTGTTTTACTACCTAAGTAATTCAGGTAAAACCAGATAATTGTTTCTCTTTTCCCTGAGCTATTTGGACAGCTGCTTTTCTTGGCTTTTGTCTGGTGAAATTGGTTTCTATGACAAATTGATATTTAGTAGTGTACTTGAGTAAATTTGATTCTGTATGTCCAACATGTGGAAAAGCTAAAATGCAGTACAATGGTCAAATGGCCGGAAGGAATCAGATCATTCAGTCCCTAGATAATTCAGGTTAGATTTCCTTTGTAGTAGATTTCTAACTCTAAGCTTGTACAGAGTCCACCTCTATGTGCAAAGCTTTGTACTCTTTTAGGAAAGTTTAGGGCAAGGATAGGGGCAGCCAGCAAGGGATGATTGTAGAATGAAATCAAACTTTCCCCCTCTTGAGAAGCTGATTGTCTAGGTAGGAAGATTAACCATTTGAGAACAGTTGCAAAGCAAAGTGTAGTAGAATATACATCGAACATCCAAATGCCCAGGAGATGTTGAATAAGATGCTAGTTTAATCGGAGAAGTCTTTGGGGAGGAGTCAAGCTATCAGTGCTTCAGTGTAGATGGGATCATGAGAACCATTCTGCTTACACAAGCGCTCTCTCCATTCTAGTGTTTTAATAAGATCACCCTCTCAATGTAGGAATTTGATTTTTCCCAACCTAGAATTATACAAGGACTGCTTGTATTTTCCATTCATTGAAGATTCAGTACATTTTTCCTGCATAGTGTAGAGTCAAGACCCTAAACTGTAGAGAAACATCTGGGTTAAAGAGTCCATTTTTAAAAATTGAAGTATAGTAGATTTATAACATTTTGTTAATTTCTGCTGTACAGCAAAGTGATTCAGTTATACATATATATACTTTTTTATATTCTTTTCCATTATGGTTTATCTCAGGATATTGAATATAGTTCTTTGTGCTATACAGTAGGACCTTGTTGTTTATCCATCCTATATATAATAGTTTGCATCTGCTAACCCCAAATGCCCACTCCATCCCTCTCTCACCCTCCCTCCCCCTTGGCAACCACAAGTCTGTTCTCTATGTCTGTGAGTCTGTTTCATAGGTAGGTTCATTTGTGTCATATTTTAGATTCCACATATAAGTGATATCATATGGTATTTATCTTTCTCTTTCTGACTTATAAAGAGTCCATTTTTAAGGAGTTGCATTTGCTATAGGGCAGGGAGCTTTTGCTTTCTGTGTGTTTTTCTCTGCTCTCCGTCCCCACCACTCTCTCACTCAGCAAGCAGATTCTCTATCCGTTTGTTTTTCCTTGAATGTATTCTCTAATTAGGCCGAGACATGAACACCCTTGCATTTGAACTGATGATCCACAACAGGTCAGTTTCCTGTATACAGTCATACATGTAGATTGTTGAGCAAGTCTGTAATGTAAACCAGAAAATCCTATTTTATGTGAACCAGAAAATCCCTTCAAAGTTTGGACGGTTCCAAACATCTACAAGAGCCTATTTCGATGCAGGCTATTTTGCAGGCTGTAGAAGCTTTTGGCAGAGCAGAGTCATTTCAGAAGTGTTCTGCTCATGGTAGTTGATTGAATTGGTGAGTTGTAGGTTTTCTACCAGAGATGTGTAACTGGCAGCTATCTGACCATAACTTAGCTTATTACTAGACTGTTTCTATAATGGTTCTTCTGTTATTTATATACTAATAGTCTGAGAGGCATGGAGGAGGAATTTAACAATTCTTTATCCTATTTTATCAGTGTACCCAAGGAGTTACTCTAATTCTTTTGGGTCCAATTACTTAGGTTAGTTATCTCCTTATCCTCAATTAGATAGGTAATTGCATTCTCTTCTTTTGCTGTAGCGGTATGGTCCGGCCTTAATCTACATCTGTAAATGGTTTGGTAGTATTAAAATTCTTCCACCGTGCTCAGCATTAGTCCAGGCCATGTGGGGGGGGAAATAATATAAAATTTTGCTGATATCCTCAAAGAAGTCATTAATATCTTGTGCTACTTCCCCCCAGCTCACTTAGGTCCCAGCCCCACCATCCTTCTTTCTGTTCTTTATGCTGAACTCATTCTTGTTTTCTATCTGTTTGAAACGCTCTTTGCTGGAGAGCTGATATTTTGTTAATTTATTTATTGTCTTTTTTGTTCCCCTTCCCCAAAGGTAGGCCTCATGAGAGCCTCGCACATCTTGTTCACAGCTGGACCCTCAGCCTCTAGACCAATATCCAAACTTTCAGTGGAATTTTTAGGGTCTTAAAATTTTTTCTTTTGTTGAATGAATAACTATATTGGGGAAACAAAGAAGGTGTAAAATTGAGTCCTAAATTTTCATCATGTACCCTGTGACTGATGTAACAGTGGAGGGAATGAAATAAAACCTTAAGCAATCAGGGAAGCCTGCTTGGAGGAGGTGGGACTCGATTTGACTTTGAAGAATAGGTAGGATTTGAATAAGCAGAAATCAGAAGGGAGGGCATTTTTAGAGCAGTATGAAAACATAGGGACAGAAATGGGTTTGGTGCATTTCAGGGCAGTGAGAAGTCTGGCCTGACTGGGTTAGTAGTTCATGTTGGTTGCAGGGTGTTGGAAGTAAGAACAGTTAGGATGGGGGTGAGGAGGACAGAGAGGCAGGAAGGCCTCAGAATTGAGAGGAGGCACTGGAGCCAAAAAATCCTAGTTTGAATCCTGCTTTCATCATTTATCAGCTGCATGACCCTGGGCCACTTGCTTAAACTGTCTGTACCTTAGTTTCCTCAGCTGTAAAATGGGAGAGTAGTTATAGAACCTACTCAAGATTAAATGAGTTAATATATGTAAAGTGCTTAGAGCAGTGCTTCATATAAGTACTCAGTATGCTATTTATTATTAACATAGGGAAAGACATTCATGACTGGTATAGAAGGAAGGAGCGAGCATGTAGAGTGACATAATTTAACGCTGTTGTCAGGAGTGAGGGAAGTGAGAGGGCCGTCGGTGAGTGATGGAGGTATTGATGTCAGGGACCCCTGGAAGCCAGCCAGGCTGAGGATGGGCTGCATGTGAGGGAGGAAGGGGAAGGGAGAAGGAAAAATGAACCCAAACTGTTAAAGCCTGGGCGACTGGAAGGTGATGCTACTCTCTCTAAAGGAAGGTAAGAGGATGCAGGCAATCCATATACTCTTGGGTGTACCGTGTTTGACGTGATGTGAATGATGAGGGGTGTGGAAACGCCTCTGCTCAGACAGTTACCACTGATGCAGCAGAATCAGGAGGTTCACTTGTTCCAACTCCCCAGAATCGATGTTGCAACCATGTGAATGGTTCGCGAAGGTGACCCAAGTGAATTACCCAAGTTCTGCCATGACCCACTTACAGCTCAATCTATACATGGCTTAAATTATAGCAGCTAACTGTCAATGTGTTACTTTATGTCTGTACTTATATGGCTACCTTTATTTATTAATTTTTACCTGCTGAAAGCATAGCTACTCAGCAAGGACAACCTGTAAGCAAAGAGATTTTCTGTAAGAGCTTCCACGTTCATTAACATAATTTTATTTGCAGTAACATGGATGGACCTAGAGGGTATTATGCTAAGTAAAATAAGTCAGACAGAAAATGACAAATACTCTATGTTATCACTTACATGTTGAATCTAAAAAATGAAACAAATGAATAACTATAACAAAACAGAAACAGATTCACAGATACAGAAAACAAACTAGTGGCTGCCAGGGGTTGGGGGTGGAGTTACGGGTGAAATAGATGAAGGGGATTAAGAGGTACGAGCTACCAATTATAAAATAAGTAAGTCACAGGGATGTAAGGTACAGCACAAGGAATATAGTCAATAATATTTTAATAAGTTTGGTGCATAATCTATAAAAATATTGAATCCTATGTTCTACACGTGAAATATAATATTGTAAGGCAACTACACTTCAAAAAAATGATATTTCTAGGACACGTTGACCTGAATTTTTTTCTCCATTACTGAAGAAATGACTTATGAACCTGTATCTCTTATTGGCTTATTAAAAAATAGACACTGCTTTAGATGAACTAAAGAGCTGTTGTTCTCCTTCTTTGGGCCAAATTGAGACTATGACATAGTTTTAGAACTATTATGGGTCAGAGGAGATGTAGCGAGCTGTCAAAATTAGAGGGAACTCTGTTTACTTTTCTGTAGTTATGTTTATACAGTTCTCAGAGGGATGTTTTTCTTTTATAAAACAAATAAAGAGTAAAATGTTTCTGCATATTTTTTATTATTTCCCATGAGAGCCATAATCATTTATATTTCTGATGATTTATGCTGAAAGAAGAGTGATTTGTAAATCTTTAGTACCTTTTAGAAATTCTTCATATACATAATTTTATTTTTTGGTGTGTGTGTTTAAATTATCACTACTCAGTCTGAACAAGGAGACATGATTTAATATGTAATTTAGCAATTCATTTACTTGTGAATATTTCCAGTATGTTACATGAAAGCTATAAAGTGCATAGAGAACAGTGATGAAAAAGGCATTAATAGACTATATTCTCTAATGTACAGATGTATGTGACCTTTTAAAAGAGGTAAATATTTTCTTTGTATTAGAATTTGGCATATGTAAGGAAACTCATAACAATAAATGTATGACTCTGAACAATTTTGAAAACATACTGGGCAGTACAGCTCAATCTTTTTAACTTATAAGACTGATTAGATTGCAAAGGAACATCTGTCTATAGGAACCAAGATGTTATAAATATCTACTTAATATCACTGAACTGATGTAGTATCTTGCAGCTGGCTTTCTCATGCACAAGGAATAAAATTTTGTCTGTGTTTGCAGAATGTATGATATGTCATATTAAACTTAATTCTCCCCCAAGATTAATTTTGCTATGTATTTCTTTTCAAAAGGGAATTTCTGTTTTTGGAGAGGTGGAGGAGGCCAGGGATGAGAAGGTGTAGTGGGTTGAATGGTGACCTCTAAAAAGATACGTTCACATCCTAATCCCTGGAATGTGTGAATGTTATCTTGTTTGGAAAAAGGGTCTTTGCAGGTATAATTAAATGAAGAATTTTGAGATGAGAACATCATCCTAGATTGTCTGGGTAGGCCCTAAATCCAGTGATGAGTTTCCTTATAAGAGACAGACGAGGAGAAGACAGAGATACAGGGAGAAGGTGGTGTGAGGACAGGTGTAGAACAGAGAACGCACTCTGTGGCCACAAGCCAAAGAATGCCAAGGAGGGCCTACTGCCACCAGATGCTAAGAGGCCTAGAACGGATTCCTCCCCGGAGCCTCTGTAGGGAGTTGGGAACTCCTGACACCTTGATTTTGTACTTCTGGCCTCCAGAATTCTGAGAGCACGTATTTCTGTTGATTTAAGTCACCCAACTAATGGTGATTTGTTACAGCAGCCCTGTGGAACTAATACACAAGGCTTTTTCTGCACTTGTTCTGGGAATGGGATAAAATAAGAAAATATAGTTTACAAACTATACCTGGAGTGTAAATAATTATTTGCTGAAGGAAGTACAGCACGATTTAATCTTGGTGTGATTCATAAAGCATTTCAAGGTTGTTCAGGGGGTACCCGATTTTTATGGGGGTACCAGATTTTTATAAAACATGAAGAATATCTGAGAGGTTTATTCCCTCCGGATGCTATCCACTTCTCCAGTTCTCGGACACCAACTGGGCTGTCCTACCATCCAGTTCAATTCTGAGGCTCCTACCCGGAGTTAGTGTCTGTCACCACAGGTTTGAGGGCTCAGTCCCCCGAGATGGTCTCACCTCAGATGCCAGTAGCAAGGATCAGGTCCCCAGCTTACTTGCATTGCCATCTGACTTGGCAGCAAATTTGGGGGTTCTCACAGCCCCCCTCCTCAGATTTGACAATTTGCTAGAATGCCTCACAGAGTTCAGGAAGGCACTTTCCTTACTGGTTTAAACATACCAATTTCTTATAAAGGACACAAATGAACAGCCAGATGAAGAGGTACAGAGGACATGTTAAGGGTCCCAGGTGCAGGGGTCTCTGTCTCCATGGAGTTGGGGGCCGCCCCCTCCTGGCACATGGATGTGGTCAACTCAGAAGCTCTCTGAACCCTGTCCTTATAGGGGTTTTTATGGAGGTTTCACTACATAGGCATGACTGATCGAATCATTGGCCATTGCTGATTAACTGAATCTCCAGCCCCTCTCTTTTCCCAGGAGGACGGGGAATGGGGCAGAAAGTTCCAAGCTTCTAATCAAGCCTTGCCTTTTCTGGCGACCAGCTCCCGTCCTGAAGCTGTCTAGGGGCTGCCAAGAGTCTCCTCATTGGAATGAAAGAGGCTCCTATCACCCCTATCTCTCAGGAAATTCCAAGGGTTCTAGAAGCTCTGTGCCAGGAATGGGGAACAAAGATCAAATATCTTTCTATGACTCCTCAATATCAGATTAAGTTTTTTAAATGTTTAAAATAAATTGAATTTGCTATGCATTTTTAAGTGACTGAGGCTTTTGACTTGGAGAATCATGAATACAATTTTAAAATCTTTTGACGAAAGTATTGATAAAAGGTATGGACTTCCCTGGCGGTCCAGTGGTTAAGACTCCACGCTCCCACTGCAGGGAGCACGGGTTCGATCCCTGGTCGGCGAATCCCGCATGCCGTGTGGAGCGGCCAAAAAACAAAAACAACGGTATACATAATCACGGTGAAGTGAAGTGATATTGTGAACAAGCAATAATCTTTAAGTGTTAAAGAAACAGTTACATTCAGAAGGAAATGTTCTTCTTTATATACCCTAACCATTAACAACTTTTGTCACTGGAACTGTATATGATACTTTTCTGAGAGCAGACCTTCCCCCCTTCTACTTTTTAGGAAGATATTTAAAATTATAATTATCAGTACTACAATTTAAGAAAATAGTCATTAAATCTTTTGACTGACAAAAATTCTAATGGTCTATATATTTTGTGGTGCTTTTATCCCACAAGAAACATTTTTACCTTGCCTTCCTTATATTAAGGTACCACGGCTATGTTCAAATAGTAAAGAGTCACTTTGGCAGGAAATGAAGTGGTACTAACAGGAACAAATGTTCTATCCCAGACGGCTTGAAAGAAGTAGCTACACCACTATAAATATTTGTTCAATAAATGATGAATCACATGAACCATAAACATAACTTAAAGCAAATGGGATTTTGGCACTATCTGAATAGTTGTAGTCAAAGGATCTTTTGCATGAATTATCTAGGGAAGAACTCTCCATCTGGTTAATTATAATCAATACATAGGTGAAGTGTGATTAAAATGTTGCACTGAGGGTAATCAGAATTTTTCTTCTATTTCTAATAATTTTATGATTTTATACTTTTGCAGAACAAAGAGATATTTCACATTTTATATGCCTAGATATTCTGATAGTTTTGCTGAGGGTTTCAACAATTACAGTCATTTTTTTTTTTTCCTTTTTCTCTGTGAAGCTGTGTGTCGGGGAGTCGTGTTCTACCTGCCCTGGTTATAAGCTTATCATTAACCCCCTGCTACCTTGCTCCTAAGAAGATGCACATCTTCTTCCCTTTTATAAAGATGGAGTGTACATTACAATCATATGTATATACTGGATTTAGTGTTTCTGACTTCTTGGCCTCCTTCACTTTGCAGTTATTAAATAGACGCCTTTTAAATGAGGGACATTTGAGAACAGAAGAAATGGCCTGCTGACTTCCTTCTGGAAGGTAATACCTGGCATTTGCCTTGAGCCTGCTGGGATGTTAGATGGTGAACCCAGCAGGGAAGAGGCCGTAAGGGTGCCTGGAGCCTGGTGCAGTCAAGGTGAAGTGGATGCAGGGTTCCTGGTGGCTGATTAAAATAGGTACTGAGGAGACAACGCGTGGCTGTTTTGAAGCGAATTTCACAGCCATTTATTGTACTTTGTCTTCTCAGCTGCCTTTGTCGGCCCAGTATTAGAAACTGAAGCAGGGTGAACTAGTGACTGTCAAACAAATACTGGAGCAGGAATTTTACTTGGGTCTTCTGCCTTCCAGTTCCACGCTGTTCTTTCCCTACCACCCTGCTGCCATTCCCTGAGACACAGTGGGGCGGCTTCTGTCCGCTGTGCCCTCCCTGTGGATTGTGCTCAATGGCCCTTCATCTCTAAAGGCCCAGCGCTCATGACCCATCATGATCGCTTTCTTTTCTCTGTAAGACATCACAGAATCAGTTCCCAACACCTCCGGCTCTCCCTTCCCCTGAGTGCAGCAACCCCCCAGTCATTCCCTGTCCTTTTCCATGAAAATGAAAATAAGAAAATGAAGATATTTAGTTTCTTCCAGATTCTCATGCTTGTTTTGACTCTGAAATAAAACGTTCATTTTTATGGGTTTTTGGTGGCACTAATCCTTTATTTTTACCTATCAAAACACTCCACTGTTCTTATGTTAAGGTTTTTAAAATTTTAGGATTTTTTTTTTTTTTTTGGTTTTATGATCTCAGATTCCAAAGCAGTTTTTATTTGTATAATTTTAATGAGAGTTGTGGAACAGAAATGTTACTCTTCCCTGAGTAAAGACTCAAGTTTGTTACAAAGTTCAGGTTTGGTCAAAGCCTTAAAAGAATTTATTTGAGACATAGTCTTGATTACCTTTATGCTCTGCTTTGAATTTGCAGAATTATAGATCCTAGATTAATATCACTGGGGTACAGTTTTTACAATAACTTTTTTGCAGACTTATTTGTTTATTTTGTAGCACATTTTCCTTTATTTTCACACCTCTGTGACTTGTGCAGAAGTTAATTTAATTCCCATTTCATAGATATGGAAATTGAGATATTAAGGAAAATGTGACTGCTAATGATAACAACTTAGTGAGCTATTTTTATGTGCCAGACTTTGTGCTGTTTACATCTTTTTATAATTTTTAAAATTTATTAAATTTTTTTTACTGAGGTGTCATTGACATATAACATTGTATTGGTTTCAGGTGTACAATGAAATGATTCCGTATTTGTATACACAGTGAGATCATCACCACAATAAGTCTAGTTACCATCTGTCACCATGCATAGTTAACTTTTAGGATTTACTGTCTTGGCAACTTTCAAGTATGCTCTACAGTATTATTGACTGTAGTCACTGTGCTGTACATGACATCCCCATGACTTATTTATTTTAGAACTGGAAGTTTATATCTCTTGACCCCTGTCACTTGTTTTGCCCATTCCCCAACCCACCTCCCCTCTGGCAACCACCATTCCTTTCTCTGTATCTTTGATTTTTGTTTTGTTTTCATTTGTTTTGTTTTTTAGATTCCACATATAAGTGAAACCACATGGTATCTGTCTTTCTTTGACTTATTTTGCTTAGCATAATTCTCTCAAGGTCCATCCATGTTTTCGCAAATGGCAAGATTTCCTTCTTTTTTTTATGGCTGAGTAGAATTCTATTATTCTAGCTCTTATATATATAGGTATATCTATATATATCTCACATCTCCTTTATCCATTTATCCAGCGATGGACACTTGTTTTCAATCTTGGCTATTGTGGATAATGCTAAAATGAACATAGGGGTGTATATATCTTTTTGAATTAGTGTTTTTGTTTTCTTTGGATAAATGCCCAGGAGTAGAATTGCTGGATCATATGGTAGTTCTATTTTTAATTTTCTGAGGAACTTCCATACTGTTTTCCGTAGTGGCTGCACCAATTTACATTCCCACCAACAGTGTGCACTGGTGTCCCCTTTTTTCCAGATCACTTACCAATACTTGTTATTTGTTGTCTTTTTGATAGTAGCCATTCTAACAGGTGTGAGGTGATATCTTGTGGTTTTGATTTGCATTTCTCTTATGATTAGTGATATTGAGCATATTTTCATGTGCCTGTTGACCATCTGTATATCTTCTTTGGAAAAATGTCTATTCAGATGTTTGCGCATTTTAAAATCAGGTTGGTTTCTCTCTCTCTCTCTCTTTTTTGCTATTGAGTTTCATGAGTTCTTTATATATTTAGAATATTAACCCCAATCAGATATGTGATTTAGAAATATTTTTTCCCATTCAGTAGGTTGTCTTTTCATTTTGTTGATGGTTTCCTTTGCTGTGCAGAAGTTTATAAAATTTGATGTAGTCCCACTTGTTTACTTTTGCTTCTGTTGCCTTTGCTTTTGGAATCAGATCCAAGCATTAATTTCCAAGACTGGTGTCAAGTACCTTACCACCTATGTTTTCCTCTAGGATTTTTTATGGTATCAGGTCTTACATTTAAGTCTTTAATCCATTTTGTGTTAATTTTTGCATATGATGTAAGATAATAGTTTAGTTTCATTCTTTTGCATATGACTGTCCAGTTTTCCCGACACCGTTTATTGAAGAGACTGTCCTTTCCCTATTGTATATTCTTGCCTCATTTGTCGTAAATTAATTGACCATGTATGCATGGGTTTATTTTTGGGTTCTCTAGTCTGTTCCATTAATCTGTGTACCTGTTTTTTGCCAGTACCATACTGTTTTGATTACTATAGCTTTGTCATATAGTTTGAAATCAGGGAGCATGATGCCTCCAGATTTGTTCTTTCTCAAGATTGCTTTGGTGATTCAGGGTCTCTTGTGGTTCCATAGAAATTTTAGGATTATTTGTTCTATTTCTTTGAAAAATGTCATTAGTATTTTGATAGGGATATACATCTTTTAAAGAACTTCACAATAACCTTTGAGAAAGGTATTCTTATTTTCCTCATTTGACACAAGAGGGAAGTGAGGTTTTAAGAGATTAAAGGATACTGAATGCCATGTGGCTTATAAAGCTGGAACCAAGTTCTGTGTTGTTCAGGTAAAGATATTAGGGGGAGGAAGTGCAGATGGAACTGTGCTGTGGGCAGAGAATCTGTGTTAAGTGATAAGACTGGGGTCCAAAAGAGATGGGTTGTTTTTGGCACGTGAATGGGAAGCAGAAATGAGAGGGTTCAGTAGCAAATAGGAGCAGAGTTAGAAATGTATGTTACTTCTTTTGGAGCTGGGCTGGCATCCTTGAGTCTTGCTAATTCATTTAGGATATCACCTCCATTTTGTCTTGTGACTTTGCTTTACTTTATGATTAGTACATAGTGTGACTTATAACAGTTCCATATAGGTACTAGCTTAGAAGGTGTGTGGCTTAGAAAAGAAAATATTTCTCAAATCTGTCAGTTTCCTAATCTGCTCATCTGTAAAATGAGCAGATTAGTTTGGGCGGTCTGTAAAATCCCTTTCAGAAACAACACCTTATAATTTATAGGAATTGTTAAAAATGGGCAGAATAAATTCTAAACCGAAGATTTGGATTTTATGATTTTCCTGCTCTCCTTTTCTTTTTTTAAGATGATCTTTCAAAAAATCATATTCTCAACTCATCTCTTATAAAATATTATTTTAGTTGGGTATTGGGCTTAAGATTTTTGTAGCAATACTATCAAGATAATGGAAAGTTATCTTTTTCTTTTTTTCTAGGCCCTGCAGGAGCAGCTAAAGATGTGTAAGTACTTAATATTATGATTTTCTAAACTCTTTCTAAGGAAGACACTGTTTTCATGGTTATGACCTTTAGATATATAGGTTTGGCTGAAAAGACATGGAAGTACTTTCTGTACTGAGCACAAATTAAGATTATCATTTGGTTTATAACTAAAGGGCTATTTGAAGAATGGGTTTATTTGTGACTTTTCATTTTAGCATTTCATTTGCCCTAGCATTTTAACTCAGAACTTTAAGAAAGGGAAATGTTTAACTCTGTTTCTATACCAGCTTGTGTAGAGATTTCTTCTAATTGCAAGCAAGTGATTATGGGAGAATTAAGCACCTAGCTCCTATGACTATGCAACATCTTAGAGTTTAGCCCGTGAGGAGGGCCTGGAGCCAAGCATTTACCAAATGCACACTGAATCGTTTTAAAGTCGATAATTAGGCCTTTGAATGAATGTATATGACCATTCAAGGTAATCAATATTGAGTTGAACTTCAGACCACAGGACCCTTTCTGTGTTTCCATCATGCCCCTTCTTTGCATCTTCCTACCTCAAATCTAGGTATAGTAAGGACATTGCAGTAGTTCACTATTTAAGAGTGTTTGTGGCACAGGAAACTGTATTCAATATTCTGTAATAAACCATAATGGAAAAGAATATGAAAAAAATATATAACTGAATCACTTTGCTGTATACCACAAACTAACACAACATTGTAAATCAACTATACTTCAATGAAAAAAATAAATAAAAATAAAAATCAGCAGTTCTGGAAAAAAAAATAAAGTGCCATTAGGGAGCTGGACATTGGGATTGGGGGAGGGAGAAGGTGGGGATGGAGAACCCCAAGAATGACAACAACAAAAAGAGTGTTTGCGGTCACTCCATGGACTGTGGAATCAACCTCTGCCCAAGCCACCCCAGTTGGTTTGGATGTCAAGACCGATGGTGCCACACACACACCAAGAGGGTAGGAAAAGATGTATTGCTCACATAATGAGGCTTTCTGGGGAGAGCAGAGTGGCTCCCGAACTGGTCCATTCAGTCTGAGTGAAGGAGGGGGTGAGCAGCTTTGGTTTTTATTGGGAGTGGGGCTGGGGTGAGGGCTTCTGCGCATGGGCAGAGGAGTGCCTGTCTGTATCTTCCCTGCCAGCGCACATGTACGAGTTCCCAGCTTTCTTAAAGGCTTTCACAGCTGTGGGGCAAACGGAGGGGTGGGCCTTAAAAGCTTTCGTCAAAAGCAGAGTCGGACTTTTTATTTTAATTATAAAAAGGAATCCAGAGAAGATTAGAATAGGGTTGTAAAGTTTTTTGGGAATTAAATAAGCTTTTTATATGGGACTTTAGGTACAAAGGAGGCAGTATAGAATGCTTCAGTGTCCTGGTTGCAGTGGTTGAGTTTATTACCAAAACGTTTAGCAACACTGTGTTCAGCATCCTTACCTGTTCCTGTTATTGCAGTATCTGGGTCTTTCTTCAGTCTCTCCCTCCCCTTTCTATATGTTGTTGCCATATTAATCCCCTGCCCTTTTAGGCCCTCCACTCCCAACTTTTTTTTTTTTTTTTTAATTTATTTATTTTATTTATTTATTTTTGGCTGTGTTGGGTCTTCGTTGCTGGGTGCGGGCTTTCTCTAGTTGCGGCGAGCGGGGGCTACTCTCCGTTGCGGTGCACGGGCTCTAGGCACGCGGGCTTCAGTAGTTGTGGCACGTGGGCTCAGTAGTTGTGGCTCGCGGGCTCTAGAGCTCAGGCTCAATAGTTGTGGCGCACGGGCTTAGTTGCTCCGCGGCATGTGGGATCTTCCTGGACCAGGGCTCGAACCCGTGTCCCCTGCATTGGCAGTCGGATTCTTAACCACTGTGCCACCAAGGAAGCCCCACTCCCAACTTTTGATTAGTCTCCACTGACCACGGGATTGAGCCCAGAATCCTTTGGGAATAGGAAGGCCCTTTAGGTTTCAGCCTTTAGGGGGAAGGAAACCCTGCAGTTAGAGAGTGAATGAGGCCAAGGACCCAGAGGTGAGCTGAAGTCCTGCTCTGAGACCACTCTCAGGGTCTCAAACTGACCTCCTGTTTCCTGTCTTGGTTCCTTGTTTTTTTTTGCTGTTCCCTCTGCCTGGAATGGCATTTTCCCCAATTCTGTCTGTGAAAATTCTATCTATTCTCCTGGGTTTATATCTTATCCTTTACGAGAAGAACTTCCTGGATCTCTCTACTGGATATGTCTTCCTCTTCTGAACTTTTACAGCAGCTTGGACCTGTCTTATGATATGTCATATTGGGCTTAAAATGTTATTTATCTCCTTGTCTTTTCTCCCTTGGGAATTGAGAGAGGTCCCCTCTAGTTAATAGTATCGTGCTGTGGACATAGTGTTTAACAAATGAATTCCATCATTTCTCTTTAAGGAGAGATTGATTTCATGACTTCCTCTTCCTTTCAGAAGCATGGAAATTTCTAAGAAGATTTAGTGATACCTTTGTGGACATTTTGTCAACATTAACTACTCCAGGACATGAGATGCCATTTAACTACTTTCTAAAATCCTGAATTCTCTAGAATTTAAACTTTCTGTGACTTTGTGTACCTCATAGTTTCTATAACTAAAAAGATGTAATTTTACTCAATAAATGACCCTTTAAAAAATAAATATGGTAAATTTAATGGGAAAAAGTTGAAGAATATTATAGTATTATTTTTCCTTGCACAAAAGGTATATTCAAACCCTTTTTAAAGAAAAAATCAGAAGCTATAGATTTATAAATCTTGACCGTAACATTAGGGGGGTGCTATGAAATTAGGGGGTGCCATGAAAGGAGCTAAGAAATTAAGACAATTTAAACTTATATTATGAAGATTTAAATTTTTTCTTTTTGTTTTAAATCTGAAGACACTGATTTCAAGGCAAAAGAAGTGGCCAAACTCACGTAATGGATGCTAAGAGTACAGAACTTCAAATAGGGCAACCACCATAATGTACAGACCACATAAAATTCTTTGGGGGGGAATTACGATTGTTTTTTAGAAGTCAGAAACGTTATGATTACTCCCTTAATATATAATAAAAATCAGTTCTCTAGGGAAGGTTTGGGATTTTTACTATGTCTCCACTTACCTGTTTATTTGCCTGTTTTCTATAGGCAAGAAGCCAGGATTTAACAACAAATAAAATGATATTTCTGCCCTGAAGTAGGTCAGTGGCTACTGGGGACCAAAATACAGCGTGATTTTAAGTGTTAATTATTAAAATAGTCAAAATTTAATGCTTGTCTGGGTCTTGAAGGGTGAGCAAGAGTTTGTGTAGGAAGGAGAAGAATGGCAACCCAGGGCAGGAGAAAGAGCACGAAAAGAGGCACATGGGTACAGGAGAGCCCCAGCTCTTCTGGGAAGTCACCCAGTCTGCCCTGAGCCTGTGGTGTAGGCTCAGCAGAGGTGGAAGGTGAGGCGGGTGGGCTGGAGCCGGCTTGTGGAGGGCCTTTGGTGCCAGGCCGGTCACTGTACTTGATTTTTATATGCATTCAAGAGCCATTCAGAATTTTAAGGTGGGGAATTACATGACTGTGTTTGAGCTTTAGGGTGATGACTCCCAAGGCAGTGGGATATGTGAGATGGGGGAGGGGTGGAGGCACAGGGGATTAATGGTGCTGAGGCCACGAGAGGGTGAGACAGCAGACAGGACACCGGAAAGGAGCAGAGGTGGTGTGTTCAAGGTGCACTCGGAAATACAATTGATAAGACCCGTTGAATGACTGAATGCGAAAGTAAAGGAAAGGAAAATCTGAGGCGAAAGTGACCCTGTGGTTTCAAACTTGAGCCAAGGGAAGGGATGGCTGATGATCCAAAGAGATCACATGGGCTAAAGGGAGAAGAGAAGCCAGTGCATGTAGCGTGACAGCCACACTGGTCACTTGGGGGACTGTAGTTTCAGTTGGGTGATGTGAGTTCTCTGATGGAGTCAGGGTGAAAGTGAACTTAAGAGTGAGGAAGTGATGCCTGGTCTTTTGTTTTACAACAGAAAGGCAGTAAGTGATGGAAGGATGTTAGTAGCTTAAAGAGGAAGCATATTTTAAGAAATACATTTCTTCTTTTTTTTTTTTTTGGCCACTCCATGTGGCTTGTGGGATCTTAGTTCTCCAACCAGGGATTGAAACCCATGCCCCCTGCAGTGGAAGCGCAGAGTCTTAACCACTGGACCACTAGGGAAGTCCCAGGAAATATATTTGTTATAAAAGGAATACTAAGGAAATTCAGAAAGTATGGAAAAGCATTTTTTTTAAAAAAAGAAAAAATCAGCTATTATCCTCCCACCAGAGACAATCATCATTAATATTTTACACTGTTTTCTTCCGTTTCTTTGTGATTATTTCTGCCTAGTTATGTGTATGGATGATTTTGTATATTGAAGTCTGTTTTTCTTTTTCTATTTATTTTTTACATGGAGGAGAGGTAGGTGTACCCATAGGCAAAAGGGTAGGAGCAAGTTGAGTAAGAAGAGCTGAGGGTGGTTTGGGGAGAGGTTATCTGTGTGACTGAGGGAATAATCAATGTACATAGATCCTAGGACATGCAAGAAGGATTAAAAACATAGAAGGGTCCCCTTAGCAACTTGAGATAAGGAGGAAAGCATAGGTGAAGATATATAGAAATTTAATCATCATAAGACAGACCCACGTGTATATCAGGGAGTGAGACTTTCTTTTTTCTCTCCCTCTCTTTTCGAAAATAAATCACAGTACACTAACATGCAGAACAAAACAGAAGTGAATTCAACGTGATGACATTTGGCTATTTTCACAAACCTGCGAATCAACCATGCTTTTATTTTATTTCAGCGAATTATCTAAGCTATTTGGCACAAATAGGTCGTGTTGGGATATTTTTGGTTGGAAATGGCAGAAGCCCAGCTTAAACTGGCCTAAACAAACAAACATAAAGGAATTTATTGGCATGTGTAATGGAAAACTTCCAGGGGTTAGGCCTTAGTCACAGCTGGATCCAGGTGATTGAATGACAGGAAGAAACTCTCTCATCTCTCCTTTCCTGTTTTTGGCTCCATGCTGAGGCAGCTTTCCCCCAGTTGTGATGGAGATGGCCAGTTTCTATCTCATCAGCTTAATAATTCCTGTACAAAAAGAGCTTCTCTTTCCCCGGTAGTTTGATCAAAAGTCCTAGGGCTAGGCTTTCCCTGGCTAGGACATGGGGTCAGGTGCCTCTCCCTGAACCAGTCAGTGGGCCAGGGGAACGTGGGCTCTCATTGGCCAGGCCTGGGTCACGTGCCCACTGCTGCAGCCAATCGGTGTCATTAACCTCACCTAACCATATGGCTAAACAGTGGGAGAGTGGTGATGCTGTTACCAGAATGGGAGAGAATTATAACTGGGCAGGCAGAAGAGAAGCAGCTTCTCCATGTAGGTCACCTTCCATGTTATTTCAGAAAAATCTCTTGATTTTTAAGAACACATATATTCTATATATATGAATTTTCCAAATATATGTTGAATAACAAGTTGACTCAAATTTAATGTCTGCTGTTGAACATAAAAGCTCATGGCCACTCAATTTAAACAAGGTAATTCAAATACTTCTTTCACTTAAAACTTGTAAAGTGATATTTCATTAAGATTTTTTTCTGGGCAAAGTAATTTTATTGTTACAGAAGGTAACAGCTATAGAGAAAAATATCTTGGAATGAGTTATCATAAAACATGCTGAAAGGACTTCCCTGGCAGTCCAGTGGTTGAGACTTTTTGCCTTCCAAGGCAGGGGGTGCGGGTTCAATCCCTGGTTGGGGAGCTGGGATCCCGCATGCCCCGAGGCCAAAAAAACCCAAAATATAAAGCAGAAGCAATATGGTAACAAATTCAATAAAGACTTTAAAAATGGTCCACATCAAAAAAAAAAAAATCTTTAAAAACAACAAGAACAACAAAAACATGCTGAAGCTCTTTTTTAAAACATGAAATTATGTATCTCTAATCTTGAGTTTCCTTGGAATTCTTTATAAATTTCTCGTGTCATATACACCCGTGTCAGCTGAGCCCTCTCCTAATTACAAGCCTGAGGGTATCTGATAGCCTTGTTTCTCCTCTGTGACATGGCAGGCAAGGCTGTCTTCTGAAGTGAGATAGCATTGAAAAATTCTTCCCGTCTTCTGGGGTGGAAGTAGCATTGAAAAAGCATGCATTTTGGAAGCAGACAGACCTGTGTTTAAACTGCTCTCCATCCTTTACTAGCTGTGTGATATTGTGTCTTTAATCTTCTTATCCGTAAAATTGGGATAATAATAACCGTTCAGGGTAACCATCTTCATCATTATCATCATCATTCTCAATTTTAATAGCTCATCTTTATTGAGAACCGCATACCATAGAGTGATTTCCAGCACTTTAAGTACATTATCTCATTCAGTACCCCCAACAGGCTGATGAAGACAGTAGTGCTCTTTCATTTTACAGATGAGGAGATGGGACACAGAGAGGTTAAGTAACTGCTTAATGGTTGTGATGGTTATTAGTACAGTATATTCAGTTCCTAGGATAATACTTGGTATTATGTGTTGCTATCCTGCTCCCCCATCCTGCCCCCCCGCCCCCCGCCCGTAAATGGTAGCTAGAATTATTAGGTGGTTTAAGGGTTGTTGAAAAGATTTGGCAGTGCCTCTGTTATGAATCCCTGATGGCAGAAGACCCAGTGCATTGAGGGCCTTGCTGTGGTTAGAAATCTCACATTCCCATTGGTTGCCCATCAATACATGGTCAGATTTTCCTTGGTGGGACCCAGTGGAATAAAAGCAGGCAGAGAGAAGCAATTGAGTGGGTTCATTCAGGGATAGAGAGGGGTTGGTGGTGACCAGCAAGTATGGTTGAAATGCTTGACTGCAAGGCACATGCTAGAGAGAGGGGGAGGGGAAGCCCTAAGGGGCTGATGAATGGGGAGAGCTGGGAGCATGGATGGGCTGGAGGCTTCTTGGGAATTGTGGGGAGGGGAGAAAGAAGGATTTTTTTTTTTTCCCTAAGGAGTGGGATTGTCTACTCTAAAATATCAGAGGTGAAATAATTGCAGGAAATAAGCTCCATGGAGCACCCCTGGGATTAAGTTCTTAGAGCAGCAGTAAAAGTTGCTGGGATAGAGGAAGTCAGCAAAATGTGAAGCAAGAGGTCGTTTAGGTGGTTTTCATGGGATTTAAAATTGTCCAAGGTAATGATGGTTAGGAAGAAAACCATTGAGTCAGGGCCAAAATGCTTAGTGCATCCGGGGCTGTTATGGCAGGGCTGATGCCAAAGAGGAGAGTTTTTGAGTGAAAATGAAATTGGCCCCATCTGAAAGAGTGCTTTGGGGAGGTTGGGAGTATTCTGGCTCTGTCTCCTGTTTGGAGACCCTGGGACAAGGGAAAACAAGCTGCTTATTCCCAAGGTTTTGAGAAAAGTGATACATCTGGGAAAAACAAGGTTTCTTAAAGGGGAGAGAACACTCCTGCCTGCTTTGTAGCAAAGGATACTTCTACAGCCAATGTGGAAGTAATCCAGCACTGTGTGCTTCTTAGAAGGAGAACAGAAGAGGGGTAGGGAAATTGCAATTTAATTCTTGATCTATTACCCCATACAAAGAACAAATGTCACTCATGTTCTCCGGTAGTACATTCTGGAAGAAAGAAAGGGGCCCATCCAAGGAGAGAGACTTAAAGCTAACTGTCCTAAGAAGTTTTGAAATTGTGAAGACATGAATGAGATTACATATAGGCCCTAACAGTCAATGATAAAATGTTAATTCTGTCCAATATCATATGTAATTAAATGCTTGGTAGAATCGATTGGAACCTCCGTGAAAAGGAGGGGTCATCATAAAAACATATTATAGAGAAAATTAAATGATTCCACTTTATCTGGAGGATGGTAGTGTCAATGGAAGTAAACATTGTCAATTAATAAGCTTATTCCAAAAGATGATCATGAATGGTAACTAAAAATAGATCATTGGCGCTACACGCATGATCTCCTGAGGTTTCCATATTGAAATTGTACCGTTTACAAATCAAAATAAGTTTGGCCTCTGTAGTGACACTGCAAATATGGAAAAAGAAAAGGCTGCAGCCTGTTTTTCTGCTTCTTAGATCATCGCTAATAAGAATAGCTCTATATTTAGAACATTTTTGTTGATGAATAAGTGAAAAATAAATCCTTTCTTTGCCACAGAACTATGTCATTCTGGAAGTCTAGGGCAGTGAGAACGTTCTGAATTTTAAGGCACCTGTAGCCACCATGCGTGAGGAGATATTAATTGGAGTGGCTAGCGGCTGCCTGATGTTTATCATCTGTGTTTGTTCTAGAGAATGCACATAATGTATCCATGCCGTGCTTCCAGTATTTTACCTTTGAAACCTTTTTTGTAGGTCACTTGGGACAGCTATTTTATACAACCCAGAAACTAAGCAAATATTGTGATGAAAATATTTTGATTACCATGTGCTACTGAGGAAGAAAAAAGTTGTGGTTTATATTTACTATAGTAACTCTGAATAAGGTCTCGCTTCATTGAAGTGATCGTTATTGATAGGATGGTAACCATAGTGGTATAAATTGATTGAAAGGTTTATGTGTTCTGTGTGGATAGTTAGTTTTAAAGAGGTATATGCACAAAATACATTAATGAAGAAAGGACAGGCAGAGGAAAGCCAGCCAGCCCCAAAGAGCAACCACAGACATGGAGCTGGTTTGGAAGTGGCTCACCTTCTGGAACCTTGACTTAAAGGAAGTCAGAGCTTTATGGTTAGAGAGAAATTCAGTGTCTCTGGTTCATTTAGGAGAAGGTCTGCAAAGCTAGTAGGAAGCAGATGGGTGTGCAGTGACCTAGAGAATCTGGATCAGTATAGATACTAAATGTGAGAAGTGTGAGGAGAGCACCATGCTGGCTTCACAGGAAGTAGGCTAGAAGTATTTGGTGGAAACTCTGAGATATAAGAAAGCAGTTTTGAAACCAACGGTTTTTTTTTTTTTTTTTTCTTTTTCTGACATCGCCCCAAATTGGGGCAACTTTGGTAAGATAGGGATCACTAAACACTATATTGCTCTGCAAAGGTGTGTCATTTTTTTTTTTAACATCTTTATTGGAGTATAATTGCTTTACAATGGTGTGTTAGTTTCTGCTTTATAACAAGATGTGTCATTTTTAAACTATCAACTGAGGATTTAGCTTTTCAGCAATCCCCAAAGTGGGGGGAAAGGATGGACTTGTGGTCTACCCTCAATCACACTTGGCTCTGCAAACATTTTTATGAATGCAGTGGCGGCAAATCTGAGTCAGAGACTGGGAGCATGTGATCTCACTCTAGGAGATTATCATGAGACTTAATGGGTGGCTTTAACTTCGACACATTCTTTCTCCTCCAACACCTGTCCTTTGATAAAAGAAGCTAAGTCTTTGTTAACAAAAAGAGACCCAATGGTAATTAAATGCCCAGTGTATTTTTTAAACCTGGTCCCAAATTGTTAACATATACTCCATGGTTCTTAGGAAATGTTCTTGCGGTTTAAAAGTTTTTTTTCAAAAGATGTGATGCGACCTTTTGATTAAACAATATCGCACTATTACATTTTCTTTCTAAATGTGACATCACTTTCCACAAATTTTCAGATGCTGTATATGCCCAGAAATAAGACACTGTCTTGAGACCAGAGAAAGCAATTTACCAAGAGGCTTTCGGTCATGCTCCCTCTGGAAAAAAACAAGTTTATTATACACAAGTTTACTCTGTAGAGTAGTGGCTCATGGGGATTTAAAAATGGAGGAACTACTTGCTAAACTTAATCTAGGTCTTTTAGTACCTCTTTGCTCCTTTACTCTTTGGACGCGAGAAGTAAGTCTTCCTTCTAAAATGTGTCCTGGGCACAACTGTGAAACGGACCCTGTTTATACCCAAACCCCAGCTCTTAGTTCCAGCCCCTCCCCTGGGGCCTGGCCCCCTCTTTCACGTGCCTCTCCCTTAATTGACACTGAGGCACACCTGATGGATAATAGAGAACCTGAATTTGTAACTTTAGCCAACAGGTAAAATTAAACTATATTTAAATCTTAGCCTTTCCAGACCCTTAAAATTATTCAAATGGGTGGTTGCTTGCACCACTGAATAAAAAAAGCCAGCCTACCTGCCTCTTTACACTACACCCCCCAACCTCCTCTTCACTTAGTTGGGGATGCCAGAAATCAAGGGGGGCCGTGACTTTCTCATCTTGTTGCATTTGCCGTGATATTAAGGCATTAAGACTGTGTTAAGTGGCCGGGCTTTCTCTGTTAGCTGTTTTAGATTCAGGTACACATTGCAGGGAGTAGTCTGTGGCCATTTGGTCCCTGGTTAGATTAGAGACAGCTGTTGTAGCCTCGTCTATTTCCCATTTCCTCTCTCAAGAGCACTAGACTGGGCTAAATTAAAATTGAGGTGAAGCTAATGATGAAGAGCTGACTTTCTCTCCCCATCTTTGCCAGCCAGAAACTTTCTGTTTTCCTGGCAGGGCCTTTGAGAATGGGGTAGACCAGCTGGGTAAGAGGCATGGAATTGGGTCCCCTCGCCTGGGTGATTGCCTTGCTAGGGGGTGCTTGTCCTCTGCAGGACCTACTGCAACCGCCCCTTATTGCTACGGGACCCACAAATAGAATCAGATCTCAGGGTGCTCCCATGGGACAAGCACAGTGTCTGACCTGGGAGGAAAGAGCTTATACTGCAAAGTAATTGCAGGCTTGTGCATTTTCTTCTACCAGAATCCTCAGGAATATGTATGGAAATGGCTTCTAAGGGTGTGAGACCAAGGAGAAGCAGTGTGTGCTGAGACTGAATTTATTGATATTGTTGTATTTAACAGAGATTCCAGATCTAATTTAGGTGCATAGCTAGGACTCTTAACAGTTTAGTCAACTTGGTTGATGAAACTAAACAGAAGGAACTTATGCTCTCACCAGGGGAGCAGTATGTCAGAACTTTTCTGGTGTGATGGAGAGGAAGGAATCCAAAGGCTTGAAGAGAGAGGAAAGCTGGTGTGACTTTCTCAAGTGTGAGCTGCTCCCCAGTGCAGAGGAGACCCCCTTCCCTAGGAGACTGAGCAAATTGAGAAACACATAGTGAAGGGAGCATCCAAGATGATTGTCCTCTATAACATGGCTGTGACAGTTGGGAGATGCTGCCCTTGAGATGGGTTCTTTGTTTCCGTGGGTGTGATGGGATCCCAGAGAAGCAGAGGCCAAGAACTGAACCACCTAAGACAAGGTGGGCACACTCGCCATAACAGACAGCAGGAATGAAGAGGCAGAATGTTTCATCCTGGAAGGAATTTTGATGAGAGCTAGTTGACCACGATCTCCCTAGGGATAGATGAGAAGGATGGCCATCTAAGGGTTCATTTTCTCCCTCTGTATATTTTATAAGAGGAAGACTTCTGGTCTGTGAGCCAGAAAGCTAAGCTGAGTCATCACAATGGAAAGGCATAGCCTTTTAACCCAGTTTCCAGACCCAAGTCAGACTCAGAGTAATTAAGGCCACATTCCCTTGAGGGAATTTTAAACACGGCCACATGTATGTACGGTAGATATTCTTTCACGTCTTCCCCAAAGGATTTGTGTTCATTTACTAGAGCAACTGTGTCCAGAACAAAAGGAAGTACCTGAACCTTTTAGAGATTTCTAGGCACTGGCTTTGAGTTGCTGTTAACACCTGAGGACCCAAAATGCCACTATGGGCGATCAGTCCATGTGTGGGCTTATAGTGGTCAGGTAAAAACTGGAATTTTGGCTAACCTAAAAATTGCAGTGAGTCCAGTAGTCTGCAGATCCCATACTCTGGTTATTTCCTCAATTTGTGAGTTCATAATCAGAGTAGATGTATTTGGCAACTGGAAGAATCTCCACATTGGCTCTCTGACCTGTGAAGGAAGGGCTATCTTGGTAGGAAGGGTCAAGTAGACGCCTATGGGATTTCCCTTCTATACCAGAATAATATACAAAAAGGAATACTGCATTCCTGGTGGAGTTGCAGAAATTGGTGCCCTCACCAAAGACTTGAAAAAATGAAGACGTTTCTCATGTCTCCTTTTAACTTGCTTCTTTGGCCCATGTGGAAGGCAGATTTATTTTAGAGAGTGATTTTGGATTCTTGTAAACTTGATGAAATGGTGATTCCAATTTCAGCTGCTGTTCAAGGTGTGTTATCTTTATTGAAAACACTCAACATAGCCCCTAGCTCCTGTTATGCAACCTTTGGCGAATACTTTACCTCTGAACCGGTTCGCGAGGATAACAGAAGCAGTTTGCATTTACCTGGCAAGGCCAACAGTATACCATCACAGTCTTGCCGTTCATCCTCTATTCTGCAGTATCTTGATGTTATTGATGTCCCACAGCACGTCATACTGGTCCAATACACTGATGACATAGTAATTGGGCCTGATAAACAGGAAATAACAGGTACTTTAAATGCTTTAGTGAGACACGTTCAATCCAGGGCTGGGAGATAAACCCCATTCTTGCTACCAAGTAATGTGTCAGTTCGTGTCCAGTCAGGGTAAAGGAAACCACATTAAATATTTTAGCAGAGAGAAATTACTATTAGGAATTGGTTAAACAGGTCATGGAGGATTGAGGATGTAAGAAAGGAAGACTGAGATCGTAGGGAGAGTTATAACAGGAAGTGGCTACCGTTCCTAGGGCAGGAGTGACAAAGGAAGGAAGTTGGGGTTATTGGAATCTAGGAGCTGGAAGAGGAGCGGTTCTCTGGGGCTGGGACGCTGCCTTCTGGGGAGAGGGCACTGCCAGGCTGGCGTAATCACAGCTGGATGCTGTAATCCAGCAGTAACCACAGCTGGAGGCCACGTAGTAGCCACTGCCCACCCACTTGAGCTGTAGTGACCAGAAAAGGAGTGTTAACAGGGCCTGTCCTGGAAACTGGAACCCGCTGCTGGGGTACTGTAGGCTGGAGCAGCACGCAGAGCTGGAAAGAGCATTCCTTTCCCGTCTTTTTGCATTTTATGTCTCTTGAGCATCCCATTTGGTAGAACCTAACAGGGAGCCGGTGGCAAAGGAGGATGTTTCTCAGAGTCCTCGCCCCTGCGTTGCAGAACGTGGGGAGGGTGAGTCCAGCACAGCTTCCCTGGCCAGAGCAGATTTTGTCTTGATAGGCCACGTAGTTGCTTCCAGTTGTCGACCCCTTGGTAATTTGTGCTCGTTTTCCTTCCCCTTACTGACATCAGCCTGCATGGTGGTGAAATTGGGACCGGAGCAGGGGAAGGGGGGAGGGAAACTGGTGAAAGTTACCTTTCACTTTTTGTTTTTAGGTGATTTGATTGATGGTACCTGGTCCCTTGCCTCCTATAACCCCGTGTTTTGGTTCCCTTGGTAGAAGCCTTATTCTCAAGGTTTCTTCCCTATTTATGGTAGATTCAGGGGTGTTCTCGTCCCTGAATCCCTTCATTCACACTTCCCATTTTCAGTGCCTCTGCCTGTAGGCACCTGGGCATTGACTCCTGCACTGTGCTTCAGAACTATTATTTTGAAGTGGATTGCTACACTAGGAGATTTCTCCTGGTTGAGGTATGTCCACTTGCTTCTTGTCTAAAGGAGCAAGAGTGAGGGTAGGCTGAGTTTGTGGAGATATCTGGACCAGTTAACTCCCGAGCAGTGCGGTCTGGCCTCTTCCAGCTCATCTACTGTGAATTGGCCTCCTTTTCACTTTGTTGTTTCCAGCATGGACTAATTCAATCTTCAGTCTCTGTTTTCTAAGGGAAGACTCCAGGGTGAAGTCATCTCATTCTTCGTCTTTAGTACCAGCAGAAAATAGGGCCATGATGTTCGTGACCGAGGGCCCTCTAGACTCTGTCAGCGGCTGCTGTTCTCGCCAAGGCGGAGTCCGTGTGGCTTTCTGTCCCGCGTTTCCTCCCCACTTCCTTCCCTGCTTTAGGAACAAATCTTGTGATCCATCAGCAGTCACAGCTGCAGGCTGCACAATAGCCACTGCCCTTCCACTAGAGCTGTAGTGACCAGAAAAGAAAAATAATCAAGTCCCTCATGAAAAACAGTGGCTCATCCAAGGGCTCCATGGTGGGGAGTGATCTGGCCCGAGCGCAATTCCTAGCCCGATGCTCTGGATTGGCAGGGTCAAAGAAAGACCACAGGCTATTTTCATTACTTTAGAAACTGAACGGAAATCTACAACGAGGCTGCACAGGCTCTACATTAGCAAAATATAAGATTTATTTGCCTTGGATTCAAATTACACAAACACCCTGTGGGAACCATCCCATGCACATCAGAGGCTCCCTTTGGCACTTGTATGTCTAAGAAAATTATCAGCAAGTGAGATAGTAAGGCCAGTTGATAACAAAATCTTTCAAAATATGTTTTGTGAGGGGAAACAAGTACAGTGATTGTTTAAAGTGGTGTACAGGTGGGGCAGCCCAGGTGTTTGGACAGCCAGGCCATTATTCAAAACTTGAAAATCTCCCCAGGGATTAGAATCTTAAAGACTGAAGTTTCTTGCTAAGTTGCTTAGCTGGCAGATAAATTTATCACCCCAGTTTTGAGCTGTCCCTAGATAATGTCCACTTTTTATCGACAAGAAACACCCTTTCAAGAGAAGTTGGTCCCCACACCAGAAGGTATATTTTTTGGATGCCCATCTGGAGTCACTAGTAATCATGAGACAATTTCGCCAGCTTTTCAGGGCCTGTGGCTTAACATCTCTGGGTCTTCCTTTTACCAGGAATCTTTTTTTTTTTTTTTTTCTTTTTAAACATCTTTATTGGAGTATAATTGCTTTACAATGGTGTGTTAGTTTCTGCTTTATAACAAAGTGAATCAGTTATACATATACGTATGTTCCCATATCTCTTCCCTCTTGCATCTCCCTCCCTCCCACCCTCCCTATCCCACCCCTCTAGGTGGTCACAAAGCACCAAGCTGATCTCCCTGTGCTATGCGGCTGCTTCCCACTAGCTATCTATTTTACATTTGGTAGTGTATATATGTCCATAACACTCTCTCACCCTGTCACATCTCACCCCTCCCCCTCCCCATATCCTCAAGTCCATTCTCTAGTAGGTCTGTGTCTTTATTCCCGTCTTGCCACTAGGTTCTTCATGACCTTTTTTTTTTCCATTAGATTCCATATATATGTATTAGCATACTGTATTTGTTTTTCTCTTTCTGACTTACTTCACTCTGTATGACAGACTCTAACTCCATCCACCTCATTACAAATACCTCCATTTCATTTCTTTTTATGGCTGAGTAATATTCCATTGTATATATGTGCCACATCTTCTTTATCCATTCATCCGATGATGGACACCTAGGTTGCTTCCATGTCCTGGCTATTGTAAACAGAGCTGCAATGAACATTTTGGTACATGACTCTTTTTGAATTATGGTTTTCTCAGGGTATATGCCCAGTAGTGGGATTGCTGGGTCGTATGGTAGTTCTATTTTTAGTTTTTTAAGGAACCTCCATACTATTCTCCATAGTGGCTGTATCAATTTACATTCCCACCAGCAGTGCAAGAGGGTTCCCTTTTCTCCACACCCTCTCCAGCATTTATTGTTTCTAGATTTTTTGATGATGGCCATTCTGACTGGTGTGAGATGATACCTCATTGTAGTTTTGATTTGCATTTCTCTAATGATTAATGATGTTGAGCATTCTTTCATGTGTCTGTTGGCAATCTGTATATCTTCTTTGGAGAAATGTCTATTTAGGTCTTCTGCCCATTTTTGGATTGGGTTGTTTGTTTTTTTGTTATTGAGCTGCATGAGCTGCTTGCAAATCTTGGAGATTAATCCTTTGTCAGTTGCTTCATTTGCAAATATTTTCTCCCATTCTGAGGGTTGTCTTTTGGTCTTGTTTATGGTTTCCTTTGCTGTGCAAAAGCTTTTAAGTTTCATTAGGTCCCATTTGTTTATTTTTGTTTTTATTTCCATTTCTCTAGGAGCTGGGTCAAAAAGGATCTTGCTGTGATTTATGTCATAGAGTGTTCTGCCTATGTTTTCCTCTAAGAGTTTGATAGTGTCTGGCCTTACACTTAGGTCTTTAATCCATTTTGAGTTTATTTTTGTGTATGGTGTCAGGGAGTGTTCTAATTTCATACTTTTACATGTACCTGTCCAATTTTCCCAGCACCACTTATTGAAGAGGCTGTCTTTTCTCCACTGTATATGCTTGCCTCCTTTATCAAAGATAAGGTGACCATATGTGCGTGGATTTATCTCTGGGCTTTCTATCCTGTTCCATTGATCTATATTTCTGTTTTTGTGCCAGTACCAAACTGTCTTGATTACTGTAGCTTTGTAATATAGTCTGAAGTCAGGGAGCCTGATTCCTCCAGCTCCATTTTTCGTTCTCAAGATTGTTTTGGCTATTCGGGGTCTTTTGTGTTTCCATACAAATTGTGAAATTTTTTGTTCTAGTTTTGTGAAAAATGCCAGTGGTAGTTTGATAGGGATTGCATTGAATCTGTAGATTGCTTTGGGTAGTAGAGTCATTTTCACAATGTTGATTCTTCCAATCCAAGAACATGGTATATCAGGAATCTTTATTGCTGCTTGATGAACCATTTCTTCTTCGAATGCTACAGCCTGTTGAGTCAGGGCAGGACCACATCACCCTAGCTGGGAGGATGCTGTCTTCCTGGACAGGACAGGGCAGCACTTGGCTCTCAGGCAGCTAAACACAGTGGCTTGGACCTCTCTGTCTGCAAGGAGGTTTGGTTTAGACCAACCACGGCTTTCTGATTTCACCTCAATTTGAAACTGGTTGTCCAGATGAATAGAGTCTAATGTAACTGCTGATCTGGAGAGGTTTTCTATTGGGATAAAAATGATATATGTAGCCATTCAACAAGTTCTGCAAAGATTGATTGTCCCTGGCAGCATAGAGGTTTAGGTCTAATGCTACTGAAACATTGACTAAGACTCTTCTGCCATCTTGTTTCCCTCTTATAAGTGGGATGGTAAAAATCAGAGCGATCCAGCTTGGGAGATGGGGGTATTTCTCTGATACAAATTAGCATGGGCTCACAGTTTATGAAGCAGGAGCTAGAAGCACACAACCTTGGTTTTGAATTCTGGCTCTCTTACCTGGCCGTGTAACCTTGGTCATGCTGCTCCACCTTTCAGAGCCTCAGTGTTTCATCTTTAAATGTGGCTAATACCCATCTTGCAGGATTGTGATGAGGATTAAAGGAAATAGAATCCTACGAGCAAAGTGCCTGGTGCAGTTACACAAGCAGGTTGTGAGACAGGGGTGAGGCTCAAAGCTTTTGCAAGAGTGGTACAGAGGCAGTGCCCACTCTAGGGGAAACCAACATGTTGGTTTGTCACTGGAAGTGTTTTTGACTTTCACATCTTCCTATTTGAGAGGCAGTGGTGAATTCGAATGTGGAGCATGTTTTTCATGTGAGATAGATGGGGTTTCAATGTTGGTCTTGCATATTTATTAATTACCTGGCTCTCTGAACCTATTTCCTCAGGTGTAAACTCTCAGAACGGTTGAGAGGAGTAGCACTGATGCATGTGAAGTGTCTGGCACTGTACCTGACACACAGGAAAGACTCAGTGATGATGCTGTTTTTACCCATGTAGTCTTTAGTCTCCAGTCTTTGTATCATAGAATAATTGTTTGTGGAAGGAAGGGAGCATGTAGACAAAGACAGGCATTATAACTTACTTAAAGGTTTAAAAGAACGGACATCTGATAAGTCTTTATAAATGGTATTTTTAAAGATTTAGTAATATCTCTGAAGCTTAATTTGTTATCCAATAAATACGACAGCCACATTATCATTTCCTGCAAATTAGATGCATAAGATTGTTGATTAATTTTATCAAGGAGAACACAGTTGGGTTTTAGGGCATTGAATAATTTATGAGAGATAATAGATTAAAAATAATTCACTATTTTTTTACATTTGGGGAAGTTAAATATATTTTAAAACACTGAATAAATCCTTAAGCTGGATTAGGCAAAAGGGGAAAGATTTAAAATCCACAGATATGTCATTGGATATGAAAAGAATATCTGTGAGAAAAAATGAGACATTGTATATGTCCAAATCTGCCAGTTACAGCTTCACAAACAATTTCATTATAATGTTGGCCATTCAGAACCAGAGTAAACAGTTCTGATAATCTTGAACGAGTTTGTCACCATCATTTTTTCTATTATCTGTACTAACGGGTTATAAATCCATTTTAATTAAAACTGGTAAACAGCACCTGAAAGTGTTATACCACTTCAATAAGCATAGCACCAGTTCTAATACAATATGACTTTGACACCTTTGAATTAAAAAACGATCCAACTTTAGCAAGAGATAAATGAAGTTGATAATTAAAAGTGGGTTATGGGCTCAATTTGGACAAATTAGATTGCAGGGTGGTTTTTGCCCTCTATTGGAGTATTTTCTGTGTGCATGGCCAGTGTTTAACAGATAATTTCCAAATCTCCACTTCCTTTCTCTATAGACTTCGGATTTATGGGCTGTTGCAATGAAGCAAAATCTCATGTACATATATACATTCACAGCTTTTAAATGTGTGAAACCATGATATGACAGTTCCTGCAATTAAAAGATTCAGTGAGGCTGTTTAGATGTTTTCAGTCTGCTTTCTTCTTAACTGAAGCCCCTTATAATTACATGTTGAGTTCAGCGAGATACATTTGAATCTTGTTTTTTTTTTTTTTCTTTCAGAAAAATAACTAATGTATGCTAGCTAGTACTTCAAGGTAAGCTTCCTGATCCTCCTAAAAATATGCCAAGGAATTCTAGTAGAATATGGATTCCTCTTATTCAAGGAAAGAGCCTGTGCATTTTAAAGTAGTGATTCCCTCTAGAAATTTCTTTTGAACATTTCCCTCTTCTGTTTGCAGTAGATCATGTATAAAACGGCTGTTTTTTTAGATAAAAGAAAGTTAAATTGACTTTAACTCTTTTTGCACTAAGGAAATCTTTCATCCCTAGAATTGTGCTGCTGAACTGGCGTAAGAGACACAAACTCATAGTGTGTTAGGACTAGAAGGGACCTTGGGTGTCATCTGGTCGACCCCGTTATTTTACAGATGAGATACAGGCCGGCAACTTGCCCACAGCCTGTCACACAGGGAGCAGTGGCACAGCCAGACAAGAACCCAGGCTTCCTGACACCCAGTTTATGTGCTCTTTCCAGTCTTGGCTGCCTTCAGGTTTTTTGTTTTTGTTTTTTGTTCCTCGAATTAGTGTTTTCTGTTTTTTTTTAATTAAAAATTTTTTAATTGAAGTATAGTTGATTTACAGTGTTGTGCCTATCTCTGCTGTACAGCAAAGTGACTCAGTTATACACATATGGACATTCTTTTCTTTATATTCTTTTCCATTATGGTTACCTCAGTTTTTGATTTTGTTCAGCAATTGGACTTGTTGGCATTTGATGGATTTGCGCTTTTTGGTAAGTAGAAAACTGCCAATTTCTTAGTGTATAAATGATTGAGGTGAAGAGAGAATCCTGTGTTACAGAAATACTCGATGGAAGAACCTGAAATAAACAAAATTGGCTTTAACTCATCAGTCCCTCTTTTCTCAGAGCCAAAAATGAAGTCTCTGACTGTGTAACCAAACGGCTCATAGCAAATGTTTTTGACCTTTTAGAACAGAAGAATCAATAACAGAAGATGACAAGAGGAGGTATGTTTGGTGTTGAAGCTACCTTTAATTTGAATAATTTTGGTCCCACCTCATGGATTTAATTTAACATGAATTAATTTAACTCATGCATTTAATCGACCACTGTAGCACATTGCCAGTAATACAGATTCCACCAGGAAAACTTTTGGTACAGAGAATACAGGTAGGAGCATGCAGTGTGATAAATATCTTGCCCAGGGACCATAACCTTTGCTTCTTCCAAACAAGCTTGGTTTGTCCTGTGCACACGGCTTGTGCTAGTTTCCATCTTGTGGCCTTTGGGTGTGCTGGTCTCTCAAATTGGATGACATCTCTTCCTTCCTTCCGCCTTCTCCGTCCTTCCATCCTCTGATTAGCAGCACTCCACTCTCATTACTCCTTATCTCTCTCTCTTCCTCCTCACTTTATATCTACCTACAGGTAAAGTGTTTTTGTGTGTCCATAGCACCTCATACCACATTGACCACTCTGAGTTCTTGATAAATGTTGACTGATTAACTGTAACATGTCACGCTACTGATATTTATTACTCTACTAAATTCTAAAAATCCCTTCTCTTCTTTCTCATTGCAAGTAAAATATCTAAAAATTCTACTACACAGCTTTCTTTTTTTTATATATAGCTTCTTTTTTTAACATAGAAAAACAATGATCTCTCCAAGGACAATAATATTCTGAATTCTACTTTTGAAAAGTCATGAGTTATTTTAATAATTCTATAATTGTTTGAAGGGCCCCATGCTCTCATCATTTTCTGCAAATGTTTAGTAACCATGTAGTTGGTCTGATTTTTTCTATCTCTGCTTCCTTTCATCAAGAAACTATGGAGGGGTGTATGTTGGTCTACCATCTGAAGCTGTCAATATGGTGTCCAATCAAACAAAGACTGTGCGAAAAAGTAAGTAGAACCATGTGATGTTTACTCTCTCTACATGTTTATTTTTTTGTTTTGTGAAAAACGTATGAAATGTATATTTCAGCTTGCCTGACTCACCCTACATATTACTGACTTGCAGTGAACTGTGTATAAGAGCCATAGCTGGGACTTCCCTGGCGGTCCAGTGGTTAAGACTCCGTGCTTCCACTGCAGGGGGCGTAGGTTTGATCCCTGGTCGGGGAACTAAGATTCCGCATGCCGCTTGGTGCGGCCTTAAAAAAAAAAACCAAAAAAACCGTATCTGCTCATTGTAATCATTTGTTGACATTGCCACCCACATGATGAGAGTTATTCCAGAGCAAAATTTACCTTCTGTTCCTGGTTATTCTCCGTGGAGATTTTAAATTTCTTGTTAATTTCAGTGATGATCAGTGTGAAAATGAAAGCAAACATTTCAGTAAGTTTATGGAGTTTTTGTAGAACATAAAGGTACATTCCTATAATATATTATAAATGTGACTGATAAGTAGTCTGGTGATTAGAAGAAAATTAACTGTCTTTTGTATAATGAAATGAAGTGGAGGCTCCTTTTTCTGAGTTTTAGTAGTTAGTAATTGCAGGGCTAATGAAGTTCTTTTGATAATAGGTACGATTGCAGCCTTGTAGATAGCTTCTTGCTTAAGTAAATCTTTTTTAAAATTTATTTTTATTTATATTATTTAGTTTTGGCTGTGTTGGGTCCTCGTTGCTGCGCACGGGCTTTCTCTAGTTGCGGCGAGCAGGGGCTACTCTTCATGGCGGTGCTCCGGCTTCTCGTTGCGGTGGCTTCTCTTGTTGTGGAGCACGGGCTCTAGGTGCATGGGCGTTAGTAGTTGTAGCACGTGGGCTCAGTAGTTGTGGCTCTTGGACTCTAGAGCACAGGCTCAGTAGTTGTGGCGCACGGGCTTGGTTGCTCCGTGGCATGTGGGATCTTCCTGAACCAGGGCTCGAACCTGTGTCCCCTGCATTGGCAGGCGGATTCCTAACCCCTCCGCCACCAGGGAAGTCCCTTAAGTAAATTTTTAAGTGTGGCTCGTGGTGAAGAATGCTGATTTACTAATCACTGTACAGTTGTCTGATAATATGGTTTTAAAGAACTATTAATATGTATAGATACAATTATATATATGTAATATTTGATTTAATTTGTACACAAGCCTTTATTATTTCTTAACATACTATGGTTATTTGTTCCTCATTGGTTTTTCTCTACTCGATGATTTAGACTAGCAAATACATATATGTCACAACTATTTATAGTTTTGTAGGAAACTAGAATATATTCTTTATAACTGAACATTTAACTTTTCTTAATTTTCTCTTTTTTAAGATTAGAAGAAAGTAATATCATGACAATAATCAAGAGGTACTGTATATTTTTCTAAATAATTCTATATATTTAGCCTGGATGAATGAACTGTAGATATTAATGCTCTATATTTCTAAGAAATCTCGAACTTGAGTATGAGGAGGGGTCTCATCTTGTGGTTAAATCTATGGAACCCAATATATTTTATTGTAAAGAAGTCTTTAATGATTAGATCAATTTTCTTTGCAGTTACTTTTTTTTTCATTAATATTTTTTCAAATGTAACTTCATTCATTTAATAAGAACAAGCTGTTTGCCTAGACTACCAGGGTTTCACTCTTCATTGCCAAAGTCTTTGAGGGGCTAGGACCTTGGAAGTGACAGACAAGGAGAGACTAGAGAGGTTGGGAATTAGATTAGGATCAATATTAAATGTTTGGCAATAGTCAGGGGTAGTTGATATACAGAGAGAAGATGTACCAGTACCAGAACTCCAGTAGACATAGGCAATCATCAGTGTGCAAAGATGCAGTTTTTCAGGAAGGAATAGTAAAATCATAGACCAAGTTTAAAAGATGAAGCACTGTGGACCTGGTGAAGAGCTTGGAGTTAGAATTATAAGACAAACAAGAACAAGGACAGAAGAAAAATAGCTTTCATTTATTAACTACTGTCTGGGTACTAGTCTCTAAAAGATACTGAGCAGCATTTCCATTGAGGAAAAGAGTTTCTGTTTACCTGGACCAAAATGCATGCAATGCTTAGATCCCCACTGTCTTTCAGTCTTGCTGAATGACATCCCACCTCTTTTGAACATCCAGTGATCAGGAATGCCCTGTCTCCTGAGATAGCCCATTCTCTTTTGGGAGTCAAACAACCCTGGATTTGAATTCAGGCTCTTTCACTTACTAGCTGGGCAAGTTTCTTCCCCTGATGCTTATTGAAGGGTTCTTGTTAGGATTAAATGTGAAGTAAATGGTAGCTTCTGCTATAATTGTCATTGTCATCATCACCATCAATATCATCATCACTGTACCATCATCCTTTTTTGTAACCAGAATCCAGCCATTGGTAGATCAGAAGCAAGACTGATTTGATATTGAACCAGCTTCTGGCTGAGGACCAGTACTGATGCTGGTGTCTGGAATGGGATGGGTTGCAGAATAAGCTCACAGGTGGAGACAAATAAGTTTTCCTACTGGAGAAAAGGGACATGGAAGCTGTAACTGGTTTCTTCTGGACAAGAAATACAACAATTGGGCAGCTGCTTTTTCAAAGACCCTCTCATCAAGGCTACAACATTATGGAGCATTATTCCCTAGTGCCCATAACCACATTAAGGTGTTGAGCTTCTCTTTAGGAACTTGCTGGAGATTTTCTATTTCTAGTATTTTTAACAGAGTTCTAACTCTCATGTAGATTTCTAAGTTCCCTGCCAGTTTTCCCTGATGCAGCAGTAGTTTTACTATTTGCATCAAATAGAAAAGATAATCTAGTTGAAAGTAAGCATATATTAGTGTTTACCCTCCTGAAAATAGGGTGTATTTCAAAAAGCATCTGAATAGAGTGGGAAGAAGTGCTGTGTAGATAGATATCTGGAGACTCAGTAGCTCCGCTGTTAACACAGGACCTTAGATGAATCCCTTACCTTCTCCCAGCTTCACCCAATTCCAGTTTTTACATGACAGAGTTAGACAAGATGATTGTCCAGCTTTGTATATGGATCTAAAATTTCCTGATAACAGTTGAGCACTATTGCTGGTTAGTCAGCCCACATAACATTAGACAGCTAGGTAGAATATTTCCCTACTGCTCATGGCTATCAATATAAAAATAAAAACTATTTTATTGCCATCCCTCTCTCCTCTCAGTTTCCGCCATTCTTTACCTCTGTTGCTAAACAATCCATTTGCCTCTTTTGAATTATCTGAAAAGTTTTCTGAGTTGATAGGCTGTCCATTTACTCAATTGCTAAGCATCCATTGTGGTACTTATCTGTGAGGCATCTGGATGCATGGCATCTGAGCTTAAATTATCGGGCAGAAACCCCGATGAGAAGAGACATTTTATGAAAAAGATTGGAGACACTTTTTTTTTTTGACCTAACATATAAAACCTCTCTAGAAATAAAGCCACCGAACTCACTCAGTGACCCAACTTCAAAGTTGACTTGGTTACTTTTTGAAGCAAATTGAGGAATGATTTCAGAATCAAAGTTACTTATATCACGATACAGATGTGTAGTTTCTTCCCTAGATGACCCAAGGGTGAAAGTTATGCCCATTTAGGTATACGGAGTGCTGCCAGAACAGTGATGCTTGTCAAATGCCAGTGGATGGGCTCGCTGCATCAGATCCCCTGGGGGAGCTCGAGGTGAAGTGGCTGGCTCGCCCCTCTTCCCAAGAGGGTCTGACCAAACAAGGAAGGGATAGATTGTGGCTGAGCAGTTGGTATCTTTGTGCTGTTGCCGTGTAGCTTGGTTCAGGCATCCTCCTGTTGTATTTTGGTTCTAAGTTTAGAAGTCTCTCTCTCCACCTGACTTTGTCTCTTCATTTAAGTGTCATCAGTGCTTCACACTGTGCTGGCCACATATTCAGCCTCAAATCAATACTGGACGGATGTTGAACGTGTGTTGTACTGAAAAGAAAATCAGTAAATAATTTGCAGGCTTAACGCTGATATGTTTTCATCTAAGTGGCGCCTTTTCGCGCTTGTTAACTCTTTTCCCTTTTTTGTTTGCTGCCTTCATAGCCTCCTCATCAAGATCTGGATGGAATTTTTGCTTCGTGGGATTTTGTAACGTGCACAGACATTTCCAAGGAAATTCTAAGCAGTCGCCCCCCGGCCCCAAATTCTTAGTTTATAGTTAAAACCATGGGTACATATTGAATGTTGTGGTACTAGAAAGGAATTGGTTAAACAACACACGTTTATGGAACTATATTTGGTCCACCTGTGGAAGGCAAGCTTACAAAGGGTTCTTGCCCAGCTGGCTGCTGTGCCCCAGCTGCGTTCTCACCCTGGCCATCCCCACAGCTCATGAAGATCATGTCTTTTCACTGATACTTTTTTGATAGTTTTTATATAGCAAACTCCTTCATCTATTTATAACTTACAATAATAAGGCACTATCGATGAATTACCCAAAGTAATATATTTGTCTGTTATCTTTCACTATTTCTACTTCATGTTAATGTTAGCTGTAAAATTGTTAAATTGATTCTTACTGTTATCTCTTTCCTTTTTTACTATTTGGTTTTCAGCTTTATTTAAATATCAGAGGAGTTTCTTTATTGGGAGCAATGTACTACATGGCAATACTTAAACTGTTGAGATTTGCATGCCGTTATGTACATTTCGATTAATTTCCTATTTTCTTTAGTCAAAGGCTTATGTAACCACAAATACTTAATAGCCATTGATTCTCCCATTCTACCTGTGTGTGATCAGAGCATCTCATCATGTTAATTCTACACTGTTTTCAAGGACTTGTCACTGATGGTTAGTCGGATATTTGGAAAGTTCTTAATTTGATAGAGATCATGTGTATCCACTTAGTACTGAAATGTAAATCACTCAATTTACCAGTGTATTTCAACAATTAAAACATTTTTATCCCTCTTTACCTGGATTTCTTCATTATTTTTCAAAAGAACACTTTCAAATAAGTCACACATTGTGATGTATAGATATAATACATCAGTATAAAAATAATAATGTATAAATAGATTACTATGAAAAACCAAAATTTTTCACAAGAAGGAAAGCATTATCTTATATATTTGGTCCATACAACTATCATAGGGACATCAATTTTTTTTTTTTATATCTTTACTGGAGTATAATCGCTTTACAATGTTGTGTTAGTTTCTGCTGTACAACAAAGTGAGTCAGCTATATGTAAACGTATATCCCCATATCCCCTCCCTCTTGAGCCTCCTTCCCATCCTCCCTATCCCAACCCTCTAGAGGGACATCTGATTGATCTGAAAAATAAAGCTGGAGATTAGAGTCACTGAGAAATGATTACGATACACCTACTCCTGTCCCATATCCACATGTCCATAATGGAATTTAGGTGAAGCGTCAGCAGTTTATCCCATTAGAGATAACAGATTAACTTTTTGAAAACTTTTAATTTTGAAATAACTTTAGATTTACAGAGGAGTATAAGGATGGTACAGAGAGTTCCTATATGCCCTTCATTTTTTAAAAAATTAATTTTTATTGGAGTATAGTTGATTTACAATGTTGTGTTAGTTTCTGCTGTACAGCAAAGTGAATCAGTTATACATATACATATATATCCACTCGTTTTTAGATTCTATTCCCATATAGGTCATTACGGAGTATTGAGTAGAGTTCCCTGTGCTATACAGCAGGTTCTTATTAGTTATCTATTTTACATATAGTCGTGTGTATATGTCAACCCCAATTTCCCAATTTCCCAATTTATCCCTCTCTCTTTTTCCCCCGTGGTATCCATAAGTTTGTTTTCTACGTCTGTGACTCTATTTCTGTTTTGTAAATAGGTTCATTTGTACCATTTTTTTTAGATTCCACATATAAGTGATGTCATATGATATTTGTCCTTCTTTGTCTTTCTATGTCTGACCAGCTTCCCCTAATGTTAAATAACATCTTACAAAACATAGCACATTTGTCAAAACTGAGAAATCGAACTTTGGTACAATGCTATAAACTAAATTGCAGCCTCTCATTGGATTCGATTAGTTTTTCTCTTAGTGTCCTTTTTCTGTTCCAGGATCCAACCCAAGATCGCACTGCGTTCTGCTGCATTTAGTCATCCTGTCTCCTGAGTCTCCTCTTCCTGGCATTTTTCTCAGTCTTTCTTTGTTTTTCACCACAGAGGTGAAGTGCCCCCCTCATCACATCATATCATAATATCTCATGATTTCAACATAACTTGTTATTGGTGCTATTAACCACGATCACTTGGATAGGGGCGTCTGTCAGGTTTTTCCACTGTAAGGTTTCTTGTTTACTGTTTCCATCCTCTGTTCCTTATAAGTGAATCGTAAGTTTAGACCACACTCAAAGGAGAGGGGAATTAAGCTCAACCTCCTGGAGGAAAGAGTATCAAGAAATTTCTGGAATTTGTCTTTTTTTTTTTTTAATTTACTATCTTAGCCATTTTGAAAAATATTTATTTATTTATTTTTGGCTGCGTTGGGTCTTCGTTGCTTCGCGCGGGCTTTCTCTAGTTGTGGCGAGTGGGAGCTACTCTTCGTTGCACGGGCTTCTCATTGAGGTGGCTTCTCTTGTTGCGGAGCATGGGCTCTAGGCGAGCGGGCTTCAGTAGTTGTGGCACACGGGCTCAATAGTTGTGGCTTGCGGGCTCTAGGGCGCAGGCTCCGTAGTTGTGGCGCACGGGGTTAGTTGCTCTGTGTCATGTGGGATCGTCCTGGACCAGGGCTCGAACCTGTGTCCCCTGCATTGGCAGGCAGATTCTTAACCACTGCGCCACCAGGGAAATCCCTGGAATTTGTTAAAAGCATTTTTTATATATGTGTGTGTGTGTATGTGTGCGTGCTCTTTTATATATAAGCATTATATATTATGTATATAATGAAATATTATTCAGCCATAAAAAAGAATGAAAATCTTGCCATTTGTGACAACATGGATGGACTTAGAGGGTATTATGCTAAATGAAATAAGTCAGACAAAGAAAGACAAATACTGTATGATTTCACTTATATGTGGAATCTAAAAAACAAAACAAATGAACAAGCATAACAAAACAGAAACAGAGTCATAGACATAAACAGCTGTTTGCCAGAGGGGAGGGGGTGGGGGGAGGAGTGAAATCGTTGAAGGAGATTAAGAAGTACAAACTTCCAGTTACAAAAAAAGGAGTCATGGGGATGAAATGTACATTGTGGGGAATATAGTCAATAATAATGTAGCATCTTTGTACAGTGACAGATGGTAACTAGACTCGTGATCATTTTGAAATGTATAGAAATATCAAGTCACTATGTTGTGCACCTGGAATTAACAAAATGTTGTAGGTCAGTTATACTTCAAAGCAAGAGGGAAAGGGGAAAAACCAAGCACCACAGTAATTATTAATTATTTTGGGGGAGATACTTTGAGACTCTGCACATGTCCTGTTTCTCCTTAAAGATTTGTCCACTAATTTTAGCATTCACCTTTGGACCTTGCCTGTAGCGTATACTGTGGTGTTCCAATGCTGATTTTCTACTTCCCTTGTTCCTTTACATGTGTTACTTGGAATTCTTCTCTAAGGAATATTTGTCTTATCTCCCCAATTTACTTTTTATTCAATCATTTATTTATATCCATATGGACTCATAGATATTAATTTCTTTAGGTTATAATCCAACACTATAGTCATTATTTTATTGCTCAAATTGTTCAAGCTTTGCCCATTGGTAGTTTTTTCATGTTGGTTCTTGACAAACCCCATCCTTTTTTTCTTCTTAGGTTGACTTTTAATAGCAAGCAGAATAAAAATCCAATTCAAAAGTTAGTTAAAACGCATTCCTAAAACTTCATCAAATTTTATTATAAATGAATAGTGTTTTCCATATTATGACAAGTCTTACCATTTTCCTTCAACTAGACATCATTTAAATTTAGAACCTCGTGATTCTTACCAGTTAATAATACTTACCACCCACTTACCTATGTCTTAAGGTTAATGATTATAATTTTTATTAAGTATTACAAAGATCTTGAGTGAAAGTCTTAGAGAAGAATAATTACTAACATTAGGAGGTTTCAAAAGAAAAGTGAGAGATTGGAGAAGCCTTTAAAATGCCTGAAATTTAAGAGTTAATAACTTTTCAAACTATATTCTGGTTCTTTGTAAGATTGTTATTGAAATGTATGTGTACTGGAGAGATGAGTTTCAGAGAATTTCTGATTAATAAAATTGTTTTTTTGATTAGAAAAGGTTTTCTTAAGAAACCTTCTAAGTCAGGAGACATTTATTCCTAGACTTGGTTAAAGGAGACTGCTAGAATTTAGTTTTGGAAGAACTGTTTCAGTCTCCGGAATGTAGAAATCTGGTTTTGGCAAGTACAACTAACTTCTGGGATTTTATGGAAAAGTGGCTGGCTTGATGAAGTGAGCTCTCAAAAGTGATCTGGACTAGGCTTTGGGGAGAGGAACAGAATGATAGAAGGGGCTAAGTTAGTACAACTGGGAAGTTATCTCTCTGGGCTTTTGAATTGGGAAGAGCTTGAAGAGGAGGAGAAAACAGGTTCCGTTTTGCAAATGGGAGCTTTATGGAGTCATGTTATATCTATGCCCAAAGCTGTGAAGAATTTCAGGAGGGAAAAGTTATGTAAGGAACTCATTCCCAGGAAGATAGTTTACATTTTCTTCCATTTCATTTTACATTTTCTTTACATTACTTTTACTTAATGCACATGATAAATCCCAGCAGTACAAAATGATGTGCTTTTCCATAGATTGGGTTCTGATACCCCATTCTGAATTTTAGTTGTTTATCGATTGTCACCTCTTGAGTTCTTGCTGTGCCCCACTTGGGGCACACTAGTTACCAAGGGTACTGCTGGAAGACCCACCCCCTGCATTTGGGGCTCTTTAGAATAGTGAGGTTACACTGGTTAACCTGTAATAAACACAGAGCAACGTCCAGGGGACCATGATGACTTTGGGAGCACAGCGTAGGGGCACCCATGTCAGACCCATGGCTTAGGAAAGACTCCCCAGAGAGCAGTCCCCTGCAGAGCCACAAGGGGGAGCACCAGGTAGCCAACTATAGGCAGGAGAAGAAGGAAAGTTTGGGCAGAGAACCATAGGTGCAAAGGCACAGAGCGCTGAGGACCCTCAGCGTGGTCTGGGAACTGCTGGGAGTTCATCCTGGATGGGTGGGAGGAGGTGGGAATGGGGTGGGAGAGGTGGGCAAGGTGAGCTGTGGAGAGCATCATGGGCCGTGCTGGAGCTTCTCCTGAAGGCTGTGCGAAACCACTGTGGAGAGAAGCAACTGTGAGGTTTACCTGCTGGGTCCCCCCATTCACCTGTCACCTGGGGGCCATCAGAAGGCTTTGTCTTACGGTCTCTTCCAACTCCTGGTTTGTGAGTCTCTCTCTGTAGGAAGCATGACCAATACTTGCAGTTCTGTTTTGTGAAGGTGGGCCTTTCCCATTTAATCCATAATACAAAAGACTTGGAGTTTTCAGACACAGTGCAATTTGTAGAAACGTTTGTTAGACAAACAATGAGGTCCATCTCCTGTACGAGACACTCCTTCCAGACTGGAGAGGTGGCTGGCTGTTTAATCTAATGCACAGAAACCAACACAGAGAGTCAAGGAAAATGAAGAAACAAGTGTATATTCCAAACAAAACATTCCATTAGGAAGGTCAGAAACATTCCATAGGGCAGGGCCATGCCCATCCTAGCACCAGGTATAACCAGGTGCTTAGTAATTGGGTTTTTGATAATGTTGAAGCCATCCTCTTGCTTCACATTGCTCTCCCACTTCTCTCTCCACTAAAGCAATCCCTTAAATGAAGACAAACTTCTTTCTCCACCAGTAGAGTCTGTAACACTTAGATAATTTACCACTCGATTACCTATTTTGCTTATCCCCTAAATATTTAATAGCAAAGTACTGCAGACTCTCTAGAATGCAGGTGCCTTGTATATTCTTTTCCATTCTTCTTAGAATTGGGTCCCAGGAACGTACTATGAAGAAATGGCCTTGGGTTGGTGTGAAAGCAAGATAATTTGTGACTCTCAGACAGGGACAGACTGTGGTGTCTTCTCTAGAGTAGTAGTATCTTTGGAACAGATTTAAGGCCTTTTTGGTAAATCATTTGGCTTTTCTGTGCCTTGGAAATTTTCAATGAATGGGACAAAATCTATTCTAATTTTCCTCTAGGATTATTAGCAGAATTCATTCATTCATTGATTCATTCATCAAACTATTATTTTCTGAGTGTCTACTCTAGGCCTGGCATTGTTTTAGGCATTGGAGATGCAGTGGTGAACAAATCAGACAAAAGTCCCTGATATCATGTGTTTTAGGTTTTACAGAGGGGAGATGCACTAAGTGAATAAATATTATATATGTAGTTGTCAGAGTAATAAGTTCTATGGGGAAAACTAAACCAGAGAAGAGGGAATAGAGAGCTAGTTGGGAAGATGGGTGTTGCAATTTTAATCTTAAATAGGACAATCAGGGAATTACTCACCGAAAAGATGATATTTGAAGGCAAAGAAATGACGGAGAAGTAACTACCCGTGTGGGTTCCAGCAGAAGGACATTTTAAGGAGAATTGGCAACTTAAAATGCCCCATGCAGGGCTTCCCTGGTGGCGCAGTGGTTGCGAGTCTGCCTGCCAATGCAGGGGACACGGGTTCGAGCCCTGGTCTGGGAAGATCCCACATGCCGCGGGGCAACTGGGCCCGTGAGCCACAATTGCTGAGCCTGCGCGTCTGGAGCCTGTGCTCCACAACAAGAGAGGCCGCGATAGTGAGGGGCCCGCGCACCGCGATGATGAGTGGTCCCCGCTTGCCACAACTAGAGAAAGCCGTCGCACAGAAACGAAGACCCAACACAGCCATAAATAAATAAATAAAAAGACCGTGAATTTCTTTAAAAAAAAAAAAAAAGTGCCTTTTTAAAAAAAAAAAAAAAAAAATGCCCCATGCAAAAGTGTGTCTGGAATATTTGAAGAAGAGTAAAGAACTCAGTGTGGCTGGAAAAGGATGGCAAATGGGAGAGTCATAGTAGAGGTTAGAGGGCTGCTGGGAAGGGGGATTTTGGAGGAAGATCAAGACTATTACAGACCATTCGCTTTTCAATTTTTTAAAATGTATTTTAAAATAAAATTTGTATATATTTATAGTGTTCAACATGATTTGATATACATAGTGAAATGATTACTACTGTCATACTAACACATTGTCTCCCATACATTTTTTTGTGTGTGATGAGATCCCTTGAAATCTACTTTCTTAATGTATTTCAGGTATTCAATACAGTATTATTAACTATAGTCATCATGCTGTACATGAGATGTCTAGACTTATTCATCCTCCATAATGGCAACTTTTTACCCTTTAACCAACATCTCCCCATTTCCCCGACTCTCCCAGACCCTGGTACCCACTGTTCTACTCTCTGTTTTTATGAGTTCATTTTTTTTTTTTTTTTTTTTAAGATTCCACTTACAAGTGAGATCAGACAGTATTTCTCTTTGGTTTATTTTACTTAGCATAATGTCCTCCAGGTTCATGTATGTTGTTGCAAATGGCATGATTTCCTTCTTTTTTATGGCTGAGTAGTATTCCATTGTATATGTACACCACATTTCTTTATCCATTCCTCCATCAACAGACACCGAGATTGTTTCCATGTCTTGACTATTGTGAATAATACTGCAGTAAATATGGGGGTGCAGATACCTCTTTGAGATAGTGATTTCATTTCTTTTAGCTATATACCCAGAAGGAGAATTACTGGATCCTATGGTAGTTCTACTTTTAATTTTTTGAGGAACTCTTTACTGTTTTCCATAGTGACTGCACCAATTTACATTCCCATCAACAGAGTACAAGGATTTCCTTTTCCCCACATCCTCTCCAGGACTTACTGTTTGTCTTTTTGATGATGGCCATTCTAACAGGTGTGAGGTGATACTTCATTGTGGTTTTGATTTACATTTTCCTGATGATGAGTCACGTTGAACACTTTTCACATACTTGGCTGTTTGTATGTCTCCTTTTGAGAAATGTCTATTCAGGTTCTTTGCCCATTTTTTAATTGGGTTATTTGTTTTCTTGCTCTTGATTTGAGTTTATATTTTTTGGATATTAACCCCTTATCAGAAAGATACATGGTTCGCAAATATTTTCACCCATTTCATAAGTTTCTCTTCACTCGATTGTTTCCTTTGCTGTGTTCAACAATAAAGGAATACTTAAAAATTATGGGTCAGCTACACAGGAATATTACATACTCAGCAAAATCATGCTTTTGAAGAATATGTAATTCAATGGGAAAATATGCATAGTATATTTCAGAAAGCAGAGATAAAAATTATATACAGAATTATCCCGTGTGTGTGTGTGTACACACAGAATAAGGGTGAATGGGGGGTAGTGCAGTGGTGGAGAGGGTCCTTGTCTCTCACTGTTCAGTGACCTTTATGCCTGGTACACCCTGACCCCTAGCACTAGTGCAGTGTTAGGCTCACAGGCGTGAATAAAAAATGAAGTGAATATTGATGGATGAAGTCCTTTCATCAGTTTACCAGATCTTGACAGTTTATAAGACATTTTTAACTATATTATATTTAACCCTCACAGCAATCTTCTACACTTTAAGGTGATAGGAAAATAGTTTGAATTGATTTCTTCCTTAACAATCGGCATAAAATCTGCGATAACTTTCAGAGTTTAACGTCTTAAAAAAAAAGACAAACTCCATGGGCTAGGGTCATGCCTATGTAATGCATACATTTACTGCCCTCTGGTGGAATCAAATTCTAATAGCAGCTTAATTTTTTCCCCTTTATTGCTGGTGGGAAGTAATTCTTATCTTACTTTCCTTAATATATTCATGGATTCGAGGATTCATCAGTTTCTTCATAATGGCCAAGAGTTTATATCCTGGCTTTGCCACTTACTAGTTATGTATCTTGGGCAATTTACTTAACTTCTCTGTGTCTCAGTTTCCTAATCTGTAAAATGGAGACAAGTAACTACGATAAAATATTAAAAAGCAATAGGTATCAAGTGTTTCCTACATGCCATGCATTAACTCATTGAATTTCCACAATAATCCTATCATAATAGGAACAAATGTTATTTCCATTTTACAAAACAAGGAAACCAAAGGCCCAGAGAAAAATAGTTTCTACCTCTCAGAGGTGTGAGAATCAAGTGAGTTAATATATGTAAAGTGATTTGAAGATGGCCTGACTGGAGTAAGTGTTCAGTAACGTCATCAACATTATGCGGATTACAAGACTGGATCTGTGCCAAAGACATTGCCATGGACCACATGGATCCTTATTTATGTTTGGATTACTCCCATTTGTAACACATGCCAATTACTGGCATAATGAAACATACACTATATCAAAGAGTAAACTGTGTTTATTTATAGGTATTCTTCTAGACACTTTTCTTAAGTCAGGACATAACTCCTTCTCATTTCTCCAGGGGCTGATGTGAGGTCAGCCTATTTCACACCTGAAATGCCCTGGGAAATTCAGGGGAGGGGAAGAAAGGATAAAAGGGCAGATGTAGTATTTATATTAGTTTGTGATTGTCTGCAGGTAAACGGGATCTCCACATATTTTCCCAGGTCTGAGCATGGGGAGTGAGAATGAGGGAACCAGGATGGTGCCCAAAGCTATTCATGTAGCTCCTTATGCTGCCCATTGCTTTATTCATCTACTCAAAAAATATGTACTGAGTCCCCTCATGTCTTGTATTGTTCTAAGCACTGGCCTCTCCCTCAATTCTGATTTACGAAATTCATCATGCTGCTGATACCAACAGAAATTAAAGAACGGGGGACATAGATCAAGTTGAGAACACAGCCAACATATGGATTTTCTCATAGACAAATTTTTTTTTTAAGTTTCATTTATTTATATATATATTTGGCTGCGTTGGGTCTTCGTTGCTGTGCCCTGGCTTTCTCTAGTTGCGGCGAGTGAGGGTTTCTCTTCATTGCGGTGCACGGGCTTCTCATTGCAGTGGCTTCTCTTGTTGTGGAGCACGGGCTCTAGGCACGTGGCCTTCAGTAGTCACAGCACGTGGGCTCAGTAGTTGCGGCATGGGGGCCCTAGGGCGCGCGGGCTTCAGTAGTTGTGGCGTGCGGGCTCAATAGTTGTGGCTCACAGGCTCTAGAGCGCAGGCTCAGCAGTTGTGGCACACAGGCTGATAGGCTTAGTTGCTCCACGGCATGTGGTATCTTCCCGGACCAGGGATCAAACCGTGCCCTCTGCATTGGCAGGCTGATTCTTAACCACTGCGCCACCAGGGAAGTTCCAGACAAATTTTTTTACATTGCATCTTAAAAAGAAAAAATAGGTATTGTCAAGAAATTCAATATATGTACTGTGAACATTTGAACATTCAACAACTGACATTACATTTGATTTTTTTAAAAAAATATTTTATTTATTTATTTGGCTGCACCAGGTCTTAGTTGCAGCATGTGGGATCTTCGTTGCTGCTTGCAGGATCTTTTTAGTTGCAGCGTGAGGGATCTTTAGTTGTGGCATGTGGGATCTAGTTCCCTGACCAGGGATCGAACCTGGGCCCCCTGCATTGGGAGCGTGGAGTCTTAGCCACTGGACCACCAGGGAAGTCCCACATTTGATTCTTGATCAAAGGGCTGCTCATGCAAAATTAAAAATTGAACTTCTGACAATTTAAATAATTAAGTCCAATATTAATGGAGGTAGATAATTGAAGGTGGGAGGGAGTACATTTTGGAACTTGATTTTTTTTAAAACAAATAGAGCACTAGAGGACAGCACATAGAAAGCTGAGGGAGTATTAAGAGAACGTGCTAGGGAATGACCAGCACGTAGGACGTTCCAGGGAAAGATGGGCTTGGTGCCCATTTCACTTTGAAGATGAGTGGTATAATGACAGAATGGCTGCTTCGTGGGAAACAGGCAGCTGCCCTGCAATGCCTGTTACCTAAAACTGCCAGTTCTTACCAATACTGTTGCTGGGAAAGTACATACTGAATCTGTCCAGCTTTCTACCCAGCCTAGAGTGAAGTCTCATCCATGGTCTTTCAACTTAGCCTGAAGACTTTAGAATCTAAGTCCCTTCCTTCTTTCCTTCCTTCTTCCCCCTCTCCCTCCCTCCCCGCTCCTTTCCTCCCTCCCTACCTTTCTTCCTTCCTTCCCTTCCTTCGTTCCTTCCCCCTCCCTCCCTCCCCCCTTCCTTTCTTTCTCTCTCTCTCTCTCCCCCTTTCTTTCTTTCTTTTTCTTTCTTTCCTCCTTCCTTCCTTCCTTCCTTCCTCCCTCCTTCCCGCCCTCCATCCCTCCATCCTTTCTTTCTTATTGTTGCCAGGATGGGGAATCCTTTTAGACAGGAACGCAGAAGTGGAGACCATGATCCATTCTACCACCCACAGTCCTTGAATCCCTCAAGCCCATCGCACTGCTCAGGATAATGGCCATGTGACCCCTGGCCCCCTGCTTAAGCTTCACTTTTCAAGGACATTTTGTTTCCAGAGATCACAGGTGATAATTTAATTGCTGGATTTACCCATGAAATGCCATGCACTACTAGAGTCCCATCTGACAATTTTAGCTGTAATCTCCCAACTTCAGAGCCAGTCGAGCCAGAAATCCATCCTTGATGCCCTTGTCCTCGAGTGTCTGTGGCCGGTGACCACCCCTGACACTATTTACTATAACAGTCAGGGCTTTTGTTGAAACGGCAGAGTCTGCCTTAACTAATTTTAGCATAAAATGAATTAATGAAAGGATATTAGGAGTGCAAGAATCTGGGGTGAGGGAGAAGAAGGAAGACAGAGAGTGTCAGGCTCTGAGCCTATTTCAGCCAGAAGCAACACGCAGGCCATCCCATGGGGGCTGCCCCAGTGACGAGCCCACCGCTGCCGCTGCCGCTCAGTGCAGACACTGATGGTGATGGAACTGGACACTCATGCTGTTGAGACTGGATACCAGAAGTCTTGCCACTGCTGCCCGTCTTCAGCCACCTCTTCCAGGAAGCCTTCCCTGACTCCACGAGGAGTCAGGCCCGAAGGGCTGGTAGATGGCAAGGTGGGGCTTGAGTCTAGGTTTGTACAACCTCAAAGACTTTCTACTACAGCATGGCAATATTTGTCACAGACTTAACTAACGAAAGAGTGGTTAAAAAGCAAAAAGAAAGAGAGATAAGAGGAAATGACAGGGAAGGAAAGAAAAAAGTATGCAGGAGAGAAATGACCTCATTACTGTGTGGTTTAGAGCAGGGGTCCCCAACCCCCGGGCCACGGACTGGTACCGATTCGCGGCCTGTTAGGAACCGGGCCACACAGCAGGAAGTGAGCGGCAGGCGAAGCTTCATCGGCCGCTCCCCATTGCTCGCATTACCGCCTGAACCATCCCCCCCATCCCCCCCCAACCCCATCCGTGGAAAAATTGTCTTCCACGAAACCGGTCCCTGGTGCCAAAAAGGTTGGGGACCACTGGTTTAGAGATTGCAAATAGGCAACATTCATGTTAGATACGACAGCTGGACTTTTAGGAGATAAAGAAACAACAGTCTTTTCTTCCTCTCCCAGTTGGAACCAGTGTAGAGATAGACACAGGAATCAGACAGGTGGAGATTAAAATATCACTCTTAAAAAAATCTGTTGAGTTGAATAGCATCCCCCTCCAAAATTCATGTCCACTCAGCATCTCAGAACATGACCTGATTTGGAAATAGGGTCCTTGCAGATGTAATTAGTTAAGATGAGGTCATACTGGATTAAATGGGCCTTAAATCCAACATGTCTGGTGTCTTACAAGAAGGAAGAACAGAGACACAAAGGGAGCATGTCATATGAAGACGAAGGCAGAGGTGGGAGTGATGCAGTTGTAAGCCACAGAATGCCAAGGATTGGCAGGAGGCACCAGAAGCTAGCAAGGGCAAGAAAAGATTCTTCCCTAAAATCTTCAGAGGAAGTAATGGCCCTGCTGACACCTTAGTTTTGGACTTCTGGCCTCCAGAACTGTGAGAGACTACATTTCTGTTAAGTACCAGCCTGTAGTACTTCGTTATGGCAGCCACAGGAAATTAAAACACCACAAAAGCAGTTTGGAGAACATGACTTTCTGCTCACAAGGAAGTGGGTTTGTGAGTGCCGCATCCCTCAACAGATGGACTTTCCCACCCAGCCTTTCTTTGAAGCTTTACCCCAGGGCAGGCTGGCTCAGGAGGAGGATGGAGATGAGCTGAGCAAGCCCCGGTCCTTCCTGGAAACTGACCAATCAGAGGGGAAGGATGGGGGGTTGGGGGTAGTCCACGTAAAGTTCTTCCCACAGGAAACACGAGGAGTGGGGAATAAGAGTTCCTGCCTAACAGTGGACTGCGGATGCCAGTTTTCCAGGCTGCACCATGTTTTTTCTAAAAATATTTGAATCAGTTCCCATAAAAGTTGGGAGATTTCTGGGCTTCCCTGGTGGCGCAGTGGTTGAGAGTCTGCCTGCCAATGCAGGGAACACGGGTTCGAGCCCTGGTCTGGGAAGATCCCACATGCCGCGGAGCAACTAGGCCCGTGAGCCACAGTTACTGAGCCTGCGCGTCTGGAGCCTGTGCTCCGCAACGAGAGAGGCCGCGATAGTGAGAGACCCGCGCACCGCGATGAAGAGTGGCCCCCGCTCGCCGGAACTAGAGAAAGCCCTCGCACAGAAACGAAGACCCAACACAGGCATAAATAAAAAAAAAAAAAAAAAAAAAAAAGTTGGGAGATTTCATATAAAATCCAGATTTCAAGCTTCTCTTGGAAAATGGAAAATCTGGCCACACTGGGCCACTTTCCCATGGGGCTAGGACTGGCTGCTGCTGCCAGTTGGTGCCTTCTTCAGATGGGGGCCCTCTGGCTCCCCATTCTGCCTGCCACTCCCCATGTCTTACCCCTGGTCCACACCATCCTCTCTGCTCCCACTTGGCGCCTTTAGACATTTTGGCTTAGGATTCTCAGATCAGTGGTTGAGAGCAGACTCAAGTCAGACAAACCCTGGGTTCAAATTTGTGCTCCTTACTTCCTAAATGTGTGGGCTTGGGCAATTTACTTCACCTCCTTGAGCCTCAGTTTCCTCATATGTAAAGTGGGAATAAAAATAGAACCTACCTTATGGGGCCATGTAGAGGATCCAATAATATAATCATGTGAGTCTTACACATGCCAGACACATCGTAAGTGCCCAATAGATGGGGGCTCTTGCTGCTGTTTGAAAAGCAAAACCGGACATTGTAAGAGGAAACCTCACAGAGAGAAAGCCTCTGACGTGAAGTGTGCTTTGTCTGGTTTTAGGGCTGCCCTCCATCTCACCAATTTTCAGAAAAATATTTTAATAAGCCAGCTACCAAGGAGATCTTTTCTGTAGTAAGAAGTCCAATAGCAGTTTTGGGAATCAGAGGTCCAATTAAGGTGTTTTTTTCCTCCTCCTCGACAGTTTGATTCTCTTCTGGAAGGAGGTCTTGGGGAGGCAGGAAACTCTGGATCCCATCCAAATACTTTGATGTCTGGGTTTTAAAATAGTTGCGATCTTAGCTGGCTTTGCAGACTTCCTAGTGGCCCTCAAAGGACAGCTTCTGCTCGGACTGATCACTTCTCCTGGGAGGCCTGGAATGATGGAAGACGCAGAAGGAACCAACTGACTTCAAATAGCCTACTTCCTGGTGGAGGCAAGAAGCCAGATAGAATTGGGAAGGAGGCAGGGTGACAGAGAGGAAAGGTTGTTTTTGTTTTTTTTTTAATGAAGGACATATAAACTTTTCATTGTGAGAAGGAAGGCCCAGTTAGGAGGCCATCAGCCTCTGAAATGTTTGCAAGCTACAGAACCCAACTCAAGCCAGTCCTTGTAAAAACGTGAATTTATTTGGAGGGATAATGGAGTATTTCATAGAACCCAAGGCCAGTGAGGCTTCCCCAGGGACTAGAGCCAGGAACTGGGAAGTGATCAGGTACACAGTGCAAAGTATACAACTTAGTTGTTGATACAACTGGAAGGCTGCCTCATTGTTTAAGCATCATGTATTGAATAATCCATCTTTTCTCAACAGGTTTGAAATGGCACCTTTATCACATTCTAATTTTTTGGTGTTTGGGTCAATTCTGGTAAAATTCTACTTCATCTGCTATTCCTGGTTATTATGGGTTGAACTGTATCCCACGAAAGAGACATGTGGAAGTCCTAACGCCCAGGACCTCAGAATGTGGCCTTATTTGGAAAGTGGGTCTTTACATAGGTAATCAAGATAACATGAGTTCATTAGAGTGGGCCTTAATCCAATATAATTTCTGTCCTTATAAAAAGGGGATGTTTGGACAGAGATAGATGTCTCCCTTCACAGAGGGAAGGCAGTCATACGAAGAAGAAGAACCGGGTTGATGTACCTATAAGCCAAGGAATGCCAAAGAGTACCTGTGAACCACCAGAAGTCAGTAAGAGGTGAGGATCCTTCCCCAGAATGTCTCAGAGGGAGCATGGCCCTGCCAACACCTTGATTTTGGACTTCTAGCTTCCAGGACTGTGAGACAATACATTTCTCCCAGTTTGTGGTACTTTGTTATAGCAGCCCTAGCAAGCTAATACAGTGCTTCAATGTCACAAACTGTTTTGATTATTATAGCTTTATAATATTTAAAAATATCTGGTCATGTTAATCCCAGGGATCTTATTTTTAAGATGGGAAAGTTTAGATCTCATGTAAATGCTAAAGATTATAATCTAGAATACCATTATTAAAGTTAATTTTAATTATCTAGGAAACTCACTGAAATATACTCTTGAAATGGTTTCATTTTATTGCATGTTAACTATCCCTCAATAAAATTGATTAAAAAGAACAGGAAGACTCAAATGTATCATATCCTACCATGTAGCAAAGTGGGGGTCACCACCATTTTGCTTTTTAACGTATGTTGCATGGTTTATGCAACTTTGGACCAGAGCTCTGCACATATTTAAAATTCTGGTGGAAGTCTCGTTAACTGACGGGGCTGGAGTGTTACACTAAAACTTAGAAACAATTTAGGCCAGCACTCATCTACTTGCCTGAAACTGCTAGTGGATAAATTCTTGTAACACAATTGTGGACTGAACATTCAAAACAAAATAAATTAGTTTTGAAGTATTCTGTAACAATCTGACAGGACAGGAATTGAGATTTCTAGTAATTAAAAATGTTGTCATCGAATGTTTCAAGGTATGTTTGAAAAGTGTTCTGGTTTTTCAAAACAAGGAAAATCAAAATTGGCTGAAGACTTGTTCGTCAAATCCCTCCTAAGACAACAGTTAGTAGTTAAGGAACGTGAATAATTGTTAATGTTAGTGATTCATTGTTAGACCAATTAATTCCTACTACCTCTCAAGCTCTGAGTCTGTTCCAGTAAACTGAGATTGGAAGGTGAGCTATGAAAGCTTTTACCTGTGTAGCTACTTATGTAAATTAAGTGAGCCGTGGTACTATGGATTTTGTCTGTCTAGCACACTTTCCTTTTCCCCTTGTTCTGCTAACAGAAGCCCTCCTCCCCCTTGGAAACCCATTCTTCATGAATGGGAAGGGCTGACCTCACACCCTCCCTCATCCCGAGATGACAATGTGACCCTAACCTGGTCAAGAAGAGTTCCCTATTGTCATTATCTGTAGTCATCCCTTCTGAGAAGAGCATGTGCATCTGCCCTGAAATTTTCTCCAGAACTTTAGGGAAAATTTTTTCCCTTTATGATCATAGCTTTAACTATAATGTAAGCCTACAGCTATTGAGGCCAACTTTCCTTCCAATACAGGGATGCTCTCTGAGAATAAAGCCACCTTGAGGGAGAGCAGGGTTGAGAGGTGGAGAGAGGGGGAGACGAAAAGATTGCCAGGGCTGAAGCTCTGTAAGTCCTTGACTCTTTCTTATGGGAACTGATAAGTGCTCCCTCTATTTTGTTTTCCTTAATCTGAGTTGAACTGAGTCTCTGTCATGTGCAACGTAAAGATGGCGAATTGTAATTATAATTACTGGCACATTGCCTAACTGTGAAAATCAAGATCTTCTTGGAACTGTGCAACAGCAATAACACAAATTAGATGCTGAAGCTAATATAGGACTGAACTCTCCTACATTATGCAGAATCCCACAGTATAATTTGTTGGATTCATCCAAAGAACCTCAATCAAATTCAATGGCAGATAACTTGAAATTAAAATGATACCTTTAACAACATGATAAATATAATTCACACTGCTGTATGTTATATTCGAAAGTTAAGAGAGCAAATCCTCGAGTTCTCAACACAAGGAAAAAATATTTTTTTTCTATTTCTTTAATTTTGTATCTATATGAGATGGATGTTTGCTAAACGTACTGTGGTGATCATTTCCTGATGTATGTAAGTCAAGTCATTATGCTGTACACCTTAAACTTATACCATGCTGAATGTCAATTATATCTCAATAAAACTGGAAGAAAAACATAAAATAATACATTTATGTAAAAAATACTACTTTACCCATTTTCTGCATTATGGTTTTGGATAAAATTTCATTGGACAAAAGTGTTCTCTTGCTAGAAATGATTTGAAAATGACTATATTGGGTCATTCCTCACAGCTCTCCTAGCCTTAAGATTTTGAGATTCAAATATCCTTCTCTAGATTGAATGGAAGAGAGAAAAAGGAGAAAAATCTCATGGAGAAGGAATGTTAGTCTCCTTTAGTTTTTTTTCTGAACTAACCAGTCTGCGTTGGTCCTCAGCTGGGCTGTGCAGCCAGGGAAGAGGCCCCCTTAGGGGAATACGTGGATTCATTGGAGCCTGAGGTGGGGATGGATCCTCAGGGAAAATGGCCAGAAGAACTTTTGGAAGGATGTAAATGGAGATTATTGAGATGCTCCCCTTTATATTACTTCTTACCCAAGTTGCTCAGAGTTGTCTTCTTGGCAAGAGTTGTTTGGTTAAGGACAGGTATGCTCATTTGTTCAGCACTAGTTTTCTTTCCTTTCTTTCTTTTCTTTCTTTCTTTCTTTCTTTCTTTCTTTCTTTCTTTCTTTCTTTCTTTCTTTCTTTCTTTCTTTCTTCCTTCCTTCCTTCCTTCCTTCCTTTCTTTCTTTTTCTTTCTTTCTTTCTTTCTTTTTCTTTCTTTCTTTCTTTCTTTTTCTTTCTTTCTTTCTTTCTTTCTTTCTTTCTTTCTTTCTTTCTTTCTTTCTTCCTTCCTTCCTTCCTTTCTTTCTTCCTTCCTTCCTTTCTTTCTCTTTCTTTCTTTCTTTCTTTCTTTCTTTCTTTCTTTCTTTCTTTCTTTCTTTCTTTCTTTCTTTCTCTCTTTCTTTCTTTCTTCCTTCCTTCCTTCCTTCCTTCCTTTCTTTCTTTCTTTCTTTTTCTTTCTTTCTTTCTTTCTTTCTCTTTCTTTCTTTCTTTCTTTTTTTCTTCCTTCCTTCCTTCCTTCCTTCCTTTCTTTCTTTTTTAAATGATAAAGAGAAATGAACTGGTTTCCTCTCATGAGCAGGATATTTCTGAAGCCTTCCTTTATTGGCTCCATTTAAACACCAGGAGGCCTTTCTACTTGCTGTTCTTTCTACTTGCTCTCTCTGGAGAGCAGTTGGTTTTCCATCCCCCATCAGCTCTGAGGTAGAATGAACCACAGACACACAGGACGGAAATGGCACGTTGAGCAGGAAACGTGGCATCTGTACCCTCGTCAACACCCCCCCCCCAAGGCTGACATCTTCCGTGGCTGAATAACAGAAGTAGTGACCATTTATAGATCTCTGGCCACATGCCCGGCACTACTCAGGTTCTCAATCTCATTTCATCCTCACAAGAATCCATGAGGTAAATACAGTTATCACTCATGACCTCTCCAGGCTGAATTTGCCTCTCCCATACTCTAGTATGATGTTCTGTAACTTTCCCTCAGAGCACTTACGTCAATTTTATATAATATAAATTATACTTATTTATGTCTCCCCCACTGGAATGTAATCTTAACCAGGGCAGGAACTATGTCTATTAATTATGGATGTGCAGCCCTAACACAGTACCTGACATGTAGCAGGCACTTAGGAAACACTTGTTGAATAAATAAATCCTCATTTAATATGGAGAAATGAAAGCTCAGAGAGGCTAAGTATCTTGCTCAAGATTGCATAGCTAGCAACCAGTGTAGCCAGTGTTGGAATCCATGTTCTTATTACTTTGCCTCCCAGGAGGGAAGCCTGCTTTCCAGGCTGCCTCTGTTGATGCTGTCTTGGACAGGGGAGCAACCGTGTCCAGTGTAGTTAAAGCGACATTGTATTTGAGTAACTAGGGTGAGAATCCTGTACCAATTGATGGGCATCTGCAGGACTGGAGTGGACAGAGTGGACATGGCATTGTTGTAAGCAGATGAGGTTGGCTTTCAGAACTCACCTGTGGCCAGCCCCTGATGTTTGACAAGTTGTTTCTGGATGATAGTCACCTAATGTATCATTTTCCCCAGAAGTGCTTGAATTGTAATAGAGGATAAGTATTTCAATTACAGGAGTGGCTGTCTTGCATTGAGGTCTTTAACTTATTAACTGATTACCAAATCACACGTTGGTAGAGGTAGTGTAGACCCTCTCCTAACTGATGTCCATTTAATGGTCTTGCCATCCTCTGACCATGCCAGAGGATGTGAGTACATCCACACTCTCCTTTCTCTCTCTAAAACTTACTGAGTGAGGCTCAAGGTGTGTTAAATAGCTGTGGCTACTGGGCTACCTTACAGAACCCCGCACTTTTTCTCCCAACTCATTGTGTTCTTACCAAGAGGGAATTATGTTTGTTGCCAAAACTATCCCGCCAATTATACTTAATGCAATTCTTTACCAATAAAATATTTTTTAAATGTTAAAAATGAATGAAACATGAGTGTAGAAAAAGGGTTGTTTTATGAAAATTAGACTGTTTCAAAATGTAAAAATGAGATGCTTAAAAAACTCATTAAGGGACTTCCCTGGTGGCGCAATGGTTAAGAATCCTCCTGCCAATGCAGGGGACACGGATTCGATCCCTGGTCCGGGAAGATCCCACATGCCACAGAGCAACTAAGCCCGTGTGCCACAACTACTGAGCCCATGTGCCACAACTGCTGAAGCCCATGAGCCCTAGAGCCCATGCTCCACAACAAGAGAAGCCACCGCAATGAGAAGCCCACGCACCGCAACGAAGAGTAACCCACGCTCGCTGCAACTAGAGAAAGCCCGCACGCAGCAACGAAGACCCAACACAGCCAAAATAAATTAAAAAAAATATTTTAAAAAACTCATTAAAATACTTGTGGGATGAAAAAATTTATCAAAAATTTAGAAGGACTCTTCAATCAGATTACTTACAAGCACCTTTAAGTTCTTATTCCATTTTAAAGAAACAGAAACAGGATATCTTAGCTAATGCAAAACGGTGGTGATTTATGCCAGAAAGAAAGAATGGAAGTCCAATCAGCCCATCCATATTCAAAGAAAAACCCTTGGCCCAAACATCTTAACATTGCACTAGTTTGTTTCCTTTCTTCCTTTCCCTTCCTCCCTCCCTCCCTCCATTCCTTCCTTCCTTCTTTCCTTCCTTCCTCCCTCCCTCCCTCCCTCCCTTCCTTCCTTCTTTTCTAATGATAAAAAGAAATGAACTGATTTCCTCTCAGTAGCAATAACGGAATATTTCAGGAATTTTTGTGTGGTTTTTTTTGGTTTTAAAGTTAAAATAAAATACTCAAGGTATGTATGTATCATTAAAAAAAAAAGATTCCCTGCTTTAGCCATCTTTTTTGGTTGACAGTCTCTGGAGTCATTCAGGTCGTAGGGTCTTTACTGTAAGTATAAAGTTCTACAGGAGATTTCCAGATCCTTCCAAGGTGGTGAATTAGCACAGGTTTCAAAAGCTCTACCTGTAACCCAACCCCCAATCAATTCAGAAAAAATTTTAGAGGAAAACACGGAATACAGGAAATAAATAAAAAATAAAACCCCAAACAAAACAGCAGCAACCATCCAACCCAAAGCTCTTGGGAGATGGACCGCTGCTTTGAACTGTAGGTTTGGGTGGGGAAGGGGGGAAGGTGGAGGTGGAGGTTGCTGTAGCCTGGGCAGAGGACCACATGCTCAGATAAATTAGAACTACCTGGCTAAGGTGCCCCAGAGTTCCTGAGCCACGGAAACTGTGAGATAACAAACATCTGTTATCATCTTAAGCTGCTAAATTTTGGAGTCATTTGTTATGCTGCAATAGATGTAAATACACTGTTCTCTATCCTTGTTTCAGTTCCTAAGTTCTTTCCCCCCTTTCCCTTCATATGGCTCTCAGGTGCGCATGCGTGTAGTTGAATCCTTTCCCCGGCTGACATTTCTTGGCCTTTATTGAGTCCTTTCTGCCATTGCCTGTTTCAGGGAAGGATTCAGTACAGAAAGATCCTTTTAAACTACTGGTTCATTCTTCTCCCAAGATACAGCACAGGGAGTTTAACGTGCAGAGTTAAAGGTGGCCTGGGAGCCCATCCCTTGGGAGGGTGTACCTGAGGAGACTGACGTGTTGGTCTTGCTCGATCACTGGTGAAAGCCATGTGTATGGAAGCAGCTCATTTTGGCTTTAAGATCAAGGCATTTCCCACTAATTGGGGAAAGGAGTAGCGGGGAGGCTTTGGCTGCAGAGAGGAGATTCTTCTCTGCCGACCCATGCACAGTGATTTTCCTTTCCTGGCCTGTGTCTCCTCAGATGGCTTTTTTTTTTTTTTTTGATGTGAAATTCAGTTTTTTTTTTTTAAGGTTTTGTGTTTGCTGCTATCAGATATGTTATGGTGAACATTTTTATGGCAGAACAATTTTTTAAATTAATTAATTAATTAATTAATTAATTAATTAATTTTTGGCTGTGTTGGGTCTTCGTTTCTATGCGAGGGCTTTCTCCAGTTGTGGCAAGCGGGGGCCACTCTTCATCGCGGTGCGTGGGCCGCTTACTTATCGCGGCCTCTCGTTGCAGAGCACAAGCTCCAGATGCGCAGGCTCAGTAGTTGTGGCTCACGGGCCTAGTTGCTCCGCGGCATGTGGGATCTTCCCAGACCAGGGCTCGAACCCGTGTCCCCTGCATTAGCAGGCAGATTCTCAACCACTGCGCCACCAGGGAAGCCCTCAGATGGCTTTTTAAATGATGTTCTTTCGACTAAGGATGTGTGGTTGAGAGTCAAGCTGTTGGAAGAGGCTTTTGGCGACTTGAGGACATTCTAATGAACTTGTGTCCTTCTTCTTGAATTTTAGGCTGTCCCCTGTTGAGTTCTACTGGACACCCAGAAATGCTTGTCTAAGTTGTTCCTTTTTGATGGTTGGGAATATTATGTTCATTGGGATCAGCATTTTTGTCCCACCCTAGCCTCAACATCTGGACTTTTTTTTTATGTGAGGAGAGTGCAGGTTCTAATCTCCAACTGATCTCAAAGTCTCTACTTTTGATGTTCTTGTTTTAGGGGGTTGTGATGGGCTTGATAGTTTCTGTGCTAAAATGCTCTGCATCTTCCAATAAAAATAAGAGTCGCCCTTTCCTTCGTGGTCACTCTGGGTCAGGCACAAATCAGGCACTATGCGCAGTGGTGTGTTTGTATTATCTTATCGAACCCACCGCAAAGCTGTGTGGTGAGGACCACCACTGCTGTGCTGTAGACGGGGCAGCTGACACTGACAGGTGAAGTGATTTGTCTGAGGTCGTGTAGTCAGTGCAAGGGAAGAGAACTGACCCCAGGCCAGTGGGATCCTAAAGCTGGTTTGTTTGACACAGCACCAGGAGGCCACCCCTGCTAGGCCAGGAAGCCTTCTGCCTGGATGGCATCTGGAAAAGCTGAGGGGAACAGAGCAGAGGCTACCTGCTGGCCCAAACCCTCACCCAGGGGGTTTAGCAGGTCACCGGACACCAAGCATTGTTTTCCCACCTGGAAGGACTTAAAAACTGATCAGTACACCCATGACTGCAATGACAACAACAAAGGTCTTTCAGCAAATTCTATCTTCCTTCGGGGAAGTCTGTATCGAGGAGCCTTGATGCACTGCATCATCTTGGGGAGTGTGTGTGTGTGTGTGTGTGTGTCTCTGAGTGTGAGGGTGCGTATATGAGTCCTTGTCTCAAATATCCCAGCTAGCTCTCCTTTCTCCCAGCCCTGTCCCTGGCACATCCTGGATACCATCATTTCCACCTGCAATAGTGCTCTGCATCCTGGGTACACCAGCCACTCCCATTGGATGTTGCCAATACCTTCATTCACTCTGCAGCACAGGGCATTCTCCTTTAAGGCTTTGAGGGGGACCCCTCATATCTATGTCTCTGCTGAGCTCCTCTAGCAGTTACCCAGCCTTTTGAGAGCGTGAATGCCCCTCTTCCAGAGCCAGGATGGTGTGGTGCTCAACAAGGGTCTATGGATCAGGCTGCCATGGTTGCTTTCCTGGGTTGACTCCCTGCTCCCTGTGTGTCCTTAGACAAATTGGTTAACCCCTCTGAACTTTAGCTTCCCCATCTGTGAAGTAGAGATCATGGTACCCATCCCGTTGCTAGCAGTGAAGAGTAACTGAGATGAAGTACGTAAGCGCTAGTAGATAGCATCATCTAGGAAACGGAGGCCTTTTTATGTTTTCCTTAATTCAAACATCATAATTTCTTTATCGCTATCATATCTTGAAGTCAGTGGGAATATGTTCCAGCAGCTCAGGGTCCTCAGGGCTCTCGGTTCTCATAGACTGTGGACAGGCTGTGGCTTCAGGTGAACCTGAGTGTTAGCCAGCAAGGGCTCACTGCCTGACACTCAGAGAAGCCAACATGACGGAGCCAGCTTTTGAGAAAAGTTGTATTGTGAGATCGACTGACGAAGAGACAGGAGGCAAGGCTCACCAATCTACCTCCCGGATCCAGGGTCCAGGGAGAAATTTACAGGGTCAGGGGGATTTCAAACTTGGAGGCTGATTGGCTAGTCTCCAATCCGTCCGTATTAGCTACTCGGGCTGCTGGAGGCCAGATTTTCCTTATTGAAGCACTTCTTCCTTCGTAAAAGGCTCTGGTGGCAACATTTCTACTCTTTGAGCTCCGTAGACTGAAGATTCCCGGGTCATCCTGGAGACCCGGCCTCCCATCTTGCACATGTGCAGTGCTGTCTCGGTAAAAATAACTCAAAGTTTGACTAATCAATCATCCTATTTAAGGAGGCAAAACTCATTTTAGCTGGTCAGTGTTTTACTTGCTGTTTCATAGGTGCTTCCCTTTTTGGTTTTCTCCACTTCCTTCACGGGTTTCAGGGTCTGACTCAGCATTGAGGACTCAGTGTGCTCAACACCGGCCTTCATCCTCCTGGTGAGACCCCCCTGCCCTCCCCGTTCAGCTCCGAGCCTCAGAGACGAGTGTGTGACATCGACATGACCCCTCGTGGGGCCCCTGTGCTGTGCTGGCGACATTATCATCCTCCAAGCAGTTTCACTTGTAATGACCTGAGAGACAAGATCATGCTTGTGAAAGGGCCCATCTCCTCTTTCCCTTGGCTGGAAAATGGTGATCCTGGCTGAAAGAGATTTTCACAATCTTGAGAACCATGGAATGTGAGCGCTACAAAGGCCTGCAGCGCAAAGTCCATTTTACAGAGGAGGAAAACCGAGGCCAGGAGAAGGGAGATGGCTGTGTGTTACAGGAAGACAATGCAGGCTGGTCAGGAAGCCGACTCAGGTTCAAATCTGGGTTCCTTCACGTACTCACTCTGTGACCCTGAGTAAATCATGGGGTGTCTCTAAATCTCGACTTCGTCTCCTGTAAAATGGGAATGACAGTAGTGCCTGACTCCTCGTGGAGTCATGAGGATTAAATGAGGTTGTGTGTGTGTGTGCATTGCTCAGTCCAGAGCCTGGCACCGAGGCAGTGCTCGACCAGTTCTAACGCTTGCCCTCTGCCCTAATTCCCCTTCACTTTTCTTCATCTATTCAGCACCCTTGCTGTGGAGTGTGCCTCACAGCACCCAAGGGAGCTGTAGCAGAAGCCCCACTCCTTCCCCTTCACGATGCCCATGATTCTGGAATTTGGGGACCTGGGAATTACCCTCATTTTGTTTTCAGGTTTCCCATGGTCACATATGCTGCATAAGCTTTGGGGACAACTTTGGTTTTCCTTACTTATAATTATGTCATAATAATTGCAAAAAATTGTATAATTACGTTTTTTAAAATTGAAGTATAGTTGATTTACAGTGTTGTGTTAGTTTTAGGTATATAGCAAAGTGATTCAGATATATGTATATAAAACTCTCTCTCTCTCTCTCTCTCTCTATATATATATATATTCTTTTTCAGATTCTTTTCCCTTATAGGTTATTAGAAGATATTGACTGTAGTTCCCTGTGCCATGCAATAGGTCCTTGTTGTTTATCTATTTTATATACAGTAGTGTGTATCTGTTAATCCCAAACTCCTAATTTATCCCTCCCTCCTTTGGTAAACACAAGTTTGTTTTCTATGTCTGTGAGCCTATTTCTGTTTTGTAAATAAGTTCATCATTTTTTTAGATGCCACATATAAGTGATATCATATGATATTTGTCTTTCTCTGACTTACTTCACTTAGTATGATAATCTCTAGGTCCACCCATGTTGCTGCAAATGGCATCATTTCATTCTTTTTATAATTACATTTATTATAAAGGGTAATAGGCACCTATGGCATGTGTCCACTATGGCACTGTGCATGAATCTTCACAGCAGCCCCCTGAAGTAGGGTCTATCTTTATCACCCTCCTTATGCAGATGAAGAGGCCGAGGCATTGAGAAGCTAAGGATTTGCTCAAGGTCACTAGCTGCTTGGTGGCGGTGTCCAGATATGGCCCCACAGCACTCTGATTTTGGAGTTGGTGTGCTTCTCTCTCCACACGCAACCAGTATGCCTTCGTTACTCTTAGCTATTGCCTTATTTAAAGAGGATCATCCACTTTTCTTTTGTCTTTTAAAGTCCATGTTGGCTTTTCAAGTTATATGGGCAATTATATAGTTTCCCAGTTGTTGATTCTCGGGTCTGGCTGTGGCGCTGGCAGTTTCTCTTCTGATGAAATTGGAGATGGCTAAGGTCTACCCGTCAGCTTCAGATGTTTGACAGCTGGTATTCTCTGCCACATTTTCTCTTTCCACTTAACAACTTTTGCCTCAGATGGAAAAATTTATAGTTTTTTAAAATGGCTTTTTACAAAATTTGAGAGTTGGAGGTGATGGGTGGAAAAACAGGCAGGGTAGAGGAGAAAGTCTTTATTTTTGAGTCTGGTCTCATTTAAAAAGGTCTTTTTGCACTCTCTTCAACGTTTTGGCTTTCCAACTTTTCTCTTGTTAGTGGTTTTGCCCTGTCTCAGTTTATTTTGTGACTCGTGCCTGAGGGGACATGTTCTCAAAAGAGAATGCCCCACACTACATCTTGTTCTGGCCATGTACTACCCCCTGTCTCTCAGTCAAGGCCCTCTCTGTGTGGGGGAGCGGAGGCTTCACTCTGGTGAACGGGATGCCATATAGGAGCAACCGTTAGATGGGGTAGGGATGGAATGAACTTCCCTTAGAATAGCCAGACATCTGAGTGATTAAACCCATGACACGATGTTTTTCCTGGCACCGGGACCCCTTAAGCAGCAGATTAGTAGAGAGGATTCTCCTGTGGGTGACTGAAGCACATCGAGATTCCTGTTGTTTTAGTCAGAACGCAGAACAGAACACTTCACTCAACTGAGCGGGGGCTCGGGAGAGGCCACCCTTTTTGTTCCACTTGGAACTTCCAACCCATAGGCACATTCCAAGAAACACAAATGACCAAGAAACCCAATCATATCCTTTCTGATATGTGTTACTTCCTTGTAGTTGCCAACCACTTATGCTGAAAATGATGACAAAGAAGGAAAGATAGAACAACCCACAGTTCCAGTTCCATTCTACACGTGCAGAATGTGGGCATGTGCACGTACCAAGAAGTAAAATAAAAACAGTTGAGTCAGCTTTGTGCAGCATTTCCACTGTTCTGGGAAGAAATAAATACACATGCATGTATAAGCTGCAAAATATGAATTATGCAATTTTAGTAATTCTGCATGAGTCAAGTGCTCTTATACTTGCTCTTTAGATTGTACATCTTTGTACAATATGAAGATGGACTAGAATTTATGCTAATAGTTAAAATTTTCAACTTTACTTAGAACAGCATTAAATAATAAATAAAAAGCACCATGTCAAGGTCAACATCAATGGTCATAAATCACATCGATAGCATGTAGCCTTGATAAGATGTGATGAAATAGCACTTTATCCTGTGATCTTCCTCCCCACACCCATAAGCGCAGTTTAACCAAGAGAAAGACACCACACAAATCCCAATGGACAGGCATTCTACAAATACCTGGCTAGTACTCATGATTGTAAAATCATCAAAATCAGTAAAAGTCTGAGAAACTGTCACAGCCAAGAGGAGCCTTAAGGACACATGGCAACTAAAAGTATGTGGTATCCTGGATAGGATCCAGGAGTAGAAAAAGGGCATTACCTAAAAACAGAGGAAATTTGAATAAAGTGTAGACTTTAGTTTAAAAATAGTGAGGGGGGCTCACTCAAGGGCTACGACCGTTATTTCATCAGAAAACTAAGATGCTTGGGCCTCAGAGGACCTGGGGCCAGACTTTTGGGCCACAAGTCACACTCTCTGGCTTTCACTCAGTGCAGGGGTTCCCTTCTCCTCCAATTTCTTGGGGCTGCATAATCTCCTTTGAGCCCCATTTCCTCATCTGCATAAGAGTCTCAGAGTGGCTGAGGGCATAGGCTCAGGAAGCAGAAGCTGGATGTTCATCCCCGCCATTGCCACTTCCTAAACTTTTGGCAAATCGGTGTGTGCCTGTTTCCTCACTGGTGAAGTGAGCATTGTCAGACTCTTGGTGGCTGAGAGGTTTCAGTAGGTTATCGCTTGTCAAGTACTTAGCACAGTACCTGGTGCCGGGCAGTGCTCAGCATAGGTTAGTGTGGTTGTCTCTTGTGACTGGCTTCCTTCGCTCTCACCTGGACAAACAGAGCCACAGCCTAGGGTAGCATTAACCCTGCTAGTATGAATCACAGTAGCTCATAGTTATTAAACTTTTGCTGTATAAGTATTTCATAAGTATTTTCATTTTATCCTGAAAATCACATTGGAACAGTTACCTTTATTATCCCCCCATTATCCATGAGGGAACTGAGGTTCGAGGAGAACAGGCAACTCTCCCCAAGTCACACAGGTAAGTAGGAGCCAAACCCATATGCATGTTTTGGGAACACATGACTTAGTCTGTTGGGGCTGCTATATCAAATTGCCACTGACCGGGTGGCTTATAAACAACAGAAGTTTATTTCTCATAGTTTTGGAGGATGAAAGTCTGAGATCAGGGTGCCAGCATGGTTGGGTTCCGGTGAGAGTCCTCTCCCAGATTGCAGACTGCCAACTCATCATTGATTCCTCATACGGCGGAAAGAGGTGAGGGAGCTCTCTGGGGTTACTTTTATCAGGCGCTAATCCCATTCATGAGGGCTCCACCCTCATGACCTAATCACCTCCCAAAGGCCCCACCTCCAAACACCATTACATTGGGGATTAGGTTTCAACATATGAATTTTTTTTTTTGCGGGAGGGGAACGCAAAAATTCAGTTCACAACAATGACCTTCTAAATCCAATGCCTCTACTATCGGATGGTGTGGTCTGCAGTTCTCCATCTTGGTTTCTTGGTTTACTAGTTTGCATTCTCGAGGAGAAATGTGATGGACTAAGCTCAGTCTATGGATATTTTCCCCCTTGGGTTAAGTGTGCATTCTTGGATCGGTCAGCTGTGACCAGAGGGGTTGGGTCATGTGGTTCCAACATGGTAGCCCAAACCACATAGAGACTGAGCACTTTTCCCAGAAAGGGAAGGTAGGCAATCAAACCTTTCTATTATGCAATCCCATTCCAATCCTAAAATTGTCTCAGTGTTCCCTCCAGAGGCTTAAGCCACTGCAGGTATTACTGTCCGCCTTCCTCCTGCCGAGCTTGGCTGTAGGCATGGGGGATCTTCACTGGCAAGCTCAGTCCTGCCCAGTTCTGGAATCCATCTACACAGTATTGGCAGTACATTGAGTGCCCTGTGTCTGCCAGTGGGTGGGATCTGGAAATTAGTCTGGCAGTCATAAGCAGCAAGTGTCTATGTGTTTACCATGCTGGTTTCCCCCCACCTCTTGCTAGGTCTTTCTGATGACATTCCTGCCTTGTTCTTGGGATGGTACTTCAATAACCCAGATTATCTTACCACTTCCTCCCCACTTCCTGGGCCCCCAACCACTAGGTGAGGTCCTGTCCTAATTTAAACATAAGGCTCTGAATCATAAACTCCCTCTGCTATCACCCACCCATCCAGCCACCCACTCATCAAATCAGGTCCCTTTGCATGTTTTTCTTTTAACTTTTGTTGTAGAAAATTTCAAACATTCACAAAAATATGCAGCCTCATATGATAAATCTTCATGTACCCATCACCTGGCTTCAATTGATGATTAAATCATGGCCAAACTTGTTTTATCTATACTTCCACCTAATCCCCCTCAATATTATTTTGTAGCAAATTTCAGATCATACCGTTCCATCTGTAAATAGTTCGGTGTACATCTCTGAAATATTAGAAGTTTGTTTTTAACATAATCACAAGCCTATTAATTCACCTAAATATATTAGCAATGATTTCTTAATATCACCAAATAATCCAGCCAATGTTTATATTTCCAGTTGTCTCACACGTTTGAAAGGTTTTTTATTAACAGTTTTTGAGTCAGCATCCAAATAAGGTCCCATATTGTGATTTGTTGATAAAATCTCTAGATTTTTGTCTCTATCTCTATTTTCCCCTTTATTTCTTAAAGAAACTTGGATGTTTGTTCTGGAGAGCTTCCCAGTTGGTACTTGCTGATGGAACATTAAGAATGAGGGCCCTCTTCTGGGTTGCAGGCTGCCGACTTCTCATTGTGTCCTCATGTGGTGGAAGGAAGAAGGGAGCTCTCTGGGGCCTCTATTATAGGGCACTAATCCCATTCCTGAGGCCTCCATCCTCATGGCCTAACCACCTCTCCAAAGTCCCACCTTCTAATACCATCACATTGGGGATTGGGCTTCAACATATGAATTTTGGGGGACAAATATTCAGCCTGTAGCAGGGTATAACTTGGACTAGATATGAAATAGACCCCAAATAATGATATATTCAATTAGGTAGAAATTGATTTCTGTCTCATGTAAACATCTGAGCTGACAACAGTGACTCTGCTTCACAAAGGCATCAAGAGCCCAACTCCTTCCATTTTTTGGTTGAGAATTTAGTCTTTGGTTGCAGGAGATAAGAATTTTCTTTATATGAGGCTAAGGAGGGCTTTGTGCTTTTGTGCTTATTTTTTAAATTTTATTTACTATTAGTCTTTCACAACCTTTTGTTATCTTTTTTCCAAAACATACATTGTTCTCCAATGATGGCCATTCAATTCCATTGCCCTTATAATGACTATTTCCTCCATCTTTTGCAAAAGCCTGATATGTCACACCCCCTAGGACCGTTTCTTCCACCAGTATCCCATTCCATTTCACCACTGGTGGAAGTTTTACCAGTTTCATTGCCATCTGTGTCAGGGGCTAAATTAGTTCTGCGTATCAACAGTAATGGGGTTTTCATTGCCTGTCGGCTGGCAGGTGATACAGCCTCAGAGTCCATTTTAGCATCTGCTTTCTCAGACTACTCCTGGCATCATCTGTCGGGTTGGGGTCCCCAGGGAGCAGCCAGTGGGACAGAGATTAGATTGTGAGAGGTCTTCTGGGGGATGTGATCAGGATGGACAACTGTGGTGGAAGGGAAGTCAGCAGGACTGACCAGACAGAGGAGTTCGACTGAAATTCAAGTTCAATAAAGGCCTCAGCTGACCACTGGGGAAGCTGTGAAGCTGGGATGACCCGTCAGACTTGTCTCAAGTTTGGGCAAGGGGCTAAGCCTTTATATCCCTGTAGTGACCAGTTACCACTGCAGGCTGCTGCCCCTGGGAAGGAGGATCGTCCTTGAGTGAGGTGGCTTTCTTCAGGAAAACATGAGATGTTTCTGAGAGGGCTGATAGTTGAGGGACCTTAGCCAGCAAAACTCCCAGCAGCTGAGGGAATATGAAAAAAAATGGCCACAGTATTTTTATAGATCCACCCACTTAAGAAGTGGAGTCTGTTTTTCCACCCCTTGAATTTGGCTTGGCCTCACGACAGGCTTTGGCCAATGGGACAAGGAACACACGTGATACAAGAGTCTTGAAAAGTGCTTGTCCACTGAGCCTTGCCCTTCTCTTGCTGTTGAGAGCTCTTTCACTGGTATGTGGAGAAGTCCAGGCCAGCCCGCTGAGAGGAGAGGGGCCCCACTCAACCCAGGTAAGTCCCAGACACGTGAGTGTGGCAACCTAGCTCATCCAAGGCCAGGCCAGAGGCCCAGGTGAACCACCTAGCAGACCCACAGGATCAGGGAAAATGATAAGTGTTTATTACTTTCAGTCACTAAGTTTTAGGGGTCATTTGTTACACAGCAAGAATTTACTGATGAGTAGACCAGCATGAACTTGGCACTTGATCTGACCAAATGGGGAAAATGTTTTGGGATTTGGCAAACATACATGGTTTTATTTCCCCTTCCCAGGTTTCTAGATTTCTAATAAAACTCTAGCCAAACCCATGTGTTTTTCAGAGTTTTTACAAAGCACCCTTTCAATTACCCTCCTCAGCTCAGAAAAGGGAATATAAGAGGCCTTTACCATTCATATTGGTAAAGAAAAATGCATGCTTTCAGAGCTGTCAGTGTTACTGAACAGAAAACACAATCACGACTGGAGAAAACCAGGGACTGCTATTTGATCATAAATGTTCTAAAGATAGCAGTCTGCTGATTATTCATTGCACAAAGTTTTTGGAGGAGCTTTTGAGGACCTGATGCAGTGAATTCAGTGGAAATGTGCTAAAGTGAAAAAGAAAGATCAAATCAAAAGAAAATGCAAATCGAGCACCTTCCAGTTGCTTATTGGAAAAATATTTTCATAGTACATAGTTCTTGGCACTTAAAAACGTTTGTTGAATGAACGAATGAATACATGAATAGTAGGAGGATGTGCTACCGTGCTTGACAAATGTGCTTCCCTGCTGCCACAGCTTCGAGATCTTGGAGGGATCAAGTCGGCATAAAATAGAGGAGTTGGGTTCAGTGATCTCAAGGTTTCTCTTCCCAGACCCCATAGATCTCCACTCAAATTCTAGGGCCACCACTTCCATAGGCACCTCTATCCCCTCTCCATTCCTTGATTTTTCCTTCTGAAAACAGAGGTTTGGGCCATCTAGAAAGCCTAGGTTTTGAGACTCTCCATGGGGTAATGGAGTGTGCTGGGAGAGAGTGATCTGGGTTTCCTTCCTTCTTCAACCTCTCACCAACCTCTTGTGTGACCTGGGCCAAGTTGTTCAAACACTCTGTGCCTCAGTTTCCAAATCTGTATAAGAGGACAATACTACTACTTGTAGGGTTGTTGGGAGAATCAGGGATAATATATGTAAAGTGTCTGGAATGTAGGTGCTAAATAGCTAGACAGTATTTTATAATGGGTAAGTTGTAGATTGATGTAGAGTAGGGAGAAGAAAATTTGTATGTTCTAATGGACCTCGTGAAATCTGGTATTTTGGATTTTATTCGTAATTGTCAAGTATTGGGGCAACCCCTGTGGGCCCATTCAGCCCCACATCTTTATTTAGAATTCTGAACTCTTTCTTTCTGACTAGTTCCTCCTCCAAACCCCCATGGGGACAAGTCACATTTCTCAAGCTGCTAAATCGAATGACAGTTGCTTCTTAATCCATGTGTTTCTCTTTCCAAGATGTTGTTTTGAGTATTTTCGGCTACTAAGCACAAACTCTGGTCGGCTATGTTTTGCCTTATAATTTATTTTTTTCTTTTGCACATTTCAGATGCCTGCTTTTGGGTTTTGCATTATTCTGTGGTTTCCTAGTCATTCGCCCCACCCTTTAATTGCTCCACCAGCACTTAGTCTCTGCTGCCTGCCAAGGCTGTCTCCCCCTTTTCCTAATATCCCCCAGTTCTCTCCAAGGGCCATTCCTTAATCCAACGAGCTCTCCAATGCTTTACAACATTGAAAGTCCTCTGTTTATTCTGCCCCCTCCCCTTAATGTTCATGGCAGTTATCTCACTCGGGGTCCCATTTCCTGCTCTTATTCTTGGCCCCCTGCCAGCCATCACACATTCATATGAAATCCTGCCTTTCCTCACAGAAGGGAAAGGCTGTTTCCATTCATGGAATGCTCATTGGCCACAAAGATGCTACACCCTAGCCACAGGCAGGGTGTTTCGGGTTTCCTGACATGCCCAGGTCAAGGCTGGATGGCTGTGGTCCCAACAGTTATTTACAATAAAGGCAAGTCAGGCTAGAGAACAGTGTAGTCTTTGTGGGGAAGGGGAGAGAACGTGGACTGTCAATTCTAACTGACCTGGATTTTGGTCCATGTATCATGACTGAGCCTCAGTTTGTTAATCTGTGAAATGGGACTCATAATTATACCCACCTCACAGCCTTCCCGTGAGTGTCATGAATGAAAAGAGCTTTGTCCTGGGCCTGGAAAATGGTATTTGCTCCATAAGGATTATATTTTCTCCCCCTCTTATTGGTTGCTAAGCCCTTCAGGTCCGAGTCTCAGAAAGGAAGAGAATGGTACCTCAAAGGGGTTAATTGGAGAGGGTGTAATGAAAGGATTATCTATAGATTTATGGAGGTGTGGGTAGGGGGTGAGAAACACCCTGGGATCAGCAAGAGCCAGAAGCCATAGCATTTTCTTTTTTTAAAAATTTATTTATTTATTTATTTTTGGCTGTGTTGGGTCTTCGTTTCTGTACGAGGGCTCTCTCTAGTTGCGGCAAGCGGGGGCCACTCTTCATCGCGGTGCACGGGCCTCTCACTATCGCGGCCTCTCTTGTTGCGGAGCACAGGCTCCAGATGCGCAGGCTCAGTAGTTGTGGCTCACGGGCCTAGTTGCTCCGCGGCATGTGGGATCTTTCCAGACCAGGGCTCGAACCTGTGTCCCCTGCACTGGCAGGCGGATTCTCAACCACTGCACCACCAGGGAAGCCATAGCATTTTCTGAAGGTCAAGTCAAGGACATGAGAGCTGTAGCCACGATACAGGGTCAGGGCAAACTAGCCCTTGGAAAGTGTCCTGGGGTCTTAGCAGACATCTGTCATTTCCTCCTCTCTTTCTCAAGATCCTAGATTTCTAATAAAACCTGGGAAAATCCAAGTGTTTTTTAAAAATTAAAGTGGTTGGATAGGAGCTGTGGCTCATGTAGAGGAATGCAGTCACTGCTAAACTTATAGCTCCTCGGAGAGAGGGGGGCCTCACACCCCCACCCTTTTCTCTCTTGCTGCCCATGCCTTATATTGGCTGACCCCACCTGGAAGCCAGAGGGTGAGGGGCCTGGAGGATGAAGTCCAGTAGTATTGGCCTCCTGGTCACAGAGAAAGGCAGAGAAACATGGAGAACAGGCTGGGAGGAGCAGAGAATCATCTTGCCATTGGTCACTAATAGTAACTTTGTGCAAGGAGCCTCCATTTCCTATAAAGTGGGCCTAGAACTAACCTGCTGATCCAGCCCCCAGGGCTATAATGAAAATCAGGTGAAAACATGATGATCATTTACTGTGCAGGGAGGCCTCCTCTTCATCGGCTTTATCTCACTCAATCCCCAACACCCAGGGAAGGTGGAAGGCAGAGGGGCTTTGCATTCAGGAGTGGGCTGGCCACTGGGGCTCAGCCAAGCTTTCTAACTGTGGGATCACGAGCAAGTAACTTCACTCTCTGAGGCTCCCCTGCTGTCTTCCTTTGGGTTCCCCAGCAAGCGGATCCTGAGACAAGTGTTTGAGGGAAGTGGTTTATTTGGGAGCTGATTCCAGGAAGCATAGAGTGGGGAGTGTGGGGAGTGAGGCAGGGAAGGGAGGAAAACCAATAGTGGGTCTCAATCCCACAGGGGCCTCTGGGAAACTTAGCAGGGCACATCCCTGGATTGTTCTACTGCCGCGTGAGGGTGCTGGACTGTTTACCCACCAACTCCCATCCTTCGTTGTCTGAGGGTTGCTCATGGGGTTTCATCTCCCTGGCCCTTCCCGGCTGCCTGTTTTTAGGCAGAGGAGGCTCACGCAGCCAGAGAGACACAGGAAGTGACATTTATGCCCTCCCATGAGCCAGGAGGAGTTGGCTGGGGGACCGACAGCATCTGCTTTGGTTTCCTAAGTTATATGATAGGGATGATGCCTAACTCACGGGGCAGCTGTGAAGATTAAATGATGAATGATGAAATGTCTGCCAAGAACCTGGCCCATAGTAGGTATCCAATAAAGAGGAGGTATTCATAATAAGGTGGGTAAATATTACTCCTGTCTTACAGATTGTGGCAAATGGGACTCAGAGTTAAGACATTTGTCCTAAATCACACAGACAGTTCTCACGTGGCCAAGGCAGACATGACTTGCACTCTGCCGTAGCTACCTCTGCTAATGGACTCTACAGGTAGAGAGCTTTTGTGTCATGAAGCATGAGAAGCTCCATAAATATAAAATGCTTGCAGTCCCAGACATGCTAGCTCACATCAAACTTAAATGGATTCTGAGTAGCTTTTCTCTCAGCCCCAATTCTCCTAAGCTCAAGTATATATTTTCTGAGTCCCCTGGGATCTTACATTCTGTGTCCCAACAATCCCCAGCCCTTCATTAGCAATGCCTAGGTGTCTCCACACATTTCAAGGGGTGCCAGAAAGTCTCCAGACAAAATAAAATATGCCGTAAAACGCTAAGGGCATAAAATTCTAGACACCTTGTTCTCCTTGTAATGTTTCCTTTTAAAAACAAATATTTTGAAATGCCCTCTTTACTATCCTGCTGATACACGCATAAAAACCAATAAAACGCATAACTCTTTTAAAAAAATTGTAGTAAAACATACATAACATAAAATTTACCATTTTAACCACTTTTAAATGTACCGTTCGGTGGCATTAAATACATTCACATGGTTCTGCAACCATCGGCAACATCCAGCTCCAGAACTTTTTCCATCTCCCCAAACTGAAACTCTGTACCCAGTAAACAACAACTCCCTATTCCCTCTCCCCCCAGCCCCTGGCAACCACCATCTACTTTCTGTCTCTGTGAATTTGACTCCTCTAGGGACCTCATATAAGTAGAATCATACAGTATTTGTCCTTTTGTGACTGGCTTATTTCACTTAGCATAAAGTCTTCAAGATTCATCCATGTTGTAGCATGTGTCATCGTTTCCTTCCTTTTAAGACTAAATGATATTCCGTTGTATGCCTATACCACATGTTGTTTATCCTTTCATCCATCCATGGACCCTTGGGTTGCTTCCACCTTTCAGCTATTGTGAATCATGCTGCAAGAAACACGGATGTACAAATGTCTATCTGAGTTCCCACTTTCAATTACTTGGGGTATCTACCCGGAAGTGGAATTGCTGGATCATTGGTAATTCTGTGTTGAATGTTCTGAGGACCCTCCATACCGTATTCCATAGTGGATGCAGCATTTTACATTCCCGCCTGCATAACTGTTTTACAAAGGAGAAAAACAGGAAAGTAACCTGTAATTACATGGCATGTAGTGTTTCAGAATGTAATGCTGGGGCCGGACCACAGAGATACACAACACTGCGGTTGCATGCCTACTCCGTACCCACAAGCACAGACCAATGTGCAGGTGTGACGCAGCCCATGCTGTTCCTTGAGTGTGTTGACATCAGTGATTTTCCACAAACAAGCACATCAATGCCATCTCCATTTGACTTGTTGCATTCCTTGTGTACAATATACACTGAATATATATTAAAAATGTGCAAAAAGTACCTTGATACTTACATGTGAGACAAAATTATAATCAGAAAGTTATGAACAAGCTTTTTATCTATATGTCTTTCCAGCAGGACATTTGAAAATTGCGTGGGATAGGGATCATTTTTTTTTGTGCAGAACTGTCCTATGCCTCACCCGCTGATTTCCAGCAGCAAATCCCCCCAAACCCACAACACTGTGACCAAAAAATGCCCCTGGAAATTCCCCAAATACTCCCTAGGGAGTGAGATATGGTCCCCATTTAGAAATGCTCTAGCAAGCCCACCTAGCATCTGAAACATAGTAGATAAGTGATTTTTGGTTGCTTGACAATAAAAGGAGAATTGTTGGAGCAAAGGCATTTAAAAATGTCCAAGGAGTCCAAGATTTTGGTCACAAAAATCAGCACCTGGACTTTCTTCCACTGGTTTCTTCCATCCCACAAGAGCTCAGTTGTTCTCAAAATCTGTTTTCGGTGCTCAGCCCATGGGTGAGAAGGGACCCAAGGCATGAGCATGTGTGGTCTCGGTGGGGAGGTACAAAAAAGAGGGAAGATTTATGAGACATCTTTGAGGCTGAACCTCTAAAACTTAAGTGATTAGATGTGGGGAGTAAGAAAAAGATGAAGTAAAAGATGGCTGAGTATCTTTGTGTTTAGGTACTAGAGAACTGACATGCCATTAGCATGGAGAGGGTGAGGGAGTATCATACTTAGAGCCGGCCCGGAGTTCAGGTGATGGAGGGCTGTCTGTGACTAGGTGCTCCACTGTGAAAGGGGGCCCGAGGGTGTGCTCTGAATGGAGAGGGTGGCACAGAGAGACTGGTTATAGGTTATAAGTGGTTCTGAGATGTATTAGAAAGAGCACAAGCCATTTGGAGAAGGAAGACGAGGATTTAGATTTCTTCTCTACCATCCGTAAGATGTGAGATTTGGGACACATCGCTGACAAGTGTCAGTTTCCTTATCTGTAAAATGGGGCTAATTCCAGCCCCAACCTACCTCCCAGGACACTTGTGTGAGAGCATCGTATTCTTGGCTTCACCCCTTTATCTGACACCTACTGCTCTGTTCACCTCACACCTGAAATGTTAATAACTACCCTGTGTATCAGACAAGGTTCTCCAGAGAAAGAGAATCAATAGAATACAGTATATGTCTGTGTACACTAAGAGGGTTATTTTAAGGAATTTGTTCATGTGATTGTGGAGGTTGGCAAATCCAAAATCTGTAGGCCAGCCTGGCAGGCTGGAAAACTCAGGCAGGATTTCTACATTACAGTCTTGAGGCAGAATTCCTTTTCCGGAAAACCTCATTTTTTTGCTGTTAAGCCTTCAGTTGATGAGATGAGGCCCACCTACATTATCAAAGGTAATCTTCTTAAAGTCAATTGATTGTAGATGTTCATCACAGCTACAAAATACCTTCACAGCAACATCTAGACTAGTGTTTGACCAACAACTAGTGTTTGTACCAGAGCCTAGCCAACCTGACAGACACAATTTAACCCTCATGCTTTGGACACTTGGAAAGCCAGACATGACAGGGGTCCAGTCCGCAAACAGGAATTGAGCCCGTGGGATCTGCTCCAATTGTCACGTAACCAAGAACACACCCTGGCTTGCTGTGGGCCTCATATCTTTCCTTGGTAAACTGACTATCAGAGCACAGTCCTTCCAAAGTCTCGGGAAGAACCTTCCGCATTAAAATGCCTCCGCCAGGACACGTAGGGCTCAGCGTCTCCTCTGCTAAGTGTGGTCCCAATGCCGTCTCTAGTGCCTTGAGCCCCACTGAGTGGATAAACGTAGAGCGGCTGCCAAGAGGTACCCTTCCTTGTTGCCAGGCTCTCTGCATTTCCCTGACATCACTGCCGGTGTCTTGCTTCACTAGACTGAAAAGATCCCTGCGGGTACCTGCCATTTCCCCAGGGAGTGGGGCTCAGCTGCTGAGCCTGTGGAAGAGACCATTTGCCAACTGCCAGGTCGTTCCTTCTCCTCCCAGGGTCTTGGGAGCCAGCTCTTTGGGACCATTTGGACTGGCTTTTCTAGGTCAGGCTGCAGGGAACTAAGAGGCCAGTGGACAGTAGCCTGGGCCCCCTTGTCTCTCTGAGCTTGCAGTTTATTTGGCCACTCGCTCCCTTGCGCCTGTCCCAGCCATCTCCACAACTGGTGAAAATAGGCAGCTGTTATCAAGATTTTCACCAGTTTTGAGGACATAAGCTCTTGCGGTTTGCATCCAGATGTGCTCTCTCTGTTTTCTCTCTTGTTACCTCCAGGAGGCTAAACACACCCCCCGCCCCCCACTTTCACAAGAGATTCCCTCACACCAAACGTTTTGTAAATTTCAGTAGAATTTCCTCAGCACTTGGTCATGATAAGGAGGTTGAAGTTCACCTCCCGCCCAACTGGAAGTAGGGCTACCTTTTCATTTATTTCTTCATTTGCTTATTTCTTCATTTATCCCACATGTGAGTACCTCCCAGGTGCAAGGCTTGCTCCAGCAAGAGCCAGCCCCAGAGGGAGTGAGGTGGTTATGGGCATTTATCTGTCTGTGGCATAGTCAGGAGTGTGGGCTTGTGCAGGGACTTGCAAAAAGTAAATGCACGCTGTGGGCTCGGCATGAAACTGCCCTTCGCTATGGCTCTCAGTCGGAACACCCACGGCAGGGGACATGCTACCTTTAAAGCCCATCCCAGCAGCACAGCTACACCCGGGCTGGTGGGGAAGTGGTGGTGGAGCCAGCTGAGGGGTGGCCGTCCTTTAGTCCCACCTCAGCCCCACGGCGGTCAGGCTAGTGGATGGGAAGTTCTGGCGAGTGTGATGTAAATAGAAAGAACAGCCTGGTGTGACTCTGCTGCTTCCTGGACTCTGGCTATCTGGGCCTGGGACACCTGCCTTCTCCCTCTTGTCTGATAGAATCTTCTCTTCATTCCCTTGTCCCCGGGCAAGTGACTTTGGAGCTCCTGTAGCCACGCTGCCATTCTCCCCTCCTTCCCACAGTGTCTTGGATGTTAACTGGGCCCACAGCCTGTGTCGTTTCCCCGTGGGATTATAAACTCCTCGGAAGCTGCCAGGGGCCTGAGGTATCTGAGGCACCTCTCTTGCCTCCTTTCCTCTCATGAGCTCTCAAGCCACACTTTCCTCTCATGAAGGCATTGTCCTGGCTTCCTTTCTCTGATTCTTTTGTCCTCACCCAACAGGGCCCCCAGGGAATGGGCTCCAGGCAGCTTCCCCAGCAGGCCCTGTGCTTTCTTGCCTTTGCTGGTCCCCACACCCGGGCTGCCGTCCCCTCCGCCTCTGCCTGTCCAAAGCCTGACTCTTCTCTCCCTGGTTCAGCTAAGTCCCCCTCTCCTTGGATTCCAGACCCCTTAATTCCATTCCTTCTGCGGCATTTATAATAACAGTAACAACCAACCTCTGTCTGGCGAGTTATACCTTATGATTTTTTCTTCTTCTAACCAAAAGATTTTGGTGAATAGCAGCCATGTATCTCATATTTACTATGAACAGATTCTTTACATACATACCACTCTTAATGGTCACAGCGGCACTGCGAGATGTGTGTTAGTACCCATTATACAGATGGAGGAACTGAGGTGCAGAGACACCAGATCCGTTGCTCAGGTTTATCCAGCCAGGAGTCAAATGCAGGTCTGCCTGACTTCAAAGCCTTCTTATCTACCAGAGCATGTGGCCCGTGGTAAGGACATACTGTTCTCTGGGTCGCTACTTATAGAAAAATTGGAAACGAGGCTGGGTGAGGATGGGGAACTTGCCTAAGATGCAGATGCAGGACTCTGGTCCAGGCCTTCTGATTACAAATCCCAGACTTCCCCCCCCACCCCCACTGCTGCTTCTCATGGCTGTTTATCCTGCTGGATAGTCATTGATGTTCACGACTAACCTCCTCCACTTGATGCGACCAACGTGAGGGTAAGATTAGTGTTGGATTCACCTGGGGGAAGTCGCCAAATTGCCAAACTGATGCCTGACCACTGGGGCATCTGATCCATGTTACATGGGTAGTTAAATGGAAGGTGTAAGATCTACTTATGGGAAGGGAAGTGAGAACACCGTGGAGGATAAATTCCTGTGCCAGGTGGACAGATCCACTTGGGATTCCACGTTCGGAGACTGTGACCAGGAGGGACGCACGTAAGGAATTTGGCTCTTGGCAGGTAGGCAGACTGTGAAAACAAACAGTGCTCTCTTCTTAGTTTTGCCAGGACCACCTCATGTGGGATGGTGGGTGATGGGGCAGGAATCCTAGAGCCTGGCACCTCCACAGACAGTGGCCACCCCCAAGTGTGTGTGATTGATCTGGGCATGGGGTGTTCCATGGGCCCATCACTAGCTCCTAGCGTACACATGGAGAGATCCAGCATTTGAGTGGAACTTTGATGTTTTCTTTTCTTGATACTTTGTTCTTTCAGAGTATACAGGAATTAACGATAATAAGTACTGGTGGTTCCACTGAAGGAGAAATGTGCCCTTGGATGACTGGAGCTGCAAATGGGGTCAGTTTGGGTCCTCTGAGAAACAAACATGAGATGTACAAGGAATTTACTGGGGGTAACAGCTGTGAGGGATAAAGGAGCAGGGAGCAAGGGTGGGTGGGGGACCCTCAGACCACAATGCGGGTCTGACACCTGTGACATGAGGGCAGGAAGGGGGACTGGGTAGGAAAGAGCCTCAGGCTGCAGTGCAGGCTGACAGGAAGTGTCCAGAGAGGTGGCCTTAGAGGAGTCCTGCACTGGGCAGAAATGGCGGGATCTGGTCCGTGCCTGGTCTCCGTCACTGGTGGGGTGAACCTGGGAAGAGTGTGGCCTCGGTGCACACGCTGAAGGCACAGCAGCTGGAGGCTGTCAGTCCACCGCGCCCTTTGCCAGCGACCTCCTAGGGCCAGCGCATCTGCACGAGTGACAGAGACGAAGCCAAAGCTTTGGACCCCGAAAGATCCGCCTTACTGGTCATGTGGCCACAGGTAAGAAAATGAGTTTTTTTAAGTTAACTAACTGACCTTTCAGTTGCTCAAAAATTGTTAGCTATCTTCCTTTCTGGGAAGCAGTATGAAATAATGGCTGGCAGGGTAGATACACCTGGGTTCAAATACTGTCTCTGCTGCTTGTTAGCTGTGTGATCTTGGGCAAGTTACCTAACTCCTTGGGGATTCAGATTTCTCCTCTGAAAATGTAGATAATAATTTTTAATGTCATGGGGCTGTTGTGAGACTTCAATGGCATAATCCATGTAAAGGAGGCAGAACATAAAAGCTGTTGTTATTTGCCTGAATTCTAGAGTCAGGTGTCCCTCTTAAAGGGTCATGCCTGGCAGTGGCCAGCAGAGGGCAGCATCCCTGCAGTAATCTGACCGGACTCTGGGCTAATGTAATTGGGCCTTTCAAGTTTCAGGCGGGAAAAAAACAAGGTCTCCAAAGTGCAGCAGAGTGACCAAATGACAGAATGTACCAGAAGAGATGCGATGGCCCAGGAGAGTGGGCAGAATTTAAAAAAGTATTTATTGGTGGATGGCTGCAATGAAACAGAATGGAGAAAAATACCAAGAATTGAAAATTAAAAGCCCACACACAGGTTGAGCATGCAAAACCAAAGCTTCTTATTGAGAAGGACATTTTTGCTCTCCTTGAACATGTCTCGGGGGCCTCTGGAGTCTGATAACCTGGGTTCTAGTTTGTTTGTATAATTTGTGCCAGAGATTAAGACGGTCTTTGAAAACACTTGGAATGCAATTTAAGAATCAACAATCCAGGGCTTCCCTGGTGGCGCAGTGGTTAAGAATCCGCCTGCCAATGCAGGGGACACGGGTTCGAGCCCTGGTCCCGGAAGATCCCACATGCCGCGGAGCGGCTGGGCCCGTGAGCCACAATTACTGAGCCTGCGCGTCTGGAGCCTGTGCTCCGCAACTAGAGAGGCCGCGATAGCGAGAGGCCCGCGCACTGCGATGAAGAGTGGCCCCCACTTGCCACAACTGGAGAAAGCCCTAGCACAGAAACGAAGACCCAACACAGCCATAAATAAATAAATAAAATTTAAAAGAGATAAAAGAAAATCAATAATTAAAAAAAAAAAAGAATTAAACTTATTAAAAAAAAAAAAAAAAGAATCAACAATCCAGAGTTGACTGCGTTGAAAGTGGAGCAGCCTTGGACTTACAGGACATCGGCTATCTCATGCCAGCTCAGTTCCTAAGTAGCTGGGTGACTTTAAGCAACCATTGGAACATCTGTCTGTGGGATGCAGACAACCTTCGGAACAGTTAGGAGTGAAGGGCTGCGGTGGGGATTATCATTATTCCATATTCCCTGCAACATCCCCCCAAAGTCCTTCTTGATTTGCCCCTGTTATCCTGCAGGATATTCTTCTGGTTTCTCTAGCATCTTGGATAAAGGGGGACATTTTCCTACCCTCCCGGCGTGCCTGTGACTAATTGTAACCTTTACTACCTTGCCTCTTAGGAGCCTCTCGGAACTATCATTAACCATCGTTAAACACAGAAATCCCTACTACTATTTGCCATGGAGCCTGGCTTCATGTACAAAAATACGGTTTTGTTTTATGTTGTTTTCAACCTAAATGCTTAAATCCCTGCCTCATCCTGTACATAGCATTCCACGGTTTGCCTTTTTCACTTAACCCCGTACCTTAGAGGATTTCCTATGCCACATGTAAAAACTGACCTTGTTCTTTATAACCTGATGGTAATTTATTGTATGGATGTGCCAGAGTTAATTTAAGAAATTCCGGATGGATGGACATTTAGACTCTTTCCAATTTCCCCCTTTTAAAAGCAGCTCTGCAAGAGCAGCTCTGCTGTGTCTGCTCTGCAAGACACATATCCTGTGTCTTGTTGTCCGTATCTGCAAATCTTTAGGATGGATGCCTAAAAATGGAATTGCCAGGTTACAGGGGGTGAGCGTTTAAAATTTTGACAGATACTGCCAAGTTGCTTCCAAAGCCTGTGCCTGTTTACATTCCTGTCCGTTTCTAACACACTCTTTTATTATAGTCCACAGATGGCAGGTTGGTTCTCTGTCATGAACCGATGGACTTGAGAGGCAGGCTAGCCTAGCGGTCCAGAGCTAGATGTTACGTTCAAATCCTAATTCTACTCTGCACACTTTATGTGAACTTGGGCAAGTCATTTAACCTCCTGTGATTTGGTTTTCTCAGGGGTAAAATGAGACTATGGCTAGTACCTAATTCACAGGTGGTTGTGATAATTAAATGAGTTAATGTTGTAAAGTACCCAGAACAGGTGCCTGATGAGCAGCCAGCCGAACCCATAGTTTCGGGGCATCATTATACCAGTTTCTCTGATCTGTAAGACCCTGGGGTGTTTGGTGGTGGGTTAAATGTGTGAGAAGTTGCAAGATGCATGTGGTGCATCAAACCAGAGAGTAGATGTCACTAGTAAACTTTGCTGAAAAAAATTAAGTAACTTAATTGACAAATACCTAAAAACATTTTTATATGCAAACAAATGCATATATTATGGAGAAGAATGTAAAACTGACATGACCTTGAAAACATGGAACTTCAACCATTGGATACCTCTTGAAGGTTGATGTGGATGAGCTACTTCAACACCTAAGTCCAGTCGTTTTGGGTTATTCTGATGGGAAGAGGTTGAATAATTCGATTGATTCATAGTGGTTAGTTTGTCTTCTGAAACCAAGGGTCTTCATGGGTTGGGTTTGCTTCCCATGGTTTCCCAGCACTAATGACTCTTCCTAGTAATGGAATGCAAATTATTTTTATAGATAGCCAATATCAATTTTTTTTCAGATCAACAAAGAGATGTTATACTTGAAATGAAATGATTTTTTTAACTGAAGTATAGTTGATTTACAGTACTGTGTTAGTTTCAGGTGTATGGCAAAGTGATTTGGTTATACATGTATATATCTATATTCTTTTTAAAAATTCTTTTCCATTATAGCTTATTACAAGATATCGAATATAGTTCCCTGTGCTATACAGTAAATCCTTGTTGTTTATCTATTTTATATATGATAGTGTGCATCTGTTAATTCCATACTCCCAATTTATTCCCTCCCCTACTTCCCCTTTGGTAACCATAAGTTTGTTTTCTATGAAATGATTTCTAATTAGTGCCCTATAATTAGCGACATTTAAAATAGCCAGTTTGAGCCCTGGTCCAGGAAGATCCCACATGCTGCGGACCACCTAAGCCCGTGTGCCACAACTACTGAGCCTGTACTCTAGAGCCCGGGAGCCACAACTACTGCAGCCCGTGCGCCTAGAGCCCGTGCTCCGCAACAAGAGAAGCCACCGCAGTGAGAAGCCCACGCACTGCAACGAAGAGTAGCCCCCGCTCGCCGCAACTAGAGAAAGCCCGCGCGCAGCAACGAAGACCCAACACAGCCAAAAATAAATAAATAAATAAATAAATAAAGAGTCCCATCAACTGTTAAAAAATAAATAAATAAATAAAATAGTCAGCCAGGTATTCAGAGTCATCCATGGTCTTCTACTCTGTGGAGTCAGCAAGAGAGATGGGGCAACCAGGAAAAACTCAGATTTTCAGAATCTTCAGAAATCGTTAAAAGTTCTACGGCGTTTACAGTGTCCTTCACTCTTTGTCCGTCCTTCACTCCTGTCTTTCTGTTGTGTATTTTTTCATGTGTTTGTCACACTGCAATCAGTAAAAAATCTTGTTTGTCCCACCCGAGCAGCTCCTTTTAGCCAGGCTAAGTAAAGAAGTGACTTCAGATCTTGGCTTGATTACTTAATAAATAAACACGTGAACTTGGGCAAGTTCGCTAATCTCTCAGAGCCTCCTTTACCTCAGCTAGAAAATGGGGATCATGTCTGCATCAGGTAGGAGTCCTTCTGTTGCAAATGCCAAGAAATTCATGCCAAACAATTTATTGGCTCCCATAGTGGAAAAGCTGGGGGTTCCCATTTTAGGCATATTTTGATTCAGGACTCGAAGGCACCCAATTTCTTCCTCTCCCTTTTGATTCTTCAGTTTTGACTCCATTCTCAGACTTCAGGTGAAGGCAAGGTGTTTGTGGGTGCCCTCTCCCTACACCCCTCAGGTTTCAAATCCAAGGAAGCCCTTTTGCCTCTGTCCCAGAATTCCTAGCAAAAGTGTCACAGGGTCTCACTTCAGCTGATTGGGTCTTGTGCCAATCCCTGGACCAATCACTATGGCTACGGGGATGGGAAGTGCTGGTTGTCTTAGGCTAGGTCACATGACCCATCCCTGCGTTGGGAGCTGAGCTCCCCTGGATACCTTACATTAAGGGTGGGAGCAGGGGTACCCCCAAGCCCAAACTGTTGGGTGTTGCTAGAGAAAGAGAAAACTGGTGTTGGGAGGCACATGACAACTATTTGCTCTCACATCGCTTCTCCAAAGGGTTTATGATGTGGATAATGGGGTGAAATAATGAACGGTACACCCACCTGGCAAAGTGGCATGTGCTGGGCAATTAATGTCTGTTTTCTTCCAATGTCTCCTGTCTGGCAATGCTTTGGACATTGCTGCTTTCTCTTTATACTCTGTGCTTTTGAGATTTTGTTCACTTTGCAACTATCCCCAGCCCCGGCCTCTCTCCATAGTTTTAGCCCCATGTCTCCAACTGACCCCTCCTCATTTTCACTTAGTTATCTCAACACATCAAAAACCCAAGTCATCTTCTTGATCCTTAAATCAGGTTCCCATTCCTGAATCTCTCCCTTCTGCCCTTGGGTCCCATACATCCACCAGGCACTAAAATTGCTTTGATTTTGTATCCATTTCCACTCTCACTTGATTTCAGGATCATTAAAACGGCCTCTCCTGCTGGGTGCAGGCTCACCCTCTTGTGAACCCTGGGTCACTGAGGATGAGGCTCTGGAGTCCCACCGCCTGGATGTCATAACTTTGTTACACATCTTATCAGCTGCATTGAACTTGAGTAAATAGCATTTCTACGCCTCAGTTTCCTGATCTGTAAAATCTATTCTGCTTTTTTTCAATGTCTATTTTCCATTTAAATCACATGTGCCTTTGATGAAGGATCTAGTCTTTAGAGTAGTGTGTGGGCACTCAGGTTTGCAGGTATGGTCTGCTGGCTTGAGTACCCTGCATGATCTCTCCTATCCCATTTTACTCTAGTTTATGATTCACTTCACTCTCATTTTTTTTTTTCGGCAGCAGATATTTTTGATTTAGAGAGTGTTGGCTAACTCTATAGAAATGCTCCTTTCGCACCAGTGGAATATCATGTTGCCTGACATTCACTTCTGTAGCACTTCTAATCCTCTCCAGCTCTGGGATCTGTAATTATATACACCCCTTCTCAGCTCTGGCTGCTGCAGCCCCACTGCTGGGTTGCTTGTCTGTTTCCTCCTCACCTTTCAATGACCCCTAAAAGCATTGTTACCTGGGAGGTCGATTTCTCCAGGCAGAGGTGAATACACTAGATGTAATCACAGGCTTATCTATAGGAGCTAATGAGTGTCTGGTGAGTTACTGGTGGGGCTGGACTTCACTGCAAGTTGCTACAACCTCACTGTGGGGTGAAGTAATGGCTGGGAGCAGAGACACAAGGAACACACCTGGGTGTGCATGCATTTCACCTGTGCCATCCAAGATGCTAGCTGCTAGCCTCAGCCACATGTGGTGATTTACAGTAAAATTAATTAAAAATAACGAAAATTTCTGTTCCTTAGCCATACTAACCGTCTTTCAAGTTCTCAGTAGCCCCTTGGGACTACTGGCTTCCATTTCGGACAGCACAGATACAGAACAGTTCCATCACTCTAGAAAATTCTGTTGAAAAGCAACAGGAGTGGGCATGCTGGGACCTCAGCCAAGGCTCCCGAGGGGGAAAGCAGAGCCCTGCCCACTTGGCTGATATGAGGCAGGCTGGGGAAAACTGGCTGGGTTTCAGAGGTAGGCCCTGGACCTGGCAGTGCATAGCATCCCAGGAATGTCCAAATTCAAGTGTAGCTGCCTTAATGCTATGCGGGGAGGGTGGTCTAATCTTCTCGGCCAAGCACGATCTTGAGAGACTCAGGCAGATGGGAGCCCCAGGAATCAAGCCTTCACTGAGCATTTTACATAGATTACCTCATCCAACCTTAGCGGGAGATAATACTACCTTCATCTCATAGATTAGGATTCTCTGAGCCTCGGAGAAGGGAGCCCAGATGTAAGTACTTCTGTGCTGCTCCAATGGCGGGCAGAGGGACCTGAGTTCTGGGGGTGCAGCAGTCTGAGCTCTTGGCAGGAAGCTGGCTAGAATCAAGCAGGGTGGCTCAGACTGGGGTTGGGGTCAGCTCCCTGGCTCTCAAAGAGGACTGGAATGTAAGGCAGAGAAGAGGAGGCGGGGCAAGGTGGGCCTGGGACAATGGGACAGACATAACTTTGGGGATGATGCTGACGCCTTGGGGTGCATACAGATGCTGTAGTGATGCATCCTGTAAATCTGAGAATGGGACTTGAAGGGTAGGACTATTATGCAGTGATGACATGAACATAAACTCTGTAGGGTCACACAGCCCTTCTCTAAATTCCACTTCTGCCATTTATTCCGTTGCAGCAGCTGAGGTCACCTCTCTTGAGTGTCGGTTTCCTCATCAGTAGAATGAATATGATATGATGGCATTTATTATTATCATCATTAGCTTTGTAGCCTCAGATCTGAATACCATGTTTAACATAAGCCCTCAATACAGACTGAATGGAATTGAATCCAGTTGTGAGGGCTGGAGAATGTAAGGGCTGACACAAGTGTCCACCTGGATGAAAAGGAAGAGACCTACCTACCCAGGTGTACAGCAGGTCGATAATTACTGTAAATTACAGATCATTTACCTCTGGCCCACCAAAAGTTCCAGTTTTCTCTCCGCCTTAAGGGATTATCTTTTGCAAGGGTTTTGGGGAAAGAAGATGGGGTGGAAACAGGGACAGGTCACCTCTTAACTGCTCCGGGGTCACAGTCACCGTGTGTTCTTCTGCTGGTCCCGGTTGTGCTGGTTGCTGTCTGAGCAACAGGACAGAGTGTCCTCGCTAGGATGCTGCTGTGTTCTTGCAATGGCAGCAGAAAGGTCAAAATGGGCAGCCCATGCATCCCGTCCCTGCCCTCTCTTTATTTTGCAAAGCCTGAACATTCAAGTTTCTATCTGAGCATCAGACTTTAGTGCAGGATTGAGGATAAGTAAGAAGGAGACATTTAAACAACATGTGCTAATTATTAATATTCCCATTTTAGGGAAGAGCCCCCAGGGAGTTTGAATGCTTCGCATGCTGTTGGTCTCTCGTGGGCATCCCCACCTCCTCACATCAGTCCTTTGTCCCAGGTGGAGGCACCTCTGTGAGTACATTCTTCCTCTGTTGTGTGCTCTGTGTCCAACTTTCAGAAAAAAACCTCTTTATACCCACAGGGTGGATCCCTCCTCTGCAAGTGGGTCGTTTCCTAAGTCTGACTTGTTGAGATAAATTGCCCCGGAGTGTTGCTCCAGTGGTCAGTCCACAGTTGCTCTTTGCTGCAGTGTTTTTCGTACAGTCTGGGGCGGGAGGCGTGTGGTTGGGTTGGCTGAGTCTTGAGCCTCACAGTGAGGTTTGTGGTGGTCCTGGGCGCCCAAGTGAGCTGTTGCTGGAAGTTTCCACACCAGTGTGAGCTGTAGCCTGGACTCTTTCCTTCTTCTAATTGTCTAGCTAGGAATTGTTGGGACCTCCCCGCCTCCAAACAGCACATACACATCCAAACACACACACGTCCCCCCCTGCCAAGGACCAGTGTGAATTCTCAATAAGAGTAGAGTCGAAACGCATGTGATTATAAAGCATCTCTCTCGTGATGGCGCTCCTGTCTACCTCTCTCAACTTGCTTTCAAATCACGCCCCGTCCAGCCTGATGGGGATACAAAGTGTGACTACTCCTGAGCTTCACAAGGACCCAGGAAGCTTTGGAATTACCATTAACAAGGGCCCGGTTATATTCTTAGGGGGCGTTTCTGCCCCTCTCTTTCTGGAAAAGGAAGCTGAGGGGTTCATTCCTCCACTGACATAATTGTGTCCATTCACCTTTATTTATCAGATCTATGCAGATCTGATTTTAAGGAATCTTAGTGCTAGTCTTATTAGAAACTGAGGTGTTTTGAGTTCACGTTCAGCCATTATTAACTTGACATAATTCCCCCAATTTTTTAAAACTGCCACTTACGTGGCCTTAAGTTTGCCCAACAAAATAGTTCATCTGAGTCTCAAACACAGCCACCAGCACCAACAGTACTTTCACATATATTATTATCTTATTTGATCTTTACAACAGTCCTGGGCAGTAGGCAGACCATGTACTTTTATTCCCTTTTTAAAATTAAGAAACTGGTGTTCAGAGAAATTGATTCTTTGGGTCTCTCAGCTAGTAAATGATTATTTAATTGTAAATAACTGATCAAACACTTTTGTGACCGTGCTAAGAAGCATTCCGTATTTAACCTAGAGCAAAGACCTCCCATTTCTTCATAAAGCTAACAGATATTATTTTGCAAACGAGCTGTGGGAAGTTTTTAAAATGTGAGAAGTATTGTGTTGGAATTTGGTTTTTACTTTCTGCTTGGTGAGACCCCCCACTATTCAAACTGGAAGTTGGAGAGAGAGAGTTCAGCTGGCTGATCTGTGAGCTATTGAAGGTTTCGCTTAAAAAGGAAATTTGATCTCTGTCTAAGTGGCACTAATGTGTGGGCTGAAAGCTGCTACTGTAAATTCAGTAAGGGATTCATTAACGCCGTAAGCCTCCTGGAGCGCCATGGATGGGTGACCTCTGAAATAAAAGCATAACCAGGAAAGATAAGGCTTCATGCATGATCTACAGGACTCTGTTTCTGGTGATCTTCAAGATATCTTAAGTCAAGAGTACTTAGGGCCAGGAAGGCAGAAGTTGGGTGGGGAGGGGGAGACCACCCAGAGATTAAATGATGCCACACAATAGATTCTTGGCTTTTTGAAATTCTTTGGCAAATCTCTTTTTTCCCCCCAACTATTCTCTTTGCTGGGAATAATTTTTATACTATTCTTTTTGCTGAGAAAAACAGGCTGTTTTTGAAAAAACTATGATGCAGTCAATAAGGCTCATGAATTGCTGATGGGAAGATGGGGCTGGAAAATCCAGTAGTTCCCTCTTATCTGTGGGGAGGATGCGTTCTAAGACCCCCAGTGGATACCTGAAACTGCAGCTGGTGCTGAACCCTATATATACTATGCTTTTTCCTAGCATACATACCTATGATAAAGTTTAATTTATAAATTAGGCACAGTGAGAGATTAACAGCAATAACTAGTAATAGAACAACTGTAACAATGCACTGTAATAAAAGTTATGTGAACGTGGTTTCTCTCTCTCTTAAAATATTTTATTGCTCTCTACTCACTCTTCTTCTTGTGATGATGTAAGGTGATACAGTGCCTACGTGATGAGATAAAGCGAGGTGAGTGACGTAGGCACTGTGACGTAGCATTAGGCTACTATCCTAGAGGCTACTAAGTGACCAATGGGTGGGTGGTATAAATAGCATATATATGCTGGACAAAAGGGTGATTCACATCCTGGGTGGACAGAGTGAGATGGTACGAGAATTCATCAGGATGGCACCCAATTTAAAATTTACGAATTATTTATTTCTGGAATATTCCATTTGATATTTTCAGACTGCAGTTGACTGTGGGTTCCTGGAACCATGGAAAGCAAAACCACAGATAAGGGAGACTATGGTACCAGTCAGAATCCTGCTGGGAAACCCAGTTTTTGGAGTATCAGACAGCTTTGTAAGATTCTGACTTTGACATGGGGTATGGGGTTGGGATATAGAGGGGCAATGACTGAGACTAGCCTTCTGGGAGCTTTCTCTTATGATACCAAAGCTATCCTGACCACAGAGCATAACTGTTTTTATTGCCAATCAATACTCTGGGTTTGGATTTCAAATCGACTATTTGAAAAATTATGGTTTTTTTCCCCCCTAAACTATTGTAGTCTGCTTAGGCTGCCATGACAAAATACCACAGTTTGGGTGTCTTAAGCAATACATATTTATTTTCTCATAGTTCTGGAGGCTGGAATCCAAGATCAAGGTGCCGGCAGGGTTGGTGTCCAGAGAGACATTTCTTCCTAGCTCGTAGATGGTGGTCTTTTTATATCCTCACGTGGCCCCTTCTCTGTGCAAGTGGAAACAGAGAGCTATCTCTGGGGTTTCTTCCTCTTCTTCTAAAGACAACAATCTTGTTGGATTAGGGCCCCACCCTTATGACCTCATTTAACATTAATTATGTCCCTAAAGATCCTATCTCCAACTAGGATCACATTGGGGGTTAAGACCTCAATATATGAATTTTTTGGGGGGGACACAATTCAGTCCATAATAACTATGAAAGAATATGCTCATTGTAAAACATTAAACAATATTGAACTATAATTAGAAAACGTAAACTGTCCTCTCCCACTTCTGCCTGTCTAGCCAGGTGACCAGCTGGTGTGTATCTCTCCACATCTTTTCTTTCCTCATACAAACACATGGCACATTGTGTTTTTGTTTTTACAGCAGTGAGGTTATATTGTGTACGTTACTCTGAAACATGCTTTCCAATTGACTCACATTAAATTGGTTTTTCAAAATCCTGTTAAAATTTCCCATTAGTGTCAATGATTATAGAGCAAGTATTCCAAACTGGGGTTTGTGGACACCTAAAAGTCTGTGGGTAGAATTCATGAAGTCCATGAACTTGATTGGGAAAAAAATTACATCTTGATTATCACTCACTTTTCCCTGAAATGTAGTGCATCTTTTAATTAGGAGATAGACAGCCAACCAGAGTCATATTTGCAAGAACCACAGATATTTCCATATTACATTACAGTTTTGCAGGTATCTCAAAACATCCAATATGCTTTATATTACAATAGTGATCAGATCTGCTACTGGAACATGTTATTTAAAGTGTTAACAAAGATGCACTTATACTATTATATTGAAAATTTGTTTTTAAAAATTTTTTGATAATACTTCAGTGTAGTTGGTTTCCTTAATTATCCTATGTTTTTTCCCTCCTCCCAAGCATTTAAAAACAGGATTTTGGGAATAGACCCAGGGACCTCACTAGTCTGTCAAAGGGATCTGTGACACAAAAAAGGTTAAGAACCCCTGCTATAGAGGCATGACTTAGGCCGAAGATGTAATATTTTGCTTGGAAGCCAAAAAAGATGTGGAATGTGGAGAAATATGATTTTTAATACCCAGCCAGCTGGGAGGTTTATAAAGGATAAGAACATCACAGACACAAGCAATGATTGGACCTGTATATGCAGCAGGACATGGTGATCTGTGTCCACTCATTCTATGACTTTTATATAAACAATGATGACAATTCCAACTACCATTAGTATCTACCGTTAACAAAAATTTTCCAAAAAGGTAAAGTCATGACTCTTATGCAGATGTAAAATAAATTCACGACAAAGATTTTATTTAACTCCTAAATTAAATGAGAATAACAGAAAAGATGGGCGCATGCAGACTCTCTACCCTTATAATTAGATCAGACATTGAAAAGCAAAGCCACAGGTCACTGTCTATAGGAATAGGACTCTGTGCTGTTCCTCTGTCTTCATTAGCATAACCTGATTCTTCCAGGAGTCTGCTGCCCAAGCAAATAGTTGGATTGTTCACCACAAGAACTTCCTTAAAAAGCCATCCTAAGATTCCTTGAATCCCTCACCTTTAAATCTTCACCTTGCTGCTTCTACCAATCCTGGACTATTGTATCGTGATCTTTACCCAATCCTAACTGAGAATTTGAAAGACCTGCCTTGAATCAAATGTTCAAATCTCAATAAGTCTGACCTCACCTTTCCTTCTCTGAGACACTGCCAAAGCTTTGAGAGGTGGCACTCTCTTAATGCAGTAAGCAATAAACAGCTTTGACATATCAAGAGGTTGTGTTGGTGATATTTGGGGAGCCAGCTTTTGACAGATTTGGAGGTCCCACTGAGATCCAGTCAGGACCAACCTCTCACTGCCGTGGCCAATGTCCCGGAATGGGAAACAGAATGCCCTCTGAGGCCCTTTGAGCCTTCTGTTTGGGGACTTTCTGCTTGTGATGACAGGGCAGGTAAATAGACCTTGCATTGATTAGAACTTTGACCTCTTTCACTGTGCTCCTAGGTGCTGAGTTTATTTCCTTTCCTAGAATTAAGAAACCCTCCTTAAGTGTCCAAATTTGAAAAACAATGTATATATCCTTGGTGGAAATTTGTTTGTCTCTCTGTCTTTGTCACTTTTTTGTCCATCAATAAGAAGAAATTTATAAGGAAGAGGAGAGCTGTAGGCCCTGAAATAAGCCCTTTCCTCAAGCTGGCCCTGAAGACTGAGAAGATCAGTTCAAAAAAGGAGAAAACTTCAAACTTCCAATGGTCTTCATTTCTTAATTGGCATAAAGAAAGTTCAGATTCCAAAATGACTTTCTTAATGAACTCCTTGGCCAAAGCAAAAGAAAAAAAGTCTCTCTTATAATCCTCCTAAATCACAGTTTGAAACTAATAAAAGCCTTTGTCCTACCATTCTTCCCCAGTTCTATACTCCGCCATTTCCTTCTGGCCCTATGGCTCCCTCTGATTTGCTCTTCTTCCCTTGCCTGCCAGAATCCTCTTAAGCTCAGTTGTCTCTTAAAATTAAACCTCCCTTAGAACAGACAAACCTCCTTTCTGTGGATTGCAAGCCCTGGTCTCACTCTGAGCTGGGAGCCCAGACAGGGTGGGGAGAAATTTGCAGAAGAACTTAGAATAATTTTATGAATGTGTAATGCAGGACTGACCCACTGGTCTGTATCAATGAGTGTTAGTGGGAACCTCAGATGCTAAGAAATGGATGAAGAAAGCAAGATTGGAAGCTCTCAAGGATGATTTAAAGGACCCCAAATTTCATAGGAAATCAGAGGGGTTTAGAAAAGCTGTAAATGTTGGATAAGGTCTTTTGGAGTCTATCCTCAAAGTCTTCCCTGTGAAAGTAGATTAGAGTCTAATCCAGTCTCAAGTAAAGAAAGGATGGGGACTTGGGGGGCTTCAGGGATAGGTTCTTTATAACATTAGATAGCATTCAGGAGAAGATCAAGAGGCAGATGTGACCCCAGCTCTTCCCTCACTTTTTATAACTGGTTTTAGGCCAGAAATTGTGTATTTAACATGTAAGCAGAGACAAGAATAGGAAATAACCCTATTACCAGAACTCCAACACCTGCTGACATAATTTTCATTTGTAAAGGTGTTCCCCTTTCCTATACCAGGAAGAGGAAAGTGACTCTTGTCTGTATAACAAATACATAACCACATATTTCCTAGTAAACTTCCCACACTTTATCACCACTTGGAGCTCCCCAACCCGCTTTCCTTCGTCTTGTCGCTTCTCCATAATTTATCACCCTTTGTTAAAATGGTATATAAGCTCCCAAGTCTAACCGCTTCTGTGATGGCCTTCATGCATGTAAAAGTTAATATATTAACATCAAATAAAATGTGTATGCTTTTTCTCTTTTTAATCTGTCTTTTTTCAGTTTAATTAGCAGGCCCCAGATACTAACCCTAAGAGGGTAGAGGACAAATATTTTTTTCTCCTACATCATACACTTCCTCATCCAACAGGATTATGAAATTGGGCAGGTGGTCGTTCAGAACAGAGCTGCCTTAAATATAATATTGGCCTCTCTAGGAGGGATGTGTTCTGTTTGAGGGGAAGAATGTCATACTTAGATCCCTGCAGACTTCTCTCAGATCTTTAATATTACTAAAATAAGATCTGGGAAGTAAACAAAGAAATCAGAAAATTAGGTAATTCTGTTAAAGACCCCATATCTGGTTCTGTAGATGTTTCAGACTGGGGGATAGAATCTGTTCTTAGTTTAATCTGGGTGTCCTGGGCTCCTGGCCAAGAAGTGAATAATGAACTCTGATCATCGTTCTTGCCTTAGTATTTGTCTGTGTGGCCATGTTCACATGCTGCATCTCCAGAGTTGTAAATACTGTTGCTCAGCTGTTATTGCAGCAAATGATCTCACAAAGTACAGCAGAAAGAACTGGAATATCTGACACTTATCGAGTTTGAAACAACCACCACAGGAAACTTGGATGGAACTATTGATGGAATTTTGACATGCAATTATGACACTTCAAACAGCAGCAGCAAAGACCTGGATTAATTACAGCCCAGTTATTCATGGTCTATCTTTCAGCTCAGGGTGCAGAATGACATCAAGAGAGGCTGGGAACCAAACTGCTTATCCTCACACTTAATAAGGGCACTGAGAGCCAACCGGCACCTCACTCTGTACATTCACTACTCTGTGCTCTTCCAAGTCTTCGTCAGCACGATCTTCCAGGAGCCTGCTGCCCGAGCAAATGGATTGTTCGTCCTGAAGATTCCTTGAATCCTTTGCTTTGAGGTCCTTCAACCCTGAACTGTAGAACCATGATCCTTACTCACTCCTAATAAATGCCCTGTTTTGAAAACCCGCCTGACATCAAACTTCCAATTCTTAATACCGTCTGACTTTCCCTCTCTTCCTCAGACCCACTGCCACAGTTTTGCAAGGTGGCATTCTCCCTTGCCTCGGCGAGCAATAAGCTCAGCTTTGTCTTATCAAGGGGTTGTGTTAGTGATCTTTGTGGAGACAGCTTCTGATGGGTGTCACAATCACTTTCAAGGAGACGTCAAAATGCAGAGACTTCGACAGATGAGAAATAAATGAATTTGCAAATGACTGCAAAACTGCCTTTTTTTAAATTTATTTATTTATTTATTTATTTATGGCTGTGTTAGGTCTTCGTTTCTGTGCGAGGGCCTTCTCCAGTTGCGGCAAGCGGGGCCCACTCCTCATCGCGGCGCGCGGGCCTCTCACCATCGCGGCCTCTCTTGCTGCGGAGCACAGGCTCCAGACGCGCAGGCTCAGCAATTGTGGCTCACGGGCCCAGCCGCTCCGCGGCACGTGGGATCTTCCCAGACCAGGGCTCGAACCCGTGTCCCCTGCATTGGCAGGCGGATTCTCAACCACTGCGCCACCAGGGAAGCCCCAAAACTGCCTTTTTTAAAGGGAGGGGGCAGGTTATCCCTCCAGCAGACAATTTATTTGCATGTCTGTAGACAAAAATTACTTGCATTACTCTCAGTTATCTACAATTTACAGAGCCATAAAAATTCTCAAAGGCAATGAAAGTGGCAGATTCCTCCATAGAATCAAAATCAGATGCCCCAAAAGATGTGCTCTGGACAATGCATAGTTTTCTACTGAAGCACAAATTCTTCCCTAAACTACTAGGTGCTGGGTATCTGGGACGGTTCTCAGGCATTTCCCAGACAGCGCCTTTAATCTTCAGCGCACCCTACAGAATGAATACTATAATTTCCTTCTTGCAAGTGAGGAAACTGAGGCTCAGTGAGGTTTTTCAGAAGCCACAAGAGTGCTCAAATAGCATGGGCAACATATATTCGGTTAGCAAAAATGTCATATAGCGAGAGGAAAAATTGCACAAGTCTTTGAATGGTGGAGAGAAAGGGATTAATGAGTATTATAAGAAATGCTGGGCGTTCCCCAGTGCTTTGAGTTCTTTAATTTTCTAGGGGTCTGCCCCTTTCATTGTCTTTGATCTGTTTCATGACTTTGTAAGTTGAAAAAAACCCGTAGTTATATAAATGATTCTTGTCCACATTCAATGCAAATGAACGTCTGGTGGAGGAAGCCAGTCTTGCATGTCTTAACAAATGCACTTCAGCTTTTCTGAAATGCAATCAGCACTTCTGATTGCCTACATGTGTGTCTGCTGTTTGACGTCTCCTTTGAACCAATTTAATACCTTAGGGTTCCGTCATTACTTGATGAATACAATAGAATCTTTGATGCGTGTTTATCTTATATTTGCATGAGAGTCGTGATTTCTATCTTTTCAAAAAATATCTTTTAACAGTTGGAAAAGAGTTTAGTCTTTCATTAGCTGGCTTTGGGGGCACTTAATGTTTCAGGCCATAGAGAAGGTTAGCAGGTCATCTAAGGCTCGCCCTGCTCTGAAATTATTAGATTTTATGACTACATACCTGAATTCCCAGAGTTGCAGGGTAAGCCTTCTATTGTTTTCTTTCCAGAGTTATCTGATGGCGCAGGCCGTCTGTTAAATACAGTCTGCGCAATTAGGCCTAGCTAATGTCTTCCTGACTAAAGCGCCAGCACAAATATCTCACAGCAACAAGTGATTGAGAATAAATAGGGGTCAGTGAATGGGGATTCACTAGGTGTTATCATGGAAACAGGGGTGACTGTATGGATAATAAATGTGACTTCTCTCCCAAGATGTCTGAATTTCAGATACAATTAACTTTAACCGTTTGAGTCCTTGGAAGTTTCACAGATATCACGATGACTCTCTGACCCATCTAGATCCTCACATGTCACCCTAGGGGTCTTTGAATACTTGGAACCCTTGCTTTGGTGTCTTGAGCCTTGTGTCATTAATTACTCAGTATAATGTATCGCAGTTGGAATTCTCACATTCAAAGCATCAAAAAATGCAGATGTATTCAGAGTTTTAGTCATGGCCCTCTTTGCTGCAAGTGATGGAAAACACAACTCAAGATAGTTTAGGCAAAAAAAAAAAAAAAAAAAACTTTGTTGGGTGACATGGCAACTGCCCTTAGGCAAGGTGAGTTCAGGTATAGCTAGATCTAGCAGCTTCAAAAAATGTCATCAAGACCTGGTCTTCCTTTTTCTCTTGGTTCTTCTTCCTCTGGGTTCACTTCATTGTCAGAATCCTTCCCCTCTGATGGCATCAGGACACACCTGGCTTTCAACCTCCTTTCCCCAAGACCAGCGGAAAAGGGTTCAGCTCTCATCAACTCTGTTCTGGTTGCTCAAACCAAAGTCTCAGGATCAGCTCTAATTGGTCTGATACCATGGATTGGATCACAGGCCCGTCTCTGATCATCATGCCAGTCACAGTGTCCAGGAGGCTGTGATTTTTTTTTTAATGTAGTTTTTTTTTTAATATAAATCTGATTCTTTTTTTAAAAATTAATTAATTAATTTATTTATTTTTGGCTGTGTTGGGTCTTCGTTTCTGTGCGAGGGCTTTCTCTAGTTGCGGCAAGCGGGGGCCACTCTTCATCGTGGCGCGCGGGCCTCTCACTATTGTGGCCTCTCTTGTTGCGGAGCACGGGCTCTAGAGCGCAGGCTCAGTAGTTGTGGCTCACGGGCCTAGTTGCTCCGCGGCATGTGGGATCTTCCCAGACCAGGGCTCGAACCCGTGTCCCCTGCATTGGCAGGCAGATTCTCAACCACTGCGCCACCAGGGAAGCCCAGGGTGTGACATTTTGATTAGTAAGGTTTATGTCACTGTCCAAGCTTACAGCCAGCGGTGGACATCCAGTTCACGTCCCACCCAAATCACAAAGCGTGCGAGTGGGGTGAGAGATTTCCTGATTTCCCTAGAGGAAAATCAGGAAATCTAGCTATTGGAAGCCCAAACCACCACACAGGAAGAGTAATTACATGTTTCCTGAAGCCCTCAGTTTAAGATCCTTGTCAAGTGGCAGTACTTTCTGAGGACTCTCTGCAGAACAGCTGTGTTGCTAATTGGTATCTAAAAACATCCAATCATTCTATCAATAAACACTCACGGAGCAGTGACTATGAGACTGGCTGTAAACTAGATATCGAGGATACGGAAATAAAAACCACAGTCACTGCTATCAGGGAGAGCGTGACATTATTGCCATTTTATTGTCAGAGTCTTTGGTTGTTAGACAATCTGCCGAGAGTAGAAACCAGCACTGAGCCGCACTATGGCATCACTCCCCTGGGTGATCAGCCAGCTACCTGGTGGCAAGTTGGTTACATTGGACTTCTTCCATCACGGAAGGGGCTGCATTTGTCCATACTGGAATAGACACTCTGTATACAAACTTTTCTTCCCTGTACATAGCACTTCTGCCAAAACTACCATCTGTGGGCTCGCAGAATGCCTTATCCACCATCTTTGTATTCCACACAGCATTGTTTGGGATCAAGAAACTCATTTCACAGCAAAAGAAGTGGGGCCCATGCTCGTGGAATTCACTGGTCTTACCACGTTCGCCACCATCCTGAAGCAGCTGGCCTGATTGAACAGTGGAATGGTCTTTTGAAGACTCAGTTACAGCACCAGCTAGGTGGCAGAACCTCGCAGCGTTGGGGTGAGGTTCTCCAGAAGCCAGTGTGTGCTGTGAATCAGCGTCCCATATATATTTCTGTGATAGCCAGGATTCACAGATTTGGGAATCAGGGGGCAAAAATTGGAGTGGCACCTCTCACTGTTACCCTTAGTGACCCGCTTGCAAAATTTAGCTTCCTGTTCTTGTGACTTTATGCCCTGCTGGCTTAGAGGTCACAGTTCCAGAGGGAGGAATGTTTCCACCAGGAGACACAACAATGATTCATTGAACTGGAAGTTAAGACAGCTGCCAGGCGGCTTCGGGCTCCTCATGCCTCTTTAATCAGGCAAGGAAGGGAGTTACTTTGCTGGCTGGGGTGATGGATCCTGATGGCCAAGGGGCTATTGGTCTGCTACTGCACAGTGGAGGGGAGGAAGGGTATATCTGGAATACAGGGGATCCCTGAAGGTGTCTCTTAGTATTACCATGCCCTGTGACTAAGGTCAATGGAAAACTACAGCAACCCGATCCAGGCAGGACTTCTAATGACTCAAACTCTTTAGGAGTGAAGTTTTGGGTTGAAGAACCACGACCAGCCGAGGTGTTTGCTGAGGGCAAAGGGAATACAGAATGGATAGTAGAAGAAGGTGGTTATAAATGCCAGCTAAGACCACATGACCAGTTACAGAAACAAGAACTGTGATTGTCATGAGTATTTCCTCCTTATTTTGTTATGAATACATTTGTGTCTATATACATATATTAAGCAAATATTTTTATTTTCTTTCCTTTCGTATTCCCTTATCATGTCACATAAGATGTATTGACTTTATGCCATGGTATTTAAGTATTGTTAACTTTACATCATAGTCCTTAAGTTATAGGAGATCAAGCAGAGAAGTAGACATCACTCAAGGATGCATCTTCTCTTCTGGGGAAGGAGTTAGTGCATTTTCAGTTGTTAGGTGGAATTATGACCTTGTTAATGTCTTTATTTGGAGATGAAGTATGGTTTAAGGAGATGCACATAGGTGTCAAGTTGACAAGGGGTGGATTTGTGATGGTTAATTTTATGTGTCAACTTGACTGGGCTAAGGGATGCCCAGCTAGCTGGTAGAACATTATTTCTGGATGTGTCTGTGAGGGTGTTTCTGGAAGAGATTGGCATTTGATTCAGTAGACTGAGTAAAGAGATCTGTCCTTACCAATGTGGGTGGGCATCATCTAACTTGTTAGGGCCCTGAATGGAACAAAACGGTGAAGAAAGAGCTAACTCTGTCTCTCTCTTCTTGAGCTGGGATGTCCATCTTCTCCTGTCCTTGGACATCGGAGCTCCTGGTTCTCAGGCCTTCAGACTCTGGCATTTATACCAGCGGCCCCCCAGTTCTCAGGGCTCTGGGTTTGGACTAAATTATACCATCACCTTTCCTCATTCTTCAGCTTGCAGGTAGCAGACTGTGTGACTTCCCGACCTCCAAAACTGTGAGCCAACTCCTATGATAAATGTCCTCTTATCTCTCTCTCTCTCTCTCTATCCTGTTGGGTCGGTTTCTCTGGAGAACCCTGACTAATACAGGTGGATAAAATGTGGGATTAAATCAGGGACATGTTGAGTTTAGGTTCCTCTGAGATGTAAAGTTGGCAGTTACAGGTATTAGTCTGGAACTCAGAGAGAGGCCAGTGAGCTTAGATACACATTTGGGTGCTGTGTTAATTTTTGAGGGCTGCCATAACAAATTACCATGAACTTGGCATCTTAAACAACAGAAATTTATTCTCTCTCTGTTCTGGAGGCCAGAAGTCCAAAATCAAGGTGTTGGCAGAGGTGGTTCCCTCTGGAGGCTCCAAGGGAGAATCCATGCCTCTCTTCCAGCATCTGGTGGCTGCTGGCAATTCTTGGCTTGGGGCTGCATAACTCCAATGTCTGTTTTCACGTGATCTTTCCTTCTGTGTGTTGCTGTACCTCTCCTTTTCTCTTTAAGATCACTCACCATTGGATTTAGGGTCCAACTGAAATCTAGGATGATCTTATCTGGAGACCCTTAACTTGATTACAGCTGCAAAGAGCCTATTTCCAAATAAGGTCACATTCACAAGTACCAGGTAGGACTCAAACATGTCTTTTTGGGACCACTGTTCAGTCTTCTACAGGTGCTGTCAATTTAGAGGTTCTATCCAAACCCTGGAGCATGCATGCAGTTACCTCAAGAGAACACAGAGGAAAAGAAAAGAAGGCCCAGAGCACAGTCTTAAAGAACTCCATCATGCAATGGTTGGGTAGAAGTGGATGAGCCTACAAAGTAGAATAAGAAGAAGAGGCCAGAGTGTGGTGGAAGGAACACTAGGAAGAGGAAGTCAGGGGAAGAGTGCATTTCTAGATGGAGGGAGAGAGCAGTGCTTACAAATGATCACCAAAGAAGTAACATTGCTGAAAGGAATATTCATTATTGGCCTTTAATGTTACTGATCTAGGGCTAATGTTATAAATTTATCTTAGTTTTTCTCGATTAAACTTTAACCAGAACTCCAAGTGGAATGTTAACTTTAGAGAAAGTTCAGTCAGACAAATACATATATGTTGACCTAGAAATTTTCTGGGCTCTTTCCTTTCCTTTTTGGTGGAGACAATCTCAATAGCTTATCACCTGTATCTTTCCAACTAAGATTTAATATTTACGGAGTAACAGTTTATCCTTCATCTTTGCAGTGAACTAAAATACAGTCCTGGATCTTGACTTGCAGCTGCATCTTAGAAACAACCCCCTTCTTTTGATGCCTTTGTGGCAGAATGATGTTACCATGAAGGAGATACATTTAAAAATATATAGAAAAGGCCACAAATATCTAGCAATATCAGTGGACTCAGAAATAGATTTAACAGTATGTTTCTTTTAAGATAGCAGGCGAGGCAAAAGGCTTTAGCAAAAAATACCCTGTTGTATTTACCAAATGAAATTTCTGGTTGCCTAGTGGATTGAAAACTGTTCCTAGCTTTGCGAGAGTCTCTTTCTCTTTACAGGTATGTTGGTACTTTCTGCCTTTCCCTGAAGGCTTTTCCTGGATGTGGAGGGACCTGATGAGGGTGAGGTACATTCTGGTTGGAGCATTGATGGGGACTGGGGTATAGATGGCATGAATGAGGGACAAAATCTGTCTGACAGTGTTTGTGTAGGGACTGAAAAGGACAAAGTTGGGAGAGTTGGGTCAGATTATGGAGAACCTTGAGTATCAAGGTGAGGACCCCCCAGTGGAATCAGTGGACTCTGTCCCAGAACAAAAACTCCTTTCTCCACTTCTGTAGCTGTGATTTATCCTTGGTTTTCAGTGCAAGTGCGGCAATCCAGGATGTAGTTATCTGTGTTCTCTGTGGGCTAATTTGGGAGGTTCTCTGGATTGAGGTCAGATTTTCATAAATCAACCTGGAATTCCTTGGCTAGGATGTGGGCAGAGTAGCTCAGGTAAAGGGCGGCTAGATCAGAGATCTCCTGTTGTTGCAGGCACCGTGGAGTCCACACCCAGCATCCATGGACCTCGTACCACACAGGAGGACCTGGATCAAATGGGTCACAAGGGTGGGGTCCACTGGAGCCTAATCAGTAGTGATCAGAGGGGTCATGCTCATCCTCTGTGTATTTTTGTTTCTCCCCTTCTTTCAGCTCTGGGAAGCTCTAGAGAGATGTGTTCCTTCTGTTTTTATTAAGTTCCTCTGGTTTGGGGAGTGAAAGAGAAGGGGAACAGGGAGGGAGTTACAGAGGAGATGGCCTCCAAGGCTGGGATTTATAAGAACATCCTTCCAGTGGATGATGTCTGCATGAGATGGACGGATGGTTTCAATTCCACTCTGGCAAGGCGGGCCGGTCCACATTGCCAGCACATCGCTCTCTTTCAAGTCTCACACTGATTCGAGAGTTTGTAGACAACTTTTTACTTTGGGTCTCTGCCAGCTGTCCTGAAGGAACAACTCCCCTTGGCTTCACATCTTCTCTCTCACCCCCACTACTCCCAACCAAAGTTAGAGGATAATAATTGTTTTATTTTCTTAGCAAATAACTGCTCCTAAGGAAACCCAAGAAGGACCTAAGCCAGTGTAGTCTTTTCACATCTTTGTGACTTTCTTCCTTTTGATCACAGAAGCATGGCACCCTTAGATTGGTACCACTCTGGAGATTGTCCAGGGCAAGAGGGTCACTGCACACACAGATGTCCGGCCGGGAGGAATGGATTTTTCGTTTTTGTTGTGTTTTTAAACTGCTCACCCGGTTTAGATTTTTCATACTTAATGTGCCACCACATTTCCTGATATATCAGTGAAAGAGAAAAAAACACCCATATCTCTATTTCATCCCTCTTATTCTCCAAAATGCTTTTCGTTTATTAAAAAGTTAAGATCCAACTTACCTGTCTGCAGATCATCCAAACCATTGGCCTTTCCTCTGTCTTCCCCCTGCTCTTTCTTACACAAAGATGGTTCACTGTGCTCCAGCCCCATCTGGGGTGGAAAGGAAGGGAAAGTGGTAGCGGGTCTGTCCCTACGTCAACGTTCTCGACCAGCTGCCAGGATCTGTATAGAATGCAGTTCTGATCATAGAACCTGTGAGCTTAAAACAAAGCTCGGCAACTTTTTATGTAAAGGGTCAAATAGTAAATATTTTAGGCTTTGCAGGCTCTGTGATGTCTGTTACAACCACTCAGCTCTGCCATCGTAGTGTGAAAGGAGCCACAGAAACTATGTAAATGAACGGCTGTGGCTAATGTTCCAATAAAAATGTATTTACCAAAACAGGTGGGGAGCCAGATAGGGCTCAGGGCTGTAGTTTGCTAACCCGTAACTTAAAATGCTTTATTGTTTTGCCCGTGCCTTTAGATTGAACCCCAAACTCCTACCCAGGGTGTCGGGCCAGCATGCTTTGGCCCTACCACTTCTAGTGCCTTCCTCCCTCACACAGGGTATTCCAGCCATGCTGGTTTCGCTTCTGTTCCTCAAACTTGCCTTGCTCCCTCCAACCTCGGGGAATTCAGACAAGTTGTTCCTTCTGCTGTAAACCATCTTCCATTCCCCTCTCTTCTCCTGCACACATTTACATCCAGCTTATCCCCAGGATCTCCGTTTAATCTTCTCTTCCTCAAGCAAGTCTCCCTTAATCCCTGTATAAATGAGGACTCTGGAGAGCCAATGACAGAAATTAAATTTGATTAAACTGAGGCATTAAAAACAAAGGATTTCTTTGGCTGAAGTAAATAAACTCTGGATCAGGCTAAGAGGAACTGAGCTTGGGGATGAATAAAATCAGAGCTGCGATCAGTGACATAGTTGATACAGAATGTACTCATCTTGCGGTAGAAAGTCAGAGATGTCTCCTAAATCTAGTGGCCTCAACTGACTACAACATAGCTGAGAAACTAGAAGCAGCAAGGGCCTTGGCGCATCAAAAAGGATGTCATGAAAACAAACAAAGACAGCCTTTCATTGGGCTCGTTGGAGAGCTCCCCAGAGCCTAAATCAGAGCCCATTGATTTGCAGTTCAGTCACATCATAACAAGTTTATTTATTAACTTTCCCAGCCTATCGCAGATTAGAAACAGCTTTTAAAAAAATTATTTTATCAGGGTGAGGAGGAACTGCCAGAAGCCAACTAGGAGTGGCAGTTAAGTGACAAGGAAGGTAGAGAAGGAAACTTTCAGGATGCAAAGGAGACTGGGACCATTTGGTGATTGAGAAAGTACTTACATCCTTTAGTAGGTACTGAGGGCATCAGTGCTGTCTAATAATATCTAATAACAAAATGTATATAATGCTTATTGTACGCTAGGACCTGTTCTAAGCACTCTGTGGCAATTATTTAATCTTGCAATAACCCTTGCAATGCTACCATCATCGCTAGTTTATAGATTATATTAGTTTTCTATTACTGTGTAGCCAAACGTAGTGGTTTCAGGCAACCAACATTTTTCTCCCAGTTTTTTTGGATCAAGCATCCAGGTGTAGATTAGCTGTTCCTTGGGCTCAGGGTCTCTGATATCAAAGTTTGCAATCAAGGGGTCATACAGGGCTGCAGTGATCTCAAGGTTAGACTTGGGGAGGACTCACTTCCGAGCTAAGTTGCCCGGCTGTTGGCCGGATTCAGTTCCTGCAGCTGCTGAACTCATGGTCTCAGTTCCTTGCTGGCTGTTGACTGACCAGAATTCCCTGCCACGTGGATCTTTCCACAGGTCAGCTCCCAACATGGCAACTTGCTTCATCAAAGAGAGCAAGTGAGGAGCGTTAGAAAGAGACTGTGGGCAATATGAAGTCCTTACCTAATCTTTGGAATGACTTCCTATCACTCTTGCTGTGTTCTATTTACTAGATCCAGCCACACCCAAGGTGGGGAGGGATTACACAGCATGTGGAAACCAGGACATAGGAGCCACTGGGAACATACCACTAGCTGCCACGTAGATGGAGAAACCAAGGTGCCAAAACGTCGTGGACCTGGCCTAAGATCACAGTTAATAAACCAGAGAACCCGGAAATTAGATTTGGGACTTGTGCTTTTAACCACCTAGCTACACTGGGCAATTAGATTTGTATAGTCTACTGGGTGATTCTAATATGTAGCTGAGATTGTGAATCACTAGCACTTCTCAACCTTTAATGTGCACATAAATCATCTGTGTTAAAAATGCTAGTTCTGGTTAAAATGCTGATTCTGGTTCGGTGGGTCGGGGTGGGGCTTGAGATTCTGAATTTCTAACGAATTCTGGGTGATGCTTCTGTTGCTGGTCCACGGACCACACTTTGAGTAGCAAGGGCTTAAAGGAACAACTCTGGATTGACAGTCGGGCAGTTGTTTTTCCACTTGCGATTCTTCTTCGAATTCGTGGTAGAGTGGATCAGTCGTTTGATCTTTCTTCTTTTTAAAAATCTTGTATTCATTTTTTCATGTATTCATTCATTCATTCTTTCATTCACATTCAGTATTCAACAGCTGATCATCCAGTAATAGCCAATACTAATTTTGAAACCCTTTGTTTTATTCTGGTTATAAAAGTAATAGCGATTTTCAGGTTTGGTTGAGATGTTACTTCCTATGGAAAACCTTCTTTTACTTCTAAAGACTATCTTCAGATGTGTTTACACAATACCTTTTGCTTTTTCATCACTGCACGTATCATATTGCACTACAATAGCTCATGGCCACTGAGACCCCATTTGATGGTTTTATGTGAATTCAAAAAGGCATCCCTTTCCCAAGACTCTGTACTTTCATCTGCAGGAAACTCAACTAAATATCCAGGTCTGTGAAGTAGATGATGGTGATGATGACCTTGAAGTTGTACACTGCACCTTGCCTTTGTCCTTGTCTGTCTTCCACACTGGATATCAGTTCTGGGGCAGGGACTGTGTCTATTTTACTTTTCTATCCTCCAGGGCCTAGCACAATGCCTAATATGCGGTATGCATGCAAAATATATTTGCTGAATGAACAAATGTTCATTGTAGAAAATAGTGAAAAGCAAAAAATAAAAAATAGAGTGCCATCCTAATTACAGAGAGGGAACCTTTGCCAATGCTTTGTTTTTACTTCCTCTAGTCTTTTTTTCCATTCGTGAGTGTTGTGTCATCCACATCTACATTTGCATCTAAATATGTAACTTTTCCTCTCCTTCTTTTGAATGAGAACAGCCAGCATTTACTGACACTGTGCTAAGTGCTTGGAAAGATCCACTGTAATAAGCCCTACTTCTTGTCACGAAGCTCCTGGGAACTTACAGTCTAGGGATAAGTTGGAACCAATGCTAACAAGGCACAGCTGTCATGAGGCTCAGTGTTTTGGGATTTTGCCTGACCTCTTCAGTATGAGGTGGGGACAGCAGCTGGTCCTAGCCCTGCCAGGAAGTGTGGGACAGACCTCCGGGACCTGACCTGGGGGCCGCCCTTACTGACAACCTCTGACAGCCAATACGGTTCTCCGCTTTATAAGAGCAATTCTTTTCTTAAAATCCCTCATCATAGGGCAGATCAACTGAAGTTGAAAAACACTATTACTTTCAGTCCTCAAATTGACTTCCATTCTGCTAAAAAACCAAAACAAAGACAAAAAAGCAACCGCCAAAATCCCATTAAAATTACTTCAAATGAAATTACTTCATTTGTTAACTTAGCCTAACAAAGCATTGCCCTTCCTCAGTTACTCCACATAATACGGCTGTTTACTTGCTTTCATTAATCCATTACACAAAGCACAATGAAGACTTTAAGATTTTGCTCTTGAATTACAATTATGATGCTAAATTTTTAAACAATTCAATCTTTAGAGCAAACAAATAAACCCAAACAGAGCAGTAGTGACAAAAGAAACAAACCGATTAAAGCAAAGAGTTACACTACACTCTCTGAAGAGGTTGATATCACCAGGCATAAGGAACAAGACTGTATCCTTCGTAAATGAGCAAAGCATCAGGATTCTGAGAGGGACAGTTGGTGAAACAGGTGCTAACTGTACAGTTGCAGAAAACGACCCCATGGTCACTCTTGACTCAGGCATTCAGCTGTCTGTAAGGTGAGCAAAAGGCAAATGGATCTTCCAAAATGCAAAGATTTTAGTAGATGAAAGAGGTCTACTACCAAAAACTGGGTTGATAAAATGAATCAAATTTTCCCTGTGTGTAATTCTACCCCTGTTGTACCAAAGGCTCCCCAGTGTAACAGGAACTGGGAGATTAGCTACTCTCCCTTTGATTCTCCTACCTCCAGATTTATTTCTCCTTGTCTTCTCCATCTCAGTAAACGAGAGCACCTTGCATCTAGTTACCTAAACTAAAAACCTGGGTATCATCTTTATGATGGTCAATTTTATGTGTCAACTTGACTGGGCCATAGGATGCCCAGATATCTGTAAACATTCTTTCTGGGTGTTTCTGTGAGGGTGTTTCCGGAAGAGATTAGCATTTGAATTGGTGGGCTCAGTGAAGTGGAAGGCCCTCCCCAATGTGGGGAGCACTCATCCAATCCGCGGAGGGCCTGAATAGAACAAAATGTGGAGGAAAGTTGCATTTGCTGTCTGCCTGATTGCTTTAGCTGGGCCGTTTACCTTCTCCTGCCCTTGGTACCGCTGTTTCTTAGGCCTTTGGACTTGGACTGAAATCTATACCGTTGCTTCTCCAGCTCTCAGGCCTTCAAAATACACCACCAACTTTCCTGGATCTCCAGCTTGCAGATGGCAGATTGTGGGGTTTCTCCACCTCCATAATTGCATGAACCAATACCTTATAATAAATCTCTTTCTATATATCTGTTTATATCTAGCCATCTACATATCTATGTCTATATCTACCCTGTTGGTTCTGTTTCTCAGGAGAACTTTGACTAATACAATCTCAATTCCTTCCTTTCCCTAATCCCCCGTATCCAATTCATCAACTAGTCCTAATAATTCTACCCAATATAGATCTTGAATCTACCCCATTTATCTCCACCAGCAGATTGCAGGCTGGGCTGAAGGAAAACGGTACCAGAATGTGGCTCCCTTTTTAATGTTCACCACTGTGCACCACAAAGGCAGAACTCAAAGACAGCTTCTCATTACCACAAGCTCCACTGGACAACCCCAAGGTTTTATTCTACCCCCAGTAGGAAGGGATTTCCATTGGGATTCTGAAGAAGGTAAAGGACTTTCTAATTCTAGCTTTTGCCAGAAAGTAGCAGAATGAGAAAGTGAGACAAGGTCACATCCATCTTGAGTGGTTCGGAGGTAATAGCAGAATGACTGGGGTGTATGTATGGGGAGACCCAGATACTCCATCCTTTTCCTGTCACTTATCTCTAGATTATCCCATGTGGGAGCATTTAGAGCCAGGCAGAACAATGTGAGGAAATTTGTACAGAGTGTTAATCTCTGTACTTTACCGAATAATTGGTAAACCCCAGGGGGCTGGCCCAGCCTCTGCTCTGACCAGGAATGGTGTTTGGAAGCAGGGAGGAAAGATCTTCAGTGGTCCCACTTGCCTCCCTTGGTAGTAAAGTCCTAAAGCTCTCATGCTACCTGTGCTTGAGCCAGGGGCCAGGGTCAGGGCTGCTCAGTGGCCAACTCAAGCTTGAACGGTGTTGCTGGGATGCTTTTGTGCAGCCAGGAATCATGTGGTTTCCTTCAAGACCTTTTTTGGACCCCCTTTGGGCCTTCTCTGTGTATGGTGTAAAAGTATACTTTCAAAAGGCTAAAAAAGCATTATTCTAAAAACCTAAAAAGTACTCATGCAAACATAAAAGGAATACATGTCAAAGATTTTATTCCATGCATTAATTAATTAGAGAATCAGTAATATGTTGAAACCTGTCCAAAGAGCATTTTAGAAGCTAGGGCTATACACATACATACATTAATTATATATAATATATAATATTAATTATATATATATTATGTGTATAATTATATGTAGTTATATACATATGGGCAATTATATAGTTTTATATAATATATTATATAATATAACTATGTATTACATTATATGTAATTGTATATATAGCTAATTTAATAGATTGCTGGGTTTAAGTCCAACAGGGTCATATGTCATAATCTATGGGGTATCTGCTCCCCCAGACTTAAATATTTGCATCTTTACCAGACAAAATTCTACAAGTCAACCTCTGCCCTTACAGAGTTGTAAAATAGCCCAGGAAATAGAAACTCAAGACCAGCACTGTCCTGAAAGAGTGCTCAATAATCTCTTTTGTCTATTTCCAGCAATCAGATAATTTTTCTGATAATGGATTCTGATGAAAGCTCCCTGCTCAGGGTAATTTGATGGTAGTTGAAAGGGACCCGTACCAAAGTTTATCCTGACAGCCTGCTGTGGCATCCCATTCTTCTCTGTGAAGATTTCAAGCCTGTACTATGTGCAATATAATAGTTAATATTTATTAAGCACCTACTCTGTGCCAAACACGCTGCTAAGTGCTTTATATGGATAACCTTGTTTAATCCTCACAATAAATCAATTATTCTTTTTTAAAAAAATTTAATTTTATATTGGAGTATAGTTGATTTACAATGTTGTGTTAGTTTCAGGGGTACAAGCAAAGTGATTTAGTTATACATATACATATATACATTCTTTTTCAGATTCTTTTCCCATATAGGTTATTACAGAGTATTGAGTAGAGTTCCCTGTGCTATATAGTAGGTCCTTATTGGTTATCTATTTTATATATAGTAGTGTGTATCTGTTAATCCCAAACTCCTAATTTATCCCTCCCCCCCACCTTTCCCCTTTGGTAACCACAAGTTTGTTTTCTATGTCTGTGAGTCTATTTCTGTTTTGTAAATAAGTTCATTTGTATCATTTTTTAAGATTCCACATATAAGTGATATCATATGATATTTGTCTTTGACTTACTTCACTTAGTATGATAACCTCTAGGTCCATCCATGTTGCTGCAAATGGCATTATTTCATTCTTTTTTATGGCTGAGTAATATTCCATTGTGTATATGTACCACATCTTCTTTATCCAGTCATCTGTTGATGGACATTTAGGTTGCTTCCATGTCATGGCTATTGTAAATAGTGCTGCAATAAACATTGGGGTGTGGGTATCTTTTCAAATTATGGTTTTCTGTGGATATCTGCCTGGGAGTGGGATTGCTGGATCATATGGTAGCTCTATTTTTAGTTTTTTAAGAATCCTCCATACTGTTCTCCATAGTGGCTGCACCAGTTTACATTCCCACCAACAGTGTAGGAGGGTCCTCTTTTCTCCACACTCTCTTCAGCAGCAAATCAATTTTTCTTATCTCTAGTTTGCAGATGAGAAAATGGAGGCTTAAAGAAATTCAATAATTTGCCCCAGGTCAAGAGCCATCCAGGAGACGGTGGATCCAGGATTTGCAGGCATGCAGTCTGACTCATGAACTGCAAAATTTGTGCTAGACAATGTGTGTTACAGAGATTAATTACACACTGTCCCTGCTCAAAGTTGTCTTGGAAAGGTTAATTTCCTACCAAGACAAAGCCTCATATTTTACCTGCAAAATGAGATAATACTCATGCTGTCACCAAGCTTACTGTGAGGACAAATGAGATTATGTGGAAGCACTTTATAAATGCAGGTCAACGTTATTGCTAAGGAGCTTGAAAGTCTCATTATCAGAGTCATCCTTTGGCTCTGGGTAGCATGGGAATTTCCTCAGGGAAGATGGAATTTAGGTTTTGGATGAGCTGAGTCAACAATGAGCTCTTTTTGGTGACCACCAGGGCTGGGACTTGGGTGGTACAAAATTTAAAGGGGCGCCAAGATGGGACTTCTCTGGTGGTCCAGTGGTTAAGGCTCTGCAGTTCCACTGCAGGGGGCACGGGTTTGATCCCTGGTCGGGGAACAGACCCTGCATGCTGCGTGGCACGGCCAAAAAAAAAATAATAATAATAAATAAATAAATAAATAAATAAATGTAATTATAGAAAAGGGGGGGGCACCAAGAAGCTCAGTCATCAAGATAAAAACATCTTTGTACAATGTTAAAAAGAAATAAAAATTAATGCAAAAAAATTCATGATGAACAAAATATCAAAAATGTGAACAAAATATCAAAAATGTAAACAAAGACAGGATCAGTATTACCAACTTTTTCCCTTGGGCTTCAGTACGGCTCAGCTTGACGCATGCTACTAGCCTATTTCCTGAAGGAGTTCACCAAAAGACAGTATTTGATGTGTACTCCCAGTCTTGTGTTGGAATATTTACTGCTCTTACATATGGATATTGGGTCTGCCAGATCTTTTTTTTTTTTTTTTTTTTTAAACATCTTTATTGAAGTATAATTGTTTTACAATGGTGTGTTAGCTTCTGCTTTATAACAAAGTGAATCAGTTATACATATACATATGTTCCCATATCTCTTCCTTCTTGCATCTCCCTCCCTCCCACCCTCCCTATCCCACCCCTCTAGGTGGTCACAAAGCACCGAGCTGATCTCCCTGTGCTATGCGGCTGCTTCCCACTAGCTATCTACTTTACATTTGGTAGTGTATATATGTCCATGACACTCTCTCACCCTGTCACATCTCACCCCTCCCCCTCCCCATATCCTCAAGTCCATTCTCTAGTAGGTCTGTGTCTTTATTCCCATCTTGCCACTAGGTTCTTCATGACCTTTTTTTTTTTTTTTCCCCTTAGAGTCCATATATATGTGTTAGCATACTGTATTTCTTTTTCTCTTTCTGACTTACTTCACTCTGTATGACAGACTCTAACTCCATCCACCTCATTACAAATACCTCCATTTCATTTCTTTTTATGGCTGAGTAATATTCCATTGTATATATGTGCCACATCTTCTTTATCCATTCATCTGATGATGGACACCTAGGTTGCTTCCATGTCCTGGCTATTGTAAACAGAGCTGCAATGAATATTTTGGTACGTGACTCTTTCTGAATTATGGTTTTCTCAGGGTATATGCCCAGTAGTGGGATTGCTGGGTCGTATGGTAGTTCTATTTTTAGTTTTTTAAGGAACCTCCATACTGTTCTCCATAGTGGCTGTATCAATTTACATTCTCACCAACAGTGCAAGAGTGTTCCCTTTTCTCCACACCCTCTCCAGCATTTATTGTTTCTAGATTTTTTGATGATGGCCATTCTGACTGGTGTGAGATGATACCTCATTGTAGTTTTGATTTGCATTTCTCTAATGATTAATGATGTTGAGCATTCTTTCATGTGTCTGTTGGCAATCTGTATATCTTCTTTGGAGAAATGTCTATTTAGGTGTTCTGCCCATTTTTGGATTGGGTTGTTCGTTTTTTTGTTATTGAGCTGCATGAGCTGCTTGTAAATCTTGGAGATTAATCCTTTGTCCGTTGCTTCATTTGCAAATATTTTCTCCCATTCTGAGGGTTGTCTTTTGGTCTTGTTTATGGTTTCCTTTGCTGTGCAAAAGCTTTTAAGTTTCATTAGGTCCCATTTGTTTATTTGTGTTTTTATTTCCATTTCTCTAGGAGCTGGGTCAAAAAGGATCTTGCTGTGATTTATGTCATAGAGTGTTCTGCCTATGTTTTCCTCTAAGAGTTTGATAGTGTCTGGCCTTACACTTAGGTCTTTAATCCATTTTGAGTTTATTTTTGTGTATGGTGTCAGGGAGTGTTCTAATTTCATACTTTTACATGTACCTGTCCAATTTTCCCAGCACCACTTATTGAAGAGGCTGTCTTTTCTCCACTGTATATGCTTGCCTCCTTTATCAAAGATAAGGTGACCATATGTGCGTGGGCTTATCTCTGGGCTTTCTATCCTGTTCCATTGATCTATATTTCTGTTTTTGTGCCAGTACCAAACTGTCTTGATTACTGTAGCTTTGTAATATAGTCTGAAGTCAGGGAGCCTGATTCCTCCAGCTCCATTTTTCATTCTCAAGATTGCTTTGGCTATTCGGGGTCTTTTGTGTTTCCATACAAATTGTGAAATTTTTTGTTCTAGTTCTGTGAAAAATGCCAGTGGTAGTTTGATAGGGATTGCATTGAATCTGTAGATTGCTTTGGGTAGCAGAGTCATTTTCACAATGTTTATTCTTCCAATCCAAGAACATGGTATATCTCTCCATCTATTTGTATCATCTTTAATTTCTTTCATCAGTGTCCTATAATTTTCTGCATACAGGTCTTTTGTCTCCTTAGGTAGGTTTATTCCTAGATATTTTATTCTTTTTGTTGCAATGGTAAACGGGAGTGTTTTCTTAATTTCACTTTCAGATTTTTCATCATTAGTATACAGGAATGCAAGAGATTTCTGTGCATTAATTTTGTATCCTGCTACTTTACCAAATTCATTGATTAGCTCTAGTAGTTTTCTGGTAGCATCTTTAGGATTCTCTATGTATAGTATCATGTCATCTGCAAACAGTGACAGCTTTACTTCTTCTTTTCCGATTTGGATTCCTTTTATTTCTTTTTCTTCTCTGATTGCTGTGGCTAACACTTCCAAAACTATGTTGAATAATAGTGGTGAGAGTGGGCAACCTTGTCTTGTTCCTGATCTTAGTGGAAATGGTTTCAGTTTTTCACCATTGAGGACAATGTTGGCTGTGGGTTTGTCATATACGGCCTTTATTATGTTGAGGAAAGTTCCCTCTATGCCTACTTTCTGCAGGACTTTTATCATAAATGGGTGTTGAATTTTGTCGAAAGCTTTCTCTGCATCTATTGAGATGATCATATGGTTTTTCTCCTTCAATTTGTTAATATGATATATCACGTTGATTGATTTGCATATATCGAAGAATCCTTGCATTCCTGGAATAAACCCCACTTGATCATGGTGTATAATCCTTTTAATGTGCTGTTGGATTCTGTTTGCTAGTATTTTGTTGAGGATTTTTGCATCTATATTCATCAGTGATATTGGCCTGTAGTTTTCTTTCTTTGTGACATCTTTGTCTGGTTTTGGTATCAGGGTGATGGTGGCCTCGTAGAATGAGTTGGGGAGTGTTCCTCCCTCTGCAATATTTTGGAAGAGTTTGAGAAGGATAGGTGTTAGCTCTTCTCTAAATGTTTGATAGAATTCGCCTGTGAAGCCATCTGGTCCTGGGCTTTTGTATGTTGGAAGATTTTTAATCACAGTTTCAATTTCAGTGCTTGTGATTGGTCTGTTCATATTTTCTATTTCTTCCTGGTTCAGTCTTGGCAGGTTGTGCATTTCTAAGAATCTGTCCATTTCTTCCAGGTTGTCCATTTTATTGGCATAGAGTTGCTTGTAGTAATCTCTCATGATCGTTTGTATTTCTGCAGTGTCAGTGGTTACTTCTCCTTTTTCATTTCTAATTCTATTAATTTGAGTCTTCTCCTTTTTTCTCTTGATGAGTCTGGCTAATGGTTTATCAATTTTGTTTATCTTCTCAAAGAACCAGCTTTTAGTTTCATTGATTTTTGCTATTGTTTCCTTCATTTCTTTTTCATTTATTTCTGATCTGATCTTTATGATTTCTTTCCTTCTGCTAGCTTTGGGGTTTTTTTGTTCTTCTTTCTCTAATTGCTTTAGGTGCAAGGTTAGGTTGTTTATTCGAGATGTTTCCTGTTTCTTGATGTAGGCTTGTATTGCTATAAACTTCCCTCTTAGAACTGCTTTTGCTGCATCCCATAGGTTTTGGATCGTCGTGTCTCCATTGTCATTTGTTTCTAGGTATTTTTTGATTTCCCCTTTGATTTCTTCAGTGATCACTTCGTTATTAAGTAGTGTATTGTGTAGCCTCCATGTGTTTGTATTTTTTACAGATCTTTTCCTGTAATTGATATCTAGTCTCATAGCGTTGTGGTCGGAAAAGATACTTGATATGATTTCAATTTTTTTAAATTTACCAAGGCTTGATTTGTGACCCAAGATATGATCTATCCTGGAGAATGTTCCATGAGCACTTGAGAAAAATGTGTATTCTGTTGTTTTTGGGTGGAATGTCCTATAAATATCAATTAAGTCCATCTTGTTTAATGTATCATTTAAAGCTTGTGTTTCCTTATTTATTTTCATTTTGGATGATCTGTCCATTGGTGAAAGTGGGGTGTTAAAGTCCCCTACTATGATTGTGTTACTGTCGATTTCCCCTTTTATGGCTGTTAGTATTTGCCTTATGTATTGAGGTGCTCCTATGTTGGGTGCATAAATATTTACAATTGTTATACCTTCCTCTTGGATCGATCCCTTGATCATTATATAGTGTCCTTCTTTGTCTCTTGTAATAGTCTGTATTTTAAAGTCTATTTTGTCTGATATGAGAATTGCTACTCCAGCTTTCTTTTGATTTCCATTTGCATGGAATATCTTTTTCCATCCCCTCACTTTCAGTCTGTATGTGTCTCTAGGTCTGAAGTGGGTCTCTTGTAGACAGCATATATATGGGTCTTGTTTTTGTATCCATTCAGCCAGTCTGTGTCTTTTGGTGGGAGCATTTAATCCATTTACATTTAAGGTAATTATCGATGCGTATGTTCCTATTCCCATTTTCTTAAATGTTTTGGGTTTGTTATTGTAGGTGTTTTCCTTCTCTTGTGTTTCTTGCCTAGAGAAGTTCCTTTAGCATTTGTTGTAAAGCTGGTTTGGTGGTGCTGAACTCTCTCAGCTTTTGCTTGTCTGTAAAGGTTTTAATTTCTCCATCAAATCTGAATGAGATCCTTGCTGGGTAGAGTAATCTTGGTTGTAGGTTTTTCTCCTTCATCACTTTAAGTATATCCTGCCACTCCCTTCTGGCTTGCAGAGTTTCTGCTGAAAGATCAGCTGTTATCCTTATGGGGATGCCCTTGTGTGTTATCTGTTGTTTTTCCCTTGCTGCTTTTAATATGTTTTCTTTATATTTAATTTTTGATAGTTTGATTAATATGTGTCTTGGTGTGTTTCTCCTTGGATTTATCCTGTATGGGACTCTCTGTGCTTCCAGGACTTGATTAACTATTTCCTTTCCCATATTAGGGACGTTTTCAACTATAATCTCTTCAAATATTTTCTCAGTCCCTTTCTTTTTCTCTTCTTCTTCTGGGACCCCTATAATTCGAATGTTGGTGCGTTTAATGTCCCAGAGGTCTCTGAGACTGTCCTCAGTTCTTTTCATTCTTTTTTCTTTATTCTGCTCTGCAGTAGTTATTTCCACCATTTTATCTTCCAGGTCACTTATCCGTTCTTCTGCCTCAGTTATTCTGCTATTGATCCCATCTAGAGTATTTTTAATTTCATTTATTGTGCTTTTCATCATTGCTTGGTTCCTCTTTAGTTCTTCTACGTCCTTGTTAAATGTTTCTTGCATTTTGTCTATTCTATTTCCAAGATTTTGGATCATCCTTATTATCATTATTCTGAATTCTTTTTCAGGTAGACTACCTATTTCCTCTTCATTTGTTAGGTCTGGTGTGTTTTGACCCTGCTCCTTCATCTGCTGTGTGTTTTTCTGTCTTCTCATTTTGCTTATCTTACTGTGTTTGGGGTCTCCTTTTCACAGGCTGCAGGTTCGTAGTTCCCGTTGTTTTTGGTATCTGTCCCCAGTGGCTAAGGTTGGTTCAGTGGGTTGTGTAGGTTTTCTGGTGGAGGGAACTAGTGCCTGTGTTCTGGTGGATGAGGCTGGATGTTGTCTTTCTGGTGGGCTCGTCCACGTCTGGTGGTGTGTTTTGGGGTGTCTGTGGCTTTATTATGATTTTAGGCAGCCTCTCTGTTAATGGATGGGGCTGTGTTCCTGTCTTGCTAGTTGTTTGGCATAGGGTGTCCAGCACTGTAGCTTGCTGGTCGTTGAGTGAAGCTGGGTCTTGATGTTGAGATGGAGATCTGTGAGAGATTTTCGCCGTTTGGTATTACGTGGAGCTGGGAGGTCTCTTGTGGACCAGTGTCCTGAAGTTGGCTCTCCCACCTCAGAGGCACAGCCCTGATGCCTGGCTGGAGCACCAAGAGCCTTTCATCCACACGGCTCAGAATAAAAGGGAGAAAAAATGGAAAGAAAGAAAGAAAGAGGATAAAATAAAATAAAATAAAGCAATTATAATAAAAAATAAGAAAAAAATTATTAAGAATAAATTTATTAAGAAAAAAAATTTTTTAATTTTTAAAAATAGATTTATTAATTTTTTATACTAAAAATAAGAAAAAAATTATTAAGAAAAAATTTATTAAGAAAAAAATTTTTTAATTTTTTAAAATAAAAAATATGAAAAAACTTATTAAAAATTTTTTTTTAATTTTTTAAAAATAGAAAATAAGGAAAAAATTATTAAGAAAACATTTATTAGGGAAAAAATTTTTTTAAGTTAAAAAAACAAACAAACAACAAAAAAACGGACGGACCTAACCCTAGGACTAACGGTGAGAGCAAAGGTATACAGACAAAATCTCACCCAGAAGCATACACATATACACTCACAAAAAAAGGAAACGGGGAAAAATTAATATATCCTGCTCCCAAAGTCCACCTCCTAAATTTGGGATGATTCATTGTCTATTCAGGTATTCAACAGATGCAGGCACATCAAGTTGTTTGTGGAGCTTTAATCCGCTGCTTCTGAGGCTGCTGGGAGAGATTTCCCTTTCTCTTCTTTGTTCGTACAGCTCCCGGGGTTCAGCTTTGGATTTGGACCCGCCTCTACATGTAGGTCGCCTGCGGGCGTCTGTTCCCCGCCCAGACAGAACGGGGTTAAAGGAGCAGCTGATTCGGGGGCTCTGGCTCAGTCAGGCCGGGGGGAGGGAGCGGTAAGGAGGAGGCGGGGCGAGCCTGCGGCGGCAGAAGCCGGCGTGACGTTGCAGCAGCCTGAGGCGCGCCGTGAGCTCTCCCGGGGAAGTTGTCCCCGGATTACGGGAGCCTGGCCGTGGCGGCCTGCACAGGCTCCCGGGAGGGGCGGTGTGGAGAATGACCTGTGCTCGCCCACAGGCTTTTTGGTGGCGGCAGCAGCAGCCTCAGCGTCTCATGCCCGTCTCTAGGGTCCGCGCTGATAACCGCGGCTCGCGCCCGTCTCTGGGGTCCACGCTGATAGCCGCGGCTCGCGCCCGTCTCTGGAGTTCGTTTAAGCGGCGCTCTGAATCCCCTCTCCTTGCACGCCGCGAAACAAAGAGGCAAGAAAAAGTCTCTTGCCTCTTCGGCAGCTGCAGACTTTTTCTCGGGCTCCCTCCTGGCTAGCTGTGGTGCGCCAGCCCCTTCAGGCTGTGTTCACGCAGCCAACCCCAGTCCTCTCCCTGGGATCCAACCGAAGCCCGCGCCTCAGCTCCCAGCCCCCGCCCGCCCCGGCGGGTGAGCAGACAAGCCTCTCGGGCTGGTGAGTGCTGCTCGGCGCTGAGCCTCTGTGCGAGAATCTCTCCGTTTTTCCCTCTGCGTCCCTGTTGCTGTGGGATCCGTGCTGATAGCCGCGGCTCGCGCCTGTCTCTGGAGCTCGTTTAGGCGGCGCTCTGAATCCCCTCTCCTTGCGCGCCGCGAAACAAAGGCAAGAAAAAGTCTCTTGCCTCTTCGGCAGCTGCAGACTTTTTCCCGGACTCCCTCCCGGCTAGCACCGAAGCCCGCGCCTCAGCTCCCAGCCCCCGCCCGCCCCGGCGGCTGAGCAGACAAGCCTCTCGGGCTGGTGAGTGCTGGTCGGCACCGATTCTCTGTGCGGGAATCTCTCCGCTTTGCCCTCCGCACCACTGTGGCTGCGCTCTCCTCCGTGGCTCTGAAGCTTCCCCCCTCTGCCACCCGCAGTCTCTGCCCGCGAAGGGGCTTCCTAGTGTGTGGAAACCTTTCCTCCTTCACGGCTCCCTCCCACTGGTGCAGGTCTCGTCCCTATTCTTTTGTCTCTGTTATTTCTTTTTTCTTTTGCCCTACCCAAGTACGTGGGGATTTTCTTGCCTTTTGGGAGGTCTGACGTCTTCTGCCAGCGTTCAGTGGGTGTTCTGTAGGAGCAGTTCCACGTGTAGATGTATTTCTCATGTATCTGTGGGAAGGAAGGTGATCTCCGCGTCTTACTCTTCCGCCATCTTGCCCCTCCCTCTGCCAGATCTTAAATACAAGTAGAGCAATTAAAATTTTTAAAAATGCTTCTTTTCTATCCTTGAAACAATGGATACATACAAATATATTGTAAGTGTATATAGTTCGCTGAATTTTCGTAAAGTGAATCCATCCAAGTAACCAGCACCCAGATGAAGAATAAGAACGTGGTCAGCACGGTAGGGAACCCTCCCTACTTCTTGTGACTCCTTCAGGCCATAACTTGAGAGCAATTTTCCTTGTGGGAACTCATTCATCACGTAATAATTTTCGCCTTGTGGAGATATATGCATACCTGACCTTGGAGCACAGACTAGATCCATTCTAATCCTTGGTCCATGACACACGTTCATTGTTTGACCCGTGGGCAAGGCCCTCTTTTTATTAAGGTATTAATTTATTTTAAATAAGACTGTAAGACTGGGGAATAGAACACTGACAGCAGCTTACGCCCACCTCTGTGGTCCTTCCGCATCCCGTCCCCTGGCCTCCCTTCATTGGAAGAATTACTTTGTAGCCCTAGAGTATATGCTTGTAGGCCGTTCCATTTGCTGAATTTCCAAGAGCAGCCAATCAGAGCCCTGACCATTATGTATTGTCTGACTGTCCATTCGGAAGTCTGTCCTCTCTACCTAGGACCCCTGAACCCCTTGTTCTGCTCTGCCCTTGGGTAGAGGAGGCCAAGGTGTAGGCTGGCCCAGCTAGACAGGCAGTGCTGGGCGCAGCTCAGGGTCAGATCTGCCTGGGGTGGGTGAGTGGGAGGGTGGGATTCCAGCTTGGTTCTCCTGAGACGTGAGGGGAAAATTTGTCAAGGGAGCCTGGAGGAGGGAGAAGAAAGGGAAAGGTGGGGTGTCAGCGGGAGAGGCCTCAGCAGCTGGGAGTGGTATCTAGATACCCAAGATTCAAGATTTTTTTTAGCTGAAAAATGAGGGGTAGAAGCACCCAGAGGTGTGTGTCAGAGGGAAGTCAGCAAGGGGAGGACGGAGGCACCCCAGTGCAATATTTAAAATGCATCACTCCTTTGCTTAAAAACCACATGCATTATGGCGGCGTGAACATATGTTCAGGCAGTGGGTTCTAATCTCAGCTTTATTAGTCGTCTGCTCTCAGACAAATTACTTAATTTCTTCACCCTCTGCTTCCTCATCTGTAAAGTGGGGCTAATCATACTACTGGTCTCACAGTGATGTCATAAGGAGTAAAAAGAAAACAAACATAAAGCTCTCGGACATTGGCCTACACTAATCATGACATAAATCATAGACTGTTGTTATTCATGTTGGTATCATTATTATGAATACAGAATGGACTCTGAACTTTGTAGCATGGCAGAGAAAAATCATCTGTGATCTGGTTCTGCCTATTCCTCTTGCCTCATCTTCCCCCTTCTCTGCTTTATGTTCTGTGATCTGGTAAGGAATGCTTACATCACCTCCCAAACCACACACCAGCCAGCTTGGGCATACGTGGCTTGAGTGGCCTTTGCTCATGCTGTTCCTCCTGCCTAGATTTCCCTTCCAACCTAAGTGGATGAAATTGATCTCCTTGTTGGCCGGGTGCACCCATCTGCACTCAGCTGCTCTGAGTATTGGCTGCTCGTGGCCCACTGCTATGCTCTTTTCCGCAGGATTGCCCTTGATCAGGAACAGAGAAGTGACTCCATATGGCTTAACTGTTAGTTGTGTAGATTGGCAAGTACCGTTAAAAGCTGGCATGAATTTTTAGTGGTTATCTCCTCCATAAAATGATTCCAACTTGCGTTTCCAGCCCCAGGGCCTGTCCCTCCTTTCATGGACTCCACACTCTCCCAGTCTTCATGACTTGCTCTCTTCTGCTTGCACCTGGCTTTCTTGCTTCTGTGCACTTGCTCGTGTTGGGTGTGCAGGTGAACCTGTTGGTCTCATTTCCACAGGTCCAAATACAATAAAGTGGCTTAAGAGCCTGGCTGCATTAGGTCAGACATTGCATGTGGCTGCTGTTTAAAAGCAGCAGCATTGGGCTTCCCTGGTGGCGCAGTGGTTGAGAGTCTGCCTGCCAATGCAGGGGACACGGGTTGGAGCCCTGGTCTGGGAGGATCCCACATGCCGCGGAGCAGCTGGGCCCGTGAGCCACAACTACTGAGCCTGCGCGTCTGGAGCCTGTGCTCCGCAACGGGAGAGGCCGTGATAGTGAGAGGCCCGTGCACCGCGATGAAGACTGGCCCCCGCTTGCCGCAGCTGGAGAGAGCCCTCGCACAGAAACGAAGACCCAACACAGCCAAAAATAAATAAATAAATAAATTAAAAAAAAAAAAAAAGCAGCAGCATCGGTTGGACTTGATCGGAGACCTCAGACTACCTAAGCCTGCCTTTCAGGACCTTAGAGGTCAAGCGGAGCCTGAGCCATTTCCCTATTTTGAAGTACCTGGTATATTAAAAAGGAAGAAATCCCCCAATATTGGTGGAATTAAATGTTTACGTAAGTTCACATTGGATGGTAGTGGCTCTCTGTATTTCTATGTATAAACTCAGTTGGAGTAATGTCAAGAATTTAAACTTGAGACCTTTTTGACAATGGGGTTTGGGCCAAAGAACCTTCTCGTTTGCCCTGTGAGAGGCTCTGCTTGCCTTGACAATGGCGTTTGACTTGGATTCTGCCAGCTGGTCCATCTGTGTTATCTCATTCAAGATGGTACTTTTGGCAGCAAATCAAAACTTCTTATCTTATACCTCTGAGCATTGTGTTCCCCACTGTACAATCAAGACTTCCTGTTGCCCATCCTTTCCCGTCCTCACAATCCCCATCTTTTAAAAAACAAATTATGGGGTAACATCTCATGAGTACTTTCTGTGGCAAGAGTTTTTCACTAATTGCCTCATTTAATCCTTTCAGCTCTCCCTAAGAGGTAGATATTGTTGGCCCCAATTCACAGATGAGAAAAACTGAGGCTCTGAAATATAAGTGAGCTTGTTCGAGGGCCTCACGCTGTTGGTTAGCGGCAAAGCCTGTGTTGGAAGCCAGGCATCCTGGCTCTACAGCTCATGATATTCATCACCTCACCTACTGCCTCATTTCTGAGAGAAACCTATGCCTAGGAGCCTCCTGGTCCATCCCTAACTCAGCTGCCATCTCCTTTATGGGGTCTTTTCTGGTTACCTCAGCTGGAAGCTCGTTCCCTTTTAACTCATCGTCCTGAGTACTTTGTCTAAATCCCTCTTATAACTCCTACCACCTTCTTCCATTTCCTATAATTATTTGTGTCTATTTCTGAAAATAGGACCCTTGTCTGAGAACAGCACAAAACCTGCTTCTAGGAAGGATTCTGCGTTTCTGTTAAATGAAGGGAACCTGCTAGTCACCTTCAGGGGCCGAGCCCTTGGCTGCTCTGTGTGTGTCCCACTCAGTGTGGTGCATTGAGCCATGTGGGCAACCAACGTTGCTGACTGACAGGTCAGGGAGCTGAGGGGCCTCCTGAGGATGGTTTTCTGGGTTTTTCTGTCTTCCACATGCAAAAGGCCTTGCTTTTGTTTTTGTTTTTTTGGTATTAAGTTTCTAAATACAGAAGTTAAGAATTATTCCTTTCGTAAGGTAGGAAATACCCAATGGAAAACAGAATCTTGCCAAAACCTTAAGAAAATTCTCATCAAAGCTCTCCTCAGAACTCCCGGGAGTCTGTTGAAGCCCAAAGGCCCCAGGTTGAAACTCTAACTACCCAAAGAGGTCTTTCTATGGGGTCTCACTGGGTCCGATTCTGCTGGTGTGTGTGTGTGTGTGTGTGTGTGTGTGTGTGTGTAATAAGTGTCTAATAAGGAAAGCAACAAGTTAACATCTTTTAAACAGGCCTCCCCAAGAGTGGTTACTTTCAATAGTAATGGACTTTGTGGGGATGTGGTAGTGACAGGCTGAGGAACTGGGCTTTTAGGGCTGCTTCTAAGTGAGATGGAGACATAGGTGCCGCCCATTGGCATGTTTGGATGTCCCCTTTCAGATCTCTTGGCCAGTTTTGCCGCTTCCTCACCCGGCCTACCATCCATTGTCCCCTTATTGGCCCTTGTTTTGAGAAGCCCTGACACTGAGGTACCCGACTCTTTCCTCCTACTCAGGACCCTTCTGACCGTCTTCCCTCCCAGTTGAAATGTGGCCACCCTGTCTCCGTTTCCTCGGGGCCTGCTCATGGAGTCTAGCTAATCTGCTAATGTGATAATGGGAATGCATGTCTTTCTCCCTACCCCAGATAACATACTTGCATTTTATTTTTACTCAGACACAGACAAGCGGGGAGCTTGTAGGAGCAGGGCCAACACTATTAGATAGCATCAAAGTTAGCAGCATTTCAGCCTTCTTGTTATTGTTTTTGCTTTAAAAAAGCAAAGGACAAGCCAACCAACAAATAAAACAGAAGCTGCTTTGCAAATTTAGGTCCACTTTATGGTTCGTTGTGGCTCTGGAATTTTTTTTCCCCCATTGGACTCTTACATAACAAGGCTTTCTCTGGCCTGTAGGTTGTACATCCCGTTTTTCTAGATGATTTGCATAAATGAGAAAAATGTGTTTAAAATATTCTCCCCTCCCTCACAACACAGATAAGATGCCCATTTCTTTCCATCTCCTTTGCAGTAAGACCCTCCCAATGTAAATTGATACAGCCACTGCAGAGAACAGTATGGAGGTCCCTTAAAAAACTAACAATAGAGTTACCATACGATCCAGTGATTCCAATCCTGGTCATATATCTGGAAAAGATGAAAACTTTAATTTGAAAAGATACGTGCACCCCAATGTTCACAGCAGCACTATTTACAACAGTCAAGACATGGAAGCCACCTAAGTGTTCATCAACAGATGAATGGATAAAGAAGATGTGGTACACATATACAATGGAATACTACTCAGCCACAAAAGGGAGCGAAATTGTGCCATTTGAAGAGACTGTCATACAGAATGAAGTAAGCCAGAAAGAGAAAAACAAATATTGTATAATATTGCTATATGGGGAATCTAGAAAAATGATACAGATGAACTCATTTGCAAAGCAGAAATAGAGACACAGACATAGAGAATAAACATGGATACCAAGGGAGGAAGGCGGCGAGTGGAATGAATTGGGAGATTGGAATTGACATATATACACTACTCATTAGATAACTAATGAGAACCTACTGTATAGCACAGGGAACTGTTTTCAATGCTCTGTGGTGACCTAAGTGGGAAGGAAATCCTAAAAAGAGGGGATATATGTATATGTATAGCTGATTCACTTTGCTGTACAGCAGAAACTAACACAACATTATAAAGCAACTATATTCCAATAAAAATTTAAAAAGGAAAAAAAAAAAAAGACCCTCCCAGAGGGGAGATGACAAGCACTGCAGTTCTCACAATCCAACTGCCCCGGCCCCATCCTGCTCTGAGAAATCTAGGGATGTCTGTGCAGGATAAAGTGTGGCCAGTTCTTTCTCATCAGAGCTCTGGCCCTTGTTCTTCTTTGGCTTCTTTCTGACCAGGCAGCTAAGATGTGAGTCTAGAGAATTCCCTTTGCTCATTTTCCCAGAGCCACCCATGCCTTGTCTTCTTCCTCCTCCCATCTTTGTCCTCTGAGATGCAGGATGCCCTCCACTAAGGTGGTTATCTCATTTCCTCAGTCTCTAAGGAAAGAGAGGAAGAGCCCATCCCATGGAAGAGAATCAGAATCATTTCTGCTTTGACCTCTTACCCAAGCCACACTACACCTACTTCAGTAGCCCCAGTGTCAATCATCGTGTGTTTGATCTGGGTGAGACTTCCTTCCCCCTTAGTGGGGAGCGTTGACCTTCCCCTAGAGGTTGATAAAAACAAGGTGAACACTCTACACTTCTCCTTTCTAGGCAAGTGGCAGACATCACTAATTAACGGATTTTCCACTGAGCCTCGGGGAGGGCTGCACCCCAGCAGACATTATCAATCTATTGCAGTTTGCACTGGAGAGCAAACACATTTGCCATCCCTTGCATATTGATGCTTCTGTGTTCATGTAGGAGGGTGGGAATAGGAGCAGTTCTTCAGCTGCCTGTAGCTAACAAGACGTGGAAACTGGGGAGGAAGGTTAAAAAAAACCTGTTTTCTTAGGTTTCATGTGAATTTAGCTTTAAGGCCAAAAGCTTACCTGTTCTGGGCCTGACTGTAGCATCTCCATTCACTTTTCCTGCTGAATAGGAAACACAAAGTGCAAGAAGTAACTACCCTTAGGGTAGCAGTAGACACGCTCTTTGGGGAGGAAGGAATAAGTGATGCATTACGGGGATGCAGGCAGCCAGAGGGTCCTGGAGGAGGAGAAGGAAGGGGGTCAGAGGCTGGGACCGGCAGGCCAAGCTGGAGGGATCCAGTTCCCTGGCAGCCCTGGCGGCCCACGGTGATCACGCAGAACACGTATTCTCCTTGTCTGCCGCGGGTATTTAGACACCACTGGAATGTCCTGGCAGGACTGTCTGTCCAAATCCATTCAAAATAGATTTTTGTGTCTTCGATGGGGAATTTTGGCCAAAATCCCTGTCGCCCCCTATTCGGTGAGACAATCTCCTTTCCCTTCAGCTTATTAGCTGCCTCTCTGTCAGAGTCTGGGCCTTCGCCTTCCCTCTTGAGCCAGTTCAAATGATCTGAAGCCATCATAAGGATTGAGGTGGGTCCTCACGGCAAGGCTGAAGTGCCCAGATGCATTTATTTAAAGCAGCAGCCTCTCCACAGGGTGGACACAGCCCAGTGCTGAGAAATTGTGTTCTCGGCCAGGATCTCCCCACTTTGCTAGAGAGCCAGGAAATGGCTAGGAATGTCCAGAGCCAGAGCAGAGGAAAAGAAGGAGTCAGAAGAGAGAAGCAGAGGCCATGTAGGAAACATTCTCTCAGGATTTACTGCAAGACCAGCTCCTCCAGTCAACGTGCCTTTTCGGAGGGCTGCTGCCTGGGAGCTTGCTGTGCCGTCAGCAGCTGATGGAGCATTGACACGTGCCAGGTGCTCTTGGGGGCTCGAGGGTTGAGGAAGAGCGAATCCTTCCCTCCAGGAATTTACAACCAGACAGAAAAGATGACAAGTACAAACCTAATGAAAATTAAAATGTGGAGAAGACAGACAGCTAAGAGATGCTAAGAGGAATTCAGGTTACGTGGAACTACAATCTTCTCTAAAGGCTCTAAGAACTAGATTTTGAGTCGTTTGTGTGTGTGTGTGTGTGTGTGTGTGTGTGTGTATTTATCAAGAGTTCTCTGTGCTCTGGACAAAGGGCTCTCATTCTCAATCTTGGCTTCTTGGCTGTACATTGGAGTCAACTGATGAACTTTAAGAAATACTGATGCCAGGCTCTGTCCCCAGAAATTCTGAAGCAATTGAGTCTGACTCTAGGTGGGAATCCCATAGGGATGGGCAAGGTCAAGTTGTGTGATTGGCTGGCCTCTGGTGCTCATCTGATTTGATTGATAAGTTGGAAAAATGGTGGCGGTGTGGGGGGAGAGTGCAGTTTCTGTGAGTCAGATGGGAGATACCATCTTTCCTCTGGTGGTAGGTAAGGAAGGAGATGGTCTCTGGGTTGTGTTTTCATGGAAAATGGACCCACAGGAGGCAGGGTTTCACAGTCCAAAGCAACACCTCCTTCTTCTTTAATATTAACATGCACTCTTGGGAGGACTGTTCTCATTTTCCCTCACCCTCTTTTTCCATTCATTCTTCCCTTCTGCCCTCTTTCCCTTCCTTAAACCTTTATCTACAAATACTTATTGAGCATGTACCATGTCCTGGGCACAGTTATTGGGATCCAGCAATGAACAAGACAGATTAGTTCTTGATTTCAAGATAGGACAGTTTGGCTGGTTCTTTAATCTCTGCCTGACCCTTAAATGTTGCAGCTGTTACCTTTGAGGCAAAGTATCATTCATTCATTCATTGATCCATCCATTCAACAAGATTCCTTGAACACCTACTCTGTGTCAGGCACTGTTCTAGGTGCTGTGGATACAGCAATGAACAGACAGGACCTCACGAAACTACCCGCTCTCATGGGGCTTCCATGCTAAAGGGGGAGACAGATAATAAAGTAAATCGGTAAATTATAGGATGTGATGGATGATGATAGGCAATAGGAAGACAAATAAAGCAGGAAAAGAGGAGAGGTGCTAGCGTTTGATTCTAAACAGGTGGTCAGAGAAGTTCTCAGGAAGAAGATATTTACGTGAGGACTTGGAATCAGGGAGGCAGTGAGCCATGTAGGTATTTCGGGGAAGAGCATGAAAAGCAGAGGGAATAGCAAGTACAAAGGCTCTGAGGGGGCATCCTCCCAGAATGTTTGAGGACCATCGGGGAGGCTGGTATGGAGGGAGGGAGGGATGGAGTGAGCAGGAGTGTGGAGGAGAGCAGGTCATGGGAGGACTCGTGGAAGGCTAGGTACTGCCTTCTGACACCACTGTGAGGACACGGGCTTTGGCCATCGCAGGGCTTTGAGCAGAGAGCCGTGTCTGACATGTTTTAAAAGGATCACTTTTAGGTGCTGGTAGAGAACAGACTGGGGGTGTGGGCAAGGTGGGGGGCAGGAAGGAGGAAGCAGAAAGACCGGTGTGGAAGTTGTTGCTAGAATCCAGGTATGAGAAGAGTGTGGTGACTTGATCTAGGGCATAGCTTGCACGGGGCAGTGGCAAATGGGATTCACATCCCTAGTTTTAGTCCTAGCTCAGCCACGAATAGTAGACGGATCTGCCCTAATATTTTCAGGAACAGGGGCAAGAGTACAAAATGGAGGTCCCCAAACCTTTAAGTGGTTTAATCAAGCTTGAAAACTTTTAAATAAAATTACTTTGTTCCTCCTGCCTTGGCAATATACCTTCAAAAATGACAAAATAAAGATTATTATGGTATGATCGTGTTTCCCTGTAGCCACTGAGCGCCTGAAAATCCCTCAGGGTCAGGGCTTTCTGCCTCCACCTTGGCTGTGAACTGTTCGGGATCACGTGTGATTGACCCATGTGAGCCGATCGGCAGGATTCATTCCCCTGTCTCACCTTCTATTGGTCTATAGATGCCTCTCTCTCTCTCCTTTTTTTTTTTTTTTAAATTTTTTTAACAAATGTGGGTTTGGGTCCAGGACCTAGTTGCTGCCTTGGGATCAAACAGAGAGAACCAAGGTTACTTTCCTGAGTTTCAGGAATGGCAAATCTTTTTCTGGCCAGTGGTTCTGGTCTTTCTGCTGGGGAGAACCAGGTCTTGGTCCCATTGGGTGAGTTCTACTTTTTTTAACAGCTTTATTGAGACATAATTTACATATCATAAAGCTAATATATTTAAAATATACATTTCAGTGAATTTTAGTATCAGCATATTCACAAAATTGTGCATCCATTACCACTATCTAATTTTAGAATATTTTTATCATCCCCCCAGAAGATGCTGTATCCACTAGAAGTCACTTCCCTTTCTCCTCCTGCCCCCTGCAGCCCTAGGCAACCACTAATCTATTTTCTGTCTCCATAGCTTTGCCTATTGTGGACATTTCATATAAATGAAATCATTCAATATGTGGTCTTCTGTGACTGACTTCTTTCATTTTGCATAATGTTTTCAAGGTTCATCTGTGTTGTAGCATGTATCAATACTTCATTCCTTTTTATGGCCAAATAATATTCCATTGTATGGATATACCACATTTTATTTACTCATTCGTCAATTGAGGGACATCTGGGTTGTTTCTACTTTTGGGCAGTTATGAATAATGCTGTTCTGATCATTTGTGAACAAGGTTTTGAGTGTATAACATATGTTTTCATTTCTCTAGGATATATATCTAGGAGTGCAATTGCTAGGTGATTTCTGAGGAGCTACCAAACTCTTTTGCATAGCAGCTGCTCCATTTTATACTCCCACCAGCAATATATGAGGGTTTCTGTTTCTCTATATCCTCACCAACGTTTGTTATCATCTGTCTTCCAGATTGTAGCCATCCTAGTGGTCGTAAAGTGGTGTCTCATGGTTCTGAGTTACTTTTCCATGATGAGTAACGATGTTGAGCATCTTTTCATGTGCTTATTGGCCATTGGTAGATCTTCTTTGGAGAAATGTCTATTCATAGCCTTTGCCCAGTTTTTAATTGTGTTGTCTTTTTCTTGTTGAGTTGTAAGAGTACTTAATATATTCCCGACACTAGTTCCTTATCATGATTTGCAAATATTTTCTCCCATTCTGTGGGTTATCATTTCACATTCTTAATTTAACTCTATTATTGACCTTGTAGTTTTTGCAACACTGTCTAGGCTCTGGTAGTTCTGATCCTTGTCAAGTCAGAGAACATTAGAGAATGGAACAAACATTTATTAAGTACCTTTCATGAGTTATTCATTTTAATTCCCACAATAGGCTGATAGTACATGTTATTGGTCCCATTTTACAATAATTAAACTGAAGCTCAGAAACATTAATGTACCTTGGTCAAAGCCCCTCCACTGATAGGAATGGAAAAGGAGATTGAAACCCATTGCCTTTTGATTCTAAATCCATGCCTTTTATTTTCTAGCTAGTCGATCCCCTCCTATCACAATGAGTTGACATCAGATTCATCAGAATTACAAAAATAAAATACTGATAGCAAAGCAACAATTAAGGGCTTGGCCTGAAAGACCATTCTCCTAACGTCACGTCCCTTGAAAGGAGTGGGAACTGTGTATATCTGGGAGCCTGGCCTGGGAATGAGACATCTCAAGTGAAAGCACATGAGTATTGTTGGTAAGCCATTGTTTGCTCTTCCTTTAGGGAGTGTTGGGACAGCCCCACATGGCAATTTATGATTCCACTCGGCATTGCAACCTAGGAGTTGGCAGTGGGGCCCCATGGCATGACGGGATACTCCTTATCACAGCAGATAAAGGAGCTTGAAATCACCAGCTGGCCTGGATTTCCTAGTGTGATTGGAAGGGCAGATATTGCTGGGAGGGGAAAGGGCTGCGGATAATGTCCTGGGAGAATGACTGGCTGTGGAAGGCAAGAGGGCCAGTGTTAAACAATCCTCTTCCTCTGGAAATGTTCTCTGGGCATTTGATAACATAGGATTCCCAAGGCTGAAATGGTGTAGTTACATAGAAAGGGACTCTGCTGGAAATGAGGTCCTTTACTCCAGCTTAAAATTTCCTTTTTTCCCTCTGGAAAAATACCAGATGATCTTTTATATGCATAAGAAACCAGATCCTCCAAGTAGGCTTTCCTGAAACTCCTAGGTCAGTTGGAAATGTCCGGTGTTGGAGACAAGGATTCAGTAGCTGGTTTTCCTCTCTGCCCAAGATGTCTTCCTTTGCTTCCAGTCATCTTTTAAATCTGGCACAATCAGCAAAGATCAGCAGAGTGGGTGGTGTGCACTGGCCAACAGTGTGCATTCCGTTAGTGGGGTGGCTTTTGAGGGAGGGTTAAAAAGCCTTCAAGTGGTCTCCAAATGCATGCTACATCCTTCCAGCCCTGGTCTCCTTATAGATCTGTATAGGGGTGCCAGCGATGGTAGTTTGCTAAATTCTGATATAATTGAAGGAGTAGGGTTTGCCAAGCCTCAGGAGGCTCTTTTCAAATAAGATACTCTAAATCACTAATTCTTTCAACAATAAAGAGGCACGTAATGTAGCTCTGACATTGTGTTAGGTGCTCTGAAGCACAGTAGATTCAAAGACATGGCCCACACCCTCTTGGTGCTGAGTGTGTTGTGGGTAGGTGGTGCCGAAGAGGGGTAAGTAGATGGACTATTATAGCTCAGGCAGGAGATAAAGTGTTCTGTTCTCTGAGAAGGCAGATCCAAATCCAGTTGGGAGGGTCAGGGGTGACATCCAGGAGAAATTGACTTTTTAATTTGAAGAGCAACGTCTAATGCATTTTCTAAACTCCTTGCTGTTTGTTCCTCTGGACAAAAATATCTGGGAATCATTACACTCCTATATGTCTTGCTGGGTGTGCCAAGAACGCAAGCCTGACTTCTCTTTACCTGGGACAAATCTCAGAGTTGTGTTTGCAGTGTGCACCCTTGAGGGAGGAAGTAACATCTCCCTCTAGGATAAACGGCAGGTGGGCTTACCGCTTGCTATAAAAGTGGTAGATTCCCCGAAGCTCAGTGTCCCTCAGCTGCGATACAGACTCACTGGATGTGAAGCCTCCATGTGGGCCTTATTACATTGCCACGTGGAACTTGGGTACCAGAGGAACTGATGCAAACATGCTGCTACTCATGCTTGCTGTGCTGAGAGAAATAACATCCTTTGTCTCTGACCCAGGAGTCTTGTGTCTTCTGCCAGCATCCATGAAACAGTAACATGCTAACTTATGAGCTTATAAAATTCTAGGCCCAACAGTGCCCCTTTCGCTATATGAGGAATTGCTCTTTCCGTGCTATGCTTGGTTAAAAAGGAAGAAGAGAACCCTCTGGCAAGGTTGCTTGAATCCCCAAAGTGTCACAGACACATAACATTATAGTTCTACATCACTGGCACCATCATAGTTCGGGAGTGATCTGAATTGAAATGGAATAGATTATTCTAGAGCAGAAGTTTCCAAAGTTTTTTCATTTTGACAGTTGACCCATTTTTTTAAAAATAATTTGTAAGAAACACCAATATATATGAAGAACTCAGAAAACCACCATTTTAAGGATAAATTTGGGTTTGAAAGCTACTTATTTTTTTGTTATTAACATGTATTTCAGGAAAGAATATTCATAATTCCATTTTGGTGAGAGTTGCTCTGCAAGGCCGCCTAGGTATCTTTGCGCTAGTTTAAATACAAAATATTTGGTGGAGGAGGGCTTTTGCCAGGGAAGGCGGCTACTTCTCTACTACAGGCATCACAGAGAAGCATTTACCTTTATGGATTTGCCACATTCTGCTATCTGACCTTCAGCTTTGTAGATTCAGAGACCTGATTTTTCAGCACCGTAGGCGTGACTTTCGAGGGCTGACTCACATGAACTGTGCTTAGAAGGCTGATGTCTAGACCAGCATCACTTTTGTTCAAACTAGACAAAGTTGACCTTGTACTTGGCCAACACAGTCCTACACCAAGGGCTTGGTGACAGGAGTGCATGAGAGTCACTGGGACACCTTCCCCGCCATCTGCACAGCATTATGCAGTGGCCTATGGCACGGCAGCTCTGTTTAATGCCTGCATCCCCAGCTGGACCCTGAGCTTGTGAGGGAGGGACCACGTCCTATACATTCTTTTGCCCACAGGGATTAGGACAGGGCTTTGCCTTCTTCTATGAACTAAGAAAAGGAAGAAAAAGAAGAAGAAAGAGAAAAAGAAAAAAAAGAGAAAGGGAGAAAGAGAAGAGGGAAGGAGAAACATGTCAAACAGTAACCTAAAAGGACAGAGCTTTTCTGATTTAGAAAATGCTTTTACACATATTGGCACATTAGATCCTGTATATCTGTGTGTGATCCTTGCAGTCTTGTGAGGCATATCAGACAAGTTGTCGTTATTTTATGGTTGGGAAACTGAGACTCAGAGAGGTTGTTTGACTAACTCAAGGTCACACAGTGCATAGATCTTAAAGCTGAAATCCAGCTATCTGCCCTTCTCTCTGTTTATGATCTGTAGTTTGGCTTTGGGAAGTGAGTGCCATTTCTCATTAAAGCTTGCTTGATGGAGCTGTCCCATGGAGGAGGTGGACCTTACATGTGGTTGCTCTATTAGCTCAGCTCTGGATGGCTTCTCCTATTTAATAAGTCGTGTTAACTTTACTAGCACTTGTTCTTGGCTCCACTACATAGCAGTGGTTTAGGCAATGTGTTGGAAAAATGTGCTAATTGCAGGCTCTAATTTTCTTCCATCTTAAAATAAAAATACTTAGCATTTTAGTACTTGGAGAGAGGAATGACGGAGCGGAGCTGGGGGACTCACAGAGGTTGGTGGCTAGCAGGGACCGGAGGGTGTGGGGACAGAATGCGTAAGGGCAGAAAAACGGAAGTTTGCAGAAGGTCCTGGGTTTGGGGTCTATTTAGTGGGAGGGGTTTGTGTGCAGGGGTGTGCTGGAGGGAGGGGGAGAAGGAGAGGGGAAGATACCACCAATGATCCCTGTTACACAAGAAGAGAGGATTTGACAGTTCATGTGACTTGTTGCTATTTGGCAATTGTAAGCGGGTAAGGTACAAGGTCATGAATTGTTCTCTCATTCAAGGAGTGTTTTGAGTACGTGTATGTCCCAGGCGCTGTATTCAATGCTGAGCAGACAGTGGGACCAAGGCAGATGTGACCCCTGTCCCCATGCAGCTGACAGTGGCGTCTCAGAATACTAGAGCTGGATGGAATCTTAAAGATAAACTCTTCAACCCTTTATTTCACCGTCATAGAAACTGAGGCCCAGGGAGGGTGAATGAACTTGACTCCTATCCCTCAGCTATTTAGTGGCAGAACCCAGATTAGAACCCAAGTCTCTTGATCCTGGGCCCAGACTTCTTCTACTCACATCTTCTTTACGGCCACTAAAATACAGCATCTATTCAAGATTGGGAGCCATAGATATATGGGAATATGTTAGGGTGCATTAGGGCAATGTTCATGGCCATAGGGAAGAAGCCGCCAAATCTCAGTAGCTTAAACAATAGAAGTTGATCCCTCTGTCACGTTAAGTCCTTTCAGCTGCTGGAATCCACACAGCTGGATTCTGTCATCTTTAAACCATGGCTTCTAAGGTCATCTGGAAAGATCTAGATTTTGCTAGAGGGAGGCTTCATGGGCCCAGGCCTAGAAGTGGTGCTCTCAATCCACTGGCTGAAACTCAGTCACGTGGCAGCACCTCATTGCCAGAGTGGCTGGGAAATCCAGTTTAGTCACCCAGGAGGAGGAACGACCTGTTTGGTGAGCAGGTAGCCAATCACCGCCATCTACTGATACATTACCTACAGATTTTATCGTTGGATAGGAAAGGGAAAGTTACAAAATATTTGTTACTAAAAGAGGACGTTGGATCTGATAGAGTTGAGAATCATCATGGTATGTGCAAATCCTTAGGGGGAGGTGTTCAGTGGTTACTCTCATTTTTTCCTTTCCCATGGTTTTCCAATCCATTCCTAACAAGACTTAACTTTGACCTGATGGAAATCCCCTCAGCCGATTAGAAGCACATAACCGTGGCTCCAAGTAAGAGGGAAGGAAGAAAGAAGTCTGCAGACAGGTTTTCAGCAAATGCTCCTTGTGCCTTGGGTGTGGGAGGGCCTGTACTGGACAAAGCTGAATTCGATGCCATTGACAACTGTATTCCTTAATCAGTGAGCTCTGAGCCTTCATAAGCCCTCATGTTTGGATAGTGCCTCCTGGCTCACAAAGAGCTTTCTAGAACATTCTCTCACTTCGGCATCACACTGAGCCTCCCTCCGAGATGAAGGAGAGGAAGGAAGGGAAGGAAGTAGAGAGGGGAGATGATTTCTAGCTGAGAGAGGGACCCAAAGAGGCCTCACTGGGGAGGTGCCATTTGAGATGGGCCTTGAGGGAGGCATGGGAGAACAGAGGAGAGCACTCCAGGTGGGGCCCACATCATGGGCAAAGGCATGGAGATGTGAAAATGCTGGGGTGTCTTGGGGACTGGGAGAGAAGGCCAGCCTGGAAAGCTCAACTGCACCCAGAATGCAGCAACCTTAAGACCATTATCCTCACTGCCCTCTTTGAAACACATTTCCACATCACCTGCTAGACGCCAGGCACTTCGCTAGGTGTGCGAGATGCACACAAAAAAATCACACACAGCTTCAGCCCTTACAGAGCTTATGGCCCCCTGAGGAGAAATGCCACACGCACAGAGCAACCTCTCATGAAATGCGTAGGAGCTACTTGTAAAGTTTGCACCTCTGTTTAATGTGTGCGTGCTTTCCTGCTCAAATCAGAACAGCAGAGGCCTCCAGAGTTCCCTTCTCACGTGTACCTGGAGCTCTCCCTTGAAGAGTTCTCCCTTGAAGACTAAACTATGATTAGTCTTTGAGGAGGCAGCATAGCCCATTGTTGAGAAACAGTCTCTGGAGTCTGAAGGGCTGGGCTGAAGTCTGGGTTCCACCACTGATGACATATGACCTCTGGTGGAGTGTTTAGTCCTCCAGCCTCAGTAACTTGTCTATAAAATAGGGATGCCAATGCTACCTGGCTGATTGGGTTGTCACGAGTATCAGTGGAGATGATGCAGGAGAATAGTGCCGTGCATGGGACACAATGAACACTCAATAAATGCTAACGAATACCAAGATGCTCTTGGCCATGGCTTTTGTAGCCTGCTGGGCAATGGTAGAGTCTCTGAGTGGGGAGAGCACTGAGGAACATGACCTTCCACGAATCCCGCTCAGGAAACAATGTCGCGCTGGTGGGCCAGGTCATTGCGGGGCCTTGGTAGCATTTCTTGGCTTGAAGGCGTCGAGATTTCTTAACAAGTCAGGTGCTTCTTGTAGACACACGCCACATACACACGCACCCCCTCTTCAGCACTGCCTGGAATGAGGAAAGGATGTTTTGACTGTGTCACCACTCACTGTTACATCCATTCTCGAGCGGTGGGTTTCCTGCAGCTAAACCACGGCCAGTGTCAGGGCGAATGCCGGGGTAGGTGGGCCAGAAGCCCAGCTTTGTGGCAGATGATGCATTCCTCTGAAATACTCTGACCCCTTGAGGGCTTCCTTCAATTATACTGCCCTGTGTGAGTTTACACACCCTCACACACAATTGGCTTTCCTCTCTTAGGAGTTTGGAATATTTCGGGCGTTGCTAGTCAGCTGTGTTTATTAGATAGCCTTTGTTTTCCCCTTCTAAGATAGGAAGCTCATTAGAAACAAGCACAAACAATCACCCTTTAATTTAGAGTTCCCTTGAGAACAGGGGATAGGTCTTAAGGGGGTCATGTTCAGAGAGACGGCCCAGCTCAGAGGAGCTAAGCTGCCTGGTCAGGTGGCAGGCGATGCTGGGCTGAAAAAATAATTCTCCACATTCTGAAGATTTTGAAGTTCCCTAATGAGTGCTTTCCCTCTATAATCCCATTTCACAGGTGAGGAAGATCCGGGGCAAAACCTAAGATTGTAATCGGTCAGGATGGCCCTGGAGTCAGATGACATGGGCTCAGGTACTGGCTCAGCCGTTTCCTAACCATGTGACCTTGGGCGAGTTACTTAACCTCAGATTCTTCATGGTTACAATAGGGATGGTAAAAATACCCTCTTCATAGGATTATCAGGAGGCTTAAGTGAAATCATGTCCCTGATTGTTAGTGGTTGTTATTTCCAGGGGCATTCATTCATTCCTTTACTCAGCTGATACTGATTTAGCACTTTGTATGTGCCGAGTGCCGTGCAAGGTGCAGGAGATGCATAAATGCATGAACCCTTGTCCTTGCTCTTGAGGAGGCCACCACTCAGGGGAAGAGACACACGTGTGCCTGGGTGATTATAAAACAATGTGAAAAAGGTGTGTAATGGGCTTTGGGGACACCTAACTCTTGGTGGTGGTGGTGATGGTGGTGGTGGTAGCAGTGCTCATGGTGGCGATAATGGTGACGTTGTGATAGTAGTGCTGTTGATGGTGGCAGTGTGGTGGTGATGACGTTACCGGTAGGAATGATTATACAAATGATGGACATGGGGCCTCAGCTCTGGGGCATCACAATGGACTCTGATTCTCCCACTTCTCAGCTGGGCGACTTTGTCAACTTACCTGAGCTGTCCAAGCCGTGCTCTCCTTATTTTTAAATGGGGCTAAAAATAACACATATTATAGAGGCTGCTGTGAGAACGACATGAAATTAACACACATCAAGTTCAGCCCAGTGCCTGCCCTCAAACTGGTACTTGATAAGTGATAGCAGTATGGTTCTAACTGCAATACAATTCACTCCAGAGAAGCTAAGGCATCACTGGGCCTCCGAACAACCCTGGGCAGAGCCCTGAAAGAGCTTTCATCTCATGTTCTCCCCACCGATCTTGCTCTTAAAGTCCGGGATATCACTGGGTGGAGGCAGAAAAGGCGGATTTTCCAGGTTTTGCGATGATGTGAGAAGACAGTTCTCCAATGACCTGCTCGTGGTCTGCAAGCCAGCGGCACAGTTTCTTTGTCGTTTATTGGACTTCTCCTTGAGACTTTTGGAAATAGCCCTATTAGGGGAAGGTATTTGGGTCGGTATTTGATACCTGTTAGGTCTTTTACTTGCATTGTGATGTAGGGGCTTCATCACCATTATCACCAGAGAGGTTAAGGGGGTTATTCACCATCACAAATATAAGGGGGCAGAATCAGATCTTGAGCCCATATTGCCTCCAGCTACCACTGCCTTCCCTCCCTTTCCTTGTCTGCCCCCACGTTTCCTCCTTCCCTACTTCTCTGGGTAGATAGAACACCTTAAATTATTATCTGAGAACATTGTAGTTATCAGCTAACACCTTGGTTATCAGCTAGCGCCTCAACTATCAGCTAATGCCAAGAGGATGAACAGAACTAGTGCTCTGAAGACAGCCAGGATGTCGGCGCATTTCCCAGCCATGTAAGTGGGTGGGCACAGAAGATTAACTGCCCTCATTCATGGGCTGCCTCCTGGCTGGGCCTGTGCCAGTTCAGCCTCAATGGTGTCCTGTGTGCAAAGGAATCTTTGCACTGAGCTTAAACCTGAAACTAGAAAGCATAAAGGTGAGAGGCAGGGGCTACCCCACTGGGTACAGATGCACTGGGGTGCTGTCCAGAGGCACACATCGCTCTTTCCCTACAGCAGCTCCATCATCCCCAGCGAGGTTAGTCTGAGGGTGAAGGAACAATCATATGGACATTTCCTAGCAGAGCGCCTGGCGTTTAGTAGGTGTGCGAAGCGGCATCCCAGTTCTGGTTAAAAATTGCTTACATTTGGCAGTGCCCTGCCCCCCTTCTCAAGGACCTTCCTCCTACAGTTTTGTTCTTTCCTGCATCCTCATTCACTATCTGTCTCTCTCTCTCTCATCATTGCTATCAGGATCTGACATGCTCTAGTGTCTCCCAGCTTTAAAAAGGCGTTCCCTTTACCTGGCAACCCCCTTCAGCTACCACGCCATTTCTCTGGTCCCTGTTAGAGAACGATTTCTTTAAAGAGGTCCATACTTGTTACCTTCACTTCTTTACCTCTCATTCATTCTTAAAAATGTTTGTATGTGTACTGTTACGTATATGCAAAAGAATATATGAATCAAAATAACTTATCTACAAGTACAGTATTAGTTAAGTTAGGCTAAGCTATGCTACAGTAACACACGAGCTTCAAAATTTCAGTAGCTTAAAAGGCTGGATACATTGCTGTCTCATGTCCCAGAGCAATGTGATTGGCCAGGAGCAGGGCTGGTGGGGGTGCTCTACTCCACGCAGCCATTCAGGGCCCCATTCTCCACCAGTTTTAGGATGCAGCTCTCTTCAGTGTGTGTCCTTAAAGATAGCTGCAGAAGGGAAGGAAAAAACGTAGGATTACATGTGTGAGTTGTAATAAGCCCGTATCCCAGTGGCCAGAACACAGCCAAGTGGCTGGGAAATGTAGTCTAGCTGTATGTCATGGGAGGAAAATGTTTGGCGAACCCTAGTATTCTCTCTGCTGCTGTAAGTTATGAAGTGAAAAGTTAAAATGAACACCCATGAATCCACTACTCAACGTAAAAAGGATTCTATTGAAGCAACATGTGTGCTTATCCCTGATCACAGCCCCCTGTTTTCTTACTTCAGATAAACAGATTCCAGAAATTATTTTTTATCATAGCCTTGCCTATTTTTATATATTTACCACATACATATGAAACCCTAACTGATATATTGTTTAGTTTTACTTGATCTTGAACTGCTTCAAATGGGATCAGACTATAGGTAGTCTTCTTCCATTTGATTTTTTTACTCAATGTTCCTAAGAGTCATACAAGGTGATGTACGTAGCTATAGTTTGTTTTATAGTTCATTTGTACTCTGTGTAATATTCGCTCAAGTCTACTATTCCATGATTCACTGATCTGTTTTCCTATCGATGGATATTTGTAGGAACTGGGAGAATGAGGTGTTATTTACTAAGACGAGAAAGGTTATTGTGATGGTTCACAATTTTGTGTCAATGTGACTAGGTGACAGTGCCCAGATATGTGGTCAAACATTATTCTGGATGTTTCTGTGAGGGTGTTTTGGATGAGATTAACATTTAAATCGGCAGAGGGACCTTCAAGATGGCGGAGGAGTAAGACGTGGAGATCACCTTCCTCCTCACAAATACATCAAAAAACCATCTACATGTGCAACAACTCCTGCAGAGCACCTACTGGATGCTGGCAGCACCTACTGATTGCTGGCAGAAGGCGTCAGACCTCCCAAAAGGCAAGAAAATCCCCACGTACCTGGGTAGGGCAAAAGAAAAAAGAAAAATCAGAGACAAAAGAATAGGGATGGGACCTGCACCTCTGGGAGGGAGCTGTGAAGGAGGAAAAGTTTCCACACACTAGGAAGCCCCTTTACTGGCGGAGATGGGGGGTGGCAGTGGGGAAGCTTCGGAGCCACGGAGGAGAGCGCAGCAACAGGGGTACAGAGGGCAAAGCGGAGAGATTCCCGCACAGAGGATCAGTGCCAACCAGCACTCACCAGCCCGAGAGGCTTGTCTGCTCACCTGCCGGGATGGGTGGGGGCTGGGAGCTGAGACTCGGGTTTCAGAGGTCGGATCCCAGGGAGAGGACTAGGGTTGGCTGCGTGAACACAGCCTGAACGGGGCTAGTGAGCCACAGCTAGCCAGGAGGGAGTCCGAGAAAAAGTCTGGACCTGCCTAAGAGGCGAGAGACCATTGTTTTGGGGTGCATGAGGAGAGGGGATTCAGAGCACTGCCTAAACGAGCTTCAGAGATGGGCATGAGCCATGGCTATCAGTGCAGACACCAGGGACGGGCCTGAGACGCTAAGGCTGCTGCTGCAGCCACCAAGAAGCCTGTGTGCAAGCACAGGTCACTATCCACACCTCCCCTCCTGGGAGCCTGTGCAGCCCGCCACTGCCAGGGTCCCGTGATCCACGGACAACTTCCCCGGGAGAACACACGGCACTCCTCAGGCTGGTGCAACATCATGCAGGCCTCTGCCGCCACAGGCTCGCCCCGCATCCGTACCCCTCCCTCCCCCTGGCCTGAGTGAGCCAGAGCCCCCTAATCAGCTGCTCCTTTAACCCCATCCGTCCTGTCTGAGCGAAGAACAGACGCCCTCAGGTGACCTACATGCAGAGGCAGGGCCAGATCCAAAGCTGAAACCCGGGAGCTGTGCGAACAAAGAAGAGAAAGGGAAATCTCTCCCAGCAGCCTCAGGAGCAGAGGATTAAATCTCCACAATCCACTTGATGTACCTGCATCTGTGGAATACCTGAATAGACAAGGAATCATCCCAGAATTGAGGCGGTGGACTTTGGGGGCAACTGTAGACTTGGGGTTTGCTTTCTGCATCTAATTTGTTTCTGGTTTTATGTTTATCTTAGTTTAGTATTTAGAGCTTATTATCACTGGTAGGTTTGTTTATTGATTTGGTTGCTCTCTTCCTTTTTTAAAAATATTATTTATATATATATATATTTTTTTCCTTTTTCTCTTTTTGTGAGTGTGTATGTGTATGCTTCTTTGTGTGATTTTGTCTGTATAGCTTTGCTTTTACCATTTGTCCTAGGGTTGTCTCTCCGTTGTTTTTTTTTTTTAGTATAATTTTTAGAGCTTGTTATCATTGGTGGATTTGTTTTTTGGTTTGGATGCTCTCTCTTTCTTTCTTTTTTTATTACTTTTTAATTTTTAATAATTAAAAAAATTTTTATTTTAATAACTTTTTATTTTATTATTTTTTTCTTTCTTTCTTTCCTTCTTTTTCTCCCTTTTCTTCTGAGCTGTGTGGCTGACAGGGTCTTGGTGCTCTGGCTGGGTGTCAAGCCTGAGCCTCTGAGGTGGGAGAGCTGAGTTCAGGACATTGGTCCACCAGAGACCTCCCGGCTCCACGTAATATCAAACAGTGAAAGCTCTCCCAGAGATCTCCATCTCAATGCTAAAACCCAGCTCCACTCAACAACTGGCAAGCTACAGTGCTGGACACCCCATGCCAAACAACTAGCAAGACAGGAACAGAACCCCACCCATTAGCAGAGAGGCTGCCTAAAATCATAATATGGTCACAGGCACCCCAAAACACACCACTGGACACAGTCCTGCCCACCAGAAAGACAAGATCCAGCCTCATCCACCAGAACACAGGCACCAGTCCCCTCCACCAGGAAGCCTACACAACCCACTGAACCAACCTTAACCACTGGGGCAGACACCAAACACAATGGGAACTACGAACCTGCAGCCTGCAAAAAGGAGACCCCAAACATAGTAAGTTAAGCAAAATGAGAAGACAGAGAAACACACAGCAGATGAAGGAGAAAGGTAAAAACCCACCAGACCAAACAAATGAAAAGGGAACAGACAGCCTACCTGAAAAGAATTCAGAGTAATGATAGTAAAGATGATCCAAAATCTTGGAAATAGAATGAAGAAAATACAAGAAACGTTTAACAAGAATCTAGAAGAACTAAAGAGCAAACAAACAATGATGAACAACACAATAAATGAAATTAAAAATTCTCTAGAAGGAATCAATAGCAGAATAACTGAGGCAGAAGAACGGATAAGTGACCTGGAAGATAAAATAGTGGAAATAATTACCGCAGAGCAGAATAAAGAAAAAAGAATGAAAAGAATTGAGGACAGTCTCAGAGACCTCTGGGACAACATTAAATGCACCAATATTCGAATTATAGGGGTCCCAGAAGAAGAAGAGAAAAAGAAAGGGACTGAGAAAATATTTGAAGAGATTATAGTTGAAAACTTCCCTAATATGGGAAAGGAAATAGTTAATCAAGTCCTGGAAGCACAGAGAGTCCCATACAGGATAAATCCAAGGAGAAACACACCAAGACACATATTAATCAAACTATCAAAAATTAAATATAAAGAAAACATATTAAAAGCAGCAAGGGAAAAACAACAAATAACACACAAGGGAATCCCCATAAGGTTAACAGCTGATCTTTCAGCAGAAACTGCAAGCCAGAAGAGAGTGGCAGGACATATTTAAAGTGATGAAAGGGAAAAACCTACAACCAAGATTACTCTACCCAGCCAGGATCTCATTCAGATTCGACGGAGAAATTAATACCTTTACAGACAAGCAAAAGCTAAGAGAATTCAGCACCACCAAACCAACTTTACAACAAATGCTAAAGGAACTTCTCTAGGCAGGAAACACAAGAGAAGGAAAAGACCTACAATAACAAACCGAAAACAATTACGAAAATGGTAATAGGAACATACATATCGATGATTACCTTAAATGTAAATGGATTAAATGCTCCAACCAAAAGACATAGACTGGCTGAATGGATACAAAAACAAGACCCGTATATATGCTGTCTACAAGAGACTCACCTCAGACCTAGGGAAACATACAGACTGAAAGTGAGGGGATGGAAAAAAATATTCCATGCAAATGGAAATCAAAAGAAAGCTGGAGTAGCAGTTCTCATAACAGAAAAAATAGACTTTAAAATAAAGACTATTACAAGAGACAAAGAAGGACACTACATAATGATCAACGGATGGATCCAAGAAGAAGATAGAACAATTGTAAATATTTATGCACGCAACAGAGGAGTACCTCAATACATAAGGCAAATGCTAACAGCCATAAAAGGGGAAATTGGGGCTTCCCTGGTGGCACAGTGGTTGAGAATCTGCCTGCCAATGCAGGGGACACGGGTTCGAGCCCTCGTCTGGGAAGATCCCACATGCCGCAGAGCAACTAGGCCCGTGAGCCACAAGTACTGAGCCTGCGCGTTTGGAGCCTGTGCTCCGCAACAAGAGAGGCCGTGACAGTGAGAGGCCCGCGCACCGCGATGAAGAGTGGCCCCCCACTCACCGCAACTAGAAAAAGCCCTTGCACAGAAACGAAGACCCAACACAGCCAAAAATAAATAAATAAATAAATAAACAGGATGGTGAATTAATAATTACTGAATAAATGTGCGTTTATTAAAAAAAAGGGGGGGAAATCGACAATAACACAATCATAGTAGCAGACTTTAACACCCCATTTTCACCAATGGGCAGATCATCCAAAATGAAAATGAATAAGGAAACACAAGCTTTAAATGATACATTAAACAAGATAGACTTAATTGATATTTATAGGACATCCCATCCAAAAACAACAGAATACACTTTCTTCTCAAGTGCTCATGGAACATTCTCCAGGATAGATCATATCTTGGGACACAAATCAAGCCTTGGTAAATTTAAGAAAATTGAATTCGTATCAAGTATCTTTTTTGACCACAACGCTATGAGACTAGATATCAATTACAGGAAAAAAATCTGTAAAAAATACAGACACATGGAGGCTAAACAATACACTACTAAATAATCAAGAGATCACTGAAGAAATCAAAAGATACCTAGAAAAAATTGATAATGAAAACACGATGACCCAAAACCTATGGGATGCAACGAAAGCAGTTCTCAGAGGGAAGTTTATAGCAATACAATCCTACCTCAAGAAACAAGAAACATCTCAAATAAACAACCTAACCTTACACCTAAAGCAATTAGAGAAAGAAGAACAAAAAACTCCCAAAGTTAGCAGAAGAAATCATAAAGATCAGATCAGAAATAAATGAAAAAGAAATGAAGGAAACAATAGCAAAGGTCAATAAAACTAAAAGCTGGTTCTTTGAGAAGGTAAGCAAAATTGATAAACCATTAGCCAGACTCATCAAGAAAAAAAGGGAGAAGACTCAAATCAATAGAATTAGAAATGAAAAAGGAGAAGTAACCACTGACACTGCAGAAATACAAAGGATCATGTGGGATTACTACAAGCAACTCTATGCCAATAAAATGGACAACCTGGAAGACATGGACAAATTCTTAGAAAAGCACAACCTTCTGAGACTGAACCAGGAAGAAGTAGAAAATATAAACAGACCAATCACAAGCACTGAAATTGAGACTGTGATTAAAAATTTTCCAACAAACAAAAGCTCAGGACCAGATGGCTTCACAGGTGAATTCTATCAAGCATTTAGAGAAGAGCTAACACCTATCCCTCTCAAACTCTTCCAAAATATAGCAGAGGGAGGAACACTCCCAAACTCATTCTACGAGGCCACCATCACCCTAATACCAAAACCAGACAAAGATGTCACAAGGAAAGAAAACTACAGGCCAATATCACTGATGAACGTAGATGCAAAAATCCTCAACAAAATATTAACAAGCAGAATCCAACAGCACATTAAAAGGATCATCTACCATGATCAAGTGGGGTCAACTGTACATCCTATTGATTCTGTTTCTCTGGAGAACCCTGATTAATACAGCTGCATTTGGATTGCTTCCTAAATTTTTTTCTGTATTGTGAACAATACTGGTGGGCACTTTCTTGTCCATCCTTCATATGCCTGTTTTTAAGATTTTTCTCTAAGTGTTTTTCAAAGGTCTCAAGGGTGTGAAACAGTAACTCATTGTTGAGTTTACATTTTTCTGATTACCAGTGTGTTTAAACATTTCCCCATGTGTTTATTATCCATGCTAATTTCCTCCTCAGTGAAATGCCTGTTCAGAGCTTTTGCCCATATTCTCTCCTGTGATTTTTTTTTTGTCTTTTAAAAAATTGGTTTAACATTTATTTATTCCGAACATGATTTTCTGCTAAATTATAGATTGTCCTTTTATTTTCTTTAGGATGTCTTTTGATGTTCTGAAATTCTTATTTTAATATAGCAGAATCCATCTTTATGGTTTGTTTCTTATTTAGGAAGTCCTTCCCTACTTCTGCTTATGAAGATAGTCATCTATAACACACTGCTACACATAAAATAAATAACAAGGGCCTACTGTATAGCACAGGGAACTATATTCAATATCTTGTAATAACCTATAATGGAAAAGAATCTGAAAAAGAATATATATGTACAACTGAATCACTTTGCTGTATACCTGAAACATTATAATCAACTATACTTCAATAAATAAATAAATTTTAAAAGATAGTTGTCTATATTTTCTTGTAAAAATATCAAAGTCTTCCCTTTCACATTTAAGTCCTTAATCCATCTTGAATTGACTTTTCTCTATGATGTGAGGTAGGGATAGAATTTTTGTATATGGATAAACGATTATCCCGCCACAATTTATTAAACGGTTCATCTTTACCCACTAATTAACAATGCCACTCTATTCCATATAAGTGTGGGTCTGTTTCTGGGCTTTCTATATTGTCCCATTGTTCAATTTGTTCATTGTTCAATTTGTCTATCCCTGTGCCAATATCTTAATTACTGCAGCTGTATGAGTCTGAATATCAGAGAGCTAAGTGAGTGCTAAAATTAGATAAGAAAAGTTTCCTACTTTATCTTCTACTCTATTCTTGGCCCATTAGTCTTCTGTATAAATTTTTGAATTAAGTATATCAAATTAAAAAAACATTGTGTGGAATTTTGATTGGAATTAAATATAGTCTGTAGTTCACTTGGAGCAAATTGATGTTTGAAAAATTTGAGTCTTTTACTCCATAAGTATATTTATCTCCATGTATTTAAGCCTATTTCAATAAAGTTAAAACATTTTTTCCACAATAAGCTTCATATTTTTGTGAGGTATGCCTTAGATACTTTAGATTTTTCTTGCTATTAGTTAAGCAAGAAGTAAGCAAAAGTAGATAAAATAGTAAAATAAATCCAGTGCACTTATCACTCAGTTTCAGCAATTATGAATACATGACCAGTCTTGTTTCATGTATTAATATAACCTCACCTATTCCTCCTACCTCAGGATTATTTTAAAGAAAATCTGCCCATTTATGTTATTTCATCTATACATGTCATACATTTAAATTTACATTTTAAACTGTTCGTTGCTAGTATGTAGAAATGCAAATGGATTTTGAAATTGACATAAAATCTAGTAACCTTGCATTTCTCTCTCTATTATTCTCTCATCTCTATTATTTATAGTGATGTGTCTGTAGATTCAACTGGGTCTTCTACATAGACAATCATATCATCTGCTAATACAGTTTTGTTTCTTTCTCATACATGTGCATTTTATTTATTTTTTCTGTCTTATTACACCATGTCTTTCAGTTTAGTGTAGTAAATAACTTTGTGGTGATATTTCGTGGGGTGACAGCTTTGTCTTTTTCCTGATTTTAATGGGAATGATTCTAATACTTCAGCTTATTGTAGGTTGAATAGGTATACTCTATGAGGCTATGAAAGTTTGCTCTCTTTTTATCCTCTTTTGCTAAGAGTTTTAAAAAATTATGAATAATTGAATTTTACCAAAGGCTTCTTCTGTTTATACTGAAATGATTGTATGGTGCTCTGGACACTCCTTGTGCACCACTCAGATGCTCTCAGCCTTGACATTGTCCTACCGTAGTCACCATGGCAGTGACCAATTTTGTGTGAGGTCCAAGTAGCCTCCTGCAGGTGCATCCTGACAGCACCTCACCTCCAGGTCCCACTACATGCCTCATCCCTTCTCTGTTGATGCCTCAGTGGGAACCAGTATGGGAACCACTTGGCACTTACTAAGATTTATTCATCGAGAAAAAAGATTTGTTCTTCCCCTGTCTGGACAGTACCGAGATGCATTTCACATGGCAATTCACATGACAGATGCAGCTCCGTGGGATTAAGCCGCCCATGCCGGGACCAGCTTGATAACTCATCTGTGTTGGTTTTCCCTCCCTTCTGGCTTTCCTTTCTTGTCCCTCTCTCCTGATCCCACACCTCAGACGAGTACTGACACTTTAGCCTTTATTTCAAGGGAATTCAGGTTAAGGATGTGGTCTTTCTCCTTTAGTCTATTCACATGTTGAATTACATTTATAAAGTTTCTGATGTTAAATTACCATGCATTTCTTTGGATAAACTAGCCTGGTCACAAAGTATTTCTTTTTTTAAAAATAAATACTGCTGGAGTCAGTTTGCTACCACTTCATCTAGAAATTTCACATCTGTATTCATGAGTAAGATTGGTGTGTATATATATTTTTCTAAACTCTCCTTGTCTGGTTTTGGTATCAGTATTATATTAACATCATGAAATGGGTTGTAGAGTGTTCACTTTTTGTGTTCCATGGTAAAGATATTTGAAGGTATGAATGGTCTGTTCTTTGAAAGTTTGTAAAATGCACCTGTAAAGTCGTCTGGGCCTGGTGTTTCTTTTCAGAAGGTTTTATATTGCTGATTAAATTTCCTTAATGGTTATAAGATTATAGAGGGTTTCTATTTCTCTTTGAGTCAGTTTTGGTCACCTTTTCCTAGGAATTTATATTTTTAATCTATGCTTTCAAATTTATTAACATTAAACTTCAATTTAATTTAAATTTATTAATATTAAATTTACACTTATCATTTTAAGTCTCCGTGGTAGTGTTATATCCCCCTTCATTCCAAATATTGCTTATTTTTATTTTTATTTTTAATTTTTTTGATTAGTCTCACTACTGGTTTATCTGTGTCTTTCGTCTTTTCAAAGAGCAAACTTTCAGCTTTGTTGATCCTTTCTACAATGCTCTTGTTTATACTATGTTGTCATTAGACTTTTGTTCTCCTTATAACTTTTTCAGCTGGTTGCTCAGCTCATTAATTTTAAGCTTTTCATCTTTTCTTATACAAGTGTTTAAGGGTACTATAAATTTCCCTTGAAGCATTGCTTTCACTTTACCCCATAAATTTTGATATGCAATATTACTGTTATGATTTAATTCTATGTGTTTTTAAATTTTCATTTTTGTTTCTCTTTTCCCCATGAGTAATTTATACATTTATTTTAGAATTCCCAGTGTGTTTTAAAAACTATCTTTCTGTTATTGATGCCTAACTTAATTACATTGTAATTAGAGAATATCTTCTATATAACACTCATTTGGAATTTGTGGAGACTTATTCTTTAACATACTGCATGGCAATTAAAAAAGAAATGTTCCATGTTTTTGAAACTCACATTTTCTAATTATTGGAAGCAGGTTTTAAAATATGTGCTTAAACCAAGCTTGTCAATGAATTATTCAAATCTGCATTTTTTTACTTTTTTGTTTGCTTGATCAATGAATCACTGTAAGGGTGGATTTGTCAATTTCTCCCTGTAGTGTCATTAACTTTTGATCTCTATAATTTGAGGTTATTTTTTTAAATGTATACAAGTTTAGTATTATTATATCACATTGGTTAATCTGACTTAGTAGAAGTCTGCCCTTCCCTACTGTACTTACACAGTATAATATAATGGCCTAATTTGTGTCTATTTTTCCCATGGACTCTAAGTCTTGGGAGTTCAGGCAACAAATCTGTCTTGTTCATCTAGCATAGTGTTCACTCAATAATTGTCAAATGAACGGATGCATGAATTGACCATGATTCTTCTGATACGGCAAATGATTAATACTGAGTTATGTATACCAGGATCTCTTGTTTTATGCCCAGTCCTAAATATGTGTCATGATGTCAGATTTGCAAGCTAGATCTCAAATATCCATATCTCAGTTTAGTGGTCCTCCTCATTTTACAAAGGGCTAATATGCTGAGGAATCCTGCTGGTTTTAGTATTTTGATGGCAGCTCTGTTTCCACTTGGTTGAGAATCATTCTTCCAACCCTTTTTTCATTCTGAGATTTCCAACAAGGTCAGCAGGTTGTTTCCTTCCCTCGAGGCCATATCCAAGTGCTGATGGAGCAAAGCGGGGAAATGCCTCTAGTAGGGTACTAGGAAAGCTCTCTTCTCATTTGTGTCTGGAGGATCTGAGATTAGGTTGGGAATTGTTAATAAAAGAATCCAAAGGACTTTATTTAGCTTTAAAAGAATAAAGCCTTAAAGCTATTTTTGTTGCCAAGAGGATTGACTAAATGAAAGCTCCTCCCTCAGGCCCAATGGTAGATTTGGGGAAATGGGCAACTACTTTAAATCAATCAAACAAAACATTTTTGAGCCCCTGCTCCGTACCACGCATTATGCTAAGCATAATGGTTGCAGAGAGGCAGAAGACTCTTCAAGGAACTGCAGGTCTTTGTGGGGCAACAGGCCATGTACAGTTGCGAGCAATTTCAGTGAACCTCACAAAGCTGGCCTGTGAGTAGCATCTGAGGGTCCCTGGGCTGCCAGGGCCTGAGCAGTCTCAAGAAAAACAGTTGTTTTTTCCTTTTGGTGATGTAACTCATTTATATTCATTATCTCTTTTGTTCTTCACAACAACCCTTGCGGTTAACTTTTGTTGTTCCCATTTTGTAGATTAACAACCTACAGGCTCTGAAGGGGGCTCTGCCATGAGGGCTTGACTCCAACCTGTTCAATAAGTAATAAAAATATCTCACATTTCCTAAGTTCCTACTAGGTGGCAGGTACTCTTCTAGCTTTTTCAATGCATCATTTCCTTTAATTCTAAAAAATAACCCTGTGAATGTTGGTACCATTTAATCCCCTTTTGCAGATGATAAAATTGATGCGTGGAGAGAGTGAGAAGATGGTGCAAGGCTACCAGGTGTCAGAGGTGGGATTTGAACCCCCAGAGTCAGGCTCTGGAACTTTTATACTTTTAACTTAATCATAAACAACATGATTTAGTCCAGTAATCTTGGACTTGAAAACCTAAGACTCCATTTTGAGTCCCAAATCTGCCTCTGATCTCCTGGCTACTCAAAGTGTGGTCCATGGAGAAGCAGCATCTGCATCACCTGGGAGCTGAGAGAAATGCAGAATGTGAGCTCCACTCTAGACCTCCTGGGTCAGAATCTTTTTCTTTTCTTTTCTTTTTTTTTAACTTTTAATTTTATACTGGAGTACAGTTGATTAACAATGTTGTGTTAGTTTCAGATGTACAACAAAGTGATTCAGTTATACATATACATGTATGTATATTTTTTCAAATTCTTTTCCCAATTAGGTTGTTACAGAGTACTGAGCAGAGTTCCCTGTGCTATACAGTAGGTCCTTGTTGGTTATCCATTTAAAATATAGCAGTGTGTACATGTCAATCCCAAACAGAATCTTTATTTTACCTACATCTCTAGATAATTCGCCTGCTTGTTGCCTGACATCAAATCACTGTCTTATCAGCTCGGCCCAAAAAAGATCCCACAGGATTTTTCTCAGCCTCAGTTTCTCCAGCTGTAAAATGAGGACAGCATCTTGTCTGCTCCCTCCCAGGGCTGCTATGCAGATCAAAAGGCAGGAGGTCTGTGGAAGGCATTGTGAACTGCACAGTGTTCCACAAAGGTCAAAACCAAACAGTGAACCAGAGCATTAAAGCTTTAGAGACGATTTGACAAACAGATAATGCCTTTTATCCCCATGGCCTGGCTGGGCAGGAACCCACAGTGCTGTGTGTCATGCAAAATAACCAGACAGAAGAAATGCCTTTTACAAGCAGTTCCTGGAAATTTCGAGCTTTATCAAGGAATTTGGTTTCTCCAGTTCACTGCCTCGTGAAAATAGCTGCGCCTTAATAAGGCCCAGATGTTGACAGAGTTACTCACCTTCCCCATTGCATGGATGCGTTTCATACTGAATTTCACCTAAGGAATTTTAGACTTTAAAGATAATAATCAAAAACACTGCGAGCTTCCCTTTGGGATTCTTGCTGATTTGAGAGATCAAAGATGTCCCAATAACACAATGAATGTAGACAGAAAGTAGTTTTCTTTCTTTGCTAACGAAAAGATGAATTCAGCGAAACAATGGCCATTTTCACACTTTTAGCCATTTTCCCCTGATCTGCTCAAAGCTGGTTCTATTCTCACATATTTTTTATAATCCCCCCCCACCCCGCCCATTGCCCTTCTCCTCCTCGGGCTCTCGGTAAATGTGGTCGGTGTGCTAACAACATTAGCTTCTGTTTCAAATACAATTAAACGGATGCCCTTGCTGGTTAATTCTTGGCATACCTAAAAAATACTTCCTTTGGGTCTAGGAAAAGTATGAGATATTTAAATTCCATACAGTGAATGATTCCCAAGGCTATCTCACATGGAGTTTCGTGGGATGGGAATTTGGCCCAGAAGAAAGGCGCCCTCCATGGTGGCCCCTCGCTTTTTCCAGAGGCAGCCTGATTTGCCTTTCTGCGAGGGGCTGAGAAATAACATAACTCTTGACTTTCGAGAGAGCCCCGCACTCTTGCAGACCGACATCTATAGAGCAGGCTGTTTTCATTACACACGCACTGGAATGCATGTGATCTGCTGCAGGTCTCTAGGGATTGTACAAACCCCAAAGCAGGAATGGCAGAAATTTGACTTTTAGAGCCCCGCTGCCACTCTTCAATTTGCTCGGTGTTTTCCTCCCCTTCCCTAAAGAAACTATGGAGGGAAATCATCTCAAAACTGTTTTAAAGGGCCAGACATCGAGGATGTTACCTCACTGAGGCTACTCTTCCCCAGGCAAGGGTATCTTGTGGACATGGCCATTTCCACCAAGACAGAGGCATGAAAATGGGAAGCTTATCTTTTGGGCTAGCAATTGAGTCTGGGCAGTTACTCAACTCTTCGGAGACTCTGTTTCCTTGCTGTAAAAATGGCCAGCCGCATCTCCGAGGGTTCTTTGTCAGATTACATGAGCCCTTGGCTTATGCTACTGAAAATCTGTGGATTTCTCTAAAAAGATATTGTTTCCTTCTGTTCAGGAAGCCACCACTGTCAAGCTTTATCTTGAGTTCTATTATTTTTAAAATATTTAAGGTGGAAAATACAGAATTGGTCTACTTTAGGAGCAGGCTGGCTGATGCTGAGAACTCGGATCTACACCAGAAGCTGCTCTCTGCGAGTTTCAGAGAGCAAATATGTATTGGGCTCCTGCTAGGTGCTTCAGTTACAAGAGTGAATGAGACAGATCTGGTCCCTGGGGTTAAGGGACCAAGGTTAGTGGAGGAAAACAAATAAGCAAACCAGCAATTAGAAAACAGGGTGATAAATGCCACAATGGGAGAAGCATAGGTGCTAAGGACACCTGCTGAGACCTGAAAGGTGGGGGAAGCTTTCTCAGAGGTAGTGATATTGAAGATGTGATCTCGATGACAAATGAAACAGACTAGGGGACACATGTGCAAAATCCTGGACGTGAGACCAAGCAGGACTTGTTCTGGGAAGTGAAAAAAGGGCAGCAAAGGAAGAGCAGGGCCTGAGCAGAGGGGATTGTGGAGCAAATGAGGCCGAGGTGAGGACAGGCCCCATGACAGAGGGTGTATAAACCAGTTTAGGGAGTTTGGATAGACCTGAAAGAGATTGGGAGCTACTGCAGAACATAAAGCAGAGGAGTAACATGATAAGCTTTGTACTTTTGTCAGCGGGCTCTTCTGTGAGCCCCTAGGGGCATCCTGCTCCCCATCTCTGCTCTCATTCCCCTGGGTGGCAGCTGCCTCTTTCTTAATTCGTATGCCTTTCGAGGGCAGGGACTGGGTCTGCTCCCCTCTAAACCCTCAGCCGCCAACAGAGTACCTCAGTAAGTATCTTTTGAGCCATTTAAATGAAGGAGAAAGAGAAAAAGAACAGCAAACAGCTCAGAGAAGAGTGCCAGGCAGGAGTCTTAGCACTCAGCTAATACGAAGTCATTAAATCTTTACAACAATCCTATGAAGTAGGTATCATTTTTGCCTCTATTTATAGAGCCGGAACCAAGGCACAGAGAGGGGAAATCACTTGCCCAAGGTCACACAGTAGTAAATAGCTGATCTGGGAGTTGACCTCAGGCTGTCTGGCTGTAGGGTCTGTCCTTCCCTGATGGAAGAAATTCTCACCAGGTTGCTAGTTGCTAACCTAGATGAGAGGCAAAGAGCCTCACGTGATTTTCTGCATCACTTATCTGCCATGCCCTCCTCCCCACCCAACTGAGGGGGCCGCCTGGACAGACTGGGGGTACCACAGGAGAGAAGGGAGCCACAGGACTTGGCGCTGTTAGCAAGGCCTCTTCCTCTGATAAGCGAAATAGAATTAAAGGCTTTTGAGGATGATAGTGCAAGAAGCTCCATGCCAAGTTCTGAAATGCTGAGCAAAGCATTTACAGACAGAGCATTTGATAGGCATTTATATCATTTATGTTGACATTATGCTAAAAGAGTTCCTGGGTCTTCTGTTCTACCAAAAGTGCTCTTTTCATTTTGGCTGTATTTAATGGCATAGCTACACTTTTTATCCTGAGTGGAAGTGAGGGAGTGGCACCAGGCCAGAGTGGTGTTGGAGGCTGTGGTGATGAGGGTGGAGGTGATGATGGTATGACAGAGATTGGCTGGTGCTGGCGGTCCACCTGCATCATTGATTAGTGGGATAGCAAACTTCAACCTTTATCTAATTTTGGTATGGATTTTGTGATCTTGATTTCCAACTACATCTTAAAGTCATATTCTCAATGATCATCTGTTGTTACTAACTTATGCCATTGATTACAGTCATTCATATCCACAAGATATTACTCAAAAAAATGACCAGAAAGCTGTCACTTTGGGAGAATGTGCTTGGGGATTGGCTTTCTTGTTGAACATCTACGTTTCTGTTTCTTCGTGTTCAATCTGATCTCAACCACCTAGGCATGATTATACAGAATAAACGCGATAATGTGTGTGAAAGGTCACAGGAATAATAATAACAATGACTATTTGCTCAGCATCTACTCAGTGATAAATCTGGAATGTTCTCATACATTACTGATAATTCTAAAAACAATCCAGCTAGCATTGCTTGGTATGATCGATTTTCACTTTGATTCAGAAAGGATTTACAGGCTTATATTTGTATTACATAAAACGGGATTGGTTTAAAAATTAGGCACAAAACAAATAAGAACGTAGACTAAAATGAAGCCAGCAAAAAAAGGCTGAAAAGGCAAGCACAAAAACCTTGTATTTCCGGGGCCACGATTTGGGCAGTTAACTTTCTAACAACCATTTGGAAAGAGAAACTTGGTTATACAGTGCAACTTCCTTCAGAGAAAAGCCTGATGTTATTTGGTTGATCAGAAGTCCTGCAGGTGACCTGAAGGCCGCCCTCCCAGTGACTGGGGAGCCAGGTTTGAATCCACAGCCTCTCTACCTGCAACACCTGTGCTTGTCTCACTGTCTTGTGTTCCTTCTTGGTCCTCCGCTCTGTGAAGGCAGCAGTGGATGTTACCGACAGAGACTAAACTAGGGCTGATTCTAACGTTCTTTTAAAAATAGGAACCCCTACCCAGCTTGCACACGTATTCCAAGCAATCTGAAATCTGTAAGAGGTTGGGTTGCTTAGGACTTGTTCTCCAGCTTGTGTAAGATATACGTACCCACCCATCCCTATGGCTGTGGGCTTTGTGGTTGCCTTTAACAGTCTCTCTCCTCTCCCCTTACCGTGCCCCCTTCCCAGTGACCAGCTGCTGGAGAGGCTCAGGGCAGGGGAGAGTGTGGAGGGTGAGGCCATGTGATGGGGGAAAAAGGGGCCCGGGTGGGGGAATGAGTGGGACTTTCCCGACTGTTCATTCCGAGGGATTTAGATGCTTAAGTGTCTTTCACACTAATCCCTGGAAATCCTAACACTTGTGGAATGAGGAATTTCTCACTTAGGAGAGAAGACTGGAACCTGATTATTACCCTTCTGGGGGATTCGTGAAGACACATGCTACATGATGCCTTAGCAGATAAGAAAGTGAACCCAGAGGTGGGAGACTCTGTGCTCTGTGCTCCACCGTCTCCTTGTTTAGAATTCTTTCTCTCAGATACGATATGATCTCCAGGTTCTATTTATCACTGTCAGCTCGAGATGGGGGGAAATGCTTGTGTTCCCTCTGCTGATTTAAATTTTATCCCTCTTTTCTGATGCCTCAGCCTCCCTTGTTTAAGACATATCCATTGAGAGGTTAGTGGCTTGTGCTTGGATGATAATGAGACAGTGGTATTTGCCAGGGAGTTACTGTGTGTCAGGACTGTGCTGATTGCTGTACCTGCATCACCTCCTTTGCTCGTCATAACAGGTAATACTATTATCTCCAAGTGCACATAAAGAGAGTAGGATATAGGGAAGTTAAAGAACTATGTGATGTTACACGGGTTAGATGTAGTGTGGCTGAGATTTGTGCCCAAGACTGTTGGATTCCAGAACTCACAGGCTGAACCACTAGTTTTTGTAGCCTCCTTCCAACATAAAAATAGCCAATAGGTGCAGGACAGGAGTCAGGGCATTGAGTTGGAAGGTGGCTCTGCCATAGACAGCTGGGAGACCCATGGTAAGGATGCCACTTCCCTAGGACTCAGACTCCTTGACTTTAAGGATGCACAGTTGGTTTAGATATTCTTTAAGGTAACTTCTAACCATGAGAGTTGGTGGTTCTAGAATAATGTCTCCTCTCTGATCAAGAGCTGGAAAAAATTACTGTCCTTTCTTTATAGGCCTGGCTCCTTATAGCCAAAGAAGGAGACTTTGGCTTTGAGGTTAGGACCCTAATCTCATTTAGGAGGTTAATGTCCAGCATAAAGTTTTCAGGCTTTGGAACCTTTGGACCAAGATTCAAATCCTGGCTCTACCATGAGTTTTCTGCAAGTCACTCTATCTCTGTGAGCATCGGCTTCCTGGTCTGTAGGATGAGAATAAATAAACCCTTTCCTACAGAGGATCCGTGCATACCTCAACCATAATGGTGAGCCCATAGTATTACACCATCCTTGAGAATAGGACCATGCCTTATTTATTTCTGCCAGACATGGAATTGGGGTTAAACTGATTTCAAGAGGATAGAAAAAAGGCAATCTGGCTTTCTCTGAACAACCAGGGTATGTTTCTCCTTTGCTGGAGGTGGGTAGGGTATGTTTCCCAGCCCCATCATCTCCCATTAGCCAGTGTTTTGCCTTCACCCAAGAATATCACCCCTCAGTTCAGAGGACTGTGTCATCTCCTGCTACTCCAAGTGGGTCATGCGCAAGTGAAAGCACAGAGTGCACAGTGTCTCTGCCTTTGATCATGGGGAAGGATTTGGGGTGGGCTGGTTTTTCTTCTTTGGCCTCACACCAAGGGGCCACTTTGTTCCTACCTCTTTCCCCTTCCACCTGTGCATGCACGCTGGCTTACGTGGGTAGGGTTTCTTCTCTGGATTCCCCACACTGAGATGTCATCTTGGAAGATGACTAGCTCTGGAGTCAGACACACCCTGGTTGCATCCTGCCTGTGACTGACTTTCTTTCTGAGCCTCAGTTTCCTCAACTATAAAAAAGGATAATGATAGTACTTGCCTTCTACGGCTGCTGTGACGATTAAATGAGGCCTAGTACAAGACAAGGGCTCAATAAATGGTAGCTGTTAAGGGGCTTCCCTGGCGACGCAGTGGTTAAGAATCTGCCTGCCAATGCAGGGGACACGGGTTCAAGCCCTGGTCCGGGAAGGTCCCACATGCCTCAGAGCAACTAAGCCTGTGAGCCACAGCTACTGAGCCTGTGGTCTAGAGCCTGTGAGCCACAACTACTGAGCCCACGTGGCACAAATACTGAAGCCCACATGCCTAGAGCCTGTGCTCCGCAACAGGAGAAGCCACCACAATGAGAAGCCCGTGCACCACAGCAAAGAGTAGACCCCGCTCGCCACAACTAGAGAAAGCCCGCATGCAGCAATGAAGATCCAATGCAGCCTAAAATAAATAAATGAATAAATTTATATTTTTAAAAAATGTTAGCTGTTTTTACTTTTGTTTCAGCTGTACTCTGCCTGTCACTGGGGACTTGTTGGGCACTAAGTAGACAGAATGATGGGGAGAAAAGGAATCAAAGCTGTGGGTTTCTTTTAAGCTGTGCCAGTCATTCCGACCTATAGCTGAATTTGAAGTTAAACTTAGAAATTTGAGCTCTGTAAATGCATCCATAACTTTTAACTAGAACCATTGGTATTTCAGATCTGGAACAGACTAAATGATCATATACTCTGATATCCTCCTTTTGGAGCTGGGGGAAATGAGTGACAGAACATCCCTCCTCCCCTACTGAAAAACAGTGGTTTAAATAAGATAGAAGTTTGTTTGTTTTCACATAAGTATCAGTAGCCCAGGGCTGAAATATAGCTCATGATAACCAGTGAAACTAGGCTCCTTCAAGCTTGTTACTTTCTCATCCTCAATACAAGACTTCTACTTTGTGGTCCAAGATGGCTGCTCCAGCTCCAGCTATCACAACTTTAATTCAAACCCCAGGGAAAAGGAAAAGGAAAAAGAATGGCACAAACTTTCCACTTAAGTATACATCACGGAAGTTATACAAGTCATATCATACGTACATAATGATTTATACATATAAGAATTTATATACATAAGGATCACACGAGTCATATTCACTTACATCCCATTGGTTAAACTTTGTCTTATGTCTGTATCTAGCTGCAAGTGGGCTTGGGGGAGTGTAGTATTTATTCTGGTGGCTATGTACCCAGCCAATATTTGGGGGATTCTATTGTGGAGGAATAAAGGGAGAATGCATCTCTGGGGACAACCAGCAGGCTCTGTCACACTAAGGTAGCACACCTACTTTCCTGTAATGTTGAAATACAGATGCGTTGCCCCCCTCAACCCGTGTTCTCTCCATAGCATCACAAATTTAGATTACATTTCTCTTAGGTTCTTAATAAAATTTCCTGAAAAATTCTGGTCACAAGGGGCAGCAGTTGGCAAGTTCCAGACTCAGACGGGCTGGCAAGAGTACAGACAGAGAATGGGTGAGAACAAAGTGGGGGACAGAACCCGGGCAGAAGTGATACAAATGCCTTCTGTCTGACCGGGTCCCTCATCTCGAGGAGACCCTTGTCTGCACTTGGAGCATGGCAGAGGCGCCATACTGCAACAGGGAGAAATGAGATAATACAGTGCTGGGAGAAAAGGACAAGAACTTCTGGGAAGATCAGACACTTGTAAAAATGCCATCTATTCTGTAAATGTAAAATGATTTACTGCTAAGGTCGGTAAGTGGCTCCAAATTCAGCAGGCAGCAGGAGCTGTCCCAGTCTCTTAAAACAGCAGCCCAGAATTCTGGGAAAAGCCATATGAAGAGGATCTGGACCCAGAGTTAATAAAGGGTAGAAATGTGGAGCCTTCAATTTGTTTGGGTCACTGAGACTTGATAAGGACATGAGAGTGAGAGAGAGGGGTGAGTGTGTGCGTGCGTGTGTGTGCGTGGGGTGGGGGAGGAAGAAATGTGTGTGTGTGGAGAATAAAGGGATAGACATGGGGAGGGGAAGCAGAAATAAAGATGGGAGAGTGAGTATGGGAGAGGAAAGTATGATGGAGGATAGAAAAATGGGTGTTTGAGAGAGGATAGAAAAGAAAGACAGATGGATAGAAAGAAAGATGGAAGGAAGGAAATAAAAAGAGAGAGAAGAAGGAGAGGGGGAAAGAAAGAAGGAAAGAGAAAGCAGAAAAAAATGGAAGGAAGGAAAAAGGGAAGGAAGGGAGAGAGGTGTGTTTACCTGTGTGTGCACATCAGAAAACAGTGTTGAGTAGACAAGGTACTGTGAGCCTCTGCTATCACTTAAGATAAAAACCCAGCCCTCCCCCCCCAAGACTTCTACTTTGGTAGAAAGTCTACTTCTACTTTGGTGTATTTTCCAATACACCAGCTCTAATGTTCACACCTTCAGGTCCCAGGAAGAAGCGAGGACTCACTGCTGTTTCTCTTCCATTTCCAGTCTCCTGAGCATGGTCCTAATTCTACATCATTCTCATCTCACCCAACCTCCACCCCAGTGGGGTTCTGGAGCCTCTTGGGAAACTGCAGAATTGTTTCGCTCATGTCATTGGCCGTGCTTTGGCCAAGGAGACCAGGGGCTTCAGTCTGCCATGTGTTTTCAGTGTGCTGGTTGCCTGAGAACACATCTGTCAACCTTAACAGAGAACAAAAGCTTGGGTTTGACATGAAAAGGACAGCAAAAGAGCAGCCCTGACCTGACTGCCATGTGGCATTCCTAAGCGTGCACAGATTCGGCCTGGAAGATATGCACAGTACTTGAAAGAAGTCTTTTATCCAGGCAAGAGGGGATAAACACATCTGTATGGCATTGATTTTTTTTTTTTTTCCTACTTTCTTTCTGGGATTTGGAGCTGGGCTGGGGGAAGGAACAATGAAAACATTTGAAACATCTGACACTGAGTTGGGTTTGTGGGTAGGCAGCGTTTGGGGGGAAATGAAAGGTGAAATGCCAAATTTAGTTTGGCTCTTCTTTCTTTCTGGCGCCATTTTTCTCTCTTCTATTCCACCCGTATTTTCCTTTTAGCACCGGTGGGGGGGGTGGATCATGTAACATTCCTACTTAGCACATACATAGCTTGCCTTGTCTTGGAAGGGAAACATACACTGACAACGGAAACCCCACAACCTCCCGAGTGGGAGACAACCTTAGGATTCTGGCTTCCAGGATATTTATTTTGGTTACTGTTTGGTGTACTGATACACCAGGATCCCTTGACTCACAACTGAAATGGGATCAGGATCCAAAGGCAGGACGTCTCTGCTGGAAACACAAAAGTTGTAGCTATACAAGAGCAAACAACTATATTCAAGAAGAAACGAGTCATTTGTACAGGGGTGTGGCCAAGTATATCCAACCAACCTTTCTGAGTTTCATTACTTTTAATTTTCAAAAGTAGGATATTGTGAGATATAAGTTAAAATATAATATACAGGTGAAAAAAAGCCTAGTATACTAGAACTTAGCAAATGCTGAGTAACATATTTTCTTATTTCCTGCCAGTGTATCTTCAGCTAGACTGTAAGCTTCTAGAGTGTGTATGTATTAATTTGGGGGATTTCTATAATATTTAACTTTATTGCTTTGTAAGCTTAAACATTTAAAATTCCTTACTAAATGTGCTTTGGTTGATTATAATAAACTTTCTTTTTCTCTTTTAAGATAATTTTAGGGTGGCTGTTTTGGGAAATCATCCTTGAACTCTTAAAGTCATTTTTTAAAATAACAGTTTAAGATATAATTCACATTCCATAAAGTTTGCCATTTCAAAGTGTACATTTCAGTGGTTTTTAGTATATGCACAGAGTTGTGCATCCATTACCACTATCTAATTCCAAAATATTTCATCAACCCAAATAGAAACCCTGTACCCATTACCACTCACTTCTCCATGCCCTTTACCTCCCCTTACAGGTCTGGGCAACCACCACTTTATTTTTGTTTCTATAGATTTGCCTATTGTGGACATTTCATATAAATGGAATCATACAATATGTGGTCTTTTGTGATGGGCTTCTTTCATTTACCATGTTTTCAGGGTTTATCCAGGTAGCAGTACCTCATTCCTTTTCATAGCTGAATAACATTCCATTGTATGGATATACCACATTTTGATTATTCATTCATCAGTTGATGAACATTTGGGGGTGTTTCTGCTTTTTGGTTATTATGGATAATTCTTCTATGTACATTCATGTACTAGTTTTGTGTGGACATGTTTCCAATTCTTTTGGACATATACCCAGGAGTGGAATTGCTAGGTCTTATGATTACTCAGTGTTTAACTTTCTGAGAAACTGCCAAACTGTTTTCCAAAGTGGCTGCACTATATTTTCCTGCCAGCAACATGAGAGTTCCAATTTTTCCACATCTTTGCCAATATTTGTTATTGTATTTCTTTTTTTTGTTGTTATATCCATCCTAGCGGGTGTGAAGTGGTATCTCATTGTGGTTTTGATTTGCATTTCCCTGATGACTAATAATTTTGAGCATCTTTTTGTATGCTTATTGTTTATTTGTATATCTTCTTTGGAGAAATGCCTCTTCAAATTCTTTGCCCATTTTTAAATTGAATAATCTTTTTATTGTTGAATTGTGATTTAAAACATATTCTCTACTATTTTTTTTTTAACATCTTTATTGGAGTATAATTGCTTCACAATGGTGTGTTAGTTTCTGCTTTATAACAAAGTGAATCAGTTATACATATACATATGTCCCCATATCTCTTCCCTCTTGCGTCTCCCTCCCTCCCGCCCTCCCTATCCCACCCCTCTACGTGGTCACAAAGCACCAAGCTTATCTCCCTGTGCTATGCGGCTGCTTCCCATTAGCTATCTATTTTACGTTTGGTAGTGTATATATGTCCATGCCACTCTCTCACTTTGTCCCAGCTTACCCTTCCCCCTCCCTGTATCCTCAAGTCCATTCTCTAGTAGGTCTGCATCTTTATTCCCATCTTGCCCCTAGGTTCTTCATGACCATTTTTTTTGTTTGTTTTTTGTTTTAGATTCCATATATATGTATTAGCATACGGTATTTGTTTTTCTCTTTCTGACTTACTTCTCTCTGAATGACAGTCTCTAGGTCCATCCACCTCACTACAAATAACTCAGTCACCATCGTCCTCAGTGGTGAAAAACTGAAACCATTTCCACTAAGATCAGGAACAAGACCAGGTTGCCCACTCTCACCACTATTATTCAACATAGTTTTGGAAGTTTTAGCCACAGCAATCAGAGAAGAAAAAGAAATAAAAGGAATCCAAATTGGAAAAGAAGAAGTAAAGCTGTCACTGTTTGCAGATGACATGACACTATACGTAGAGAATCCTAAAGATGCTACCAGAAAACTAGTCGAGCTAATCAATGAATTTGGTAAAGTAGCAGGATACAAAATTAATGCACAGAAATCTCTTGCATTCCTATACACTAATGATGAAAAATCTGAAAGTGAAATTAAGAAAACACTCCCATTTACCATTGCAACAAAAAGAATAAAATATCTAGGAATAAACCTATCTAAGGAGACAAAAGACCTGTATGCAGAAAATTGACACTGATGAAAGAAATTAAAGATGATATAAATAGATGGAGAGATATACCATGTTCTCTACTATTTTTTGAAAGAGTTTGTGAAGGAATGGTATTAATTCCTCACATGTTTGGTAGATTTCTCCTGTCATGCTATCTGTGCCTGGACTTTTCACTGTGAGACTTTTTGATGATTAACATAATCTCCTGTTATATGTAAATTCAGGTTTTCTATTTCTTCTTGAGTCAGTTTCTGTAGTTGTGTCTTTCTAGGGATTTTTCCATTTCATTTACGTTATTTAATTTGCTGGCAAACAATTGTTTATGTTATTACCTTAGAATTTCTTTTATTTCTGTAAGGTAGGTAATGATGTCCCCTCTTTCATTCCTGACTTCAGTAATGTGACTATTCCCTCTCTGTCTTGGTCAGTCTAGTTAAAGATCAATCATTTCTGTTGATCTTTTCAAAGAAACAACTTTTGGTTTCACTGGTTTTCTCTATTGTTTTCTATTCTCTATTTCAGTTATTTCCACTCTAATTTTTATTATTTTTTTTCTTCTGCTTGTTCTGGGTTTAGTTGGCTCTTCCTTTGCTAGTTTCATAAGGTGGAAAGTTAGGTTATTGATTTAAGATCTTTCCTCTTCTTTTTAACGTACATATTGATAGCTATAAGTTTCCCTCTCAACATTGTTTTGTCTGCATTCCATAAATTTTGATATACTGTGTTTTTATTCATTTCAGAGTATTTTCTAATTTCCCTTTGATTTCTTTTTTGAGCCAAGTTTTGGCTAGGAATGCATTGTTCCACAACCACATATTTGTCAATTTCCCAAATTTACTTCTCTTGTTGATTTCTAATTTCTGTCTATTGTGGTTAGATAGCATACTTCATATAATTTCAATTTTTTAAATTTATTGAAGCTTGTTTTGTGGCCTAACATATAGCTTATCCTGGAGAATATTCCATGTGCACTGAAAAAAAATATGTATGTATTTTGCTGTTGGCTAGAGTGTTCAATAGATGTCTGTTAGGTCTAGTTGGTTTTTAGTATTGTTCAAATCTTCTATTTGTTAGTATTCTGCCCATTATGGAAATGGATCCACCAAAAATGGATACCTTATCCATTATATAAAAGGGGGATATTAAAGTCTCCAATTATTATTGTTGAGTTGTCAATTTCTCCCTTCAATTCTGTTTTTGCCTCGTGTATTTTAAGGTTCTCTTGTTAGATGCTCATATGTTTATAATTGTTTTATCTTTCTAATGGATTGTCCCTTTAATCATTATAAAATGTTTCTCTTTGTCCCTAGTAAAAATTTTTGTCTTTGAGTCTATTTTGTCTGATAGAACATAAATACTCCAGCTTTCTTTTGGATACTGATTGCATGGTATTTCTTTTTCCATCATTTTACATCAACCTATTTGTGTTGTTGAATCTAAAGTGTGTCTCTCATATAATTAGATAACTTTCCCCCATCCATTCTGCCACCTCTGACTTTTTATTGGATTCTGTTGTCCATTTAAATTTAATGTAACTACTACCCCTGACCTTTTAAAGTGTCATTTCTCAATGTTCTCCCCCACCCCGTTCTTGTCTCTCTTATTACATTTTAAAAACATGTTTATAAAATAGACATTGTCTCCTTGAGTTCAGTGGCATGTTCATGTTTGTACCCCCAGTGGCTATTACCATGCCTTATAGGTATTATCTTAATGTTTGATGAATAAAAGTGAAGTTTTTTTTTTGTTTTTGTTTTTTTAATAATTGACTTCATTTATTTATTTATTTATTTATTTATGGCTGTGTTGGGTCTTCGCCTCTGTGCGAGGGCTTTCTCCAGCTGCGGCAAGCGGGGGCCACTCTTCATCGCGGTGCGCGGGCCTCCCACCATCGCAGCCTCTCTTGCTGCGGAGCACAGGCTCCAGACGCGCACGCTCAGCAATTGTGGCTCACGGGCCCAGCTGCTCCGCGGCATGTGGGATCTTCCCAGACCAGGGCTCGAACCCGTGTCCCCTGCATTGGCAGGCAGGTTCTCAACCACTGCGCCACCAGGGAAGCCCATAGGTGAAGTTTAAGAACTAAATAATTTAATGAAACTTGTTGAGAATTTTCCATAGAGGCATGACTCAGAAGGATAGAACGTTTTTCTGATACATTTACTTCATAACCTTTTAATAAAAATGCATTGTTTACCACTAATGCATAATCATATTGGGGAAACTGAGGCAATATCCCATAATTGTAAATGTGTTGCCAGTATGAATCAGGCACCACTGTGGGGCAAGAATCAAAAGAATCAAACCTCCACAGAACTGACCTGACTCAACTACTCAGTTTCAGGGGGAGAAGCTGGAATAGCGAGAGCAGATTCCTGGCTGGGTCTGTGTCCAAGAGAGCAAGAGACAAGTGGAGATGTGAGACAAGCCCTATTGCTATTTCAGTGTGGTGATCTTATCTCCTGATACATGCAGCACAATGGATGTCAGGATTCACTGGTGTCACCAGTTACTTCCCTTCTCAGGTAGATAATACAAGAGTGGAGAGAGAAACTGGATGAAATCACTCTATACTGAAGTTCCCTCGTATTTCAAAACTCTTTTTAGAAAATCTCCAAACTCAAACTGGCTTGAGCAAAGATTTTATCAATCCAGGTAACTGAAAAGCTCAAGAATTCTCTAGGAGCTTGGTTGACGCCATGAGAACTGAATTTCTCTTCATCTCTCTACTTTCAGCATGATGGATTCAATCTCAGGCTCTTCGTGGAGGCCTTTGGCACTCTAGGCTCACATAGTCCCAGATTTAAGTCCTGCAGAAAAGAGGACGTGTTTCTTTCTTGGAAGTCCCAACAAAAGAATCATTGTATTTCAATTACTCTGATTGGGTCTTATGTCCACTCCTAAAGCAATCACTATGCCCAGAACCATATAATGACCTGAATAGCCACCTCTGGATCTGGCATGGCATCAACTCCATTCTAAATGCATATGAGCTAAATGGGGGACAGGTGGCTATAGATAGGACTATTAGGGTACCATTCAAGGAAAATAATAAAAATGGAAAAGACGGATGTTCACTTTACTCTCCCTCAATGGAAGTGTAAGAACCGTGTTGATTTTCCCACAAACATTGTTGAGGTTTGTGTTGTCCAGTATGAAAGCTATTAATCACATATGGCTATTGAACACTTTAGATGGGGCTAGTTCAAACTGAGATATAAAATATACATTGAGTTTAAGACTCGGTTAGAAAAAATCTTATTTATAATTTCCTTATATTGTTTACATGTTGAAATAATTTTGAATATATTGGGTTAAATAAAATATATTAAAATGAAATTCACCTGTTTGTTTTTATTTTTGTAGTATAGCAACTAGAAATTTTAAAGTTACATTTGTAGCTCCCATTATATTTCTATTGGACAGTGCTCTTCTAGATGTTTCTAGATTCTTTATTCTACTGCCATATTAGATGGCATTTCTCTTGAGATTGGGGACTGTGTCTTATTTGTTATTTCTTTAGTAGAGGGCCTTGTATATACTATGTGCTTAATAAATATTGTAGAATAAATAAGTGTTGTCTGTGTTAAATAATTACCCATTTTCAATAGAATGAATGCAAATTTCCTTAACAATCTGACTCCAACATTGTATTCCAAATTTATTTCCTATAGTAGGTTGGACCACATCTCTTGGGCCACGTTATGTTCAAACAGGCCTCTGTCCTCTTCCTTCCCAGTCTAGCCTGCAGAGACAATGCAGCCCAAGACACAGAAGAAAGAGGTAGTTAAGAGGGCTTGTGGCAGTAAGATATACTGTCATATTAAGAGCTGTTCATTTCTTGATGTTTAAAGCCATAGCTAGAGAACCCTCATTCTCTGAAGCCCTCCAGATTTTTAGGGAATGACTCGGGCATTCCCCCCACTATGCGAGTCTTGGACTTAATTCAATTTGGACTTCCTGAAACTTTTCCTAAGATTCCCAGAGTTCATAAATACCCTTGTCCCCTCTTTGGCTTAAACTAGTTCACCTGAATTTTGGTCAGTTGTCCTAAAGAAGAAGACTCATAGGAGCACAGCCCTCCCAGGACTATGTGTGGTAAGTGCTGATTGGACAAACTAAAGGTTCTGTGGTCTTAGTCCAGAGAGCAAGACAGAGCAGGAACTAGGACCCAGGTCCTTTGGCAATGTGATCAGTGCTCTTTCTTCCCATCTATACTGGGCCACAAAAAAGAAATACTGAAGAAGTACTGTGCACTCTTTATAAAAGGTGATATCTGGTTTCCTTCTTCAGGCAGTTTTCCTGTAGAGGAAAATGGAATAGATTGTGGGTATAGGGCCATGGCGTCTGTTGTGTCTGTACTTGTTCCATGAGCTTTGAGATGTTCTCTCAGTCCCCCAGGAAACAATGTACATGTTAATGTTTCCTGCTATGTTTTCCCTCTTTTCAGGAAAGGTGGGAATAGTACCATACTATTCTTCCTAGAGGGACAGTATCTCCCAGGCTCAGGCCTGTAGTGCTCTGTAGAGCTGATTCTGGCTATGTTGCAGAGGTCAGTAATCACACCTGTAGTCTGAAAGCCGAGAGCCCTCATGATGCACATCCAATACTAAAAAGTCCAGAGTTACTGAGTTCAGGCATAGCTGGAGCCAGGTGTGCACGTGATTTTTATCAGGAAGTGACTTCTCTACATCTCTGTCTCTTTCTTGGTATTGACTTCTTTCTTAGGTTGGGGGGCTTTACTCTTGAGGTGATGCCTGGCAGCTCTAGATTTATAGATTCACAATTGAATGACTCTTCCTTGATCACGCCAGCAACATTTCTAGGATTAGCTCCTATTGGACACACTTGTGTTACATTTCCACTGTTGAGCTATTTCTTTGGTTCATTGTTTGCTAAACTATTCAACCAAAATACATTGACTGTTTCCACGTTGCAGCAGCATTTTAAGGTACTGGGGATATAGCATTAAAAAGACATACAAGATCCCTGCATTCATTCCAGATGTGGGAGATACACACACACACACACACACACACACACACACACACACCCCCCACAGAAAAATGAATAAACAGTAAGAAAAGACATCAGATAAGAGCTGTGTAGAAAATTAAAATAGGGCGATATGATTAAAAGTGATTGGGTTTCTACTTCAGATTGGGTGGCGAGGACAGGCCACCAATCACCATCGCCAAGTGGCACCTGATTGGTAATATGGTGTTGCCCCCTGTATCATGGAGACAGGGCAGCATTCCCATCCAAACCAAGTGCCAGAGAGAGAGAGAGAGAGAGAGAGAGAGATAGACAGAGAGAGAGAGTGCTAGCTTCTCAGGAAAAACTGGAGTGCTATTTCCAGAATCAGAGGGAATGAATGCTAGGTAGGGAAAATCATAGTTGTAGACTATAGGAATCTTTTTATCAAAAGATTAATAAAGCAATTTCTATGAGGATACTTCAAATATTAAAATAAATGAATTCAGCAGTATTTTCTTAGGTTGAATTTGTCTTGCAAGGTCAACGTCATCACAGTAAGCACTGTGAAGTCAGGCTGTGAGAACAATGTTTTGACGAGCCTCATGTGAGATCTATCTTGAGCTGCATCAAATGTAATTCAAATCCTTTTCTCTGTCGCTAGTCCTCTGCGAGGGGGACGGAAGGGCACATTTGCCAGTTCCTTCCAAGGACTCGTCCATTTGAACTGATCCTACAGCAAATAACTGTTTGAAGGAAAAAACACCCAACCCCGAAAGAATAAAAACATGTTCAGCTGTATGGTAGACACATCCATATAGAAAAGAAAATTTTCTACCCCCAAAGGCAATGGCGTTCACAGAGATTTTGCTCTTGGAGGCTCTGGGCATAAGCAAACAGGCTATTCAGCTCACTTGTCTAAATTAGATGTATTTATCGGATTCCTATCTTTCTCCAAGATGTTCTTGCATTACTTTTGCATATCTAAAAGCATCATTGATATGGTTTTATAAAAAAAGAAAAAGAAAAAGAAACCACAGACAACACCCCCCAAAAAAATGGATTAGCCAATCCCAAAGGAGAGATCAGATTTCGGGCAGATTCGTAACCTGACACATTCAGAGTCCTCCACTCATGATTCCACCTTAATTCTCACATTTTTCTCCTTCACTGCTAGCCAATGTATCGTTGGCTTCAGCTTGAACAAGTTCTCCACTCTCCCTTGTATATTCTGTGCCAATTCAGCCTCCACATTTTTATTTATGTTGTGATACCACTGGATTCCTTCTCTAGTTCTCTCCAAATCCCATCTATCCTTCAAGGGTCTACTTAAAGTCAAGGAAATCCTCCCAGACCAGCCCACTGGATTTCCATAATGCTTTGTTTCTCTCAACAATTTGGATTTGTTATCTAAATCGCAGACAGGAAAAATGAGGTGAAATGTCTATGATCTAACTCCATTCTTTTCGAGAGGGAACAGCTTTGGCTAAAAACACCTTGATTTGTCCATTAAGGGGATTGGCAGGCCCCAAAGGCATGGGTTTTGGCGGGCTCACAGGCAGATAGAAAGATGGCTCAGATGCTCTGCCTGAGAATAAAAGAGAGGCATTTGTTTTCTGCTTCTGGGAGGAGGTGTGGTTAGAGAAGAGATGAGAGGTGAAGGGAAGGAATGGGGAAGAGAGGGAGGAACCTGTGAGATCAGTAAAGGTGGCACCTTTGAGCGAGGAAGAGCAGCTTCCTTGTGGCAGGTGACAAGGGCTTTTTAAAAAGGGGTGTATCTTGTGTTCCTCCTAATGTTGTTCGTGCTGTGTTGTTGTAATCCCTTTCCTCGGCTTCCTCCAAATCTTTAGAAAAGTCTGCCGTTCTCATAAGAGCTTTGAGTGAGCAGGTTTTGGAGGAAATGGAAGAAAGAACTGAGTTTTATATCGGGTTGATGTGAAAGTATGGGTAAAGGGAAGCAAGAAACTGGACCCAGTGACTACACAGTGACTCTGTAGAAATCTTTGGGAAGAATCTTTGAGGAGTTCTACCCAATCATAACCATATCTCAAGGGCTCACATTGGGACTCCCCTGATTACAGTCTCTGTACAGTGAATCATCCCAACAACTTGATAATCCCCAAACCACCTGTACAGGAATCTCTTGTCCCAAGGTTCTTCTCCTTTAAGAAGCTACTTATTTCCTCCCCCTCATTCTTTCTCACTTTCTGAGAATGTCTCCTTCCTCCTCTCTCCCCTCTTTGGCCTCATCCTGTCTTATTTAGAGCAATTTGGCCTCTACCATCCTTCGGTCTACTCTCTCTGTCAGCATGACAAAGACCTGGTAATGGACCAAATGATCAAAAGATCATTCTTTCAGGGATAGTGGGAAGTAGGGTGCAGAAGAGGTAGACTGCAAATCTTATCAGAACCCCTAATTTTTAAATTCTATGAGAGCAGAGACCACATCGCTTTTATGAGTCCTTATTCAAGGAATCCTAGATGACCTTCAGCAAGTCACATGACATCTATGGGAGGAGGAGGGAGGGAATGGGATTGACATTTATAGAGCCTCTGTTACATGCCAGGCATAGAACAAGGCACTTCACATGTAACATCTACAGTATACTCAATGCCAACCATGCATCCAGTATTCTACATAAGTTCTCTTATTTAATTCTCACTGCTGGACTTTGTTACTCAGTTTTAGGAATTGTGCAATATGATGGCCATACTCATAATCGTCTTATAATATAGACATTGTGAGCACCATTACACAGATGAGGAGTCTGAGGCTCTAAGAATCATTACCTCTGCTCAAGCTTCCACAGTTGGAATGGCAGAAACAGAACTTGGTCCTGGTATTTTTGACTCCACGGCCATGATCTTTTTTCCTCCACCATAAAATGTGAAGACAAGATATGTCAAGGCCAGGAATGAGGAAGCCTGTGCTCATAACTAATGTACTGTGGAGTAGGAGGGTACAGGATGGGTATAGGGTGACACACTCTGCTCCAGCAGGGTTTCTCTGGAGGGACGCCAGGAACATTTTTTGGCTGGATAATTCTTCATTATGTGGGAATGTTCTGTGCATTGCAGGATATTTTATATCCTTAGTGCTTGCCCACTAAATGCCAGCAGTGCCCTTTCTCTTTGTGACGCCCAAAGATAAGTGCTCTCAGACATTTCCAAATGTCCTTAAGAGTGTGTACTGCCCCATCTACTCTAAGAGCCACTATAGACCAAGCTGCCTCCCAAAGTGATTTCCTAGATCCCTTTAGCTTCACTATTCAATAATTCTGTGTAGAAACAAATGAATGAATGTACAAAGAAGAGACGGTCAGGAATGATCCCAAGTACTGGCTGTTCTAATGAGGACAGGTTTGACTGGGATGTTCCTGTGGCCTCGGAGTACTGAGATCACAGGGGCCTCAGAATGATACCCAAGTGGAAGTGTGATGTATGACCCAGGAGTGAGATGAAATCACCCGGAAGGCAGACTTCATCTAGTCTGTAGTTTACCTCTAACCAGATCCCTTCCTGGTGCTTTCAAGACTGTTAAATGAAGACTCTACTTGCTTAGTGGCAGCCCAGAGTGAGAGCAGAGGAAGGAGAGGAGGTACATCAGCCTCAGTATAGTAAAGCAGAATCCCATCGCTCTCAACGCTAATGCAAACCAGCTGCTGGCCGGCCCCAGCTTGCGATAGAACAGGCGGAATTCTTGGACACTGAGTTATTCTTAGAAGCGTATGCACAGCCCCCCTGGCAGCGCTCACTGTGAACTGGCTGCTGCCAGCCCCTGTCGGGATGCCGTGCCAGCAGACCCAAGAGTGATTGTTCTTGCTTATGAAAAATAACTTTGGGATTTTAATTTCAAATTACCCACAGAGTTGGTGGGGCCTGGATGTGGAGAATGATGGTAAGGGCAAAGAGTGGAGCAGGACAGAGGAGGGCATGAGGGATGGAAGAGCATCATTCACTAGTTCAATGAATATTCGAGTGTCTACGGCATGCAGATACTGGGGTTCTCATCACATCCGGACTTTCATTTGATCTGGGTGGAGGTAGATGGATGTTGTCTAGACCTTGAGAGTGGGCACTCCCATGAGTTTTTAGATTGTTCATTGAGTGCCAGGCTCTTTACATAGAAGATCTCATTCAGTCTTTACAGGGACATGGAGAGGTGGGTATCATTTCTCCTATTTGACAGGAAACTAAATGTTGGAGAAGGAATCTGCCCAAGGCTCCACAGCTATCAAGTGGCAGGGTCAGGATTTGAACTCAGGCCAGCCAACTCCTCCCTTCATGGCTATGTTGAGAGCCAACTCTAGGCCAAGGCTGAGCTGGATGTTAGGCCTCGTGAAACTGAATAAAGGGACTGAATCTCAGTACTCAATTCTCTGGGTTGCACTGTCTATGGGAGAAACAGGCATATGACAAGGAATGATAACAGGATTTGTAAAGCAGGAGATCAGAGCTACTGATGAACACCGCTGGGATGCGTCAGGGACAGCATTGAGGAGGGAACGGTTGAGTCTTACGTGGCACCTCCATGGATGACAATGGGGAAGGGGCGCTTCCAGCAGAGGACCAGTGCGTGTGGTGCCGCATAGCTGGCAATCACGGGTCTCTCAGTGGGGCTGCAGTGCAGGGCGTACTGAAGATATGTAAGACGAGATGGCTGAAGGTGAGAAGGATCTGACCTGGAAGGGTCTTGTAGGACAGACCAAAGAGCTGGAACTTCGACCTGGAGGAACTGAAAACTCCTGTATCCATTAGTTTAATTATTCGTTTATTCAACATATATTTATCGAGCACCCACTTTACACCGGGCACTCTATTTAAAAAGTTTTAAGCAGGAAACAGGTGCATGCTTTTAGAAAAAGAAAAAGTACCTGTATGGAAAATTATTTAGGGGCCTCCATAGTTGCCCAGGTGAAAGATGATTCCAACATGACCCATGGTAGAAGCTGGGAGTTTAGGGGCATACGTAACAACATGAAAGACCTTTTCACTTGACAAACACAGCCTGCAAAACACATAGATGAATGCATGCCCTCAGCACCGGAAGTGCTTGCGGATGTGGGCTGCACTCCAGGATACCCACTCACTCACGCTTGTGCCCATCAGTCGAACTGTACATCTACCAAGGATCATTTGTGTTTGGTACCAAATCTATGTATGCCAGGCTTAGTTGTTAATTACTTAATGAAACATTGGCCAAAAAAGAGTGTGTAGAAAGGAGAAATGTTTCTATCAATGCTGGGTTGAAAGCTTTGAAAAGACTTAAGAGAATTGCTAAAAAAAAAAAAAAAAATTGCTATGGAATTGGGTGTGGTTGAGACAATGAAAGGACTGGGAAAATCATAAAATTCTAGCAAGATTCTGCACTCAGACTGCTTTACAAGGGTCTTTAAGGTCTCTCTCTACTTCAAAGAAACTGACGCTGGGAATTGCAGATGATGCATTATGGGTGTGGTTTATGTAAGAAAGATGACAAGAAGCTCCAGTGAGCTGACCCGTTAGCAAAGAAAAGTCTTGGCTCCAGATCAAAAGAATGGTGAATGAATGTGCATTTATATGCTTTAAGTTAAAATTAAACAGGTTTGAAGTATTACGGATCATTTTTAGCTTTAAGAAACGTTTTTATTGAAGCATAACATACATAGAGAAAAGTGCACAGATCTAGGAGTAAGTGGGATGTGTTTTTACAAAGTGAACACCCAGTGTATCCAGCAACCAGATCAGGAAATAGAATTTTCCAGTACCCCAGAACCTTTCCTCATGGCTTATCCCAATCATTACATACTCCCACCTCAAATGGGACCACTGCCCTGACTTCTACAAGCATTGATTACTTGTGCCTATCATATAAATCAAGCAGAATGTTTTTGTTTTCTGTTTGGGGCTTGATTTCTTTTGTTTGGTATTATGTTTGTGAAATCCATCTATGTTGTTTAGCATAGCAGTAATTTGGTCAGTCTTGTTGTATAACGTTCTATGAGCTATGTAGTGGTACACAGTAGGCACTCAAAAATGGCAGCTGAAAAAAGATGTAAGTGACTGCTAGCAAAATAGAACACCTGGATAGCTGTTGATCATCTGAGTTCAAATGGTGCTTTGGAAAAATGTCTATTCAGGTCCTCTGTCCATCTTTTAATTAAGTTGTTTGTTTTTTTGGACTTCAACTTGTATGAATTGCTTATATTGATATATTTTGAATATAAACCCATTATCAGACATATCATTTGCAAATATCTTCTCCCATTCAGTAGGTGGCCTTTTTGTTTTGTTGATAGTTTCCTTCACTGTGCAAAGGCTTTTTAGTTTAATGCAGTCCCATTTGTTTATTTTTGCTTTTGTTTCACTTGCCTGAGGAGACATATCCAAAAAAAATGTTGATTGCTAAGTCAAATAGCGTACTACCTACGTTTTCTTCTAGAAGTTTTATGGTTTTGCATCTTACATTTAAGTCTTTAATCCATTTTAGTTTATTTTTGTCTATGGTGTGTGAAAGTAGTCCAGTAGGATTCCTTTGCATATAGCTGTCCAGTTTTCCCAGCACCACTTATTGAAGAGACTGTCTTCGCCCCATTGTATATTCTTGCCTCCTTTGTCAGAGATTAATTGACCACACAAGTGTGGGGTTATTTTTGGGCTCTCTATTCTGTTCCATTGATCTATGTGTTTGATCTTGTGCCAGTACCATACTGCTTTGTAGTATAGTTTGAAACCAGGGAGCATGACTCCCCTAACTTTGTTCTTTCTCAAGATTGCTTTAGCTACTTGGTGTCTTCTGTGTTTCCATACAAATTTTAGGATTATTTGTTCTAGTTCTGGGAAAAATGCCATTGGTATTTTGATAGGGATTGCATTGAATCTGTAGATTGCCTTGGGTAGTGTGGTGATTTTAACAGTACTAATTCTTGCAATCCATGAGCATGACATAGCTTTCCACATGTTTGTGTTGTCTTCAATTTCTTTCATTAGTGTCTTATAGTTTTCCGAGTACAGGTCTTTTATCTCCATAGTTAGATTTATTCCTTGGTATTTTATTCTTTTTGATGCAACTGAAAATGGGATAGGTTTCTTAACTTCTCTTTCAGATAGTTCATTGTTAGTGTATAGAAACGTAACAGATTCCTGTATATTAATTTTGTATCCTAAAACTTTACTGAATTTATCAATGAGTTCTAATAGTTTTTGGTGGCATCTCTGGAATTTTCTATATAGTCTCATGTTGTCTGCAAACAGTGACAGTTTTACTTCTTCTTTGCCAATATGGATTCCTTTTGTTTCTTTTTCTTGTCTGATTGCTGTGGCTAGGACTTTCAATACTATGTTGAATAAAGTGGTGAGAGTGGGCATCCTTGTCTTGTTCCTGATCTTAGAGGAAATGCTTTCAGTTTTTCATCATTGAGTATGATATTCACTGTAGGTTTGTCACATATGGCTGGCCTTTATTGTGTTGAAGTGTTGTTCCCTCTATACCCACTTTATCATAAATGGATGTTGAATTTCATTGAAAGTTTCTCTGCATTTATTAAGATGATCATATGATTTTTTCTTCTTCAATTTGTTAATATGTGTATCACATTGACTGACTTGTGAATATTGAAGCATCCTTGCATTCCTGAGGTAAATCCCTCTTGATCATGATGTATGATCCTTTTAATGTATTATTGAATTGTGTGCTAATATTTTGTTGAGAAGGTTTGCATCTATGTTCATCAGTGATATTGGCCTGTAATTTTCTTTTTCTTTTTTATGGTGTCTTTGTCTGGTTTTGGCATCTCAGTGATGCTGGCTTTGTAAAATGAGTTCAGAAGTGTTCCTTCCTCTGCAGTTTTTTGGAATAGTTTGAGAAGGATAGGTGTTAACTCTTCTTTAAATGTTTCATAGAATTAACCTGTGAAGCCATTTGATTCTGGACTTTTGTTTGTTGGGAGTTGTTTTATTACAGATTCAACTTCATTACTGGTGATTGGTCTATTCATATTTTCTATTTCTTGTTGAGTCAGTCTTGGGAGAGTACATTTCTAGGAATTTGTCCACTTTTTCTAGGTTTCCATTTTACTGGCATATAATTATTTTAGTAATCTCTTATGATCCTCTGTATTTCTGTGGTGTCAGTTGTAACTTCTATTTCATTTCTGATTTTATTTGGGCCCTCTTTCTTTTTACTTGATGAATCTGGCTAAATGTTTATCAATTTTGTTTATTTTTTCAAAGAACCACCTTTTAGTTTCATTGATCTTTTCTATTTTTTTAGCCTCTATTTCATTTATTTCTGCTCTGTTCTTAATGATTTCTTTCCCTGTACTAACTTTGAGTTTTTTTCTTCTTCTTTTTCTAGTTCCTTCAGGTATAAGGTCAGGTTGTTTATTTGATATTATTCTCGTTTCCTTAGTTAGGCTTGTATCCCTATAAACTTCCCTCCTAGAACTGCTTTTGATGCATCCCATAAATTTTTGGATCATTATGTTTTCGTTTTTATTTGTCTCCAGATATTTTTTGATTTCTTGTTTGACTTCTTCAATGATCCATTGCTTGTTTATTAGTGTATTGTTTAGCCTTCACATGTATGTTCTTTGCAGTTTTTTTTCTTGTAGTTTATTTCTAGTCTCATAGTGTTGTGGTTGGAAAAGATGTTTGATATGATTTCAATTTTTTAAAATTTACTGAGACATGTTTTGTGTCCTAGCATGTGATCTGTCCTGGAGAATGTTCCTTCTGTACTTGAAAAGAATGTGTATTCTGCTGCTTTTGAATGGAATGTTCTATATTTATCTGTCAAGTCCATTTGCTCTAATGTGTCACTTAAGGCCATTGTTTCTTTTTCTTTTTTTTTTTTTAGAAATTTCATGTAATGTCTAAGGCCATTGTTTCTTATTGATTTTCTGTCTGGATGCTCTGTCCCTTGATGTAAATGGGGTGTTTAAGTCCTCTACTATTATTGTGTTACTATCAATTTTTCCTTTCATGTCTGTTAATAATTGCTTTATGTATTTAGGTACTCCTATGTTGGATATTTACAACTGTTATATCTTCTTCTTGGATTGATCCCTTGATTATGTAATGTCCTTTTTTGTCTCTTATTACTGTCTTTGTTTTGAAGTCTATTTTTTCTGATATAAGTATTGCTCTGTTTATGATTGTAAGAATATTCTTCTATGTTATCTTCTAAAATCTTTATTGATTTACCTTTCATATTCAGATCTATAATACACCTGGAATTGATTTTTTTGTGTAGTGTGAGGTAGGGTCAAGGTGTTTTATTGTTTTCCATGTGGACATACAATTGACCAACCCCCATTTATTGAGAAGACCATCCTTTCCTCACTCCAGGCATTTTCTTTTTCTTTCTTTCTTTCTTTTTTTTTTTGAATCTCTGTTGAATTCTGTAAGTCTATTTGTCTATCCTTTTACCAGTACCACGCTCTCTTAATTACCATTGCTGTAAGTCTTGGTATCTAGTACTGTAAATCCTCCATTTTCTTCTTATCCTTCAAGATCTTGGCTATTCTTGGTTCTTCTTTTTCCATACAAATATTAGAACAGCAAATTAATCATCACACACACACACCCCTATAAAAATAGATGCCTTTATTTATTTAGGTCTTGTAAAATTTCTCCCAATAATGCTTTTCAGTTTTTGTGTAAAAGTCTTATACATATTTTGTTTTAATTTAAGTAGTTAATATTTTTGATATTGTATAGGTAACTTTAACATTTTAATTTGAAATTGTTTACTGATAGTGTATCAAAGTATTATTTTTAAAATATATTGATGTTATATCTACTATTTCTAGCTTCCCTTATTAATTTAATTATTTGTCTGGAGAATCTTTTGGCTTTTCTATGTACAAAATTATGTTATCTTGTCAATAAGGGCAGTGTTTTTTGTTCCTTTTCAGTCCCTATACCTTTTATTTATTTCTCTTTCTTTTTTACACTGGCTATGACTTCCAATACAATGTTGACTAAAATGCTGATAGTAGACATTCTTTTCTCATTTTTGATCTCAGGGAGAAACTTTAAACATTCCATTGTTAAGTACTTTTGTAGCTTTTAAAATATATATACGTATCAGATTTTAAAAGTTCCATTACAGGCCTAGCCTGCTAAGATTTTTAAAAAATCACAAATGGATGTAGGCTTTATAAAAGTCTTTTATTCATTTTCTCCTATATTATACTGATGTGGTGAATTACATTGACTGATTAATTTTGAATGTAAAACTAACGTTGCATTACTGGAATAAACCCAACTTGGTTGTCATATATTATTCTTTTTATATATGGTTAGGTAATATTTGGTTACCATTTTTCCACCTATGTTTATGAGAGAGATTGACCTGTAATTTTCAACTCTTATAATGTCCTCATCAGGTTTAGTTTTCAAGGTTATTCTGGCATTATAAATTGGGAAGTGTTTTCTCTTTTGCTTGCATTTGGAAGAGATTGTTTAAGACTAGTGTTATTTCTTCTTTAAATATTTAGAAGAATTCACCAGTGAAGTCATCTGGGCCTGGAAATTTCTTTGGGAAGGTTTTAGATTACAGATTTAATTTTTAAATTAGATATAGTACTATTTCAGGCAAACTCCAGGATTCTTTGATATTCCTGAAAATACACAGTTAAACAAAAATGCTCTAAAGGTATCAAGATTAATGCATAGGTCACCCAGTCCATACAGCTTAGTGGTTAAGAACATGTACTCTGGCACTCTTCTGATCCTCTTTAAAAATGAATTATAAATGCAAACAAAACAAAAATCCTTGTTTACTCAGCTTTAGTATTAGAATCCCAAACAGTCAAGAGGCAAGTCATTCCAGGGTTAAAATCTGCAGCACATTTCTGTTTGGCTTCTTAACCTTTTGCCCTGGGTAAACGCTTTGAGGGGAGAAGAGTGCTGGGCTCCCTTCTCCATGCTTCTTTTCTCTAAGGGATCTTGGTCCTTCAATTCTTGGCTGCCTTGGAAGCCCTAAAATGCAGTTTTTATCTCCCCAGCTCTGTGAGATTCTTGAAAGCTTTCCTGGCATCTCTGCCCTTAACAATTGTCCTCCGCCTGGATACCTTGCAGATGCCACTAGGGGAAAAAAGAGGAGAATGTTGGCTCACCTCCCTGGGGCTCCTCTCTCTCCAGGATCTTGATTTATCATGTACTGGCTGCCTCAGTAACTCTCTGATGCCTTCAAACAGATTTATTTTTGTATTTTAATGAGCTTTTCTACTTTTTCTTGGCATAAATGTTGATCTCCTGCAAGCTACTCAATATAAGTAGAATTAGACATTTGAAGGTATCTTATTATTAACTTCTCATGATCTGACTTTTTGATTTTACCAATTGACCAAGGCTTTTGATTAATAAGAGATCTACTACTATGATGATGATATTAATAGTAATAATAACAGCTTAGCATCCATTGATAAGTCACTAGGTATAACACTCTATGTTAAATTATTTCTATGTGCTCGCTCATTTTATTCCCCTAAGAACCCTGGAAGTAGGTGCTATTATCCTTATTCTTTGGAGCAGAAAACTGAACTCAGAGTAACCTGCTCATACTCACAAGGCTAATGAATGATCATAATAAAATATGGGACAATGCTACCTGATACCAGGGGCCACTCCCTTACACAGTCTTCAAAATATAGAATGTATTTACCTTATAGTTGATATACTTGGGTTAGAGGGACATGAGGGTAATTGAGGCAGGTGGGACTGTTTGGAAGTCTGGAATGGGGTGCAGGAAAGCCAGACTGGAAGGGTGAAGGGGCAGGCTCCTGCCACGTGGGGGATTGACTTATTGCCTAGAGAAAAGGGAGATTCTAGTTTCGAAAACCCTATTTCCCTCAATCTGAAATTTGCTATTTCATATGTTTTCTGTTCTTATGAAAAGAGGATGCACCTTACAATAGATGTCAAAAGAATCTTGCCAACTCCCCGGCACTGGGATCAGCTCTAACAAAGCTGTCATCTCAGCACATGTGCAACCTGCCTCTACTCATCTGATTGTCACTTCAGTTGAGTTATTGGTTTTGGTAGCACCTTATAAGGAGGACTATTATTTTCTCTTGCCTACTTCATGAAGCGCCTTCAAAAAAGTTACATTAGGATTAAGCATTAAAACACGAACTTGCTGAATTCACAGGTTTTCCATCACATGTCAGAAAATGCTATTAATGCAGATGAAATTGCCAAATATTTTGGGATGCAGAATAGACTTTTCAAAGACAACAGCAATTGGTGTGACTGATTCATGTGTCATGAAGGACACCGAGCACCCAACATCTAGCTGTCAAAAGCTTCTGACTGACTTTCAAGAGAAGCTATTGAACTTCCAGGAAGGTAAACTGCAATTAAGGAAAAAACAGAACAACTCATTTAACCAAATCGGAAATGCATGCAAACTTCAGTGTTCTTTGATATGCCTGGAAGTTACTCTGTTAGTCGAAAGGTTTCCCAAAGGTCAAGATCAAAGATTTGATTGTGAGAAATTACAGCCTATTTGTTAAAATGCAGATCTAGCCCACACTGCCTGGGTTTAAACCTTTGCTCTGTCTTTCAATAGCTAGGGAATTGGGGGGCACTTCTCTCTGCCTCTATGTTCCCAGCTCTACATAGGGATAATAACAGCCCTGACCTACCTAGCAGAGTTGCCATGAGGAGTAAATGAGTTAGTCAACATGAACACTAGGAAGGATGTTTGGCAAATGTTAGCCATTAGGATAAGCAGCACATCAGTCCCGATATTACACCCGATGTTGTGCCTGACTATCCACGGCCAAAAATAATTCAGAAAAATATTTAGATTCTGAATTTAAGGAGGCCTTCGGGGCTAATTTTGAATGTGATATTGATGAAGCAAGGAGCATTGACGTATATGGAGAAATGTGTGCTGTTGTCAGCCACGAAACATTCTATTTGTTGTTATTGTTTTTTGTTTACACTTAATGTAGTGTCTCTTTTTTCCACCAGAGCTGATGTTAAATTACAATGTCAATAACTGAAATCTGTAAATCATTCTCCATTCACCGGCCCTTAGTCCATGCTGGGCCTCTTACAGTCACCGCTTAGCTGGTCTCCCCATGTATTCTTTTGGTTTTTGGCCATCTTTGTTAGGCACCAGTGACAGACACCTCTGATAAATGCAAACTGGATTATGTTGCTCTCTGGGGGAAAGCATCCAATGGGTCGCCACTGCTTTCAGAAGAAAACCCCAAATCCTTCACCTGGTCCACAGAATCTCCCCCCCCCATATGCCACCTTTCTGGTCTGCGTACCTGTGCTGCTGATTTGCTCTTCTCCCGCATCTGTCAATCCCACCCAAGGGCCAAGCCCATCTTGCTCAGAACTTTGCTGTCCCCTCCCTCTGCCTGAAGGAGGCTAACTTATGCAGAATTGAGTCAAGTGTCACTTCCTTAGAGAAATCTTCTCTGATGCCAGGTTTCAATCAGAGCTCATGTTACAATCTCCCCCACTTTTTTTTTATTGTACTGATCGCAATTTGTTGTTCTTTCTTCCTTTGGGTAATTATTTGCTTAATGTCTCTCCCTCCACTCACTCATGAGTTCCACAAGGGCAAGGATAGTGCTATTTTTAAAGTGTTAAACCCCTAGTGACTGGTTCTCTCTCTCTTTCTAAGTATCTATATATGTATGTATATGTAGATGGATGGATATAGATGGATATTTCTTATTAAAATACAATATAAAGTTCACAAACTTAAAATGTACAACTTGATACATTTTTACAAATAGATGCTCTCATGTTACCAGCACCCAAATCAAGAAACAGAACATTATGAACACCTAGTAGTCTCTCTTCTGTCCCTTCTGGTCATTCCCTCAAGGCAATTACTCTTTGTACTCTTATCATTGTGGATTACCTTTGCCTGTTTTTGAGCTTTGTAGAAGTGAAGTTGTAGGCATGTACTCTTAAATCTGGCTTCTTTTGCTCAAAAGTATGAGTGTGAGATTTATCCATGTCACGTGTGTCCTAGAACCCTTTTCATTGCTGTATTACAATCTATTGTCTGAATATACCAAAATTTATTTATCCATTGTGCTATTGATAGACAGCTGGGTTGTTGCCAGTTTGGGGGTATAACCATGCTGCTATGAACATTCTTTTGCCTGTCCTCTGGCAGACATACGCACTGATTTCTCCTGGGTATGTAACCAGGAGTGCTATTGTGGCCACTGCAGCAATTTGGCAACAATGGATTTGACAAAACATATGTTTTCTCATATGTTTATCATATGTTTTGTCAAATACATAGCTGCCAAATTTTAAAAAATGCAAGATTTAATGTAGTATTGGAGGAGCCCTCACCTCTATTTCTGATGAGGATTCTGCCAGAGTTCCGGACTTGACTTTAGTCTCTTTTTCACTAAGTGTTTATGGACTGCGAAGATTCACAAAGATGGATGGATACAAATTGGCTGTCACAAAGCTTGGAAGGAATTTACAGGGAGAGGGGTATCCAGAGGTGCAAGGTCTCTTTGCTGGTGCCCCGCTGAGAATTGCTGATCTCAGCCCTGAAAAGTCTTCCGGGCTGGGACCTGTCCAGCCTCCTCCACCCATCTACCCCCCTCCTCCCCTTCTTGGGCCCCTGCCTTTCTGTCCGTTCTCACTTTCTGGAGGGAATGGGTTCCAGGGATGAGTTTGCAAACCTCTCCATCATTTGTCTCCCAGGACTGAAGGTTCTCCCCAGACCCTGCTACACTCAGATCAGTAGGGTTAGAAGGTGATAGAACCATTCGTAAGGGGGCTGATCGTTATGTATGACTGAGGGCTAGCGGTGGGGACCGGGCTGATTCAGAAACAGGATTTGAGTAGTGGCAGAAAGAGCTATGTGCTCCAGCCTATGTCCCCCTTCGGGGTGACAGTGACAAACTCCACTCTGTCTTCTCTCCCCTTTGGTTAAGCAGCAGCCCTGCTAACACACCCAGCCCTGGCTGCAAAGGTGTCACTAGCACCAGAGCATGTGGATCCTAACAGCTTGGGGACACACTCAGGGTCCAGAGGAGGCAGCAAACATTTCTCCCCTTCTCAGATGGCTTTTTTAGGCAATGCCGAATCTCCCTTTCCTAGGTGTCTGCAGTCCCTTCTCCTTTACTTTTCCTCTCTCCTCTCGGTTCCGCCCCTCTTCTGGGATCCTGCCTTTATGTTGGGCATCTCAGGCTGGAAGTAACATTTTCAGCATCCTCTGCCTCCTTCCCCACCCGCCCCACTCATGTTGGTGTACTAGTTAGGGTCCTTCAGAGAAACAGAACCAAGAGGGTGTGTGTGTGTGTGTGTGTGTGTGTGTGTGTGTGTGAAGAGGAGATTACTGTAGGAATTGGCTCATGCAGTTATGGAGACCAGAAAGTCCCACAATCTACTGTCTGCAAGCTGGAGAACAGGGAAAGCTGGTGATATGATTTAGTCTGAGTCTGAAGGCCTGAGAAACAGGGGAGCAGATGGGGTAACTCCTAGTCCAAGGTCAGAAGCCTGATAACCAGGAGCTCCGATGTCTGAAGACAGGAAAAGATGGACCTTCTATTCAGCTCAAGAAGAGAGATAGGGAATTTGCCCTTCCTTCACCTTTTTTTACCTTCTGGGCCCCAGCAGATTGGATGATGTCTCATTGTTGAGGGCAGATCTTGTTACTCAGTCTACAGATCCAGATGCTTAATCTCCTCCAGAAATACCCTCATAGACACACCAGAGAAATAATTTTACCAGCTATCTGGGCATCCCTGACTCAGTCAAGTTGAGACATAAAATTAACCATCTCAGTAAGTAAGGACCTTTTCCCCAGGCTCTCACTACTTCCAAGAAGACATGAGATAAAGGCTTAAGGATCTCCTATTCAAGCAGATTTCTGCCCCTAAAGCACTACTTTGATTCATTATTATCCTAAAACACTCCTCCCCACCAAACTTGAGGATTGGCTGGAATGGGTAGGAGAGTCAGAGAACTAACATTGGCAATTTCTTTTAATAATTAAAAATTTAAATTCTGATTTATTGAGTTATACTATATAACCAGTACAACGGGACCAGTACCCTTTTTGGACCTATAGGGTGATGAATTATGACAAATATAGACAGTTGTATAACCACCACCATCATTGAAATACAGAGCATTTCCGTCTCTCTGAAAAATGCCCTGGGGTCCCAGCACAGACAGACCCCTCCCCAAACCCATGGAAGGATCTGCATTTAACAGTGCAAATGCCCCCTGAGATGGCCACATTAGTGGGTCCTGAACGTTTGACTGTGGGGATAGATCTCTTTCTTCCAGATGAGAGGCCCTGGGGGAGGGCCGGTTGAGGATGGAGTGGCTGGTGCCCAACATATAACTGAGCCCCTGGAAAGAAGTTTTCATTGGGGTGTCAGGAGACTGAGATCAGGGTCCGAAGGAGAAACTGGGGGTGAACCAGAGCTGGGTGTGGATGGGGGCGGGTCACAGCGGGTGCAAAACCAGAGAACAAGATGTAGGAACTCAGCATCCAACATGGAGTCCAGTGCGTTCTTCAGGCTGGGTCCTTACTGGTCAAAGTGTCAGCAGGGTCACCTGACTGGAGGAATATGGGCTGGGCTCATGAAAGAGGGGACAAAGGAGGAGGGTCTGTGTGGCACTGCAGACTTGCTGATTTCAGGCAATGCGTGTGCGTATGCATGTGTGTATGTCTGTAGTTGGAGACCATGGCAAGGCGCTCGTCCATCTAGAGACATCTTAGCTGACCCACATTCTCAGTCGGGTGGGGAAGCTTGGAGCCTCCTCTCCTTGTGCATGTGAGACCCCCCCCTCCACCTCGACTGCAGCCCTTGCTGCAGCCTGAGAAGCATGTGCCGGGGGCTGACCTCCCAGCCGCGAGCTCAGCTCACGTGTCACCCCGGCTGGGGCAACCTCACATTCTTAGACGCTCTATGTCATGGAAAGAAAGGTGAAGTGCTCCGTCTGCCTTGCTCTGCTCTCCCCAAACATTACCACTCCAGCAACAAAAGGGGGGGCCTGGTGGTGAGAGACTTTCTTTCTCCTCTTGGAGGGTGGGGAGAGTCTTTCAGATCCCAGAGTCCATGGTGATATTAAGTTTGAGGAATTTTTCAAATCATCGTCCCACAGAAACATTTGTGAACCACCCTGCTGCACATGGTCCTTGTAGAGACAGTCCGAGGAGAGGGATGCGCTTTCTTCCCATTGCTCTTTGCTTTAATGGATGAACACATTCAAACATCCAGCCCCTACGTGTGCCAGGTGTGAGAGAGAGAGCAGGGGGCACAACAGGCAAGGCCTCTGCCCGTGGGAGCTCACAGCCTCGCAGGAGTGGGCTCCCATGTGGTGCAAGGCTGGGGGAGGCGCTGGGAGGGGATCCGGTAGCCAGAACTGGTTACTGCTTCCGCGGTCTCAATTCATGATTTCTCTGCACCTGTGCCCTTTACAAAATGATCGTCTTAGCCTGTTCGGGCTGCAGTAACAGAAATGCCATGACTTGAGTGGCTTGTAAACAACAAACATTTCTCTCTTTCAGTTCTGGAGGCTGGGAGACCAAGGTCATGATGCTTCAGGTTGGGTGTCTGATGAGGTCACTCTTCCTGGTTCATGGGCAGAAGGGGCTAGGAGGTCTGTGGGGCCTTTTTCTATAAGAGTGTGAATCCCATTCATGAGGGCTCTATCCTCATGACCTAAGCCCCATTGCCTAAAACCATCACCTTGGGGGCTAGGTTTCAACGTGTGAATTTGGGGCGTGGGGGTGGGGGGGACACAAACGTTAAGACTTTGCCGCGCTTGCATCACGAGGCGGAGCCTGCTTGCCTGGACCTGGGCTGACCTGTGACTTGCTTTGGCCGACAGAAGATGAGGAGGGGAGGGAGGCTGTACCCATTGGGAGCCCAGGCCTCAAGAGGCTGTGTGTGCACAGCCCTTCTCTTTCTTAGAGCCCCGCTTCTGTGGTGTGAAGCGGCTTGGCCTCATCTGCCAAGGGATGAGAGTCCACGTGGAGAAGAGCTCATTTGTCCAAGTTGAAGCCATTCTAGACCAGTCGACGGCCAGCTGCTTCCAGAACACGTGCAAGTCCAGCCCGGATCAGCAGTACCACCTCCGCTAACCACAGCTGACCAGAGACTCATGGCTGTGCTCAGCCAAGGGCCGCAGGGCCATCCAGCCCGCCTGTAGACACAGGCGGCACTCTTCCTAGAAGACCAGTCTCACCTTCCTTCACCTTCCTCCAAAGGGTCAAGCTTCCTGAAATACCTCACCTCCAGAAACTCTGCCAAAAGCCCCACGATGACAACCTGTCCCCAAAATAAAGCGTGTCTTTTACTTTCCAGTTAGGAATACTGCTAACAGCTAGCATTATTGGGCTCTCACCACGTACCAGGCATTGTTTCAAGTGCTTTCTGTATATGAATTGGTTTGCCCCACACAGCAGCCCTACGAGTGCCCATGTCAGAGGCTGGTTGTACATGCCGGCCCTGGAGTCACATGTTCTGCCTGTGAGTCCTGACTCTGCCATGTACTGGCTGTGTGATCTTTTGCAAGTTACTTCCCCTCTTTGTGCCTCAGTGCCCTACGGATAATGAGAGCATTTACCTCAGAGGGCTGTCATGAGGAATAAATGAATTAACTCACGGAAGTCTTTAGAACAATGCCTGAATGTCTGACACAGAGAGAATGCAATAGGAGTGTTAGTATTATCACTCTCATTTTTAAAATGAATTAACTGAGGTGCTGAGAGGTTAAGGAACTTTCCCAGGGTTCCACAGCTAGGCAATAACTGTGATAGTCTTTCTACAGCATATCACAGTTAAAATCTTGTCTTGATTGGTACTCACAGCAGCCTGATGAGGTAAATAGTCTCCATCGTTATATGGGTGAGGCACCTGAGGCTCAGAGAGGGGAAGTATCTTGCTCAAGGTCACACAGCTGACTTGAGGTAGAGCTGGCTGTCCTGTCTGGCATAGTTTCTTTATGCCATTGGGACAACCCCACACCTCCCCACAAAGCTGCTATTAGGCCAGCCTAGCATAATGGCAGAACCCCTGATCACAGCCTTACACCTGAGCCCTTACCTATCGCCTGGCATCCCGGCAATCATCTGGTTACTGTTTTCTCATCTCTGTCTCTCCTCACTCTGAGATGCTGATGTTGACCCCCACTCGCCTGGCGGCAGCATTTCCCCTCCTCCCTGCCTTCTCCCCGCCTGGCTCCACAGAGGAGCCCCTTGGTGTAGCTCACATGGGCCACAGCCCCGCAGGGTCACCTACAGTCTTGGTTCTGTGACTCTAGTTCCAACTCTCTCTCCCTTACACCAAGCAAGGGCTCACTGGTTGGCTCTTCCATGCCATTTCTGAGTGACTGGAAGCGGCTGCCTAGAGTTCTGTGCTAAGAAGGATTCTGAGGCCATGTGGCAAAGAGTGCTGTGATTGATTTGTTATGTCTGCCGTGGGGGCAAGAAGGGGAGTGGCAGTACGTGTGGCATGTGTGTTTGCCATTGATACTCAATCCTGCATTAGTTTATTGTGAGATATGGAATGTCTGTTTTTACGTATACTCTTCCTCTAAATCTAAGCGTTATTGTCACATCTTCCAGGAATCCTTCCTTGGTTACCTGAGTCCAGCGAAATCCCCTGCTTCTGTGCTCCCATAGCAGTGTAGGTGTCCTCTCCTCTCGCACTTAACCATGTAGGACTATCACCGTCTGGCTACTTGTCTGTGTTTACCATTAACCTGGAGCTCTGTGAGCAGAGACCATAACTAGTTGCTTCACTGTGGTATTTCCAGCACCTCAGATAGGTGCATGGCAAACACAAAGAGTTAAATAAATATGTAATGGATGAACACATGCATGAGTGAAGGAATATGGTACTGACTTTGGCATGACCTTCCGTGCCTCAGTCTGAGGCTTGGTTTCTCACTGAGTGAGGCCTTCTGTGTTCATCGTTGGCCAGAGCAAGGCTCCTGACTTTCTGGAAGCACAGAAAGCACCTTGTGCCCGAAAGGGCCCCCTTGTAGCAGCTCCTCCTCCTTTCCACCCTCCAGCTTCAAACCATCATCTGTTTGAGGCAGCAAGAACTAGTGCAGCGATATTTATAGCATTTCACAAACCGTTTTACAGAGAGAACTACACAGCCACATCTCTACCATGGTTATTTATTTTCCTCATACCACTTACAAGGGGCTAGTTGTGGGAAGAGCTGGTCTGCTGGACTCCTCTGCAGCTGGCGAAAGGGTGGGGCTGCTGAGAAAGATTTGAGGAAGTGAGAGATGCAAGGCACTTCTCCCGTCTCTCAGAGGGGAGGGAAGGGAAGTGGGTGGTGGGGAGAGTGGGGAAGGATACAGGAATGTCCAGATAGGGATTTGGTGGAGTGGTTAAGAGATGAGTGTGTCTGAGCTTTCATTCATTTGTTCCCTTGTTCACCCACTTGACACATCTTCCTTGGGCACCCACTATATGCTGGGCACGTGCTAAGCACTCCTGTTACCATGGGGAACGAAGTGAGCATCATCTCTTCCCCAGGCAGCTTACACTCCATCCAGGTGGACATCACTACGTAAGGATAAATGTGGTGAGAACGCTCCCAGGAGGGTTTGGGTGGGTGGGCTGAGTGCAGGGGAATGCAGGGGATGCAGGAATGGAGGCGAGGCAGCAGTTGGGGCCAGCTCAGCACCCTTTTCTCCATTTTCCAGTCTAGCATCCTGCTTCCCTTTAGGGGAAGAATCTCTCCCCACCCTTGTGCAGTCGTGGTGAGTTAAATCAAAGTGCTTGCCCCTCCTCAGCCACTCAGTTCCTCTCTCTCTTGGGACTTTGAATTTTGAACTCAGTGATGCAAAAAATATAACCCAGCAGTTGGGGAGCATTCATACCAGTGGCAGAGTCCTGCTGAGGCTGTGAGCCCTTTCTGCTATTTAGACCCACAGAACTCTCCTGGTCTCTGTGATTGAGAATAAATTGCCAGGTTTTCCTTTGATTCTGTGAATTATCTGATAAACTTCAAAGAACTTCCTTCCTTGTGTAAGCTAGCCACGGTCAACTTTTGTTGCTTGCCACCAATGACCTCTAATTACTTCAGCTGCCCTCATGGGCCCTCCTCAGATACTTCCTGGTGTCAAGGTCAATGGCTCTGACAATGCTGACCCAGAGTAGGGCCTCTAGACATTCTTATTACTTCTCTCCACATGTTTTGAAAATCCCATACACTCCTCATAGGATATTTTCTTTTTCTGAATTGTGCTTTAGTGCAAGGATTAGCAAAATTTTTTTGCAAAGGGCCAGATAGTACATATTTGAGTTTGTGAGAGGTAGATGGTGTTTTAGTTTTCTATGTTGCGTAATAACTTATCACAAACGTAGCAGCTTTAAACAACACACATTTATTATCTCACGGTTTCAGTTGACCAGGCTCTGGGCATGGCTTAGCTGGATCCTCTGCTGAGGGTCTCATAAGGCTGTAGTCAAGTGAGAGGTTGAGCTGCATTCTCATCTGGGAGCTCAACTTGGGAAGAAGCTACACCCAACTTCATGTGGTTGTTGGCAGAATTAAGTTCCTTGTGGTTGTAGGACGAAGGCCCTTAGCTCCTAAGACCACCTGCAGTTCCTAACATGTGGCCCTCTCCATAGGCAATTCACATCATTGCTGTTTGCTTCTTCAAGGCCGGTAAGAGAGTCTCTCTCTCTCTCCAGTCTGTTTAGACAGAGTCTTACACAAAGTAACATAACCAAGGGAGCAATATCCCATCACCTTGGTCTTATAATGTAATCCAATCAAGGGAGTGGCATCCCATCACCTTTGCTGTAATCTACTGGTTGGAAGCAAATCACAGGTTCTACCCACACTCCAAGGGGAGGGGACTGTACAGGGTATGACTCATTGCGGGGGGTGGGGGGTGTCATCTTTGGGTGTCTTGACTTTGTAACATCTGTTAAACTCTGCCTGTGTAGTGCAGAAGCAGCCATAGACAATATGTAAACAAATGAGCATACCTATGTTCCAATAAAACTTTATGTACAAAAACAAGCTGAGGGCCAGTTTTGTAGTCTGATGAGCCCTGATTTTTAGAGTAATATTGGTGACCTTCACCAAGAGATCTTTTTAATAAGAATATTATTCACTACTTCATTTAGCATTCTTTTTATGATAAGTCTTGGAATGAATTTCTTTCTGGTATTGTGTTTTTCTTGAGTAACTGTCTGGTTTTAATCTCATGAACACTATGATTTGTAAAAAAAATTTATTGAAGTCAAATATAATGGCAAAAAATATGCTGAACACTGATTTTTAAATTTGATCAGATTTCATTCTTCACTTTGTTTGCTAGGAATCTCAGAGCCAAAGTACAACCATCCATACCAAGTGTAAAGGACTCCACAGTATGCATTTTCTGTATTTGTTCCCCCCTTGTTCCTAGTTCCATTTAATGTTCTAATCTTGATTTCTCTTCTTTCACGCTGACATAATTCATGTCTTCTTACTGCATTGTGCGTGTCTAAATCCTAAATCATCTCTGTATAAGGTGGGGAAAATGCTTTATAAAAGAATAAAGAATTGTCCTTTAGTATGTATGGTGCACTGAAATGTGAATAACCTCTATATTCAAATTAGGGTGAATAATAATTCATTGGAGGGACATTCAAATTCTCCTCTTATTGATATTAAACATGAGGAGAGAGTTGAAAAAATTCTTCTCCAGGGAACATTGTTGGTTTCTTCTTATTTATTCTAAGCTTTGGTTTGGAGGAGAAGATTAATATCAGCTTATGGACAGTGCAGGCTGCCCTGGGCTGCACCTGGGTAGGGCTGGGCTGAGGCAGGGATATTGGCTCTGTGTTTCTGGACCCATGAGATCACGAGCTATATCCTACAAGGGTGCCATTGTACCTGGCGCCTCACTGGTGATTTCACTGCTGGGCCGTCTCCCTCCAAGATTTCTTGCAGCCCAGGGAAGGCAGCTGTAGAATGGTTCTTCAGGGAAATCACTGGGCCCAAACAGCAGCTGTCAGCCTCACCCTGCACACTCAGGTCCCAGCCTCATCTCCTGGGGTGGAGGTACTGAAGGACAAGCAGGCTGACTTAGTCAGCATCTGTGACACTGGCCTCCTGGCCTAAGAGGCCTGAGGTAACTTAGCTCATATGACCTTCCAGAGAAACCTGGCCCTTCCCGTGTAACTGGAACCTGAGACCAGCTTTCTGAGGCCCAAGGACTTTGGCTTCTCTTCTTCCAAGCCATGAATGCCCCAGAATCGTGGGATTTTTTTCAGGGGTGGGGGTGATGTGTGCATGGCTGAAATGTCTCCTTGAGTGTCTAGCCCAGTGCTTGGCACATAGTATGAATGGACCAAAATCGAGCTAATTTAGGGGAGCATATATCACACACAGTTCCTAGCGAATAGTAGTTTCTTTTATCCAGTAAATATTTACTGATTGGCCTAGAGAGGCAGGATAGCATAATGGTTAGTAGCAAGAGCTCTGGAGCCAGGCTGCATGGTTCAAATCTTACCTCTGACACTAATTAGGTGTGAGACCCTGGACATATTTACCTGGCTTCTCTGTGTTTCCTTATATGTAAAATGGGGATTAGTACAGATGTTGAATCTTTGTTATGTCCCTGTTTTCTCTCTTGGTTTTCTCTCCCTGGGAGAAGCTAGCTGACGTGTCATGAAGACACTCAAGCAACCTAACGAACACATGCATATGGTGGAAAATCTGAGGCCTCCTCCAACAGCCATGCGAGTGAACCAACTTGGAGGTGGGTCCTCCAGCCCCACTCAAGCCTTCAGATGACTGCAGGCCATGCCAACATCTGGACCATAACATCATGAGAGACCCTGAGCTAGAATCACACAGTTAATGTTCTCCTGGTTTCCTGATTCTTGGAAACTGCATGAGATAATAAATGTTGGTTGTTTTAAGCCACCAAATTTTGGGGGTAACTTGATATGCATTATGTAATTAGATATGCAATGATTACTAATATGGATTTTTTTTAATGTACAAGACAGACATGGTTTCTGCCATCATGGACGTTAAATTCTAGTGAAGCATAGAAATGAGAAAGCTAACAACTATATTGCAGTGTGAAAAGTGCTATGGGGATAGCACAGGGTGTGATGGGAGTATATAGAAGGGGTACTGGATATGGCTTGAGGGTGATGGCCACTGGGGGAGGGGGCTTCCTACAGCCAGTAACATCTAAGTTGCATCTTGAAGGATGAGCAGAGTTAGTCAAGCAGGAAAAAGAAATGGGGAAGGGCATTTCAGGAGAAGGAACAGCATGTGCAAAGACCTGAAGGTGAGAGATGGCAAGCGGGGGCACGGGTTGGAAAGGGGCCAGATGACATTGGCTTTTGGGCTCCATGATAACGTAGTTTGGACTTTGAAGGGTTTTAGGCAGGATAGATAAGATTTGCATTTTAGAAATATCAATCTGACTATGCATGGAGAATAGATTGGAGTAGAACTAGAAAAAAAAATTGGAACCTAACCATTTATTTCTATTTGTTTGTTCTATGATGATATTATATTACATTACCATACATGTGTAGACTTAAAAATAGAAGTCACTCTGAATATACTGAATATACTTGCTTTATTTAAAATAATATAATGTGGTGAGTATTTTCTCATGTTATTACTAAATAAAGTCTAATATGATGGCGTGGTATATTTGAATGTACTACAATTGATTTAACTTCTCTCCTATTGATGGGTAGTTAGATTATTTTTTTATTTTTCACTATTATACATACTACTAGGGTTGATGTGAGAAGGGTCTCCAAGAATCTTGCACAGCGAGTTTTATGTTCTGGTGGTCTTGAGTAAGGAGTTGAGCTGCATGTAGGGGCAGGAGTATACAGCACAAGTGGTAGACTGAGCCTTAAATACCTAGTATATTGGTGACATCAGCTCTGGTATTTTCTGAGACATTCCTGATTTGGAACATTCCGCCTCACTGGGGCCATATATCCTGAGTTTTTGTTTGGAAAATATTATCACCCCTCCATGCCATGAACTTCACGCTTCAGCAACACTGACTGGCTTCACACGTCCCACACCTGCTCTACTGTTCTCACTTCCCTGCCTTTGCTTATGCAGAGCCCTCTGCCTGGAATGCCTCCCCCTCCTCTTCATCTGTCTACCTCCTTTTCACCATTCTTCAATATCTCCTCCAAGAAGGTATTCCTAATCTTGCTCCACCCCAGACTGGGTTGGGATCCTCTCCTTCATGTATCCATAATGCCCTGTGCTTACTTCTTTCACTGAACTTAGCATTTTATGGCTCTCCCCACTCAGCTGTGAGATCCTCAAGGGCAAATGATCATGGATTTAAAAAAACAAAACAAACTCTTTTATATAGTGACTGGAATACTTCGGGCATTGAGCAAAATTTTAGTGAAATCATAAACAAATCAATGAGTCCCAGTGGAAAAGGTGAGTAGTTGAACTGTTCTAGGGCCAGGGTTTTGCTGGACAAAACTAGCCCATCTGGGCAAGGAAACTGAAATTGCCAAGAGGGTTGAAGTGGTGGATGATGGGGCGTGTGCTAGACGGGAAGAAAGTGAAGGTAGGAAGGGCTGGTAGAGTGAACGCGGAGGAAACAAGGATCAGAGGGCTCTGTGGCTTTGAAGGACAGCTGTGGTGAGAGTAATGCCAGGGCTGGACTGACAGGTAGTGATTCTTAAACTCAGCTGTGCATGAGCGTCATCTAGGGAACTTGTTAAAAGTGTAGATTTCTGAGTACCTCTCTTAGTGATTCTAAACCAGTAGGTCCGAGGTGGGGTCTGGGATCTACATATTTAACAGGCACCCCAAGAAGTTCTCATTCAAGGGGTCTGTGCACCACCACCCTTGGATAATTTCTGAAATGTGAGGCTTTGGGCAGAAAGTGAGTTGTCTGATTTTTAGATTTCAGGGGTGGGGCCATCCCTTCTGAAGCCGAGGTTCAGGTGCAGACACAGGAATGCATGATTGGAGCTGGAATGCAGTGGTTGTAGGTGGAGACGAAGGTCAAGGAATGGAATAGATCATCCACGTGACAGTCACCAGGAGGGTGGAAGGGCTTAGGGGGATGAAGGACTCAGCACCGCGTGCCAAAGCCTTCCATGAATGAAGGGGAGTTTCCAGAGGGGTGGGAGATGATCTCCACGTTGGGGTGGAAATTTTACGAACTAATAACTACAGTTCTTGGGTGTGAATGCCAGCCTGTGCTGTGGTGAGGAGCCTGATTGTAGCTGAAAGGAAGAGAGAGGGCTAGGTCGGAACCGTAACGACTTTTAAAATATATCCCAACCCTGTCTGCCTCTGCGTTGCCACCACTCCCACTCCCGGCCACACCACTGTCTCCCCTCCCCGGCAGCTGTAGTAGCCTCCTAACTGGTCTTGCTGCTTGCATTCAGCCCCTTCTAGCCCCTTCTGTTTGCATACAACCAAAGAGATTGCGCTAACAGTCAAATCCATCACAGCCCTCTCCAACTTTAAACACTTATATGGCTTCTGGTTACACTTGGAAAAAGATCTGGACTCCTTCCCACAGCCCCAGTGGTTCTTGAGGCCAGGTCCCCACCTCTCGTTCTAGCCCTCTCTGGTCCAAACACCTTCCACTCCCCCATCACGTCTCTGTGTTGCTGGAACAGACGGAGTTCTTCCCCACCCCACGATCTTCGCACTGGCCATTTCGCTGGCCTGAAATGCTCTCTCCCATCTTGCCATGTCTTGTTTCTCCCCTTATTCAGAGTCCCCATGACCACACAATCTAGAGCCAACTCCTCTCCTACCCCCCAGTTGCTGCCACACAACACTGCTTTATTTTCCTCAGAGTGCAAACCACAATGGGAAGTTACGTGATTTACATATTCACGTGTTTGTGTTTCCCCAACGGGAATGTCAACTCCATGGGAGAAGCCTGCTGTCTGCTTTGTTTGATTCTGTATCCTCAGCACTGAGAACAGTGCCAGGCACATAGTAGGTGCTCAGTAAGGATTTGCTGATTGAATAAAAATCAGCAATGGGAGTAGAATTGGGTCTAAATGAAAATGTAAGCCAGTGGGGAAGAGGTGAGTCTAGATATGACGTTACACACAACAGCATGTTTTTAATCCACCTGCTCTTAGAAGAAACCCGTGTTCTCTTCCAATAAAACCGGACTTAAAGGAAAAATTCATTAAGAAGATTTGAAGGCTTGATTCAGGATGGGAAGGCCTTATGGCACACGTCTCCAATCAGGTCTCCCTCAGGGAAATTAGAGGGGAAGGAGGTAACATTTGGTGGACACCTACCAGCGGCCCAGGCTGTGCTGGGGTCATGAAAATAATAAATGGCGCTTATTGTGGGTTTACTGGGTGGTACCATCCCTGCGACACATGTGATATCCCTTCTGTCAATTAATCCTCACAATGACCCTAGTGTTGGCACTGTCGTGGACCCCATAGTACAAAAGAGGAACCGAGGTCCCAGGATGAGCACTTGCCTGAAGAACCACAGCTCGAAATGACTGGAGCTCAGATTCCAATCCTATTCTCTTTGATTTCAAAGCTCGACATCATACAACCTTACGTGTGACTTACATGGCTGCCATAAATCGCATGTTCACAAGGGCCAGGCCCAGGGCTAAGGTTTTGGGTAAAGGCATGTTTATCAACCAGGACTGGAATCCAAATTCTCTGCTGCTTCTCACCTCAGGCCACACGGCCTATTGAATAGCTTGGCCATCCTCTGCCTTTGGTTTCTGGTTTGTTCTCCTGGGAGCAGAGATCGATACAATCATGTGACTGACTCATCCGTTACCAGCAAAATAAAGGCTCAGGAAGGTTTTTGACAATTTGTGAGGTGTGATGTTTGTTGCTCGGCATTGGAATACTATGTGCCATTTGCAAGGATACTTCACATGTTTATTGCATGCCCACTAGTTGCCTGATGTTCCCAGTGGAGTGTCGGGGTTATTCTGTGGGTCCTGGAGTCACAAGTGGGTTCAAATCCTGGCTTTATCACTTATTAGCTGTGAGAAAAAGCCTTTCGAAGCCTCTCTTTCCCTATTTCTGTGTGTGCAGAAAACAGAAGTGGCCTGTGTCATAGCTGGTGCTTGGTTGTGATCAGGTACTTGGCATGGTGCCTGTAAGGAGCTCTCAGTAAACGTTAGCTATTGGTGATATTTTTATCACCATTATTGTATCGTGTTTGAGGGCTGTCCTGGGCCAGACTGTAGGAGAGGCCTGGGGACAGGATGATGGGGAGGTGATTGTGTTCCAACTACATTGGGAGGCTTTAGATGACTAAGACCAAGGATCTTGACCGCTCATGCTTTCTACGTCTATAAAAGAGCAATGGCTATCCTCTTGGTTGGGTGTAAAATTTAAATGAAAACACCTACAAGGATAAAGATAAATAATGGCTAATATTTACGAACACTTAATATGTTGCAGGCAGTATTCTAAGACTTTAACATGCATTAACTCCGGAAGTCCACACAGCAAACACTCTGAAGTTGGTGCTGTTAGGATCTCCATTTTAAAGATGAGGGACTGGAGGTGAGAGTGTGTCTGGGATATCACAGGGATTAATTAAATATTTCTGAGATGTTGAAACCTTTTAGGGGAAGAAACTTTTTATTACCCTGCCCACCTCCCGGTACAGAATAGGTGCTCAGTACATTGTTATTTTTGAAAAAGTGATACAGATCAGAGGTTGCCGTACCTTTACTGTGAAGGGCCTCATAGCCACTATGTTGGGTTTTGTGTTCTATACACAAAATATGTTGGGTTTTAAGTTCTGCTGTACCTTCTCAACTCTTCTGTTGTAGTGCAGAAGCAGCCATGGATCTATAGGAATAAATGAGCATGGCTGTGTTTTCATCAAACTATTTCTAAAAGCAGGTGGCAGGACAGATTTGGCTGTGGGCTGTAGTTTGCCCCACCCTGATATAGATGCTGATGCTGATAAATGGTACCATTTATTAAATGCATCCTCTGTGCTAGGCTGTTCAAAGTACCTTCATGCTCTATCTCCTGAGATACCTGTGAGAAAAGTAGGCTCACTGGGTTCAAGTAACCTGTCCAAGTCTGCCAGACTGCAGAGCCCAGACTGAGGAGATGATGTCAAGGACTTTGGAACATGATCCAGATGAAAGTATAAGTCTAGATCCTTACTACTCAAAGTCTGGTCCGTGGACCCGCAGCCTTGATATCAACTGGGAGCTCATTAAAAATGCAGGGTGTTGCAAAACAGAAATAGAGTTACAGATGTAGAAAATAAACTTACGGTTACTGGGGGGGGGGGAGGGGGGAAGGGATAAACTGGAAGATTGGGATTGGCATATACACACTACTATATATAAAATAGATAATCAACAAGGACCTACTGTATAGCACAGGGAACTCTACTCAATACTCCGTAATGGCCTATACGGGAAAAGAATCTAAAAAAGAGTGGATATACGTATATGTATAACAGACTCACTTTGCTGTACACTGAAACTAACACAACAATGTAAATCAACTATACTCCAATGAAAATTAAAAAAATAAAATAAAAATGCAGGATGTTGGCTTCCATCCTTACCCCAACCTACTGAATCAGAACCTTCATTTTCCCAAGGCTCTCAAGTGATTGTCATGCATGTAAAAATTTGAGAAGCAAAACAAGACAAAGATCCAAACACTGTTCAATATCCTCAAATTTTTAGCTTTTGTGAGTAATATAGCAAATCATAACATGGTTAAGCTTTGCATTCATCCTGCAGGTACCCATGTAAACCGACTGTCAGCATATTGCTGCAAGAATAAGAGGCAGAAACACCTGTGAGGAAAGATATATTTAGATGCCAGATAGAAGCTGTATTGTCTAACAGTCTTTGGAAGCTACTCCGAAAATGTAACCAGTGATTTAATGATCTTTAAGGTAAAGGCATTAGAAATCTGCAAGTGAGCTGGTCAGTTTTGCCAAATGGGGTTAGAACTTGGCTGTCTACACAGAGAAGAAAACCCAGGTTTACATTTTCTCAGAAGCTCCGAACAAGAGCCAAGCATATAGATGATCTATTCGGCTTTTTTCTTGTGATGGGGACAGACGCGGTAGCGCCTGCATGGCCTCTGCTCGCTCTGGCTTAATGTGATTGACAATCAGGTCAGCACACAAAGGGCAGTGAGGAACCACTCAGCTAACAAGCTCCTTGCCCTCCAGTCTCTAGAAGAATGTTGACTGACAAGGACACAATTAAAAAGGGATTGATTTATTGAGCTGGAATGCTCTGGCCCCCCTAATCTCAGCATCTCTCTGTTTCGTGTAATCACCATTTCCAAACAAGAGTCAGCCTCTGCAAATGAAACCCTCATGGTCACCGGGGAGCCAAAGATGCTCTTAGTTACCGAAGGTAGCTCAGCCCTAGATGCCCATAAAGAGAAACCGCATGAAAGAAATCCTCTCCTTCACCAGGGCCTGGATAAGGATCTGGAATTCAGCAGGGAAGGATGATCCAAACAAAAAGTAAGCAGTGGTCATGAAAACTGCTAACCTTGGCCCCAGGAGGGAACTGGGTTAAGAAGAGTAGATGGGCAAGGAGCTCTATTTTTGTCTTTTATATAGTGAAAGTGTAAATTTCTGTTAGAAATCACAGGGTCATCAAATATCTGGAATGTTGATGGGGATGCCAGTGAGATTCAAGGGAAGAAAAAAGTCTGTGGATTGGAATTCACTGTTCCTTTTGAACTGTTTCATTGAACCGATGCAGTTGAATCTCAGTTATATGTATGCAAATAATTATTTCTAATTGTTGGGATTTGAGGGTCACCCCATAAATAGCACCTCTCTTTTCCACTGGAGTTATGAACTGGTTGAGAAGTAAAACAAAAGTCTTGGCAGCTGGAGACTGAAATACAGCACCATCTTTGTTTCTGATGAAGTGGGAAATGTAAGCTTATATCTGTGTGTTCTATGGACGGGTAAATCTCTTGCTACTGAGCCCCAAACTTAAAATAAAAATATCACTCTTTCTCCCCTGGGGGTCAGTGAATGAGGGGACAGAGAGAAACCAGGAGTGGAGTGGGACCTCCCCCACGTGGAAGGAATAGTCTTGAGTGAGGAAGAAGGGCTGATGAGAAAACAGACTGAGAGGGTTGTGTAACTTGCCCAGGACACAGAGCTAGGAGGTAGGAGGACTGCAGGGCACACCCAGCTTTCCCTGGCTCTGAAGCCTGAAATGTGAAGTAGTTCTGCTCTATTTGTTGAATGAATAAAGTGAATGGATGAATGAAGGAGGTGACATTTGAGGGTAACAGGTTGAGAAGTACAGTCAGGATGGGATGGTCTGTGCATCGTTGTAGATCCTTTCTTCCAGCTCAGGGGCTGGCACTGGGGACGGTTCACCTAGATGTCCTGCCCTGCCAGGCCAGGCCAGGCCAGGCCAGGCCAAGTGTCCAGGCAGGTGGGCTCTGGAGCCGGTCCTGCTGGCGCAGTGGCCTGGTGTCAGGTGCACGAGGAAAAGCCGGTGTCTGCTGGTCCGTTTGGCCATCACCATCCCCATGGCGTGGTCTCTGATTTCGTTCTAGGTTGCCAGGGGATCTGCAGATTGGCCTTCCAGATGGCCAAGGGGAAAAAGCCCCACCCTGCAAGGGGACTGGGATAAACCCGAGCTAGAAATCTGACTCACAGATTAGGGAAAAGCACGGCCAACCAAGGCTGACATTCAACTTCCCCTCTCCTGGTGGGGATTTCACAGTCCCCTGTGCACCTGGTCACCACATTTCCGACATCTTCTACTCCTGGGTATTGAGCATAAAACAGAGCCCCTGATACCTCATTTTCCCTCACTTACTCTTCACACCTCGTCATTCATTTGTAATCCTTGGAGCAGCTGGAGTTCCCTTTATCAGCGTGTCCTCCCTCCAGGAGGGGACCCCTTCCCTCCCCAGGGGTCTGTTTCCTGCTCATCAGCGTTGCCACCTCAGCCTGTCCCCTCCTTTGCTGTCACGCCGGCCCTGGCATGGACTTCTGTGATCTTAATTTCTTTCTTCGGAAACTTCTGTCACTTCCAATCTTCCCCAGTTTTCTCCCTCCGCCTCAGCCGTTGGCCCCAGGCCCCCTTCGCCTTCTCAGCTTTCTCTTCAAAGATGTTGTGTGTCTTTTTCTCCTTATTTGGTCCAGTGTGACCTGACAGGGTCGCTGAAGCAGCATACTGGGGATAGAAATATGTACTTAGTTCTCCACAGATTTTCTTTTCCTTCCTTTTTGAATGGGGCATTTGCAATCAATTTATGTCATTTAGCTGAAAGGTTAAGAATTTTCCACTTAAAAATCAACTTCCCTGAATGAAAACAATTTTTGGTGCTTTTTTCCATTGTAGTTAGGTCTCCACATGCCCCTGGGCACAGAGACTGTTCTGGAAAGGGCTTCCTGAGGAATGCCTGTGGAGTGAGTACTGCTTCTATTCAAGCCTTGTGGACATCGATTTCACGGAGCGGGCAGGAGATCTTGTTCTTTTGTCTTCTTTAGGATTCACTCTCAGAGAAGTGATGTCACCATGAGATGCTTCCAATGGTGCCACGAGTGGACATGAGACTAAGGGTCACCCGTACTGACCCCTTCCAGGATAGGTTTCTATGGAAACAAATGTGAACAGAATAGAACAAGGCAAAGCAACCCTGAATTATTTGCTAAGACCCTGACTCCAAACCTTGTTACAAACCTCAGTAGACCCAGGCTCCTGTGAAGACTTCCTTTTCTTAAGTGGCACCAAGTATGGAATCTAAAATACGATACGAATCAACATATTTACGGAACAAAAACAGGCTCACAGACATAGAGAACAGACTTGTGGTTGCCAAGGAGGAGGCGATGTGGGGGAGGGAAGGAATGTGATTTGGGATTAGCAGAGGCAAACTATTATACATAGGATGGATAAACAACAAGGTCCTACTGTATAGCACAGGGAACTATATTCAATATCCTGTGACAAACCATAATGGAAAAGAATATGAAAAAGAATATATATAACTGAATCACTTTGCTGAACGGAAGAAACTAACACAACACTGTAAATCAACTATACTTCAATAAAATTTTTTAAAAAGTGGCACCAAGGAGTCTAGAGGGGTTGCTGTTCATGTTCCCACCCCGATCCCTGTTACCAGGCTGGTGCACCCAGATCCCAGCTGCTCTGGGTGCTGCCTGCTAAGGGCTCCCAGCTTCCCCTTCTCTAGAAGTTTGCCTTCATTCCCAGAGTTTCTTGGGAGGATACAAGCTCCCTCATTCACCTCCTGTAGCCTGCATCCAATGAGTAACCACCAGGGGATATAAGAGGCCAGCCCCCATTTCAAAGTGGGATCAACTCTAAGGTACAGTTCACACTCCAGGGCTCCCGGTGGGGTCAGGCTTCAGCTAGATCCCAGCTGAGACCGTATCCTGGCTTAAGTCCTCCCCTCCCGATCCTGCTTTCCTCACTTCCTCAGTAAGTCACGTGTGCCCAAATCCTTGTCTCAGGCTCTGCTTCCAGGGAACCAGATATAAAACAGATTACCACACCACATTGGCAAAAGGTTTACCCCATCAATGCCCACACCTGAATCTGGGGTCTTACCGTGTCAGGGCGAGGGACGGTCACACTCATGGGGAGAAGTGGGGAGACCATAGTACAGATGCTTGCCCCGGTGCCAGAGCAGAACTGGTCTAGACGGCTTGACACAGGCTTGTTGGGACTGGGACGGTGGAGGGAGTGGCAGGCCTGTATCAGCCCCTACTGGCAGGATCAAGAGAGAAAGTATTCCCAAATGGGTTGGAGGGTATCCAAGAGAAAGAGATGGGTGGTTGAGCTCAGGTTCCTAACCAGCTGCTGAGAGATGGAGCACGGTGGTCCTTAGGTCCCTGCAACTGTAGAAGCAAGGGAGATGCAGAAAAGACCCCACTGTTTGGTCCTGAGCTTTTAGGCAGGCCCAGCGAAAGCTCTGTTTCACCTCTTTCAGGGGTAAGAAGGGAGGGGGTGGAGATGGGGTGGGTGAGAAGGGATCGAGGGGTAGGTGTGTTAGGATGAGCAGACAAAGGTGAAGAGAATTGCTGCTCTCCTCCCCAAGACCCACATTTACCTACATCTCTCTCTCCTTTGTCTTACTTCTTGGACTTCACGTCCTTCCTACCCCTCCTCACTGTGAAGTCTTAGCCCACCTTTCGCTTCTCTCAGCTTCACTCCCACTTTCCTCCCTGCCCAAATTCTTGGTGTTCATTCAACAAATATTTACAAAGTGCCCACCAGGCGTCAGGCAATTTTCTAGATCTGGGAAGTCACCAGAAACAGCTGTCCTTAGTCATGGCCAGTGTGGGAAGACACCCAGTAAACATGCAGTCAGTTGCAGAGAGTAAATTCAGCTAGAGGTAAGTGCCATGAAGTAAACACAAGGAGAGGATCATGTGGGTGTTTGTTTTGGCTGGGAGTCTTGTCTGCCCTGTGGAGCTCCAGGTGTTTGAGGGAGGAGGTCTTCAGATGATACTTTGCTTCCTCCAGCCTGACGACCCAGCGCCCCCCCCCCCCACACGTCACCACACACGTGTTCATTTCTGGACTACACTTGGGCTTTTCCCCTTCAGACCAGACTTGGGTTTCAATCCTTTTGCCGTTGGGTTTCTCCCCCTGAGTGCATTGGGTCAGCATTGCGCCTCCAACCTCCAAGCGCCTGCGCTGGAGTCTCGAGTTGCTCACTGGTGTGGGACCTACAACGCGTCTTGACGTTCACAACCTCAGTTCCTTCTGTGTGAGACAGGGGAGGTGAGCGCGCCCACTTTCACAGGGTTATGGAGGGCAGAATGAGACCATCAGCAGGAAGTGCTCCCTCAAGGGATGTGTTGATGATGGGTCAAGTCTTCAGCACCACTGGGTCAAGTCATCCACAGGCAGCCAGCCAAGAACTGGGACCCAAGGCTCTTGCAGGCTGGATAGCTTGAACTGGTGGACTTCCATAGCCCTTTCCACTGCCCCAGACCCGGAGCTCATGCTTTTCTCTCCTCAAGACTGACTGACTTCCCCAGCCTTCCACTGCCCCAGACCCGGAGCTCATCTTTCCTCAAACTGATACCCTCCAGCTGTCCCTATATTGCTCCTTTCTTAGGTTGAATCCCAGTTTCATCCCCCAGCCTACTCCTCTACACAGACTCATCCTACTCCTCTACTCAGAATGCGAGTCTCCCACATCCTGTGGTTCATTTCCCCAACTCCCCTTCTCCTTCTCCCTGCCCTCGCTCCAGCCTCGGATCCTCCTTTCACATTTCTGGTGGCTGGTGTAACTTCCTCTTGGTATCTCCCACCACCGTTTCTACTCATTACGGGTCCATGAGTCACACTTGGAGATCCCACTCCCTAAAAGAAAAAGAGTTCCTACTCCTCGTGCTGGCGTCTGGAGCTCTCTCCTCCATGACTGCCTCTACTCTCCCACCTCAACCCAAAGAGCCAACCTTGCCCATCACTGCTCCCCAAACAAATGCCGTATTCCCCTGCCTCTGACGCGTTTGTTTGTTCCTGCAGCTCCCGCTGCCGAGGCTGCCACATTCCCCCCCCCCCCCACAATACACCCAATTAGACGTAGCCCCTGATGCCATGACTGTCGGGAATTCGCCCTCACCCCGCATATTCATACCCCTTATCTCACACCTTTCGTAGGACACTCATATCGACTGCTCCAGAATTCGAAGCACATTGTGGGATCCTCCACACCAAGAAGTACACAGTTGCACCTCCTAATCCCCACATGGGATCCCCTGTATTACATCCCACAGGGGAAACGTGAGATTTCCTCTGGTGACACATGAGGCTCAGATTAAATCACTTGCCCAAGTTCATGCAGGTCCTAATGGAGAGAGGTGGAATACAAACCCACAGTATTTCTTAATCCAAACACAGCGTTCTCAGTAACTATGCTATCGTGCCTCCAGGTAGACGTTTGCTGACTGAACTGGGTTGAATAGCACTAAGGGACCGTGGCTGGTTGAGTGCCAAGTGCCCAGTACGGAGAGGATTGCTGTAGGAATAGAGTGGACCTCCTGCTTAACTACTGGCGCTGCCGTGGGGCTGTCAGGTGGCCCCGCCACCGGATCGAGCCAGCAGCTGCCAGTGGGGCGGCCTCGCTGGGCAGCCCGAGAAGGATGCGACCTCATAGGAAAATTGATTTAGGATGAACCGTGCCAGAAGCGGCCCCTCCGTCACCAGCCCCCTCTTGGGTCATATTTCAAAGCCTGGCTCAGGGCCACTGGCTGGGGCGCACGCTGTGAGATCATGGCTGAGCCATCTGACTCTCCAAATTATAAGGACCAACTTGGGAGTTTTATCGCATTTCTGCCGCCCAGGCATGAAGTCAGCTGGACGGCGCGTGACAGGGAGTGTTCCTCTTGTAATTAATCGGGGTGTGCGTTTTTTTTCATCTTCTGCCTAAATTCAGCGTGCCGTGAGCGTGCACGCTCCCTCGGAGCTACCCTGCGCAGTAGCGGAGGTGAGTCACGGCTGTAAAATCTGGAAAGCTTGTGGGGGGATGCAGGTGGAGGAGCAGAGAAATAGAAATTATTGTTATCATCTTCCAGGCGTGCTCGACTTAATTACTGCCCTTTCAGCAGCTGCATTGTGCCTTCCTAACACCGAGCCAGAAGTGATGGTTTGAGCGGGGAAGGATCGGTTCTCTATTGGGGCCGAGGCCCCGGAGGCCTTTGTCTCTTTTGAGGGAGGATGGGGCAGGTTGGATGCCCAGCACTGCCGCTAGGCAGCTGGAACCCGTGTGGATTTGCTCTGAGACCCTTGGGTGTGAGCAGCCACACGTTTTTTTATTTTTCTAAAGCAAATAAATCTGGCTTGGTCCCCCATCTGCCAGGGCTGGCAGGAAACCCATTCTTAGTTAATGTCTTTTTGGGGGGAGCAGCGGTGAAGGATTCTTTCTCTCCTCCTTGGGAATGTAAGGAAACCCTGGCAAGTGTTCAGCAAGATTGAGGGGCAAGTTTGCCGTGTTGGGTCCACGGTTGAGAAATTCTGGCTCATGGTCTGCAAGCACCATTTCGAAGGGAGCCTCCCATCTTCCTCCATCCCAAGCCTGGTCGGGGGTCTCGGCAGAGGCTCCCGAGGTACGTGGCCTCACATTTTCCCTGGGCGCACCCCTCAGTCATGCCCCCATCCCGGGCTGCAGGTCTCCACCCTCAGGGACTTGCAAACCATTGTCTCTTTCCCAGTCTCAGAGAAGACGCATAACCCCTCAGGCTGAGCCACCTCTCCTCTGTCTTCCTACCCTTAAAACAGTTCCCCTCTCAGACAGCACGGTTCTCTCATCTCTTTAAGCCTTTCTTTTCTTTTTTTAATTAAAAAAATTTTTTTTTGCGGAGCACAGGCTCTAGGCACGCAGGCTTCAGTAGTTGTGGCATGCGGGCTCAGTAGTTGTGGTGCGCGGGCTCAGTAGTTTTGGTGCACGGGCTCAGTAGTTGTGGCTCTCAGGCTCTAGAACACAGGCTCAGTAGTTGTGGTGCACAGGCTCAGTTGCTCCACGGCATGCGGGATCTTCCCGGACCAGGGCTCCAACTGGTGTCTGCAACAAGAGAAGCCACTGCAATGAGCAGCCCACGCACCGCAAGAAGAGTAGCCTCCGCTCACCACAACTAGAGAAAGCCCGCGCGCAGCAATGAAGGCCCAATGCAGCCAAAAATAAGTAAATTAATAAATAATTAATTTAAAAAATGTTTTTAATTTAATTTTCATTTTATATTGGAGTATAGCTGATTTACAATGTTGTGTTAGTTTCAGGTGTACAGCAAAGTGATTCAGTTATACATATACATATATCCATTCTTTTTCAGATTCTTTTCCCATATAGGTTATTACAGAATATGGAGTAGAATTCCCTGTGCTATACAGTAGGTCCTTGTTGATTATCTACTTTGCGTATAGTAGTGTGTATATGTTAATCCCTACCTCCTAATTTATCCCTCCCCACCTTTCCCCTTTGGTAACCGTAAGTTCTTTAAGCCTTTCTTAAAAGACAAACAAACCAACCAACCTGCCAGAAAAGCAGAAAACCAAACCAAAGTAAACAAACAGAAATTGTTAGATTTTTTTTCCCTTGGCTATTTGTTCAGACAAGGAGAAAAATGACCTTTTCATTCTTTGAGTCTTCTAGCAAGAACAAGATAGAGCCACTCCTCCATGAGTTTGTCACACTACAGCTCGGTGATCTTGGGCAAGTTACCTAAACTCTGAGGCTCAGTTTCTCTTTTAAAAGGTGGGATACATGGCTCCTTGTAGCAGGGATATTGTGAGGATTAAGTGACATAAGTCAGGCATTTAGTGTAGAACTTGACATGGAGTTGGCTCTCAAAGCATGGCTGTTGTTGGAAGACCGTGAGCTCTGTGATGGCACCTGGGGCTTCCCCATCCTGGAGGCCAGGGGCTGTAGTTCGCTGATCTCAGTATCCTTGGCAATTGGGCCATACCCGGCACCCAGGAGGCATGCACAAATGTTTGGTTAAGTGAATGGTTGTAAACAGCAAGGATTTAGGAGGGGCTGAGAGAGACAAGCTTCCTTTACCAATCCCAAACAACTGGCATTCCTGTTGCACGTCCACAGTACACACACATATGCATCTTGGGTGTGTGTGATGTGTGACACAGTGATGGCAAGATAGAACCACACAAGGGAACTGCAGGTTGGGTCCTCTGACTCTGGTTACTAACATCTTGACTGGAATAGGTCAGGGGACTGTACTCATTTGGGACATATGCTATATTTAACAAGAGTATCTTTCCCTTTTGCCCAACTTTTCCTAAGGCTCACTTCTGGGGCTCTCCCTTCCACGTACCCTTGGCTTCAGTGGGGTTTACAAGTGTCCCAGATTGTTGAAAAAATGGGAGTATGCTACAAGGAAAATTTGATGGGGCTCAGGTAAATCTCAGGTCACAGGCAGGTGACTTTCTTCTGGGTGATCAATGGACAACGTGCAGGCACCACAAGGACACAAGTAGCTGAGGTGGCTCCTCTGTCCTGTCTACTTGGGATGCTCACTTACATGGTGGCCTGTGTTTTGCAGGCATTGTCCTTCTGGGCGTAGCCCAGAGACTCCAGTGCCTCCCCTTTCTTGACTGACCTTTGGTCCTTTTCATTTCTTTGCTCCCCACCCCATCCCCATCTCCTGCAGTGTCAGTCCTGAGATCTAGTCATTCTGTTACAAAGCAGGTGTCCCTCACGTAGGGGAAGGCCTGCCTTTTCTCCCATCTTCTTTCCAGTTTTATGGCTATAGCTTAAACTCTGCATTCGTCTTCCCTTAGGTCTTCCTTTTTGGACACTGAGAACCTGTGCATTGCTGATAGTAAACTGATGGGTTAGGCTGGCCCTGTTTCTGAGAATCCCCCAGGGTTTCTGAATTCTTTTCTCCACTCGTGTCTCTGCCTTTCTTCTTTGATGGTTGCTTCCTCCATTCCCAGTGGGAAGAGAAGAATCCAGGGGACCCAGATCCAGAGGTAGGACTAGAACAGAGGTAGGATCCAGAGGTAGGACTAGAACACCTCAGTGGTGGAGACCCTTGGAACTCTCTGGAGGAGGGGACCTCAGGAGGCTTCCAGCCCCTTGCTCAGCATGCATGAAATCTCAGCAGCTGATCCAAGGGACACTGGCTTCTCCCCTCCACTGCTAGTAAGCCTCCCCTTTCAGGGCCGCATTTTGACTTCTGTGAGCGTGAGCCACTCTTGCCTTTTTTGGGTTCCTTCCTCCATAAAAACATACGAAAATAATTTAATGGATGTTCAGGGGCCCTAAAGTTGATTTTTTTCTCATGTGGGAAACAAATGAAAACATTTTATTCATCCTTACAAGTTCCTATTTTTTTGGCTTGAATTTTAAAGGAATGAAAATATTTTTGTGGGTCCCTGAAAGTGTGGAGGGCCCTAGGCACTGTGCCTCCCTGACTGGTGGAGAAGTTGGCCTGGTCCTCAGGGATAAAAAGGAGACATCAAAGGGCCAGTCGGAACCTGCTTGGGGGTTCCAATTTCTTGATGCCTGGTCTCTAGATGCAACTTCCTTTACTTGAGACCCAGATGAGTGTGGAATGGCCTGTGGCAAAGCAGCAGGTGGTGTAGGGTGAGTCCAGAAGCTTGTGGAAGCTTCAGTCCTGCATCTGCAGTTTCCTGTCTGCACTTCCTTCCTTTCCTTTGTTGAGCTAAGGAAGACCAAGGACTGCCAGAAACCACCAGAAACTTGGAGAGAAGCATGGTACAGATTCTCCCTCAGAACCCCCAGTGGGAACCAATCCTGCTGACACCTCAGTTTTGGACTTGCAGCCTCCAGAACTGTGAGAGAATAAATAAATAAATTTCTGTTGTTTTAAATTAGTTTGTGATAATTTCTTATGGCAGCCCTAAGAAACAAATACATCCCTTAAAATGCAAACAAACAAATAAACAAACAAACAAAAACAATGCAAAAAAACCCCCACATAAAAACAAAACAAACAAACAAAACCCCAAACCAAAACCAAAAGTAGTGATTTATCCCTTCTTCCTTCACTGAGAGACATTAATGAGCATTGAAAAATCACCTGGAGGATCAGGTCCCCCAGGTGAAGCTGTGTAGACTGTTCCCACCTGGCCAAGGGGGTCCAGCCCACCCTAAGCCATGCTGCTCACGGGGCCACATCCACTCAGGGTCACTGTACAGGGCACCTCTACAGGTGAGTGGGTTGAAGTAGAGATTCCCAGGTTCCAAGCCTCAGATTCTACTTTTGTACTTTGGATGTATGTCCTGGAAATCTACATTTTAACAAACCGCCCAGGTAATTAACTCATGGCCATGTCTTGGACTTCCGCAACTAGGAGTTCTTAATTTTTCTGTGCCGTTGATCTTTTGGCAATTTATTGAAGCCTATAGGCCCTCCCTCAGAATAGAATATAGTTCCTAACTGAGTAAAACAGAATACAAAGGATTACAGAGCAAGCCAATTATATTGAAATACACAATAAGAATATTAAAAAACACAAACTTCTAAATTTAGTGCTATAAGTGTTTCCTTATTGACACACTACGTACAAGAATTAGCAGTGAGTCTGGTAACTACTGTAATTTCAAGGTGGTGATGAGTCTAAAATCATATTTTGAAAAGCTGTGATGACTATAAAGTGATGAAAAAATCTGTGATCTCCATTCATGCAGCGTCACAGGAACTGCTTATACTCCCATGGTTTGTGGTCCACATTCATAACTGAACACATTTCAGTTAGAATGAGTAGAAATAAAGATGAAAATTTCCCTCAAGATCATGGTCCTCCTGAACTCTGTCCACAGATCCTTTGAAAGTTCATGACCTCACTCTGGAGTCTAGCTCTTCATCTTTTTCCTTTCTTGCTGGCTCCCACCCCCAGCCCCCTACCCACCACCTGACACCCTGCAAGCCCACAGCAAACCCAGATCCCCCTCCTCTTAGCCCACGTTAAAACCTGCCCTTCGACTACACGGTATGGTAGGCCAAACACAGGCGTCTGGGCCAGAAGGTCCACAGGTTCAAATACTTCCCTCCCAGTCTATTAGCTGTATGATTAACCCCCTGAGCCTTGGTAGCTACATTTATAATACCCACTTTGTCAGGCTATAGTGAGGATTAGAGAAGATGTACATAAAGTGTTTGGAACATATTAGGTGCCTAATAAAGATTAAATGTCATTTGATTAAAAAAAATTTTAATTGTTTCCCCAGTTAGGAGATATTTAAGTTTTAATGAGGATTCATAGCATTTCAGCATCTGTTGGAGAAAGGATTGGATGGGAGGGAATGAGAATTCCTCGAATCGCTCCTGGTTGGAGCTGGATGGACTCATTCACTGAACAGTCTTTCAAAGAAATGGCTGAGCATGGTGTCTATTAGTGCAGTGCTGGAGCCAGAGGAGCACGGGGAAGACCTCGTTGGAATCTGGGCCGAGTAGCAGGCGTTCAGGCCTCCTGAGGCCTAGTCAGCTGATTGTTGCCATGGTGATGACGGCTAGCCGAAGGCAGGTGGGCGCTTGCAGTGGTTTGGCCACTCCTGAGACATGGCCAGTGCCTTGCCTTGTGTGAGGCTGGGGTGTTGAGAGGACAGGCAGACAGGCGGGTAAACATTCCACTATGGTGTCCGGCCTGCACAGTGCCCGGGCCTGTTCCTAATAAACCCCGTGTGTGTGTGTGTGAGGGCCTCTAACAGATGTCCTGGGGCCTCCGCTTGCCAAGTTGGCTCCCCTCGTTCTGCTTTGGCCCACTGGGGGTGTTGTCTGCAGAGCCCCAGGAGAAGCCCTCCTGCACCCCTCCTTCCCATCTCTGAGGAGAGACAGGAGAGAACTAGAACTGGAGGTCTCTGGGGAGCAGGGTGCTTGTATCGAGGGAATGGTAGGGGGGAATTTTACTGCTGTCCTCTAGGGTCAGCAATAGGGCAGACTGCAACTGTGTCTCCTGTGTGAGGGAATCGGGGAGTGGATCATGTGCTCCGGCCCACGCTGTCCAAAAGTCAGGCCCCAGGCCCATCTTCTGCCCTGTCAATGCTGACACTATTCTTTGTTCAGTAGCATCAAGATACAAGGGAAACAAGAGATTGAAGGTCAAGTATATATCCTGCATTTAATTGGATTTTCTTTCTACCACCTGCTACCTGTGTGACTTGGGGCAAGGTCCTTAACCTCTCTGGGCCTCGGTTTCTTCACAGAACAGAGCACAGCTGGAAACTAGGGCCATTCTGTCAGTGAGACGGTGGAAAAGGAGGCTTAAACCTCTCCCCACTCCTACCACAGCTCATAAAAATCTCCCAAACGTCTGAATTCTGGGCTCCAGCTTCCTCATATGCAGTCTCTGTTCTGTACCATGTGGACCCAGCATGAAGCCTGGTCCTTCCTGGGAGTTCCAGAACAGCCCACTTACAGACTAGGAAGAGTAAGATGAGTAACATTGACCAGAGTGTCTTGTTTTTGTTTTGTTTTCATTTTGGTTTTGGTTTTGGCAGGGGAAAGAGAGATGAGGGGTTTACATGGCAGAAATTTCATCAACTTCAAGAGGGTGGTAGGCATTATACCATCCATAAAGTGTCCCTCAGATGCCCTCCCCCTGACGAGCGAGTCTCACTGGCTCCTCACCTCACTCCTAGTTTAAGTCCTTCCCTCTCTTTGGGTCCTTTCTTCCTATCAACTATCTTCTCTTCTTGTAACTGACCTCAGCATATTCACCGCCTTACCTCTTGCCCAAGGTCAAGATTCTTTGCTCTCCTCTGTTGTCTGGGTCAACATCTCTGCCCTCGTGGTTCTCACCGACCTCCACCACCTTGAAGTGTTTTCCCACAAAAAAACTGATATACATCCAAGTGGAATTTTTGTACTTGATGTTCATAATAGTAACAACTCACCAAGTCACATGAAGATGACGTGAGACAATGTAAACAAAAGTGTTTTTTGAAACGGAAGGTTTATACAAAATCATTCATCCAGTCATTCGTTTATGCCATGAATCTTTGTGAAGACTTTATCTCAGCATCCCCAGCACCTACTAAACAAGATGCTGTCAGGAGTTCATGGTCTAATGAGCTGTTAGGAAACAATTGCAATAATGCATAATAAATGCCATAATTGCGCTACATCTCATGTGTAATGTTGGGACAAAGAAAAGAGTGATAGATTCATGTTGCTATAAGTATAATGGAGTAAATATTTGAAGTGTAATATAGACAAAGCAAGCTCAAAGTGCTCTTCTGAGCATTTTGGGGAGGAAGAGCTTTCTATTTGATGGATCAGGACCTTGGATTCATATCACCTCTCTGCATGTTCTCTATGTGTCTACAGACTCAAATCTGTGTTCAAAGTCTGCAACTTTATACATGGGATAGGGTATTTGACCTCTTAGAGTCAGTTCTCTCATTTGTCAAATCTGTATGATGATCCCCCATAAGGCTGCCATAGAGACTGAAAGAGATTCATTAACTCATTCATTTAACAAATAGTTATTGAGCAACTACTATGTACTAGACACTGGACAATGGGGTTTTACAGGGAATGAGATGGCAAATGGGTTCTTGTCCTCTCAGAGTGAACATCCTGCTGGGGAGATAACATCTAGTGGTGCCCAGCCCTGTTAATTGCACTAGAAGCTATATAACATCTTCACTCCAGCCTTTTCTTTTGATTGTTTTCCTTATTTACTCCCCCTGCACCTTGCATCAAAGTTCTGTTGCCTTAGGGTCCTTCAGATAGAACTCCTGGGAGTCTGGGAGAAGGGGGCAGTCTTCAGGCCCATGGGCCAGCAAGCTGCTATAACAAAATACCATAGACTGGGTGGCTTAAACGGCAAACATTTGTATCTCACAGATCTGGAGGCTGGAAAGTCCAAGGTCAAGGTGCTGGCAGATTTATAAATGGTGAGAGCCTGCCCTTATGTCCTCACATGGCAGAGAGAGATCAGCTAGCTTGTGTCTCTTCTTTGAAGGGCACTAATCCCATTTATGAAGCTCCACCATCATGACCTAATGACCTCCCAAAGACCCCACCTCCAAATACCATCACACTGGGGGTTAGGCTTCAACATATGAGTTTTGAAGAGGATACAAACAGTCCATAGCAGGGAGGAAAAGTGGGGGGCAAAGTGAAGATACTAAAACCAATGAGGAAATACCTCTTTCTCTTTGCTCCCTTCTGCCAAGGGCACTGGGGAGAAACCCAGCTTTTTAATGACTTCATTTTTGGTTCAGGATTTATTACAAATGTGCTTCCTTTGCTTCTCCGATAATCATGTCATTGAGTGGCCCAGAGAGAAATGTCAACCGTGCAGCCCTTAAGGAGCCCTGGTGGTGGAGAGAGTGGAGGGCTGGCAAGCTCAGCAGAGGACACATTCATTAAACTATGGGAGGGGTGGGGTGAGCCATCCAAACCCTGGGTCTGGCAGAGTTCACAAGCAAGTGGTAGAGAGAAGAGTGCTTTTGTGGCTCAGGGAAGCTTCTCCTTAGCCATTGGGCTGGTTTTCCCTGGCTCCTTTGTCAAGCCTGGGCTCTTCAGTTTTGACATTTGTTTTCCCTTTTGGATTTTTCCTCTCATTACAAGTAAGTGTAGTGAATTGAAGCTTTGGGAAACACGGTTGCATTTGGGGCATGGAGTGTTATGGGTACATGGGACCTGTGGTAGGAACCCAATACTGGGACTCTTAGAAGCAAGGCTTGAGGCTTTGTGGTGTGTGGTGTGGGGATGGGATGGGATGGGAGAGTGATGCAGACAAGTCAACCACGCAGGAATGGGACTGGGTGTCTCGACTCCCAAGCTGGCTGGCAGCACCGCACAACTCCAAAGGGCTCTGCTCACAAAGATAGGTCAGTGGTGCCCTCGGGATGTGCAGCACAGCGGTCAACTCTTTATACTCCCCTCTCTCTCTCTCTGTCTTCCTAGTTTTCAAGTACTTGGACTAAGTGCCAATATCCTTAAGAGCTAGGATTGGATCCAAAGGATGTACTCTGGGGGGATTTCATCAGGAATCCTGTTGTGGAGACAGACGCAGGGGAGCCATGGAATCAGATGTTCACTACAAGGCTGGAAGAAGGACTCTGCTCCCAAGGGCCTGGGTGGGACCTCTTAGGATTGGGTGGGAAAACGGGGGAAGACCTTGCTGCTGTGGTTTGAGGATGCCTTTATTTACCTCTCCCCTTTCCTTGCTCCCTTCTCATTCCCTCCATTGCTCCTTCTAATGCCCGTGTTAGGGTTACAAAGACAAATAATGATGGGAGTTTGGAGTAAGGCTTAGGTACCTGAACCTCACCATTCTCTCATTTGTGCCTTTTGGCTTCCCCACCGAGAGCCTGGAACTCCCCGGGGACAAGAACTGAAGGGAAACAAAATCCTGCTCCAGTAATAGTTGGGCATGTACCCTATACCCCGTTCCTCTGTATACTGCCCCCCATCCCTGGTGCTGTTGTAGGGCTTTCTGGGGCTGTGCTGGGGCACAAGGAAGCCTGGAAACCTAAGCAGGCTTCCTATTGCCTCCACCCAAAGCCAAGGTAGATCTGTAAAAGAAGCCCGTTTTTGTATCCATCTAGTGGCTGATATGGTGATGCTGGAATAGAGAGAAGGAGATGGATTAGGCTCAGCCTAGGGTGTAGGAAGTGCAGGAGAACATGTCTGACATCAGTCCTGTCCTTGAGCAGGTGCAGTGACCCTGTCTGCAGGAAATCATGACCCAGGGAATGTTTCATCACAAGTATCACAAGCTGGGAGCCAACCTTGACTCCTTTCTCTTTCACTCTGGTACCCAACTAGTTACCAAGTCCCATCAACTCTATTTCTAAAATATCTTTCAGATCCATCTGCTTCTCTGTATCCCATCTGCCACCCTCCTGGTCCAGGCCACTATCACCTCGCTTCCAGTACAGCAACTGCATCTTTCTACATCTCCCCACATCCTCTCCACCCCACCCATCATCCATGCATCCATGGTCCACATTGCAGCCAGGGAAATCTCTATCTGGTTAAGTAATTCTCCCTATTGAAACTCTTTAACGTCACCATTTTGCCCTTGGAAAAAACTTTTTAAATGTTTCTGATCATTCTGAGAACCCCTGTTTACGCTTCCTATCTCATCTTTCACCTCATCTATTCCAGACATGATGAAATGCTTTCCTTTTCTCCAAATGAACCATGCTCTTGTCTTTTCTCCTGCTATTCTTTCTGTTAAGGAACTTTTACCCCACCCCCACTCTTTTCAACTCCTACGTGATCCTCATGTTCTTTGCTCAGCTGTCACTTTCTCCAGGAAGCCCTCCTTCCTTTGTCTGGGCGGGTGGCCCTCTCACATGTTTCTGTAGCTACCTATCCCTTTCTGAATATGTTTTGTCACCACCAGTTTACTTGAAATCCTTCCTCGCTATTAAGAGCAAGCTCTCCCTTCAACAGGTACCTCTTGACTTCTGCTCGGCTGAACACGTGAGTCGCCCTTCCATCCCACACCATGTGGATTCACTTCATCTCTTTATGAGTTTGCCTAAAGCAAGAGAAAAGGGACACTGGACATCGTAATGGATGATGTCCACAATAGCAATTATTTCTTTTAAGACGGAGACATTCCACACATTATTGGTTGTTTTATTGGCTCTCAACAAAACCAAGGGTGAAATGAGATGTCAACTCCTCTAGAATCTTCAAGTAGTGATTCTAGGGGGCAGTGTGGTAGGGACTGCTTTTTAGGTTATATCTGAAAACTCCCAAATGGAACACAATTTCACCTCCTCTCTTCTTTGTTATGGAGGAAACTTCGGAGAAATCTTGGTCAAATTTTTCTCTCTCTGGAGTATCAATAGTTCAGCTAGGCTTTCGACAGGAGCTGTATATCAGATGACTCACACTGTGGAGCCACTCGGGAGAATCTGAAGTGTTGTGTTTTTGGTTAGGAGAGAGTCTGCACATTCTAGATAGCAAGATGCTTCTCTCCTGCAATCCGCATTTCCCAAGCACCTATCCTGTGCCAGGCTCTGCTGGGTGCTGGGGTACAAAGTGATTCACTTAGACCCATCCCTGCCCTTGAAAATCTCACCAGTCCCTAAGTTCTATACAAATGGCACAAACAAAATGGTAGAAGTTGAGAGAAGGAAGAGAGCACAGACAGAGACATACCCAATGAAGAGAAATGGGCAAGAATGGTGGTTCTCATTTACACAGGCAAACTTGGAGATGACGGGGGAACCTAAAGCTTCCCACTGCCACATTGGCCCCTGGCATTGCCCCTGCCAAGGGGACACTATCCAAGGCAATTATATCATGTCACTCTAAGTTTGCCTGTGTAAATGGGAACCACCATTCTTGCCCATTTTGTACAATCACCTCTTCCTTAATGTTATGTAAAGTGTTATGTAAACACATCCTCAAGTCCCCCGATGTCCTATCCGCAGGTTGTCTCTCAAGCATGATGTTAGACATTCTGTAGCAAACATTTCCTCCCTCCCGTTCTTTGCTAATTTACAAGTTGCCAACAGTCGGTTCCTAGTTGGAAACTGAAGGACACTGGGCTTGTCAGAGACCTGGGCACGGACAGACGCAGATGCCTGGGCCCGTGCAGACACGCATGCACTTGTGTGCATGCACACACAGCCCCATATACCCTGTGACACCATGTTGTTGTCCAGTTCCCTTACATCATTGGATAGGAATGTCTGCAAACACTCCAGGGACTGAACAGACTCGTGGGTAAGACCCTTCCTCCTCCTAAATGCTTGGCAGGCTTTTGCAAAGCTGACCTAACAAGGCCCTGGCCCAAGACAGGGGGACAATGAAGATCTCAACATTATTTATGGCAGCCTCTTTTGTATTGTAAGTGACCTTGGATTGTAAGTACCCTCTTACTAAGGGAAGAGTTTATGTGCTAAGAAGACAGGAAGATACGTGGGTGTGGAGTGATGGATGGGGTGTTTGTGGGTGAGAGTGCAGAGGAGTTGGAGTGAGGGCACAGGTGCTGATCTTGAGGCCATTTGCAGGGGTATTGGGACATCTCTGAATCAACCAGTGAAGATGGAGATCCTAAGTTTTTGTGGTTGGTAAATTTGTCTCAGAAACAAGGAAATGATGATATTAATCATCGCAGCTCTCATTTTTGTTAGCTGGGGTTTTGAGGGGGCAAAATTAATATCTCCTCTTCCTTCTGTTTCTGAGACAAGACAAAGGCGTGAGGTGGATGGGGCCGAATTGTCACCTTTATGACTGGAGCACTTTTGAGTGACAGCCCACGTGGGCTTGTGGGCTCCCCATATCCAGGCTGGACTTCAGAGGAACCAACCTGAGAGCACGTTGCAGCCTGCAAAGCTGCACACTTGGCTGGGGAATAGAGGATGCGGAAGAGAGACCAATTAATCTTCGCTAATCCTTGATAGATGAGCACCACCCATTCAAGAAACAGACAGCGGGCTCTTGTTCGCCCACCAGGTAACTCATCGTCTCCCCAGGGAGTAACGAGAGGCAGGACAAGAGGCCAGGTGTGGTCAGGGGACGCCCCTGCCCCATTGCAGTGAACACCTAGACTGGGGAAAACTTGTCTCCCCCGAATGTTCCCGTGTTTTTGTCATAGCCAACCCACAGTCAGGGAGGGGTGGGGCTGTCCCCTCAGGGGAGATGAGTCCCTTCATCTCCCCCTTCAAGAGGCTGCCCTTCCCATATGATCTCTGCTCCTCTGGTGTTCTTCTTGGGCTGCTGGTGCAGGGTCAACTTAGCCCTCAGAAGGTTCTGAGATGAAGCAAACCCTATGTTAATTAACTCACCTCCACTGACATTCTGGTCAAGGCTAAAAAGTTATTCCATTTCTTACTTCTTATCCCAAATTCTGTCTAGCTGTGTTGCCTAATACAGCTCCAAAGAGGTTCCTGTCCAGTGGAGAAACAGGAGTGATGAAGGGGATCTGTCAGGACTGAGCCCTTGCGCAGAGCCTCTGAGGTCGGGGAGAGAGTTGGTGCTGTGAGGGGCTTGTTGAAGGGGTTCCAGCTGCTTCCAGAGAGGAGGTGCTGTCTTGGATTTGGGGCGGGTGAACTCCATTCAAGGCAGGAATGTGGTTATGCACGAGGGCAAAGCCTCTCTCTTTCCCTCTCTCTCTCCTTCTTCCTCTCCCCCATTTTTTCTCCTTCCCTACCCTTCAACCTCTCTCTCTCCTCCTCACCCTTCCTGAATTAATAACCCCACCAGGACATCCTGAGAAAAACAACCAAGTCAGAAATCACGCCGCCTCTCTGACAGCCCAGCCCAGCCCTACAAACCCATATCTCATGGGCAGCCACTCCCACGTGTCACCAGGGCCACCGAGAGACTTCCTGTTCATTCCACTGTCAGAGACATTAGCTGTTAGCATTTTTGGCAAAGGATCTTGACAAACGCCTTGGGAAGGAAAACAAGGCGGAGGGCTAGTGGAAAGAATGTGGCTTTTGGGGCCAGGCAGACCCTGGGCTCACCTCCAGCTCTGCCACTTAATACATGGGTAACCCTGGGCAAATCACTTAACCTCTTTGACTTTTCGGTTTCCTCACCTGCAAAATAAACAACACAAAGAAGACAATAGTAATCTTACAGAACAGTTTTGAAAGGTAAGTGATTCAATGCATGAAGCGTGCCTGCAAGACACATAGTAGATAGGTTTTTAACATTTTGGGAAGATTCCATTGCAGGCTAGTTGCAGAGTTTTATGGGTCTCTTCTTCTTGAAGACTCTGAAATCATACAAATCAGGCAGCATTTGCTCTGCATAAGGAAGTTCTTCTTAAGGAGTCTTCATTAGGATTTCTAATGAATTAATCTTTCTTTTGCTCAAAGTCTGTGCCTGTTTTCTTCTTGGTGGTAGCTCCTCATTAAGGTCATTTTGTAAAACACCCTCTCACAGTATCTTTTCAGCCATTCCCTTACTAGACTGGCCCTGGTTTGTAATGAATTTCTATTGTATTGAGGTTGCCTATACATAGCCATGGGATTTATAGTGTGGACAGAAGTGCAGAGGACTCGGGAACCTGGCCGGCCCATGTACTGTGGCCTCTGTTATGGACCTACTCTGTAGATGACTCAAAGCCTCTTTGTTCGTCCACATTTTAGAGATGGATGGAACACAAGCTGGACCAGTCTACCCAGAAATCCTTCTTTGAGGCCAAATGTGTTAGAGAGAACATCTCAGTATGTCCTGTGGATGTTTCTCTAAGGGTATCACTCAGGGTTATTGGGTGCAAGCAACAAATTTGAACAGATAATGTATTGAGAAGATATTGAGTAGCTTCCAAAATTGATGGAGGACCAGAGAACCAAGTTTAGGAAATGTGTGTATTCCCGGGAGGTTAGGCCACAACTGAAGTCCCTTGTTAACATCCTGCCACTACGTCACCACTGCTGCTACTGCTGGACCCTGAGGTTTCTAGCACTGAACCTTGATGTCACTGGATAAAAATCCTCAATTATCTCTGTGTCATTGGATTGCATGCTCAATATTCACAGGCCTGAGTTGGAACAACCCAGTGACTGATCCTAGGTCATGTGCCTGTTTCCAGATAGCAGGGAGAGTCCTCTTTGGCTTTCCTTGTGGGATCACATAGTAGGGAGTTTCTCCAAAAGTAGGAAGGTGGTTTAAAGATTAATGTCTGGTATGCTCAAAAACTAGGCAGCTTTAATTTACTGTCACAACTTTTGGTTCAATAGACAAAGGGCATGAGCGAAATGCCCTGCCCACCCCTAAAACTTAGCTGTAGCAGAAAAAGCACTGAGTCTCAACTTCTCTGACCCTCAGTTTCTTCCTCTATGAAATGGGAGTTAAAATAACTATCCTGCATATCTTTCTCAAGGTTGTTGTGAAGATCAAATATAATAATATGAATACATAGCAAATGGTTAAATGCTATATCAAAGGAGCAGATGGTCTGAATATTTTCCCCTATTATCTGATAAACCACTGGCAAACATCTATAATATGGGCTATTCGTTGTCTGGAGTGTGATGATGTGCACAGGGGCATGAAAGATCTCATTCTGCAATTAAGGTGTCCAAAGCTCAGGGACAGAAAATGCTGAGGGAGTCCCCTGAGGCTATACACTGGTACGTGGCAGAGTCGGGATTTACACCCAGGTCTGTCTGACTCTAAATTCTACCTTCTTTCCAGGAGCCCTCATTCTCATTCCCCAAACCAGATGAATTAACTAGAAGCTCAGGAAGGAGATTTCTGCCCAGGAAAGAAGTGGGAGGAACCATAGAAGGAGGGGAAATGGAAGCCCAGTTCTTGAGTTCTTTGAATGCTGATTATTCCATAAGAGCACATGGAGATATCAAAGCTGGAAAGCCCTCATGAAAATCACAACCAGTCTTCCCAAGAAGCCCGTGAGCCATTGCACTGAATGGCTTTCATTTGGTAGATGAGGAAACAAGCTGAAAGAAGTTAAATAATTTGCCCAGAGATACCCAGCTAGGATATTCAGGGTATGAGATTCAACCCAGGAAAATCACCTTGGATTCTTAGTTGGAAACAGAACCCAATATTGGTTAGTTTAAACAAGGAGTTAATTTCATAAGAGATATTGGTGAAAACTAAGGAAAGCTGAATCAACTTAAACGAGAACATATCAAGATTGGTTCATTAACTGCAGTAAGTGTACCATGCTAATGTGAGATGTTAGTAACAGGGAAATCTGGGCATGGTGTATATGCGAACCCTCTGTGCTGTCTTCTCAATCTGCCTATGAATCTAAAACTGTTCTAAAAAATAAAGCCTGTTTTTTTAAGGAAAAAGAAAAAGATATTGATTGGCCCTAAAGAAGCAGGCATGGAATATTATCCCCAATTCAGCAGCTTATACTGCTAATGTCACCATTAGGTTGCTCATGCTAGAACTTCTCCCATTGCTCTCTCTGGGAGCTGGACGTAGCTGCCACTACTCTTGTTTAAACAGATTCTCCCTGGTGCCACCTTCCTCGCATCATATAGTTTACAGAGGCTTCTGATAGCCTGAGCCCAGGTTACATGCCTGCAACTTATCTGCAAGGGAGTTGGAAAAAGTGAGTATATGGCTTCTATAGAGGGAAGACATTTCTTCTTCCCATCAAGGTGAGGTATTTCCCAAACAGGAAAGTGTTCCGAGATGCTGGGGGTGCAGAGACTTTGGTCATTCTTAGCTGAATTCCCAATGCCTAGGACAGCGCTTGGACATAGTAGATGTTGTGGACTAAATGTTTGTGTCCTCCCCAAATTCATACGTTGAAGCCGTAACACCATCCCCCCGCCCCCGAATGTGATGGCATTTTTGAAAGGACCTTTGGGAGGTAAATAGGTTTAGATGAAGTCATGAGGGTGGGGCACCCATGATGGGATCTGTGCTTGTATAAGAGGAGGAGACACCACGGCTCTCTCTCCGCCATGTGAGGACACAGCAAGAAGGCAGCCATCTGCTGACCAAGAAGAGGGCTCTCACTGAGAGCCGAATCAGCCAGCACCTTGATCTTGGACTCTCCAGCCTCCAGAACTGTGAGAAATAAATGTCTGTTGCTTAAGCCACCCACTCTGCGGTATTTTGTTATAGCAGCCTGAGCAGACTAAGACAACAGGTGTGTAATAAGTATTCACCAACTGACTGACCAAATGATTCTGTCTGTGACTTTAAAGTCCATGCCTTCAGCCCCTACACACTACCTCTCTATAGACAGTCCGTGACAAGATCTAGCGGAAAATATGCAATTGCACAATAGCGAAATTATATAAATTTTCTGTCCTGTATAAAACTATCTTCCTGTGTGCATATTATTCATTCGTTCAATAAAATGTGCAGTTGTGGTTTCTGACTATTCTGAGAAGGAAGGGACGTATCCATCTTGTTCACCATCGTATCACCCATTTTTCATACAGTACTGAAGAATAAGCAATTGTAAAATAGATGAGTGGATTGATGAATGACTAAGAGGTAGAGCTGTCCGGACGTGGGATGAATGGATCTGGTAGGTAGGGAGAGATGGTGTCAAGGATGGCTTCCAGGTTTTTGGCTTGAACACCTGGTTGGATGGTTCCTGCCATTTCCTTAGATAAGGAGCATGGGAGGATGAACGTTCTCAGGAAGGACAATCAGGAGTTTAGTTTGGGGCTTGCTGAGCTTGTGCATCTGTGAGACATGAAAGTGGGGATGTTGAGTGGGCTGCTGGATATATGGGTCTGGAACTTAGAAGCAGTGTCTGGAATGGGGATGTAAATTTGAGAGTTCTCAGCATTTAGCTAGTAACTGAAGTTACAGGCATAGACAATGAAAGCATATGATAACACAATATATAAAACTATATATGACTCTATAAATATTTAAGTAGAAAATTACATACATGTGCAACCATGCATATCGTGGAATGAGGTTACTGGTAATATTCAGGAATGAAGAAGATGTAATGTCAGCCTGAGAAATTAATTACTGATCAATGTTGGTAGAAGCCATACATTGGAGGTTGGTATAGTTTAGGTTTAAGTTGGTCTGTCTGCAAGGACAATATAAACAGATCAGTGGTGTGTCCATGTCTCAGAGCCCCTCCTGCTAAGTTACTGGACACAGCATGTTAGATATTTCGGGTAGATATTAGCCAAGGTGTAGGTATTTCCTTTGTGTCAAGCCTAAGATCATTCTTGGGGAGGAGCACAAAGGCAGGGCAGTGGGAACATCAGGCTTAGAAGGGGTAGGGGCTTGCAGAAGAGCTCTACAGGGACTGAGTCTTAGGAACAGGAGACTGTGAAAGAAAAGAATACCCCATACCCCTTCTCCGCTCTGTGAAAGGTATTTTCAAGGGACAAGGAAATCAAAAGATTAACATTGAACTTTCCTAGGCTCCCAGCCTGGGAATGGGCAGAGGGCCCCTGGGTTATGAGTCCTTATGCTCTACAGTTCAGTGATTACAGGCCACCCAACCATCACTGAGATTAAGAGCAAGAGGTGTGGATTCAGCGTTCAAATCCCACTTCTGCCACTAACTTGTTGGGCAGCCTTTGGCAAGTGATTTATTCTCTCTGAACCTGTTTCCTCACCCTGCTGAAAGGATAACTGAGGTACAGTTTACCCTTGAACAATGAAGGGCTTAAGGGTGCAATCAAAAATCCTCATTTAACTTTACAGTAGGCTCTTCATATGCAATCTGCGATTCAACCAACCGTGGATGGTGTAGTACTGAAGTATGTATCTAGTGGAAAAAAAAATCTGCCTGTAAGGGGACGCGTGCAGTTCAAATCCCTATTGTTCAAGGGTCAGCTGGGTAGGGCTTCCCTGGTGGTGCAGTGGTTAAGAATCCGCCTGCCAATGCAAGGGACACGGGTTCGAGCCCTGGCCTGGGAAGATCCCACGTGCTGCAGAGCAACAAAGCCCGTGCGCCACAACTACTGAGCCCGTGTGCCACAACTACTGAGCCCACGTGCCACAACTACTGAAGCCCGCATGCTTAGAGCCTGTGCTCTGCAACAAGAGAAGCCATGACAATGATAAGCCCACACACCACAACGAAGAGTAACCCCCGCTCGCTGCAACTAGAGAAAGCCCGCACACAGCAACGAAGACCCAACACAGCCAAAAATAAAAACAAATAAATTTATTTTTAAAAAATGGGTCAACTGGGTAAAACACAGGAGGTTTTGGAAGTAGCGAATATCTAAACAAGTTCTTATTGGTGACAAATTTGAATCCCCACTCTGCCGCCCTGTTAGAGGGGTAGCCACTGGTGGGTTAAATAGAGAGGTGATGAAATCTATTTACCACTTAAAAAAATACTCCTGACTCCCATATGGGGAGTCAGAGTGGACACCAGGGGACTAGGTAAGTGGCTTCTGCACTTACTCAGTGCAAGCATGGAGTGATGGTGGTTTGGATCAGGGCAGTGGTGAGGTGGGGTGGTGGATTTCCAGGTTGTTGTAAAGATTTGTGTTTAGTAGGAGCTTAACAAATGACATGGTTAAGATTATTGCTTTCATTCTTAACAGTAGGCAGTTGCAAAAACATATTTGGAGATATGGCAAAACATGCACATTAGTTATTGTTTATAAAGTTAATAAACTCCTATGTAGTGCTTACTATGTACCTGGCACGGTACTAAGCACTTTACATATGTTAGCTTATTTACTACTCCTAACACTTCTATTCCCATTTTACAGAAGAGGGAACTGAGGCTCAGAAATGTCACACAGCTAGTACGTGGTAGAGCTGGATTCGTACTCTCGCCATACTCCCGGCCCCGCCACCTGGGTAGTCTGGATTAATATTAGATTTGGAATTTAAAAAGGTGATTCTTAGAATTAGTTTGGAAAAACTCTGTTTTAATGCCTCCAGCAGTAACTGGCTCAAAAATCTCTTGCCTGGGGATTGAACAAAACTCCTCCATGGAATTCAGCTGTCTCCCTGCTACACTCCAGGGCCATTTAGGACACATCCATTTTGATGGTGGCTATATGAACATTTGAACTAGTGGGCATTTGGGTTGAAAGTTTCTTGGAAAACTTCTTGTAGTTCTCTGGGGTGTATGCTTTCACCCCCAATCAAAAATGAAAAAAAAAATAAAGACTTAAAAATATTACCTGACTGTGCAACTGCCAAGAGCCCAATTAGTCAGGGCAGACCTTACAATAATACCAAATAAGGGAGGAAGTCTGATAAGAGAACACCGCCTAAGATGATTTTTAATTGGCAGTGAAAAAGAGCTTGAGAACAATAGCCTGATGGAGCCAATTCCCTTCCCATTTCTCACTAAATCAATGTCTTTTCCCCATCCGGAATGCTCTACCCTCCTCTTGACCCACCCATTTATATAATTACATTTGGGACTTGGCTGAAAAGTTAGCTCCTGCTAAATACCTTTCCCACCTAGCATCTACTTGCTTGGATTTGTTGGATTGAACCATTAATTCCTCACTCATTCAGTGAGGGTCTTCTGGGTATTAGATACTCAGCTGGCTGCTGAGAACCCAGTGGTGAGCTAGGCACCATTCCTGGCCTCTTTGAGTTCAGAACTTTCTATTCTGGGAATAGCCTATGTTTGTGTTCCCAACATAGTATCCACTAGCTACGTGTGGCTTCTGAGTGCTTGAGAAGTGCCAAGTGCAGCTGAAGAAATGAATTTTAAAATGTTATTTCATTTTGATTAGTTTCACTGTAAACAGCCACATGTGACAGCACAAGTCTAAAGTGAATGACTGGGCTTCCCTGGTGGCGCAGTGGTTGAGAGTCTGCCTGCCAATGCGGGGGACACGGGTTCGAGCCCTGGTCTGGGAGGATCCCACATGCCGCGGAGCAACTGGGCCCGTGAGCAGCAACTACTGAGCCTGCGCGTCTGGAGCCTGTGCTCCGCAACAAGAGAGGCCGCGATAGTGAGAGGCCCGCGCACCGCGATGAAGAGTGGCCCCCTCTTGCCACAACTAGAGAAAGCCCTCGCACAGAAACGAAGACCCAACACAGCCATAAATAAATAAAAATAAATTTAAAAAAAATTATTAAAGTGAATGACTAATGATAAAGAAAGGGTTTCATCTAAGTCTTCAGGGGCTGTGATAGGAATCTGTAAGCTGTGGAGAGAGAGAGCCAAGGTGGGGCTGGTCAGCTCTCCTGGGCAGAGTGAGGGTTGTTCAAGGGGATGGTTATGCATAGCCTTTGGGTCAGCTGCCTGGGTTCAAGTTCAGGGTTTTTCCACCTGTTATCTCCATGATTACAGGCAAGCTACTAAAACTTTGTTTTACAAATGAGGAATCTGAGGCTGAACTAGGGCAGAGGTGAGTGGAGCTGGAGAACAGGCAGGTTCAAGGTCTGGCCAGTCTTAACAGTAGTGCTCTCCTTAGCACACATGACAAGGCTCATGCACCATTACTTTGCAGGACCATTCTTGCTGGGATTCACATTCCAGTTATGCTTCTTGCCTTTGTCATTTCCTCTTACTCACTTGCTCACTCCCAAATAAAATCAATTTTTTTCATCTGATTACAAACCATATTCTTGCTCATTATCAAAAAAGTACAGAAATCAGGGAAAATTCTAAAGAAGAAATCACAAATCCCCTCACCCAGATTTTCAGGAACTGGATGGACATGCAAATATTCCTAGAGATTCACAAATTTACATAAGTGGAAATGTACTGTACATTATGCTCTGTAATTGCTGTTTCACCCAACAGTTTGCTGTGAACATTTTAATATGTTAATGTAGAACTTCGTAAACACATTCATGACTACACACTATTCCATTGTACCATTGTGATGGACACAGATTGTTTTTAATTTCTCCCCATTCTAAAACATTGTGATGATCATACATCTTTATGTGCTTTGTGATTATCTTTATGGGAAAAGTTCAAAAAATGAATTTAAAATTTTGTTATGTAATGGGTATTGCATTGATTCTGTAAAGCGCTTTGGGTAGTATAAACATTTTAAGTGTTAAATCTTCTAATCCATGAACACAGGATGTATTTCCATTTATTTGTATCTAATTTCTTTCAATGTTTTGTAGGTTTCAGTGTACAAGAGTTTTACCTCTTTAGTCAAGTTTATTCCTAAGAAGTTTATTCTTTTTTTAAAATTAATTAATTAATTAATTAATTAATTAATTGATTGATTTTTGGCTTTGTTGAGTCTTCGTTGTTGTGTGCAGGTCTTCTCTAGTTGTGGCAAGCGGGGTCTACTCTCTGTTGTGGTGTGCGGGCTTCTCATTGCGGTGGCTTCTCTTGTTGCAGAGCACGGGCTCTAGGCATGCGGGCTTCAGTAGTTGTGGCTCGCGGGCTCTAGAGCACAGGCTCAGTAGTTGTGGTGCACGGGCTTACTTGCTCTGCAGCATGTGGGATCTTCCCGGACCAGGGATCGAACCAATATGCCCTGATTGGCAGGTGGATTCTTAACCACTACACCACCAGGGAAGTCCCAAGAAGTTTTTTCTTTTTCATGATATTGTAAATGAAATTGTTTTCTCAATTTCTTCTTTGGATAGTTTGTTATTAGTGTATAGAAATGCAACTAATTTTTTTTTTTTTTTTGTGAGTGAAGACAATTTTATTTCTTTGTTTTGTTTTTTTTAAAACATCTTTATTGAAGTATAATTGCTTTACAATGGTGTGTTAGCTTCTGCTTTATAACAAAGTGAATCAGTTATACATATACATATGTTCCCATATCTCTTCCCTCTTGCATCTCTCTCCCTCCCACCCTCCCTATCCCACCCCTCTAGGTGGTCACAAAGCACCAAGCTGATCTCCCTGTGCTATGCGGCTGCTTCCCACTAGCTATCTATTTTACATTTGGTAGTGTATATATGTCCATGACACTCTCTCACCCTGTCACATCTCACCCCTCCCCCTCCCCATATCCTCAAGTCCATTCTCTAGTAGGTCTGTGTCTTTATTCCCATCTTGCCACTAGGTTCTTCATGACCTTTTTTTTTTTTGTCCTTAGATTCCATATATATGTGTTAGCATACTGTATTTGTTTTTCTCTTTCTGACTTACTTCACTCTGTATGACAGACTCTAACTCCATCCACCTCATTACAAACACCTCCATTTCATTTCTTTTTATGGCTGAGTAATATTCCATTGTATATATGTGCCACATCTTCTTTATCCATTCATCCGATGATGGACACCTAGGTTGCTTCCATGTCCTGGCTATTGTAAACAGAGCTGCAATGAATATTTTGGTACATGACTCTTTCTGAATTATGGTTTTCTCAGGGTATATGCCCAGTAGTGGGATTGCTGGGTCGTATGGTAGTTCTATTTTTAGTTTTTTAAGGAACCTCCATACTGTTCTCCATAGTGGCTGTATCAATTTACATTCCCACCAACAGTGCAAGAGGGTTCCCTTTTCTCCACACCCTCTCCAGCATTTATTGTTTCTAGATTTTTTGATGATGGCCATTCTGACTGGTGTGAGATGATACCTCATTGTAGTTTTGATTTGCATTTCTCTAATGATTAATGATGTTGAGCATTCTTTCATGTGTCTGTTGGCAATCTGTATCTCTTCTTTGGAGAAATGTCTATTTAGGTCTTCTGCCCATTTTTGGATTGGGTTGTTTGTTTTTTTATTATTGAGCTGCATGAGCTGCTTGTAAATCTTGGAGATTAATCCTTTGTCAGTTGCTTCATTTGCAAATATTTTCTCCCATTCTGAGGGTTGTCTTTTGGTCTTGTTTATGGTTTCCTTTGCTGTGCAAAAGCTTTTAAGTTTCATTAGGTCCCACTTGTTTATTTGTGTTTTTATTTCCATTTCTCTAGGACCTGGGTCAAAAAGGATCTTGCTGTGATTTATGTCATAGAGTGTTCTGCCTATGTTTTCCTCTAAGAGTTTGATAGTGTCTGGCCTTACACTTAGGTCTTTAATCCATTTTGAGTTTATTTTTGTGTATGGTGTCAGGGAGTGTTCTAATTTCATAATTTTACATGTACCTGTCCAATTTTCCCAGCACCACTTATTGAAGAGGCTGTCTTTTCTCCACTGTATATGCTTGCCTCCTTTATCAAAGATAAGGTGACCATATGTGCGTGGGCTTATCTCTGGGCTTTCTATCCTGTTCCATTGATCTATATTTCTGTTTTTGTGCCAGTACCAAACTGTCTTGATTACTGTAGCTTTGTAATATAGTCTGAAGTCAGGGAGCCTGATTCCTCCAGCTCCATTTTTCGTTCTCAAGATTGCTTTGGCTATTCGGGGTCTTTTGTGTTTCCATACAAATTGTGAAATTTTTTGTTCTAGTTCTGTGAAAAATGCCAGTGGTAGTTTGATAGGGATTGCATTGAGTCTGTAGATTGCTTTGGGTAGCAGAGTCATTTTCACAATGTTGATTCTTCCAATCCAAGAACATGGTATATCTCTCCATCTATTTGTATCATCTTTAATTTCTTTCATCAGTGTCCTATAATTTTCTGCATACAGGTCTTTTGTCTCCTTAGGTAGGTTTATTCCTAGATATTTTATTCTTTTTGTTGCAATGGTAAACGGGAGTGTTTTCTTAATTTCACTTTCAGATTTTTCATCATTAGTATACAGGAATGCAAGAGATTTCTGTGCATTAATTTTGTATCCTGCCAAAATTTTACCAAATTCATTGATTAGCTCTAGTAGTTTTCTGGTAGCATCTTTTGGATTCTCTATGTATAGTATCATGTCATCTGCAAACAGTGACAGCTTTACTTCTTCTTTTCCGATTTGGATTCCTTTTATTTCTTTTTCTTCTCTGATTGCTGTGGCTAACACTTCCAAAACTATGTTGAATAATAGTGGTGAGAGTGGGCAACCTTGTCTTGTTCCTGATGTTAGTGGAAATGGTTTCAGTTTTTCACCATTGAGGACAATGTTGGCTGTGGGTTTGTCATATACGGCCTTTATTATGTTGAGGAAAGTTCCCTCTGTGCCTACTTTCTGCAGGACTTTTATCATAAATGGGTGTTGAATTTTGTCGAAAGCTTTCTCTGCATCTATTGAGATGATCATATGGTTTTTCTCCTTCAATTTGTTAATATGATGTATCACGTTGATTGATTTGCATATATTGAAGAATCCTTGCATTCCTGGAATAAACCCCACTTGATCATGGTGTATAATCCTTTTAATGTGCTGTTGGATTCTGTTTGCTAGTATTTTGTTGAGGATTTTTGCATCTATGTTCATCAGTGATATTGGCCTGTAGTTTTCTTTCTTTGTGACATCTTTGTCTGGTTTTGGTATCAGGGTGATGGTGGCCTCGTAGAATGAATTGGGGAGTGTTCCTCCCTCTGCAATATTTTGGAAGAGTTTGAGAAGGATAGGTGTTAGCTCTTCTCTAAATGTTTGATAGAATTCACCTGTGAAGCCATCTGGTCCTGGGCTTTTGTGTGTTGGAAGATTTTAATCACAGTTTCAATTTCAGTGCTTGTGATTGGTCTGTTCATTTTTTCTATTTCTTCCTGGTTCAGTCTCGGCAGGTTGTGCATTTCTAAGAATCTGTCCATTTCTTCCAGGTTGTCCATTTTATTGGCATAGAGTTGCTTGTAGTAATCTCTCATGATCGTTTGTATTTCTGCAGTGTCAGTGGTTACTTCTCCTTTTTCATTTCTAATTCTATTAATTTGAGTCTTCTCCCTTTTTCTCTTGATGAGTCTGGCTAATGGTTTATCAATTTTGTTTATCTTCTCAAAGAACCAGCTTTTAGTTTCATTGATTTTTGCTATTGTTTCCTTCATTTCTTTTTCATTTATTTCTGATCTGATCTTTATGATTTCTTTCCTTCTGCTAGCTTTGAGGTTTTTTTGTTCTTCTTTCTCTAATTGCTTTAGGTGCAAGGTTAGGTTGTTTATTCGAGATGTTTCCTGTTTCTTGATGTAGGCTCGTATTGCTATAAACTTCCCTCTTAGAACTGCTTTTGCTGCATCCCATAGGTTTTGGATCGTCGTGTCTCCATTGTCATTTGTCTCTAGGTATTTTTTGATTTTCTCTTTGATTTCTTCAGTGATCTCTTGATTATTTAGTAGTGTATTGTTTTGCCTCCATGTGTTTGTATTTTTTACAGATCTTTTCCTGTAATTGATATCTAGTCTCATAGCGTTGTGGTCGGAAAAGATACTTGATACGATTTCAATTTTTTTAAATTTACCAAGGCTTGATTTGTGACCCAAGATATGATCTATCCTGGAGAATATGCCATGAGCACTTGAGAAAAATGTGTATTCTGTTTTTGGGTGGAATGTCCTATAAATATCAATTAAGTCCATCTTGTTTAATGTATCATTTAAAGCTTGTGTTTCCTTATTTATTTTCATTTTGGATGATCTGTCCATTGGTGAAAGTGGGGTGTTAAAGTCCCCTACTATGATTGTGCTACTGTCGATTTCCCCTTTTATGGCTGTTAGTATTTGCCTTATGTATTGAGGTGCTCCTATGTTGGGTGCATAAATATTTACAATTGTTATACCTTCCTCTTGGATCAATCCCTTGATCATTATATAGTGTCCTTCTTTGTCTCTTGTAATAGTCTGTATTTTAAAGTCTATTTTGTCTGATATGAGAATTGCTACTCCAGCTTTCTTTTGATTTCCATTTGCATGGAATATCTTTTTCCATCCCCTCACTTTCAGTCTGTATGTGTCCCTAGGTCTGAAGTGGGTCTCTTGTAGACAGCATATATATGGGTCTTGTTTTTGTATCCATTCAGCCAGTCTGTGTCTTTTGGTGGGAGCATTTAATCCATTTACATTTAAGGTAATTATCGATATGTATGTTCCTATTCCCATTTTCTTAAATGTTTTGGGTTTGTTATTGTAGGTGTTTTCCTTCTCTTGTGTTTCTTGCCTAGAGAAGTTCCTTTAGCATTTGTTGTAAAGCTGGTTTGGTGGTGCTGAACTCTCTCAGCTTTTGCTTGTCTGTAAAGGTTTTAATTTCTCCATCAAATCTGAATGAGATTCTTGCTGGGTAGACTAATCTTGGTTGTAGGTTTTTCTCCTTCATCACTTTAAGTATATCCTGCCACTCCCTTCTGGCTTGCAGAGTTTCTGCTGAAAGATCAGCTGTTATCCTTATGGGGATGCCCTTGTGTGTTATCTGTTGTTTTTCCCTTGCTGCTTTTAATATGTTTTCTTTATATTTAATTTTTGATAGTTTGATTAATATGTGTCTTGGTGTGTTTCTCCTTGGATTTATCCTGTATGGGACTCTCTGTGCTTCCAGGACTTGATTAACTATTTCCTTTCCCATATTAGGGAAGTTTTCAACTATAATCTCTTCAAATATTTTCTCAGTCCCTTTCTTTTTCTCTTCTTCTTCTGGGACCCCTATAATTCGAATGTTGGTGCGTTTAATGTTGTCCCAGAGGTCTCTGAGACTGTCCTCAGTTCTTTTCATTCTTTTTTCTTTATTCTGCTCTGCAGTAGTTATTTCCACCATTTTATCTTCCAGGTCACTTATCCGTTCTTCTGCCTCAGTTATTCTGCTATTGATCCCATCTAGAGTATTTTTAATTTCATTTATTGTGCTTGTCATCGTTTCTTGGTTCCTCTTTAGTTCTTCTACATCCTTGTTAAATGTTTCTTGCATTTTGTCTATTCTATTTCCAAGACTTTGGATCATCCTTACTATCATTATTCTGAATTCTTTTTCAGGTAGACTACCTATTTCCTCTTCATTTGTTAGGTCTGGTGTGTTTTGACCCTGCTCCTTCATCTGCTGTGTGTTTTTCTGTCTTCTCATTTTGCTTATCTTACTGTGTTTGGGGTCTCCTTTTCACAGGCTGCAGGTTCGTAGTTCCCGTTGTTTTTGGTATCTGTCCCCAGTGGCTAAGGTTGGTTCAGTGGGTTGTGTAGGTTTCCTGGTGGAGGGAACTAGTGCCTGTGTTCTGGTGGATGAGGCTGGATGTTGTCTTTCTGGTGGGTTCGTCCACGTCTGGTGGTGTGTTTTGGGGTGTCTGTGGCCTTATTATGATTTTAGGCAGCCTCTCTGTTAATGGATGGGGCTGTGTTCCTCTCTTGCTAGTTGTTTGGCATAGGGTGTCCAGCACTGTAGCTTGCTGGTCGTTGAGTGAAGCTGGGTCTTGATGTTGAGATGGAGATCTGTGAGAGATTTTCGCCATTTGGTATTACGTGGAGCTGGGAGGTCTCTTGTGGACCAGTGTCCTGAAGTTGGCTCTCCCACCTCAGAGGCACAGCCCTGATGCCTGGCTGGAGCACCAAGAGCCTTTCATCCACACGGCTCAGAATAAAAGGGAGAAAAAATGGAAAGAAAGAAAAAAAGAGGAAAAAATAAAATAAAATAAAGCAATTATAATAAAAAATAAGAAAAAAAATTATTAAGAGTAAATTTATTAAGAAAAAAAATTTTTTTTAATTTTAAAAAATAGATTTATTAATTTTTTATACTAAAAATAAGAAAAAAATTATTTAGAAAAAATTTATTAAGAAAAAAAATTTTTTAATTTTTTAAAATAAAAAATATGAAAAAACTTATTAAAAATTTTTTTAAAAATAGAAAATAAGGAAAAAATTATTAAGAAAACATTTATTAGGGAAAAAAAAATTTTTTTAAGCCAAAAAAAAAAAAAAAAAACGGACGGACCTAACCCTAGGACTAACGGTGAGAGCAAAGCTATACAGACAAAATCTCACCCAGAAGCATACACATCTACACTCACAAAAAAAAAGGAAAAGGGGAAAAGTTAATATATCCTGCTCCCAAAGTCCATCTCCTAAATTTGGGATGATTCCTTGTCTATTCAGGTATTCAACAGATGCAGGCACATCAAGTTGTTTGTGGAGCTTTAATCCGCTGCTTCTGAGGCTGCTGGGAGAGATTTCCCTTTCTCTTCTTTGTTCGTACAGCTCCCGGGGTTCAGCTTTGGATTTGGACCCGCCTCTGCATGTAGGTCCCCTGAGGGCGTCTGTTCCCCGCCCAGACAGAACGGAGTTAAAGGAGCAGCTGATTCGGGGGCTCTGGCTCAGTCAGGCCGGGGGGAGGGAGCGGTACGGAGGAGGCGGGGCGAGCCTGCGGCGGCAGAAGCCGGCGTGACGTTGCAGCAGCCTGAGGCGCGCCGTGAGCTCTCCCGGGGAAGTTGTCCCCAGATTACGGGAGCCTGGCCGTGGCGGGCTGCACAGGCTCCCGGGAGGGGCGGTGTGGAGAATGACCTGTGCTCGCCCACAGGCTGTTTGGTGGCGGCAGCAGCAGCCTTAGCGTCTCATGCCCGTCTCTGGGGTCCGCGCTGATAGCCGCGGCTCGCGCCCGTCTCTGGAGTTCGTTTAAGTGGCGCTCTGAATCCCCTCTCCTTGCACGCCGCGAAACAAAGAGGCAAGAAAAAGTCTCCCGCCTCTTCGGCAGCTGCAGACTTTTTCTCGTGCACCCTCCCGGCTAGTTGTGGTGCGCTAGACCCTTCAGGCTGTGTTCACGCAGCCAACCCCAGTCCTCTCCCTGGGATCCGACCGAAGCCCGCGCCTCAGCTCCCAGCCCCCGCCCGCCCCGGCGGGTGAGCAGACAAGCCTCTCGGGCTGGTGAGTGCTGCTCGGCGCCGAGCCTCTGTGCGGGAATCTCTCCGTTTTTCCCTCTGTGTCCCTGTTGCTGTGGGATCCGCACTGATAGCCGCGGCTCGCGCCCGTCTCTGGAGCTCGTTTAGGCGGCGCTCTGAATCCCCTCTCCTTGCGCGCCACGAAACAAAGAGGCAAGAAAAATTCTCTTGCCTCTTTGGCAGCTGCAGTCTTTTTCCCGGACTCCCTCCCGGCTAGCACCGAAGCCCGAGCCCCAGCTCCCAGGCCCCGCCCGCCCCGGCGGCTGAGCAGACAAGCCTCTCGGGCTGGTGAGTGCTGGTCGGCACCGCTCCTCTGTGCGGGAATCTCCGCTTTGCCCTCCGCACCAATGTGGCTGCGCTCTCCTCCGTGGCTCCGAAGCTTCCCCCCTCTGCTACCCGCAGTCTCTGCCCACGAAGGGGCTTCCTAGTGTGTGGAAACCTTTCCTCCTTCACAGCTCCCTCCCACTGGTGCAGGTCCCGTCCCTATTCTTTTGTCTCTGTTATTTCTTTTTTCTTTTGCCCTACCCAAGTACGTGGGGATTTTCTTGCCTTTTGGGAGGTCTGACGTCTTCTGCCAGCGTTCAGTGGGTGTTCTGTAGGAGCAGTTCCACGTGTAGATGTATTTCTCATGTATCTGTGGGGAGGAAGTTGATCTCCGCGTCTTACTCTTCTGCCATCTTCGCAACTAATTTTTATATGTTGATTTTGTATCCCTCAATTTTACTGAATTTATTAGTTCTAACAGTTTTCTTGGTGCCTTTAGGGTTTTCTACATATAAGATTGTATCATCTACAAAGAGAGAGAACTTCTCTTCCTTTCTGATTTGGATGACTTTTCTTCTTCTTGTCTAACTGTTCTGGCTAAGACTTCCAGTAACATGTTGAATAGAAGTGGCAAGAGGGGGTCTCTTTGTCTTGTTTTTGATCTTAGAGAAAAAATTTTAGTTTTTCACCATTGAGTATGATGTTAGTTATGAACTTTTCATATATGACCTTTATTATGTTGAGGTAAATTCTGCCCCTCAGAAAGTATTTACTAATGTATGTTCCTTTTCATAGTGATGATGCACAACAAAGAAAGATACAAGTTCTGCAATATTTACTTCCAACTTCTTTTGTGTGAGTCAGAAACAAACTTCTATCTTAACCCCCTGTTATTTCCATCATTTTTTACCCACAATCAAAGGTAATTCCTTACTAATACACAACCTAGGTCAGCATATATGCCTTAGCTCATTTCCATAACTCTTTCATCTGTTTTTTGTTATTGTTGTTAGTTTCTGCTTTATAACAAAGTGAATCAGCTATACATATACATATATCCCCATATCTCCTCCCTCTTGCATCTCCCTCCCTCCCACCCTCCCTGTCCCACCCCTCTAGGTGGTCACAAAGCACCAAGCTGATCTCTCTGTGCTATGCAGCTGCTTCCCACTAGCTATCTATTTCATATTTGGTAGTGTATATATGTCATGCAACTCTCTCACTTCATCCCAGCTTACCCTTCCCCCTCCCCGTGTCCTCAAGTCCATTCTCTACGTCTGCATCTTTATTCCTGTCTTGCCCCTAGGTTCTTCAGAACGAATTTTTAAATTTTTTTTTTTTATATTCCATATATATGTGTTAGCATACGGTATTTGTTTTTCTCTTTTTGACTTACTTCACTCTGTATGACAGACTCTAGGTCCATCCACATCACTACAAAAAGCTCAATTTTGTTTCTTTTTACGGCTGAGTAATATTCCATTGTATGTATGTGCCACATCCTCTTTATCCATTCATCTGTTGATGAACACTTAGGTTGCTTCCATGTCCTGACTATTGTAAATAGAGCTGCAATGAAACTTGTGGTACATGACTCTTTTTGAATTATGTTTTTCTCAGGGTATATGCCCAGTAGTGGGATTGCTAGGTTATATGGTAGTTCTGTTTTTAGTTTTTTAAGGAACCTCCATACTGTTCTCCATAGTGGCTGTATCAATTTACATTCCCACCAACAGTGCAAGAGGGTTCCCTTTTCTCCACACCCTCTCCAGAATTTATTGTTTGTAAATTTTTTGATGATGGCCATTCTGAGTGGTGTGAGGTGATACCTCATTGTAGTTTTGATTTGCATTTCTCTAATGATTAATGATGTTGAGCATCCTTTCATGTGTTTGTTGGCAATCTGTATATCTTCTTTGGAGAAATGTCTATTTAGGTCTTCTGCCCATTTTTGGATTGGGTTGTTTGTTTTTTTGATATTGAGCTGTTTATAAATTTTGGAGATTAATCCTTTGTTAGTTGCTTCATTTGCAAATATTTTCTCCCAGTCTGAGGGTTGTCTTTTCATCTTGTTTAAGGTTTGATTTGCTGTGCAAAAGCTTTAAGTTTCATTAGGTCCCATTTGTTTATTTTTGTTTTTATTTCCATTTCTCTAGGAGGTGGGTCAAAAAGGATCTTGCTGTGATTTATGTCATAGAGTGTTCTGCCTATGTTTTCCTCTAAGAGTTTGATAGTGTCTGGCCTTACATTTAGGTCTTTAGTCCATTTTGACTTTATTTTCGTGTATGGTGTTAGGGAGAGTTCTAATTTCATCCTTTTACATGTAGCTGTCCAGTTTTCCCAGCACCACTTATTGAAGAGGTTGTCTTTTCTCCATTGTATATTCTTGCCTCCTTTATCAAAAATAAGGTGACCATATGTGTGTGGGTTTATCTCTGGGCTTTCTATACTGTTCCATTGATCTATATTTCTGTTTTTGTGTTAGTACCATACTGTCTTGAGTACTGTAGCTTTGTAGTATAGTCTGAAGTCTGGGAGCCTGATTCCTCCAGCTCCGTATTTCATTCTCAAGATTGCTTTGGCTATTCAGGGTCTTTTGTGCTTCCATACAAATTGTGAAACTTTTTGTTCTAGTTCTCTGAAAAATGCCATTGGTAGTTTGATAGGGATTGAACTGAATCTGTAGATTGCTTTGGGTAGTATAGTCATTTTCACAATGTTGATTCTTCCAGTCCAAGAACATGGTATAACTCTCCATCTGTTCATATCATATTTAATTTCTTTCATCAGTGTCTTATAGTTTTCTGCATACAGGTCTTTTGTCTCCTTTGGTAGGTTTATTCCTAGGTATATTATTCTTTTTGTTGCAATGGTAAATGGGAATGTTTCCTTAATTTCTCTTTCAGATTTTTCATCATTAGTGTATAGGAATGCCAGAGATTTCTGTGCATCAACTTTGTATCCTGCTACTTTACCAAATTCATTGATTAGCTCTAGTAGTTTTCTGGTAGCATGTTTAGGATTCTTTACGTATAGTATCATGTCATCTGCAAACAGTGACAGCTTTACTTCTTCTTTTCTGATTTGTATTCCTTTCATTTCTTTTTCTTCTCTGATTGCTGTGGCTAATACTTCAAAAACTATGTTGAATAATAGTCATGAGAGTGGACAGCCTTGTCTTGTTCCTGATCTTAGAGGAAATGGTTTCAGTTTTTCACCATTGAGAATGATGTTTGCTGTGGGTTTGTCATATATGGCCTTATTATGTTGAGGTAAGTTCCCTCTATGCCTGCTTTTTGGAGGGTTTTTATCATACATCGGTGTTGAATTTTGTTGAAAGCTTTTTCTGCATCTATTGAGATGATCGTATGGTTTTTCTCCTATCCTTTTAATGTGCTGTTGGATCCTGTTTGCTAGTATTTTGTTGAGGATTTTTGCATCTACGTTCATCAGTGAAATTGGCCTGTAGTTTTCTTTCCTTGTGACATCTTTGTCTGGTTTTGGTATCAGGGTGATGGTGGCCTCGTAGACTGAGTTTGGGAGTGTTCCTCCCTCTGCTATATTTTGGAAGAGTTTGAGAAGGATAGGTGTTAGCTCTTCTCTAAATGTTTGATGGAATTCGCCTGTGAAGCCATCTGGTCCTGGGCTTTTGTTTGTTGGAAAATTTTCAATCACAATCTCAATTTCAGTGCTTGTGATTGGTCTGTTCATATTTTCTATTTCTTCCTGGTTCAGTCTCAGAAGGTTGTGCTTTTCTACGAATTTGTCCATTCCTTTCAGGTTGTCCATTTTATTGGCATAGAGTTGCTTGTAGTAATCTCTCACGATCCTTTGTATTTATGCAGTGTCAGTTGTTACTTCTCCTTTTTCATTTCTAATTCTATTGATTTGAGTCTTCTCCCTTTTTTTCTTGATGAGTCTGGCTAATGGTTTATCAATTTTGTTTATCTTCTCAAAGAACCAGCTTTTAGTTTTATTGATCTTTGTTATCATTTCCTTCATTTATTTCTGATCTGATTTTTATGATTTCTTTCCTTCTGCTAACTTTGGGGGTTTTTTGTTCTTCTTTCTCTAATTGCTTTAGGTGTAAGGTTAGGTTGTTTATTTGAGATGTTTCTTGTTTCTTGAGGTAGGATTGTATTGCTATAAACTTCCCTCTGAGAACTGCTTTTGTTGCATCCCATAGGTTTTGGGTCGTCGTGTTTTCATTATCAATTGTTTCTAGGTATTGTTTGATTTTCTCTTTGATTTCTTCAGTGATCTCTTGATTATTTAGTAGTGTATTGTTTTGCCTCCATGTGTTTGTATTTTTTACAGATTTTTCCCCCTGTAATTGATATCTAGTCTCATAGTGTTGTGGTCATAAAAGATACCTGATACAAATTCAATTTTCTTAAATTTACCAAGGCTTGATTTGTGTCCCAAGATATGATCTATCCTGGAGAATGTTCCATGAGCACTTGAGAAGAAAGTGTATTCTGTTGTTTTTGGATGGAATGTCCTATAAATATCAATTAAGTCTATCTTGTTTAATGTATCATTTAAAGTTTGTGTTTCCTTATTTACTTTCATTTTGGATGATCTGCCCATTGGTGAAAGTGGGGTGTGAAACTCCCCTACCATGATTGTGTTACTGTCGATTTCCCCTTTTATGGCTGTTAGCATTTACCTTATGTACTGAGGTGCTCCCATGTTGGGTGCATAAATATTTACAATTGTTATATCTTCTTCTTGGATTGATCCCTTGATCATTATGTAGTGTCCTTCTTTGTCTCTTGTAATAGTCTTTATTTTAAAGTCTATTTTTTCTGTTATGAGAACTGCTACTCCAGCTTTCTTTTGATTTCCATTTGCATGGAATATCTTTTTTCCATCCCCTCACTCTCAGTCTGTATGTTTCCCTAGGTCTGAGTCTCTTGTAGACAGCATATATACAGGTCTTGTTTTTGTATCCATTCAGCCAGTCTATGTCTTTTGGTTGGAGCATTTAATCCATTTACATTTAAGGAAATTATTGATATGTATGTTCCTAGTCCCATTTTCTTAATTGTTTTGGGTTTGTTGTTGTAGGTCTTTTCCTTCTCTTGTGTTTCCTGCCTAGAGAAGTTCCTTTAGCATTTGTTGAAAAGCTGGTTTGGTGGTGCTGAATTCTCTTAGCTTTTGCTTGTCTGTAAAGGTATTAATTTCTCCGTCAAATCTGAATGAGATCCTGGCTGGGTAGAGTAATCTTGGTTGTAGGTTTTTCCCTTTCATCACTTTAAATATGTCCTGCCACTCTCTTCTGGCTTGCAGTTTCTGCTGAAAGATCAGCTGTTAACCTTATGGGGATTGCCTTGTATGTTAGTTGTTGTTTTTCCCTTGCTGCTTTTAATATTTTTTCTTTGTATTTAATTTTTGATAGTTTGATTATTATGTGTCTTGGCGTGTTTCTCCTTGGATTTATCCTGTATGGGACTCTCTGTGCTTCCTGGACTTGATTAACTATTTCCTTTCCCATATTAGGGAAGTTTTCAACTATAATCTCCTCAAATATTTTCTCAGTCCCTTTCTTTTTCTCTTCTCCTTCTGGGACCCCTATAATTCGAATATTGGTGCGTTTAATGTTGTCCCAGAGGTCTCTGAGACTGTCCTCAATTCTTTTCATTCTTTTTTCTTTATTCTGCTCTGCGGTAATTATTTCCACTATTTTATCTTCCAGATCACTTATCCGTTCTTCTGCCTCAGTTATTCTGCTATTGATTCCTTCTAGAGAATTTTAAATTTCATTTATTGTGTTGTTCATCATTGTTTGTTTGCTCTTTAGTTCTTCTAGATTCTTGTTAAACGTTTCTTGTATTTTCTTCATTCTATTTCCAAGATTTTGGATCATCTTTACTATCATTACTCTGAATTCTTTTCAGGTAGGCTGTCTGTTCCCTTTTCATTTGTTTGGTCTGGTGGGTTTTTACCTTTCTCCTTCATCTGCTGTGTGTTTCTCTGTCTTCTCATTTTGCTTAACTTACTGTGTTTGGGGTCTCCTTTTCTCAGGCTGCAGGTTCGTAGTTCCCGTAGTTCTTGGTGTCTGCCCCCAGTGGCTAAGGTTGGCTCAGTGGGTTGTGTAGGCTTCCTGGTGGAGGGGACTGGTGCCTGTGTTCTGGTGGATGAGGCTGGATCTTGTCTTTCTGGTGGGCAGGACCACGTCCGGTGGTGTGTTTTGGGGTGCCTGTGACCTTATTATGATTTTAGGCAGACTCTCTGCTAATGGGTGGGGTTGTGTTCCTTTCTTCCTAGTTGTTTGGCATAGGGTGTCCAGTACTGTAGCTTGTTGGTCATTGAGTGGAGCTGGGTCTTAGCATTGAAATGGAGATCTCTGGGAGAGCTTTTGCCATTTGATACTACGTGGTGCTTGGAGGTCTCTGGTGGACCAATGTCCTGAACTCAGCTCTCCCACCTCAGAGGTACAGGCCTGACACCCAGCTGGAGCACCAAGGCCCTGTCAGCCACATGGCTCAGAAGAAAAGGGAGAAAAAAAAGAAAGAAAGAAAGAAATTAAAAATAAATAAAATAAAATAAAGTTATTAAAATAAAAAATAAAAAAATTATTAAAAATAAAAAAAATTAAAAAGTAATAGAAAGAAAGAAAGAAGGGAGCAACCAACCAAAAAACAAATCCACCAATGATAACAAGCGCTAAAAACTATAGTAAAAAAAAAAAAAAAGGACAGGCAGAACTCTAGGACAAATGGTAAAAGCAAATCTATACAGACAAAATCACACATACACACTCACAAAAAGAGACAAAGGAAAAAAAATATATATCTATATATATATTTAAAAAAAGGAAGAGAGCAACCAAATCAATAAACAAACCTACCAGTGATAATAAACTTTAAATACTAAACTAAGATAAACATAAAACCAGAAACAAATTAGATGCAGAAAGCAAACCCCAAGTCTACAGTTGCTCCCAAAGTCCACCGCCTCAATTTTGGGATGATTCGTTGTCTATTCAGGTATTCCACAGATGCAGGGTACATCAAGTTGATTGTGGAGATTTAATCCCCTGCTCCTGAGGCTGCTGGGAGAGATTTCCCTTTCTCTTCTTTGTTCACACAACTCCTGGGGTTCAGTTTTGGATTTGGCCCCGCCTCTGCATGTAGGTCGCCTGAGGGCATCTGTTCCCTCCCAGACAGGACGAGGTTAAAGAAGCAGCTGATTAGGGGGCTCTGGGTCACTCAGGCCGGGGGAGGGAGGGGTACGGATGCAGGTCAAGCCTGCGGCGGCAGAGTCCAGCGTGACGTTACACCAGCCTGAGGCGTGCCATGCGTTCTCCCGGGGAAGTTGTCCCTGGATCACGGGACCCTGGCAGTGGCGGGCTGCACAGGCTCCCAGCAGGGGAAGTGTGGATAGTGACCTGTGCTTGCACACAGGATTCTTGGTGGCTGCAGCAGCAGCCTTAGCATCTCATGCCCATCTCTGGGGTCCATGCTGATAGCCACGGCTCGCGCCCATCTCTGGAGCTTATTTAGGCGGCGCTCTGAAGCCCCTCTCCTCATGCACCCCGAAACAACGGTCTCTCACCTCTTAGGCAGGTCCAGTCTTTTTCCCGGACTCCCTCCCAGCTAGCTGTGGCACACTAGCCCCCATCAGGCTGTGCTCACGCAGCCAACCCCAGTCCTCTCCCTGAGATCCGACCTCCAAAGCCCAAGCCTCAGCTCCCAGGACCCACCCGCCCCAGCGGGTGAGCAGACAAGCCTCTCGGGCTGGTGAGTGCTGGTCAGCACCGATCCTCTGTGCGGGAATCTCTCCGCTTTGCCCTCTGCACCCTGTGCTGCGCTCTCCTCCGTGGCTCTGAAGCTTCCCCCTTCCGCCACCCGCAGTCTCCGCCAGTGAAGGGGCTTCCTAGTGTGTGGAAACCTTTCCTCCTTCACAGCTCCCTCCCTCTGGTGCAGGTCCCATCCCTATTCTTTTGTCTGTGTTTTTTCTTTTTTCTTTCACCCTACCCAGGTACGTGGGGAGTTTCTTGTCTTTTGGGAAGTCTGAGGTCTCCTGCCAGCGTTCAGTAGGTGTTTTGTAGGAGTTGTTCCACATGTAGATGTATTTCTGATGTATTTGTGGGGAGGAAGGTGATCTCCACGTCTTACTCCTCTGCCATCTTGAAGGTCTCCTTTCATCTGTTTCTCATCTCATCTATATATCCCACCCAGACCTTGGATGAATCCAAATTTCAAGTGACTGTGTGTACTGCTGGAAAAAAAGTGAATCAAGTGGCATCACTGAATTCATCGTTACCAACCACAAATGGGTCTCTGCAGTGTCCCCAGTAATCCTAATAAGTCAGTTCACCTTTCCTTTTTTTAAAAAAGTAATTATTGCAAACCATCCCTCTCCTCATACTTCTGACAACCCTTCACATGCCCATTTCTCCCTTTACGCTCAATGAATGACATTAGGATCTATTTGATTGTGAAAGTAGAGGCCATGCCAAGGGAAAGCCCTCTCTTCCCTTCTGATTTCTTCCTGTTACTCTAGCAGAAGCAGCTGGAACTCTCATACACTGCTAGTGAGAGTGTAAAAAGTTTCCTCCACTTTGGAAACTTGTATGACAGTCTCTTATAAAACTAAACATACATTTACCAGTTACCCAGAAAATCTACCGAAGAGAAATTAAAACTTATAAAAGACTTGCACAAGTACATTCCATACCTGCTTTATTCAGAATTGCTAAAATAGGGAAATAATCCATATGTCTGTCCATCAATAGAATTAAAACTAACATTCATACAATGGAATAAGTAATAATGAACTAGAAATAGATTCAACAACATAGGTCTCAGAAGCATTATATTCAGTGAAAAAAGCGAAACACAAAAGAGAACATGTCACGTGATTCAATTTATGAGTTCTCAAATAGGTAACACTAATCTATGATGATAGAAATCAGAACAACAGTAGCTGCCTCTGGATAGAGGGCTGAGATTAGCTGGGTAGGGGTTGGAGGGAGCTTTCGGGGGTGATAGAGAGTGTGGGTCACATAAGTATAAGTATATGGTCTCATCAAAATTTATCAACCTGTACTCTTGAGATCTGTGTTTCAGTGTATATATTTTAACTAAAAATCAATATATTTATATACATACAAAATAGATACTAGTATAATAAATCTGATGCAACTATTAGCTTGAAAAATTATTAAAACATGGCAAATTTTGTTTCATCTATTCTCCCACCAACCTTCTGGATTATTTTGAAGCAAATATTTCAGTATATATTTCTAAAAGCTAAGAGTCTGAGGGTTTTCCTTTGTTACCGTCTATCTTTTCTGCCTGCCTCTGTGACCAGCTCCACCATGAGAGCCACCACTGTCTCTTGCCTCCTCACTGGACTCTTGCTTTCAAGTTCATTCTTCATATAGGATCCTAAGAAATCTTCAGAAATCCAGTGTGATTATGTTATCCCCTCCCAGCCCCTCTTTAAAATTCTCCAACGACTTCCTAATGTTCTAAAGGTAAGTACCCAAATCTTTAAACAGCTGTACTAGTTTCTATTGCCACACAACTAATGACCACACACGTAGGGACTTAAAACACCCACTTGTTATCTCCCAGTTTCTATGGGTCAGAAGTCTGTGCATAGGGTCGCCAAGTTCTCTGCTTAGGGTCTCACAAGGTTGAAATCCAGGTGTTGGCTGAGGCTGTGGTCTCACCTGGAGCCCAGGATCCCCTTCCAAACTCATTCAGTTTGTTGGCAGAATTCATTTGCTTGAGGCTATAGGACAGAGGTTTCCATTTTCTTGCTGGCTGTTGCCCAAGGCTTACTCAGCTCCTAGAGGATTCCCTCAGGACCTAGCCACACGGCACCCTCCATAGGCAGCTCACAACATGGCCAGTTCCTTTCTTCCAGGCCAGCAGGAGTGTCTGTACTGCTTCTCGTCTCTTTTAAGGGCTCACTGGATTAGATCAGGCCTTCCCATGATAACTGCCCTTTGATTTTGTTCCAAGGCCACTGATCAGTAATCTTAGTTACATCTGCAAAAGCCTTTTGCTATTTAATGCAACACGATGGCAGGAGTAACATTCCATCATATTCACAGGTCCTGCCTGCCTAGACTCAAAGGGAGGGATTACAGGGCATTGGAATCTTAAGAACCATTTTAGACTTTTACCTGTTGTGATGGTAACCCCTTCACACCCTGGCCTGGATGTGTGTCTCTGCTTCCCTCTCTGGTCTCATCTTGCTCCACTCTTTGCCTATCTTTCTCTGTTCTAGCTTCTCACCCCCTGGCTGCTCTCAGGGTCCTGAAAGTCCCTTGTTCTCTCCTGCCTCAAGGCCTTTGCACACACTTTCTCTCTGCTTTTCCTCCCTACCCACCACTCCCTTATCTAGTTAAAGCCTATCAGTCCTTCAGGTCTTAGATCTAAAATATGTTCTTGGTATCCCGAGTCCCTCTTCACAGAGCTCAGCTTGTGTTAGATATTCACACATGTGATTATTCAATGTCTCTCTCGTCCCCACTCTACTGCAAGCACCTTGAGGGAAGGGGCTGTATATATTTTCGCTCACTGGTTTATCCCTAGCATCTAACACTTCACCTGACACATAGTAGGGCTCAAGAAATATATGCGAAATATATGAAATCGGCCTCAGTTTACTCGTCTGTGGTATAAAGGAGTTGGTTTAGCTCACCAGTCATACTCTAATATTCTGCGATTCCAAGATCTGGTCCAACCAGCTCAATTTACAGTCAGGAAAGTAGCTTCAAATATGAAGTGACTTCCAAACACTTGGTAGAGCAGAGGAGCTGCAGCCCCTACCTCTTCTACACTATGGCTCTGAGGCACACTCTGGCAGCCAATCAGACATTCCCTTGTTCCTTTCCTTCTCCAAACCCCAGGACGCCTGAGTGAGATTCCCTGTTTTCAGATTGACTGGCCCCTGTGCCACGATGACTGTCCAAGTGTGGACACGGCCTTCGGGTGTTTTTTGTTGGCCAACTCGATGTGACCTACTCGGTGAAGAAAGACAGTCCCTCCTCCTTGTTGGCAGTGGTTGAGTGATGCTGAGGGCAGAAGGCGTGGTGAGCAGGGAGGGCTGCTTTGTCGCTGTCTGCACTGGGCATGCACCAGCCTCCTTGCTGGACAGCTATTCTTGCTCCTTGGCCTGCAAGGGACACCGGGCAGCAGATCCCCCGAACAGAGGCCTGTTTCTCATTCGCTTGTCACCGTGCGGTCTGTCCACCTCAGCCACGTGAGGATCACCGGATGCCTGGAAGGAGTCTGGAGACAGAGAGAAGCGTTTATTCTCCTTGGCTCTGAGTTACTGATGGAGCTTGGAGAGAACAAAAAGAGCTCAGGATGATGCACAGTGTCACGGGACCAGTAGAAGCCGGAAGCATCACAGGGGGCACCAAATTCTCAAGGGGGGGAAACAACTTTGTGAGAAAATTAGGAAGCAAGACGTCCAGGTGTGTCGCCCTGGATGTGTTCCAAGAAATGGTGTTCCAAGAAAGGGAAGTGAACCGGGCTTTTCTATGCAAAGCGGGTACTGAGTCTGACTTCCAATAGCTCTGAAATCTTTAGGCTGGAAGCAGGAACAAACTGATATTCTAAAGCTGCCACAGGTTATTTTCCCTGTACGGGTAGAAGCAGAATTCATCTTTGGAGTAAGGCTGGTCTTTTATTTTGTGAAAAACATAACATATTGGCGTACACAATGTCAAGTTAAACTGCTAGTCTATAGTGGAGAAGTTTGAGACAGAATAGCTCAACTACTTTGCATGACAATGTATCATAATATAACAAATTGCAACTCTGGAAAGTATTACATGTCTGAGGGGAGTTGGGGGCTTGGATTTCAGGACACTGGTGATGGTGGGAGGTGGGCTGGCCCTCAACATGGCAGAGGGCAGAGGAGCACTTCAGTCTCAAGAGGGTTGCTGGTGGGAGGGCACGGGTGATGGACCCCAGGAGCAATGATATCTGATGTCCACTTTTTAAAATTAATTAATTAATTTATTGATTTACGAGTGTGTTGGGTCTTCGTTTCTGTGCGAGGGCTTTCTCTAGTTGAGGCAAGTGGGGGCCACTCTTCATCGCGGTGCGCGGTCCTCTCACTATCGCGGCCTCTCTTGTTGCGGAGCACAGGCTCCAGATGCGCAGGCTCAGTAGTTGTGGCTCACGGGCCCAGTTGCTCCGCGGCATGTGGGATCCTCCCAGACCAGGGCTCGCACCCGTGTCCCCTGCCTTGGAAGGCAGATTCTCAACCACTGCGCCACCAGGGAAGCCCTGATGTCCACTTTTAAATGTCCTCTTCTCTCACCCCATGTGAATTAAGTGAGGTTTCTTTCATTGTCAGCCTCAAACCCCAACACTGTCTAATTGAAGAAAAACGTTCTGGAAAAATATGTTGGGAAGCTCCTAGGATTGGAGGAATAGACAATCCAGAATTTAAAAAGCAGAAATAAGCACATTCCCTGAAATACAGAAGCACATGTTTATGTTCCTTGTCATTTGGGCGGACTCTTCATGTGACCCAGTGCCCCAATTTTTAGTCTCTGTCTCTCTGTTCAAGCTTCATATTCCAGGTGGGAAGAAGCTGATTCCTCCAGCTCGTAAGGTATTTCTACTCCTGGACCAGTTGTCTGTGCTGGGACAGAGGGTGGCAGCGATGTGGTGGCTGGTACATTGTAGAAAACCTGGCAGCTGCTCCATGTGGTTTCCCTACAGCAAATCAGAAATTTTGTTTAGAAACTACCCTCCTCCAGTACTGTGAGAAAATAAGCGCAAGTGCCTACCGACAAGGATTCTTCAAATCTTTAAAATTATATTATTTAGCTATTCTTTAGGTTGGCTCTTACAGAATGAAACTAAAATTTAAAAAGTACTTCTAAGTTCATTCACTTTTATAGTGAATAGTGCAGGCACACGCTTTGTGTTAAATACTAAGACACCTGTTGTATCTCTTGTTATCTCATCCTAATCAATAAAGTTTATTTTATACGTATCCATGCAAAACAGTGTGTGGTTCTGGATATATTTTATTTTAAACTCAAAGACTTCTATTTATACATTATTCATAACTTTTTTGGATGTAAGTACAGAATCTAAGGTTTGGTTTAAGCCAAATCAGGGTTTGTTGGCTCACATGAAAAGTTCAGAGGTGGTTGGCTTTAGGCACAGCTTGATCCAGGAACTTAGAAAATATTATTGGAGATCTTCTTTTTCTTCACTTCTTGTTGATATTTTTTTGTGTGTTAGCTTCATTTTGTAGATACACTCTCTCTAATAAATGAGCAGATTACCACTAAGAGGCCACCATATACATTATTCTACCACAAGAACCCCTGTCCAATTACTGTTGTAAGAGGGTGAAACGGTAGGGTCTAGCTTGGGGCTCCTGCCCATTTCTGTGGTGGGGAAAGTTGGGGGGGTGGGTGCCATGAATCAATAATTTCCAGCCCATCAGAACCACATGCAGTGGAAGGAGTGTCATTCCCTGATGGAAAATGTAGTTCTGGGAAGTCAAAAATGGCAGGTTTTCACTTTGCTATAATCATAACTCCTGAATTACAGATTTGGGAGGGATCTTAAAAATCACGTGTCTGCCACATCAATTTTAAAAATAAGGAAACAGGACTTCCCTGGTGGCGCAGTGGTTAAGAATCCGCCTGCCAATGCAGGGGACATGGGTTCGAGCCCTGGTCCAGGAAGATCCCACATGCCGCGGAGCAACTAAGCCTGTGCGCCACAACTACTGAGCCTGCGATTTAGAGCCCACGAGCCACAACTACTGAGCCCACGTGCCACAACTACTGAAGCCCGTATGCCTAGAGCCTGTGCTCCGCAACAAGAGAAGCCACTGCAATGAGAAGCCCGTGCACCGCAATGAAGAGTAGCTCCCGGTTGCCACAACTAGAGAAAGCCCATGTGCAGCAACGAAGACCCAAAGCAGCCAAAAATAAATAAATAAATAAATAAATTTATAAAAAAGTAAAATTAAAAATATAAGGAAACAGAACAGAATTGAAGAGACTACTTATTCATTCAACAACGCTATGCTTTGCAGGTATAATTGTGGCCAAGACAATCCTAGTCCCTACCTCCAAGAAACACTTTGTCAGTAGGAAAAAAGACAGACAAGAGTCTATTACAACAGCATGGTACATGTCACTGAGAAAAGAATGGGTGTGTTATGGGAGCACATAAGAGGGGCCACTAACCCAATTTGAGGGACCCTCTATGAGGAAGAAATGTCAAACACCCAAAGAATGCATGTATTAGCTAAGATAATGCTAGCTGTGCAACAAGCAAACCCTCACATTTCAGTGATATGATAGACGTTTCCTTCTCACTCGTGTAACTGACAATGTGATTGGTCTGTGGGTGATCTTTCTTACAGTGATTCAGGGTTCCAGCTCCTTTCATCTTATTATAGTTCCACCATCCCCTAAGACTTTGGGGTCCTTACGTGTGGTTTTCAGATGAGGATATAGGGAGAAGATATACCTGCTTCTTAACGACTTTGGCCCAGAAGTGACAGGCATGCTTAAACTCACATTCCACTGGTGAGATCTAGTCACATGGCCCCACCTGGATGCAGGGGGCTTAGAAATACAGTTGCTGACTTGGTAGCCACAGCCCAGTGACAACTTTACACTATGGAAGGTGAACGTGGAGCTTTGGTGTCCCTGACTCAATAAATTAGCCAAGCTATGACAGAGAAAAGGCTTGGTGTTCTAGCAAAAGGATGGCGCATTTTTAAAAAGCCCAGAGGTGAGGAAAAATCAGGGTCCAATTGAAGCAAAACTGCCAGATTTAGCAAATAAAAAGAGAGAGCTTCCAGTCAATTTGAATGTCAGATATCCCAAATATTCCATGGTACATACTTTATAAAGATTACTCATTGTCGCTCTGATATTTACACTTAACCCGGCATTGTGTATTTTATCTGACAATCCTCTGTTTGCAGAAAGAGCAGATTATTCAGGATGACTGGCAAAGAGAGTTTGGGTGGGTGGAAATGGGGATTATGAAGCTGGGGACGAAAGCGTACGCCAGGTTTGTGAAGGTCCTTGTGAGCTGTGTTACACATTTATCCTGATAGCAGAGGGGAGTTATTACAGGGTTTTAAAATGGGCACAGGGGGTGAGACTGGCTCAGATCTGCATTTTAGGAAATTCCAGGGGTGGTGAAGAATATGAATTACAATGAGGTGACAGAGGAGGTGACCACAGGCAAGGAGATAGTGGCAAAAGCAGGACCAAATCCAAGTTTAAGTCTGAATCCATCAGTTCATGACTCTGCAGGGTTCTTAGCAGTTTGGAATAGTGGAAATGTAACCAAGCAAGACCCTATTGGGCCTTCCCAGGACAGAGCCACCCCCCATGTCTGTGTGCCTCTTGTTTGTAGTAAAATTTTAGCCTCCTAGACCTTCTGAGTTCCAACAAATAAAATTAATCAGAAGCAAGAAAATGCAGAAACACAGGAAAAGAGTCAAGCAAGAAAAAAAATAATTTAGCCATTAAAGTCAAGGACCTTTAGCTCCTCCTTAAGGGCTACAGATAATTTTCTGACCCATGTCCTTGGAGCTGTTTCACAGATACTGAAACCCCCACCAGGTAGAAGAACTGTTTGCTGCCCACAAGCAAGTAGACCCCGGATGGGTTGCAACCAGAAGGTTGATGATGTTGACTCCCGATTACCTCACGAGGAAGCAATCAGAAGAATGTCCACGAGCTGATCACACACTGCACCACTCCCCTCCCTCACCTTGTCTTTAAAAACCTTTCTCTGAAAGCCATCTGGAAGTTGGGGTCTTTTAAGCACTAGCTGCCTGGACTCCTTGCTTGGTGCCCTGCAATAAACGCTGCAGTTTCCTTCACCACAACCTGGTGTCAGTAAATTAACTTCACTGCTTGCAAGTGACCCAAGTTTGGTAACAAGTAGCATGGGCCGGGAGACTCCGGGCCCAATTCTGAACAGCTGGGTAGTCACTAGACTTTTCTAGGCCTCCCTGTCCTAGAGGCCTAAGTTCCTCTGGAGTTCGAGGATTCCACCTACTCTGCAGAACGAGTCTATCTCTGCATTCTTGTTCCTTCCCCATTCCCAAACCCTGAAAGTCTGAGTGCTTCACAGTCAAACACCAGACCCTGCCTGGCTCTGGCACTTATATAATTGTCAGAATCTTCACAGTGTTTTTCTTCTATCAACAGTTTGGTGCTATCAGCTCCAGCTGCCACTGGCAAATCCATTACATTAAGCCGCAAGAAGTCACACCTGTCAGGCCCAAGCTGTTTATCTCAATAATTTCCCCACATAAAGACAAACAGCTGACTATTTATTTTCCTTCCTGACATACATAAGGCTGTTAAAAGTCTGAGTGTGCTGGCAGTTTACACGAAGCTAACCTTAATTGCATACTAGGGCACCATAAAAGGATGATCAGGCCTCATTAGCTAGCGACCAATTTTACATTTTTCTCCCCTGACCAAAACTGTTTAAAAATGTGGGGTACTATCTCCTCCCAGGCAGACATAAATTTCAGTGCTGTCAAAATGCCCTTGCTGAATTCCAACTTTTCTCATGCTTGAAAGTGTTCAGTGTGTCAGCTTGGGCCACAGAAGGGTTGTCTCTTCCTTGGTTCCCCACCCACAACCCGAAATGAGTGAAAATCTCGTATTTACAGCACAATCTCAGATAACCCAAAGGGCATTCTCCTGATCCAATTTTTTTCCTGATTAGGGGTTAATCAGAAATATTTTCAGCCATCCTTGTGGAAAGTTTTCCTGGCCTTCCTATTACTTATGGGCCACCTATGCTGTGGCAAGCAGACTGATAATCAGGGCATTATCTCAGTATCCACCACTGCAGCCCAAATGTCTTCCACTGCAATATTCCTCCTTTTCTCAGCAGAACGCAGCCCAAACCTCCAAAGGTCACTCGGTAAGCTGATAAGTTTTTTTTTTTTTAATGCATGCTTATATGACACCTGTCACAATACAATCTAGTAAAATTGTTTCGAATGAAGTTCAAGACAAAGCACTCTTAGAGCCATCTTACGGAAAAACCCAGGGAACTTTTTGGCCAACCCAATAGAACTCCCGCCAAGACAAGTGAGGGCACAATCCTGTCCTATCAGCCCCGCTGCCTCTACAAGAGAGCTAAGAAAAATAAACGAAGAGAATATCTTATACAGTGGGGAGCTGCATGGGCACGTTACGGAACTAGGTTCATTTGCCCCCCACGCAGCAAGCCTAACGCAGAGATGCTGAGCTTTGCAACACAGAAAGGGCTCAGTTCACCGGGCAGCCAAGCGAGGAGACGGGAGCACAGATCTCCAGCGCACCTCCGGGAAGGCGGCGGTAGATTTAGGGGGTATTTATGGATAGAGCCGAGGCGTGGGAAGCGTGGGGAAAGGTGATCGGAACTAAAGTTACAGTCGTCTGTGGCTCTGCGCAGGCGCAACTAAGCTACAAGCTTCTTCCTGGGACAGAGTTCACGCTCTTAGGGCGGAGTTTTGGGCCCTCTGACGTCAAAAGGTCACCTGACAGACTTTCGTGCATGCGCAGTTGGTGGGTTGGGCGTCTCCACCCGTTTTAACCAGCTCGAGTTGGAACTGGACGCCGCTGACTCCAAATTTCTGTAAAACTACTTGGGCAAACATCTTGTTTAGGCCATGTGAGACTTGGAGGACGAGCAGGATTTTGTAAAAACAAAGCGAGCTGGATCAGAGAAGGCCGGTTACAGGTTTAATGGATCTACCCGATGATTACCTTGGTTTCAGGTGTAGGTCAGTGTTTTTGCTGTTTTATAGGACTACGGGTCAAATGCAGGGGTGGAGTGAAGTGGCATAGAGAGTGTTAGAAGGAGCCCTGGATGGCCTGGGCAGTAGGAAATGATGTGACCTTGGACAAGTCATTTGCTTTCCCCATGCTGCAGTTTCTTGCCTCTGAGATGAAGGAGTTGTACAGGGACCCTTGCTGGAGTCTCTTTCAGCTGTAACCTCTCTGATTCTATGGTGGACCTTTAGCTAAGTAGAGCCCCTGGAAGTTGTTTGAGATAAATTTCTAACACAAATTATTATATTTTAAAGGATTTGCCTTTTCTCCTTCATGTAGAGGATGGCAAATGAGCCCAGTGATCAAGGGTTTCTGACCATTGGGTTGCAGTAAGTTGAGGTTTTGCTCTGTGTTTGTTGGTACATGACCTCATCCCAGGACAGGGGACTCAGCACTGCCAGGGATTTTTTTTTTTTTTCCAGAGATGTATTCACTAATCCTTTTTGTTATTCTCATTCTTGTTTTTCAAGCAATTAATGAGGCCCCAGCACCCCGAAGACCCCCCAAGTTTTAAAAGTTTGCCCTGCTGCCTGCTGTTCTCCACGGAGAAGCTGCCAGTGGGCCTCAGAACTCTTCCTGGGTTAGTTTGCCCCAGCACGTGCATAGCCTCAAATGGCTCCTTGGGCAGCCTCTGGACTCTGGCTCTCGGATCTTAACTGGCTGATGGCACCCCAGGTGAGTCTAGTAAAGGTGCGGCTGTCTGGCTCAGAGAGGACATCAACCAGAGGAGTAAGTGTTAAATTTTTCCTTTCTCATTTTCTGCCTTTCCATCTCTCTGTGTGTCTCTCTCCTTCTCCACCCCATTTTATGGTCCGATTGCTTGGTTTCGCATCTATAAGTACAAAATATCTGTGGAGGAGCAGTGGAATGGAATGGTGCTTCTCTCTCAAGAGGGTCTGAACTATGATGTATCTTCTTTCTTGTGTATTCTGATTTCTTTCCTTTTTTAAAATCTGCAAAGTGTAAACAATGCATGTGTTGGAGTTGGAGACCTTGGTTCTGAGTTCTGAGAGCTGTGTGACGCTGGGAAGTTACTTAACCTCTCTGAACCTCACTTTTCTCAGTCCAAATGTGACATCATCTACACTGATACTGTGGTGATTGCTTTCTAACTTGTCCTCCTCCAAGTCACTCTCCTAAGGCAGATGGCTAGAGCTTTAAAGAACATAAAGCAAGCCTTAAAAATTTTTTTAAAAAAAATTTTACCTTTTTTATTTTTTTAACAATCAGTAGATTCTTTTTAACGCAATTTATTTAAACTGAAAAAAAAAAACAAAAAACCCCAAATCTTGTTAAATCATGCCATGACCCTGTTCAGTATCCATCTCTGACTTCCCAAAGTATTTAGAATAAATTCCAAGCTCTTTGTTGTGGTCTGAGAAGCCCTGCATGGCCTCACCTCACACCTTGCTGCCCTCACTCACTAGGTTCCCCCCACCATGCTTACTGCCCCAGGGCCCTTGCATATACTGTTCCTTCTGTTCAGAATAACCTCTCTCTACTCTTCTGGTAACTGATCCTTTGATCCCCAAGTCTCACTTTAAATGTTACCTCCTGAAACAGACTTTCCTTGACTCCCCTCCCCAACCTAATTTGGTGTCTCTGGTTATAGTCTTTATAATTAAAAAATTTTATTTTTATTTTTAAAAATTGTGGTAAAAGATACAGAACATAAACATTTACCATCTTAACTGTTTTTAAGTGTATAGTTCAGTGGCGTTAAGTACATTCACATTCTGGAGCAACTGTTGTCACCATCCATCTCCAGAACTTTTTTTCATCTTCCAAAATGGAATCTCTCTACTTATTAAACAAAAACTCACCATTCCCTTCTCTCAAGCACCTGATAACCACCGTTATACTTTCTGTCTCTAAGAATTTGACTACTCTATTCCTCATATAAGTGGAATCATACAGTATTTGTCCTTTTGTCACTGGCTTTTTTTCACTTAGCATATTGTCTTCGAGATTCATCTGTGTTGTACCACGTGTCAGTATTTCCTTCCATTTTAAGGCTGAATAATGTTCCTTTGTATGTGTATACCACATTTTCTTTATCCATTCATCTGTGGATGGACACTTGGGTTGCTTCCATCTTTTATATTACATTTGTTATTGTGAATGATGCTGCTTTGCACATGAGTATACAGTTATATTCTTTTATAGCGTTTTGTGCTTTTCCTTCAGATCTTGTGTGTTTATTCATTTACTCTCTAATCCTCCAGTAAACTTTAAGACATATAACAGGAACTGTTAACTGTTTTGTTTTGTACTATGATGTACCAGCTGCCTTTGCAGCAACTGGCATGTGGTGTTATGACATGAATGTCAGAGCTAACTTGTTTGTGTTCGAATCCTGCCTCTACTCCTTAATAGCTATGTGACTGTAAGCAAATAACTTAACCTCTCTGTGCCTCAGTTTCCTCACCTACATAAGATGAGTACTTGCCTCTTAGGATTATTGAAGGCATATATGTAAAGGGCTTAGAAGAGAGCCTGACCCATAATAAATGTTCAATAAATGTGCACCGTTATTACTGTCCTAGTAGATGCTCAAATATTTATTGAGCCAATATGTTAAAAGAATGAGATGATGCTGGAGATGAATCTATTTATTTCCCTCCTTATCTCTGTCTTTTGTATGCATCTTCATCGTCCTGCTCTTCACTGCAGGTGTAGATGCTAATGGAAGGCATTTTCCAGCATCTCAGTATGCTCATTAGAACGCCATTAGCAGAGCCTCTGTGAAGCTGTGGTTCTCAGCCTCGTGCACATTAGAATGACCTGGGGAATTATATTTAATATCTTGTAATAACCTATAATGGAAAAGAATCTGAAAAAGAATGTATACATATGTGTGTATATATGTATAACTTTTATATTTATCTATATCTATATAATGGAATCACTTTGCTGTACACCTGAAACTAACACAACATTGTAAATCAGCTATACTTCAACAACAACAAAAAGAATGACCTGGGGAGCTTTAAAAAATCCTGTTGCCTAGGCTGCACCTAGATCAGTTAAATCAGCAACTCTGGAGGTAAGACCCGGGCTTCAGTGTTTTTAAAGCTCCGCGGGTCATTGTGATATGTAGGCAAGGCTGAAAGTCATTGATCTAACGAATGCCTGGGAGAAGCTGGGAGGTAGCACCGGAGGGCTGGATGCTTGGGCTCAGCTGCTCAGAATCTAAGCATGCCTGAGTTTGGGGAGGTTTCTGTAACCTTAAAGAACAGACCTGTCGCTAACAAAAGAACCTACCCATGGTCGACAGTCATATGAACACATGTTCAACCTCATGAGAAAATCAAGGAAGGGCAGATTAAAAGACTGGGGTGACTATTCATTTGCTCCCCATCAAATTGGTACAGATTTAAAAATAATAATGATACCTATGGTTTAAGGTTATGGGGAATTGGGCGAGCTGGGACAGTCTGTCTGGAGAACACTTCAGCATTAAATGTCAAAATTTTTATAGGCTTTCATATCAGGTCTATTATGTATGGTTAAACAAAACAATTGGCTTGAAAAAAATTGTATTATTTTTTTCTGGCTACATAATTTATATATGTTCATTATAAATTAAAAAAAAAAGTGATCTCTAGCCCCACCAATCTAACATTGACTAACATTTTGCTGTCTATCTTTCACACATTTTTATACATGTATGTATTTATAAATTTTTAAGAGAATGTAAGCGTATTATGACTACCATTTTATAGCCTGCTGGTTTTTTCTACTTTATCATATTTCATATATTGTTGGTGCCAAATAAATATTTCTCATCTGCTTAAATGAATTAACATTTTCCAACAATGTAATTTTTAATAGCTTGAGATTTGATTATTATGATGTACCATGATTTAACTAATCCTGTATTGTTGGATATTTCTATTACAAATTACTTTGTCATCAATTTTTGTCTTAGTCCATTTGAATGGCTGTAACAGAATGCCATAGACTGGGTGGCTTATAAACAACAGAAATTTATTTCTCATAGTTCTGGAGGCTGGAACTTCAAGATCTGGGTGCTTGTATGGTTGGGTTCTGATGAGAACTCTCTTCTGGGTTTCAGATTGCTGATATCTCCTTGTGACCTCACATGGTGTAAGGGGCAAGGGCACTCTCAGGCCTCTTTTATAGGACTAATCCCATCAGGAGGGCTCCACTCTCATGACCTGATCACCCCCCAGAGGCCTCAACCTCCAAATACCGTACACTGGGGATTAGGTTTCAATATAAGAGTTTTTAATTTTAATTTTTTTTTTATTTTTTAACATCTTTATTGGAGTATAATTGCTTTACAATAGTGTGTTAGTTTCTGCTTTATAACAAAGTAAATCAGTTATACACATACATATGTCCCCATATCTCATCCCTCTTGCGTCTGCCTCCCTCCCACCCTCCCTATCCCACCCCTCTAGGTGGTCACAAAGCACAGAGCTGATCTCCCTGTGCTATGCGGTTGCTTCCCACTAGCTATCTGATTTATGTTTTGTAGTGTATATATGTCCATGCCACTCTCTCACTTTGTCCCAGCTTACCCTTCCCCCTCCCCGTGTCCTCAAGTCCATTCTCTAGTAGGTCTGTGTCTTTATTCCCGTCTTGCCACTAGGTTCTTCATGACCTTTTTTTTTTTTTTTTCCCTTAGATTCCATATATATGTGTTAGCATTACTGTATTTGTTTTTCTCTTTCTGACTTACTTCACTCTGTATGACAGACTCTAACTCCATCCACCTCACTACAAATAACTCAATTTCGTTTCTTTTTATGGCTGAGTAATATTCCATTGTATATATGTGCCACATCTTCTTTATCCATTCATCTGTTGATGGACACTTAGGTTGCTTCCATGTCTTGCCTATTGTAAATAGAGCTGCAGTGAACATTTTGGTACATGACTCTTTTTGAATTATGGTTTTCTCAGGGTGTATGGTACTGGCACAAAAACAGAAATAGATCGATGGAACAGGATAGAAAGCCCAGAGATAAACCCACGCACATATGGTCACCTTATCTTTGATAAAGGAGGCAAGCATATACAGTGGAGAAAAGACAGCCTCTTCAATAAGTGGTGCTGGGAAAACTGGACAGGTACATGTAAAAGTATGAAATTAGAACACTCCCTAACACCATACACAAAAATAAACTCAAAATGGATTAAGGACCTAAATGTAAGGCCAGACACTATCAAACTCTTAGAGGAAAACATAGGCAGAACACTCTATGACATAAATCACAGCAAGATCCTTTTTGACCCAGCTCCTAGAGAAATGGAAATAAAAACAAGACTAAACAAATGGGACCTAATGAAACATAAGAGTTTTGAGAGAACACAAACGTTTAGTCTATAGCAATACTCTTGTAGATAAATCTTTAGGTATGTTCAGTTATATCCTTTGTATAAATTTTTAGTATAAAGTGGAATTACTGGGATAAAGAATATATACCTATATAAGGCCTTGTTTCCCTTTTAGCTTTCAAAGCTTAAATATAATGCATCTAGGTGTGCTTATAATGACTAGTAGCAATAGTCTCTGATATAAGTAAATTGTAAACAGAAGTGGCAAAGGAGACAGATACAGTTAAAGAGAGGCTCAACCCAATCCTTAGTTAATCATGGTGTATATTAGCTGGTTGTTGTACTTTAGGGACTATTATCTACACCTGTGTGTGTGCGCGTGCGCACGCGCGCGTGCGGGCATGTGCTTGTGAGCATATACAGTATATGTCCTGCTGATTCCCTCATGTAGACCAACAAGCTAGCAGTCCCTGTTCTAAGTAAGCTCCTTTCATAGTCTTGACCCACCATTTTGTCCTTATTTTCCTAGCTGATTTGTAGAACCCTACCCCATACCCTGGCTTCCGACATCTGTTTTTGTTCTCCTGCCTTGGAATCTGCATTTGCAGTAGAGTTGGCAAGCCAGTTAGGAGCCCAGAGTTTGGGCTGGAGATGAGGATCGCCTTCTGCCAACGTTGGCTTTCATGGGACCTTCCCAACTGGGCTTCTTCCTGGTCCCCCTCCTCCTACTCCCACTAAGGGGCATCCAGGCTACTGGGGGGTCCCTGGAAGATCACAGATCTGGGGTGGGCAGCCCCTCCACTGGTATGCAGCCAAAAGGAGACTCTTCCTCTTCCCATGAGTAGGTTTCCAAATGCTTCCTGAAAGTCGCCTTCTTCCTCCTTCCCTCCATGGCTGTTTCTTGATTCTTCCTCTTCCTCTTCTTCCTCTTCATGTGGAAGCATTTTTCAAATAAGAAAATGGAGAATTATATGAATGAGAAAAAGGTCACATTTAATGCCGAAAAATTGGTATTAAAGTAACAACATGCAGCAAAAAGCCTCCAAAGCTCGTATAACATCTGTTTTCTGGGCAATGGAGAAGCCCTCTTTGTAGTTGAAACCCAAATCGTGATCCTCAGGGGCTGCTGGGGAGTCAGAAACTGGAATAGTGAGGTACACACTGGGCTTTGGAAGAAAGTTGGAATCTAAATGGCAGCTCCAGCCATAATTAGTTATGAAAAGTCAGAGACCAGGGCAAGTTATTTACCTGATTTTTAATCATAAAGCCCTCTGTAGGTTAGTTGATTCAGAGCCCAGAGATAAAGCTGGCTTTCTTGTAAGATGACTGTGAAAACAAGCAAGGAAAACTACACTGTTCTAACCTGGAGGCTGATTGCAAGGGCCTTTATCAAAATGTTATTCTTTTCCAAAAGACATTCATCATGTTCAACAAGGCTTCGTCCTGGTGTCATGAAGGAAAGTCTTGCCTCAGGTTAAACTAGCAGCATTCAGGAAAAAAATAATCCTCTGACTACATCCAGGGAGCTGTCAGCATGATTAATTAGCCCCGAGGGTCCCAGGTGGGTGATAAGGACCAACGCGTTCTTGCCTACTCTTTGTGCTTAGTCAATGATAAGGGCTTGGGTTTGGGTCCCCTGCATGTCACCCTCATTCTGGGGAAATGTGCCCTTATACCTGTCTCAGGGAAGTCAGTGGGCAGCTTTTGGTTTAAAACCTGAAAGGCAGGAGTGCAGGCTGGTTTCTGTGCCACATTTACTCTATACCGTTGAGTAAGTTTCTTGGTACGTCTCTGCAGCTTAGTTTTCTCAAATTTAATGCAGCTCTGAAAGCGCCTTGTTATCGGGCTATGGTCCACCTCTCCAACTTCATCTGTCCCCCCTTCCCTCAGATAGGATGCTACACCCCAGCCTGATAGGGCTGCTTTCAGCTCTTTCAACTTTCCTTTCCTCCTCTTGTCTCTAGCCATAACCCAAGCCCTGCCCTAGGTCTACTACAGAATATACTTTCCTCTCTTCTTTGCTTGGCTAACTCATGCGTATCCTTCAAGCCTGAACTTAAACATAGCCCTCTTTGCGAAGTCTTGCTGGAGGCTCCTCTGGTTAGTTAGGTACCCTTAGCACTCTGTCCTTCCCTACAGTGGCGCTAACCTCTCATACTGTGATGGCTAATTCGTGGCTGCCCCAGCTGGCCTTTGGGATTCTTGAAGTCAGGGAAAGTGTCTTTCTCATCACAGTAGGTAGAGCACCTAAGTACACTGCCTGGCACATGGAAGAGGCTCAAAAAATAATAAGGAGATAACAATATAAGATGAAATAAGAGGAATCCTATTTGGTGAATGGCACAAACGTTTTGAGTGTAAACACTATCCTAATATCCTAAAATTTGCATCGTTATCCCTCCTCCTCACCTCCACACACATGCATGACAGTTGCTGGCCCTTTGATACCCATTTATTGAGAAATAGGAAATGACAAAAGTCACTATAAATTAGCAATGCCTTTAAATTAATTTGTATTTTACTAATCACCATAACATCAACGTGTGAAAGTACTTATACGTATAAGTAGTGGAATATTCCATCAGAGACTAACATTGTGTTTTAAATTTACCTTTCAGCCTGAGAGGTGAATAATATTGCTTTTAGAATCCTTGAAGGTAGTATATCCCACACACCTCCGTTCTCCCTGTCCCTCCAATTCTCCCTACTTGGGGCGGGTATGAGAATCTCACAATCACTTGGAAAGTTTCTCTGGAAGAGTAAATCACTTTTGAGTCACCAAGAACCATTATTACTATTATTATTACTATTAATACTAGTAGTAGTAGTACTGTGGTTATTATTACTCACTTAGAAGTATGATATATAGACCCACAGTTTGGGGAAAAGGGTGTAATCAGATTCTTTGTATTTTGAAGGTGTATAGGAAAACTGTTATCACCCTTGACGGAAAATAGACAGCAGTTCTGGGGCCAAGAGCTGGCAGGTATCATAAGCCATCCTGACTCAGTGCTGCTGGGGGGGATTAGACTTCAAATAAGCCTAAAAACTCAGGCTCTGAGTTCCATCTTGCAAACCTAAGCATTTCAGAGCTTAATCCTGAGTAACTAAGATCATCCTGCTCCAAAGAACTTCAGTGACCACAGTGAGTTGCCATAGAAGCCAAGCGTTGGACCTGTAGGACCAGTCTTCAATGGCAACATGGTCATAGAAGACTGATCAGTCCCTAGTTCTCTGTCTGCTTGGGTGGGAAATCAGATTGACACCCTTCTGGACTATAAAAGTTCCTGAGGTTCTTGGACAATGTAAAGGAAGGAATTGCTGAAAGGAAGAAGAGAATGGATTTTCTGCTAATAAATTTAGTAGGGATTGCTCATGAAAAATTAGTGGTAATGAGTTTCACAGGTAGGGAAACAGCATAGACACAGGCAAGGAGGTGAGAAAATGTGGGGTTGATGGGGTAAGAAGAGCAGCTTGGCTTAGTTTAATTCATAAGGAAGAAACAACATGTAATGGTTGAGAGATTGGGTTATGGAGTCAAACAGACTTGAGGTCTTTTTTTTTTCCCCTCTCTCTTGGTTTCTGATGTTTTATTTTTTTCCCCAGGAATTTATTATGAAAAATTTCAAGCATACAGAAAAGGTTAAATAATTTTACAGTGAACACATCACTAGATTCTACAATTCACAGTTTACTATAGTTGTTTTACCATTTATCTGTCTATCCACCCATCAATCTATTTTTTTTAATGCGTTTCACAGTAAATTGCAGACGTCAGTCCCGTCTCGCCTAAATCCTTTGGATGCATGCCATTAACTAGAGTTTAATATCTGTGGTTCTTTAAAAATTTTTCCTTTCGAGATGAAATTTACATACAATGAAATGCACAAATCTTAAGTGTCCCATTCAGTGAGTTTTGATATATGTGTAACCCAATGCTCTATCAAGATATAAAACATTTCTGTCACCCTAGAAAATTCCCTCATGACTCTTCCCAGCCATTCCCTGCTCCCACACCCCCAGAGGCAACCATTGTTCGGATCTTTTTCCACTATAAATTAGTTTTGCCTGTTCTAGAATGTTTATGAATGGAGTTGTACAGTTTGCACATTTTTGTGTAAGGTTTCTTTCACTCAGTACAGTGCTTTTGAGACTTACCCATATTATCGCATGCATGGTACTTCATTCCATTTTTATTGCCAAGGAGTCCCCTTTTGTACCATGTACCACAGTTTGCGTCTCCATTGTCCTATTGATGGACACCTCAGCTGTTTCCAGTTTTTGACTATTACAAATAAAGCTGCTATGAACATTCTTGTACAAGTGTTTTAGAGGGAATAGGTTCTTGTTTCACTTGGGTAAATGCCTAGGAGTAGAATTGTTGGGTCTGTAAGGTAGGTGATGTTGAGAGACAACATGATTTCTCACATTTCTGTAGATCTGACGAGCAGGGGCACCAACTGCATTCATTCCAGGCTATTTCGTCAAGAATGTTTGTATTTGTGAACAGTCTTGGAAGATATGGTGTCTCCCTCTAGAACAAGAGGTAACTTTGTTTACTGTCTAGTGTAATGTCTTCTTCCAGGGCAAGGGTCAGGCAGGCTTACTTCCCTTTGGAAAAGATTTGGGTTCCCTAAGGTCTTTCCTAAAGGGTTCCTCCCCTGGAATCCAGCCCACCATATGTGCAGATGTTACCTGGTCCTCTTCATGTCACCCTGTGATTAGGGCTTGGGGACTGACACTGGCTGATATTCTGACTACTGCCATAACTGTGACTAATAAACTGTTCTTTTTCTCTAACTCAAGTCTCATAACTTCTGCCAGCATCCAAGAAGCTGTGGCAGACTAACTTATTAGATTGAAGTATAGTAAAATCTTCGACACTTCACAGTTTTTGTAGGTATATGTTTAGTGGTTAAGAAACTAGCAGACCTTTTTTGTTTTTACAAAGTTGTGTATCATTTCTTCTAACTTTGTATTTTTTTCCAAGCTTCAGTTAGATATGAATTTAGAATGAGCTGGTCAATTTCTGTAAAACAAAACACTGCAGGGATTATTATTGTGATTGCCTTGATTCCATGAATCAACTTGGTAATGGTTGATATCTTAACACTATTGGGACTTTCAACCCCTGAACATGATATAGGTCTTCATTTATTTAGGTTGTCTTTAATTTCTCTCAGCAGCATTTTGTAGTTTTCAGTGTAGAGGTCTTGTTTGTCCTTTGTTGAACTTATGCTGAAGTATTTTATGTTCTTTACACTTTTGCAAATTTAACTGTTTTTATTTTAATTTCTTTTTATAACTCTTTGCTACTAGTATATACAAATACATTTGATTTTTATGTAATAATCTATCCTGTGATTATTGTTTTAAGAGTTGTTTGTAGATGCCTTGCAATTTTCTACATATACAGTAACACCATCTGTAAATAGATACAGTTTACCTCTTGCTATCTGAACTTTATGCATTTTATTTTATTTTTTCTTAACTGTATACAATGGCTAGGACCTCTAGTACAATGGCTCAATAGAAATGAACCATTTCTGAATCTCAGAGGACAAGTTTTTACTGTTTCACTATTCAGTGATAAAAGTATGAATTAACCTATCAATTTTTTATAAATGCCCTTTATGAGATTGAAAAAAGCCTCTTCTCTTCCTAGTTTGCTGAGAATTTTTGTCATGAGGGATTGAATTTTCTCAAATGCTTTGTCTGAATCTATTAAAAATGGTTTTTTCTCTTCTGTTCTCTTTATATGTTGAATTGCACTGATTACTTTTTAAATACTGAAACATCTTGCAGTTCTGAGATAAATTCCACTTGGACATGACATATTCTTTTTATGTACATTGTTAGATTCACTTTGATAATATTTTGTTAAGAATTTTGCATCTGTAGTCAAAGGAATTTTGGTCTATAATATTCTTTTCTGTAATATCTTTGTTAGGTTTTACATTAGAGTGAGGCTGGCCTCATGAAATGAACTGAGAAGTATGCCTTCTTCCTCGATTTTATGAAAAAACTTTGTATAAGATTAGTGGGGTTTTTTTCCCGTAAATGTTTAATGTATTGCATTACTGAAACAAGGGACCTGGAGTTCTGTTTGTTGGAAGTTCTCTGAAGATGAATTTAATTCTTCAATAGGTCTGTGACTGCAGATTTTCTGTTTTTTTCTTGTGTCAGTTTTGTTAAGTTGTAAGGAAATTTGTCCATTTCATTTAAGTTGCCAAATTTTTTGAGATAATGTTGCTTATGAAATTCTGTTACTATCATTTTTAAGTCTATAAGATCTATAATGATAATCCCTCTTGTATTTCTAATGTTAGTACTTGGTGTTTTCTTTCTTTTTTTTTCCCAACCAGTCTTGCTAGGAGTTTATCAATTTTTTGTTGAAAACTGAAATTTTGGCTTTGTTAATTTTCTCAGTTGTTTGGGTTTTTTTTTCTTTTTTCTTAGCTTTATTTTTTTCTTAACTTCTCTCTAAGTTTACCCTAGGCTTACATTTTTCTTTTTCAGTTGGAACATTGAGTCATTGACTTTAGACTTTTTGTAATGGGCTACATTGTGTGTCCCTCCAAATTCTTTTGTTGAAGTCTTAGCCACATGCTGAAGTCCTAACCTCAGAATGTGACTCTATTTGAGGATAGGGTTTTTTAAACAATGATTAAGGTTAAATGAGGTAATTAGGGTGGACCTTAGTCCAATATGACTGATGTCATTATAAGAAAAGGAAGTTAGGACACAAATGGATACAGAAGACAAACCATGTGAAAAACACAGGGATGAAAATGGCCATCTATAAACCAAGGAGAGAGACCCCCATTAGTTCCTTTTCTCTTGAAAATATATCACATTTTCCTGTTTCTTTGTGTGTTTATCAATTTTGGATTGTGTCCTGGACCCTGTGAATATTTTTCTAGTGGGCACTTAACTTGGCTGGACTCTGACTGCAGACATTGCTTCCCCTGTACCGGGTGGCAGCTCCAATTCCAGTTGAATATTTTATTCTTTGCCTGTCTGCCTGGGGTCTGCTTCATGTATTCGTGATGCAGCGTTCAGCCAGAGATTTGGGCATGGTTTATATATAGAATTTAGGGTTCCCTCTCTCTGGATCTCTCTTTCCTGGAATTGTGCCCCACACTTTGCAGTGGCTGGGATCACCCCAAACTCTATTCTTTGGTTCTTTAAGCTAGTAAGACTGGGCTTTCTGCTGGACTTTTAGCCTGTCCAAAGTGTTGACTCCCCTCCCCTCCAGTGTCTTTTTGCTTTTAATTACTCTGTACTGCCTTCAAATATTTGTTTTAAAACATTTCCCAGAGTTTTTTAGTTGTATTCTGTGAGAGAGTTGGTCCTATAGAAGCTATTTGGCTATGTTATAGGCTAGACTTGAATTTGATTCTCAGATCTGCCACTTACTAACATCTTGACTTTAGACAAGTTGGTTAATCTCTGAGACTTTTAGCATCCTCATCTATTATATAAAATGAGGAGGAGGATGATAATGATGATGATAATAATTCATATAAAGTTAGTCTGAAGATTAAATGAAATAATGTAAAGTACTTAGCAAAATGTCTGGCATATAGTATATGCTCAGTAAGTGATAGTCATTAACAATTATTGGTACAGGTGCAAAAAGCAGTGGAAGGTAGAAAGGTGGTTGGATATGGAGCTAAGGAATTTGAATTTTATTTGAAATGCATCAAAATCTATGGAGTGATCAGTTTTCCTACTGTGGTTTAGACCTATATAATCAATTCCTTGAAAGCTACAAGCCTCTTGAACTTCAAATGTGATGGTGCCCTTGGTGAAGTTTGGATATCTTTCTATGTATCTTCTCCCTGTGTTACAAACAATTCTACCTTTAAGATTTGTCTCTGCTGCATGGGCATCCATTTTTCTCTGTCTTCATGTGTTGGTATACCTGTGTTGGCATGTGTTGGTATACCTGTTGTGCTGTAGGCATCCCAGGCTAAATGGCTGAAAGATTTAGTGTGTGTTGCAGAGCACAGGGCTTCCAAAGGATGTCCTAGATTCATGGCCTGGAGGCCTGTTGGCTCTTTCCATTTCAGTCTGCATGCTAACTGAGGAAGCTCAACATCCATGTCTGTGTGAAATGGAAATCAAAGCAGGTTGTCCACAATCAGTGGGTGACCAAATTGTGACAATTCTGCATTCCAAATATCCCTCGAATCTTGCCGTCTCTCTCCATCTGGACGCTGACGTGGCTCTAGCTCAGATTCTCTTGGCTCCCATCAGCACATTTCCAGTTGCCTTTATTCACCCTTCCTCTAGCCTCTCATTCCTCCTGTTTCCCTTCCATGTCACTGTTATAAATGTCTCCAGGTGTGCCACTCCTTGGCTCCAAAAACATTAAGTATTGTAGACAAATTCCTAAGAATTGCTCTCAAAGGCCTTCATGGTCTGGACACTTATTTGTCCATTTACTAATCCATTAGTCAGAGTCCTTTCCTGTGTGATGTGTTTCTGTGTCATTTCACTTTAGTTAATAATAATAGTAGTAAATAATTTCTTCAATCTTCAAGGGTCAGTTATTACAAGACTCACTTTCAGTTTAATAACAGCTTTTCAGGAAGAAAAGAAACACTACTACACTAAATAAATGAACATTTTAATTGTAAGACACATTGTAATTCCAGAAATGTTGAAATGTGAAAAAGTTGTAGGTCTGAGTGTTGATGGCACATCCTAACAGGTACTATTTATTGTGAACCAAGGGCTCAGTACTGATTTAGCTGAAGAATCTTTTCTTGCTTCATTCTGCCTCCAAGGAGCTCTGAAACACATAGTCCTGCCCCTCTGTAGATGACTTTCTAGATTGTTCTCTTGTGCTAAAATCAAACTTTGCAGAATATATTTTTTCCAAGCTGGTTGGGCCTGCAAAGAGCATACATGGTTTGTGTATTCACTGTGTAAAATTCGCTATTCTTTAAGGAAAAAACAGTTTTTGAAAATAGGACCAAAAGAAAAAAAAAGCCCCCAATTTGTTCTCTATTGCTGGCAGCTAAGGATTGATTATTTCTGCTTCCTGGAAAGAGTATAGGGGTGAAAGTGGGGGAGCTCTGCTCTTTTTGTCCAAGAATGTCATTTTTTTTTTTCAAGGTATTACCAATGCAGTTATTACATCAAGGTAAATTAAATACTTGGGGTCCAGGCTAGGGTTTCACTCAGTCTTTTTTTTTTTTAAACCATTTTTAGCTTCTAAATATTTGACCCAGCATTTGAGTTGGGATTAAGCTGTCACAGGTCTTGATTTGATAAGGGAAAAGGAATTAAAACGGGCAAAAAGAAGTGAGGCTAATCGGCATTTCCAAGTGATTTTCCCTTCGCAGTTGGCCAAAGAAAATTTCATGAGGGAGAATGGTGTTTGCCGTCTTTGCGCTTGCCCGTGAGACCCCTGACCAGGCCTCACCCCAGTCGGTCTCTCCGTTCTTGGGGTGTAAGTGAGTCGGGCTTCGTTGTGAGCGTCTCTACACGTTTAATGGGACTTCTGTTTTCTGTGCTCAGAGGATTCCAGACCCTCCACTACATTTTATTTGGAATTCATCCGATGTGGGCTGTTCTCCAGGCTTAATGACTGAAGAGTCCTTCCAAAGGGGAAAGAATTCAGGGACAGAATTTAATAAAGTTTAGTATGAAAGCTAATTCTCCATAAAACCCTGAAAAATTTTCCCCAAAGTCCAGACACCAAAACTATTGTCGACCTCAGGATTTCATCTCTGCCCTCCTTGCTGAGGGCCTGTGGACTGTAAGCAATGTATCTGCGTTTGTAAATAAGAAATAACTTCTTGACAGTTTGATGGGGTTGGAGAAAATGATCGCCATTTTTGGGGGGGAGAGCGGCTCTTCCTATCGTGTCCTGCTGTGGTAAACCATGACGGTGGATTTGCTAGAGATAAGATCCTTAAAGTGAGACTAAAATAAACCAAAGATAATCTTACTCCATTTCTGGGCTTAGACTGTCTACCAAAGAGAAGTCCGTCCATTGTAAAAATGAACAGCATTCCTGGCCAGGCGGTCTGAGGGGAGGGTGGGGGAGCAGGGGAGGAGAGGACAGAAGAAGCCAGCTGCTGGGAGCCCTGATGGATGTGGCCCCCGCTGGCCACTCATCCATCCCACCCCGGTGACGCCTCCCTTGGTTTCAGCTTCAGTCAAGCTCAGGTTCATCCTCAGTGCTATCATTTAAAATTTGCCTTTGAACTTGAATATCCTTGTTCACTTCTTTGCTTTGGCAATCCCTACCCACCCCTTAAGGATGGTCTTTTTGGGGGGTGTCCCGGTTACCCTTCCTTTGTGCTCTCCTGGCACTTTGTTTGAGCTTGTGTACAGTACGATAGTGTTATTTCCTGCCCTAGACTGTGAGCCCACTGAGGTCAGGCACGAAGTAGACATTCATTTGTTCATTCGCAATCATTGAGTCAGTACTTCTCACACAAGCACACTGTGCTAGAGATACGAGGGAGAATGCAGCAGACTTGCCCTCCTTTTCAGTATAGTGATGGAGACGGAAAGCACGGTGACCAAATAAATAAATGCTGTGAAGGAAGCAAACAGGGTGCGGAGATAAAGAAATGAGAATATATAATATTATATGTTTTACTGTATTATATATAGGGTCCATGAGGAAGTTTCCCTGAGGACAGCATCTAAGTTAAGACCCCAAGAAGGAGGAACTAGCTGCAGGAGAGCGCACTGACTACTCAGTGATTGATGGAATGGATGAATCTAAGTGGGAGGTCCTCATAGTTTACTGTGTTGAGTTAAAAATACTGCTGAGAGTAAAGTCAGGCAGTATTTCTTAAGGCAGTGTTGGTGCTGACTCTGATCTATTGGCGATGGCTGCTTGGAGCACAGTTTCGGGGAGAACTGCGGTTGTATCCAAGCTCAGTGGAAAGAGTGCCATGATCAGTGAGTGAGGTCAGCCATCAGTGTGGAAGTAATGGTTGCCTTGAGTGCTGGACCTTTTACATCCCCGTTGAATGGACTGACTGGCAGCAGGGACCATTTCTCCGTTCTTACTTGTTCTAATCTTTCCTTTTTTGCTCTCTGATTCTTCTCCCAAAGTCTTCCCACTCATCTCTTCTCCATTCAATTGGCTTATGATATTTTCATGCTTAAGATTTTCCTAACTATATATATATATGTGTGTATATATAGTGTATGTATGTGTATATATATAAAAATATATGCATCAGTATGTGTATATATATCATATATAAACACTGGGCACACACACACATTCCCAGTCAATTCAATCTCATCTTATGTAAATAGCACTACCCCCATATGATACTCAAATTACTCACTCTAGTCTTAGCTGAAGTAAATATTTTACCTTATCTGTGTACAACTGCTTCAAGCAGCCTGGTCAACCCTAAGAAAATAGGATTTGATCTGAATCTAAATCTTAGCTCTTCCATGTACTAGTAATAACTTCCCCAAGCTTTAAATGTAAAAGGTAGATTTAATAATAATAATAGATAGCACATATTCCTCACAAAATATGTCAGAAGATCAAATGAAACAATGCATGTGAGTGCATTTGGAAAATTTGTGCAGTGTTTTAGAAATGTATTATTCCATGAGTTTGTTTCAGTGACCTCTTTGTACTTGGTGTTTTCATGTGAAAGATCTTAGAGGTGGGCTCATTTGATTTATCTGGAGAATTGTTATATATAAATTGGTGTTTATTAAGTACATTCTGATACAAATAAAAATGGCTCTATATAGGTTTGTTTTACCTTTTGGTAACTGAAGAAATAAATTTTAACACGGTTTTAAAACTTTTTGCTCTGCTGGTTTTCATAGTGAAGTTCCATTAGACTAGAATTTCTTTCATGCTAGGTCCCTTTTACAGGATCTAATATTTTCATGTAGAGAACAGATAGCACATCTCATTTTAAGGCTACTGTTAATTCAATGCACATTAAATACTTTGAAGTCAGGTCCTATTACCAAGGGAAGTAGGCTAAGGGAGAGAATGGTGCAAACTTCCTGACTGGAAAATATCAGCTGTGGAGAGGACACATCTACTAATATGAGAAACACAATGTGTGATTGGCCTGCCTTCGTGTAGAGTAGAAATACAAGCAGGAAGTCAAAGGGAAATGGCTCCAAATTCTGACTCCTGAAACCTAATGGCTGCTCAGCTTGGGAAAGGTACACCTCTCTGAACCTCATGATGCAAAACCAGGCTTTTTTCTAGGCACTAGGGATGCAACAATGAAAATAACAGACAAGATCCCTGCCCTGATGTACCTTACATTTTGAGAAGAAGCTCAGCAAACTGAAACAGGATAAAAACAATGAACACTGCATCTAGATAACATTACTGTCAAACAATCGAAAAGCAAAGATAAAGAAGAAATCTTAAAATCAGTCAGAGAAAAAAAACCTGACATGTTACACAGGTGAGAAAATGTTTCATGTGACTGCTGCCTTCTCATCAGAAACTGTGGCAGCCAGGAGACAGTGCAAGAACATTTTTACTGTGCTAAAAGAAAAAAGATCTGTCAATCTAGAATTCTATATCCAGCAAATATATCCTTCAGAATAATGTAAGCAGAATAAAGACATTTTCAGATAAAGATAAGCTAAGCAAAGTCACTGCCACCAGACCCGCATCACAAGAAATGCAAAATGAAATTCTTCAGTCTGAAGGAAAAGGATTCCCAGGAAGAAAAGAAAAGGATGCAGGTCTTTAGGAATGGATGAAAACCACCAGAAATCGTAACTGTCTGAAATTCACTGCAGCCTGATAAAGTCGTCATTAACACAACATTTACCCATGAGGAAACCCTGGCTTAGAGAGTTTTAAATACTTAACCATACGTCATACCTGCCGAGATAGCACAGCTTGTATTCGAAAGGTGATCATTTCTTTGTTCCTTTGACTATATCAACCTGTCTCAAAAGTGGTTTTTAGCAGCGGAAGTAGAAGATTTAGAAGAGATGGCACACCCTTGACCTCTCTTCTTTTCTATGGGTGAAAATGTCACAAAGCAAAGTCCAGAGCAATGGAGAATCTGGCGTTATGGAGGAACAGAGGGTGACATGTGCAGGAGAACTGGACGGGCTGTGGCTGTAGAGTGACATTTTTTTCCCTTCTGTGTTTCTAAGAGACTTTTCTTTAGCTTGGATTTTGGGCAAGTGTTTATTGGCAGCTGCTATGTGCGGAACACTGGGCTGAGAGCTGGGGAGCCTGAGATGCATGCAACATGGCCCTTGTTGATGAGCTCATGGCATTCACCTGGATGGGCTCGTGCAGACCTGTGTAAAAAGGCAGGTGGACTGCTGGAGCTGCTGTAACAACACTCCAGAGAAACTGCTTGCTTTGCTCCAAGACTCTCTCTCTGCCTAACTCGTCACCCACTTTTAGGCAACACGGGCCATCTGGCCTGGCCAGTTCTCCTTGCCACCGTCTCCTGGGCTGAACTCGGCTAATTCTCTGTGCTACAATATTACAGTTCCCTCAGCCTAGATATTTAACATTAAGACAAACCCTTAACTTACCCTCAACCCTATTTCTATCCTCTTCCTTAACCTTTTAGAGCCACCCTGGCTCTAACCCTAACACTCACCAGTTCTCTCAGTTTGAATACTTTTTGCTCTTCAAGGGCCAAATACTGTCTTCCTTTTTCTAAGTAGTGTTCCTTGATTTCTCCAGCCCCAGAGCTCTTGGGGCTCACAAAGCGTGGTACTTTCTTAGAAAATTCCCTACACCATTGCTTTCTTTTTCCCTTCTTCTCTTTCTTTTTCTTCCTCTTCTCCCCCTCCTCTTCCTCCTCCTCCTCCTCCTCCTCCTCCTCCTCCTCCTTCTCCTTCCTCATGATAGCTAACATGTATTGATGCCCTTCTGTGTGCCAGGCACCATGCGAAATGCTCATATATTATTTTAGTTAATCCTCATACCAAGCCCACGATGTCATCTCCATTTCACAAATGAGGAAACCAGGGTTCATGGAGAGTCACTCCCTGGCCCAAGTACCCCAGGTGTCTCCAGAGCCTCCTAGCAGTGCTCTCTCTTATAACATTTTACTGTATCCCAGATCCTTTTGTGAATCTGGTATGAGTTAAAGTCGTTTCCGAGAAAAATTCACACATGCACTTACACAGAAAACTGCATTCCTGTTTTTCTCCTTATCTCTGCTGTCATCCCTTGAAGACCTGGGTCCTGTCTTAGTCATGTCTTGTGTCTGCTCGGAACAGTAACTCCAATAAATATGCTGATTGGCTGAGCTGAGGGGGTTTGGTGTTCTGATGGTGAGTGTGATTAAAACAAACAAGTAGCTGATCAACCCTTTGAGGTTATTTGCAAAGCTGAAATAAATTGGATCAGGTCCAGCTATTGTGGCCAAAACTCTAATCAAGACTGCAAGGTTCAGTGGAGCCTTGTACCCCATGCTCACACCGCCCACACACGTAACCCCTCTTAGTTCTGTTGCAAAAATGGAGACAAATCCCTAATTGCTCTAAACACCTGAGGGGAGAAATGTCAACCTATTTTTCATGCAATAGGTAAGGCCAGGACAACCAAAACTGAAATGAGAGTTTTGCAAACATGAAGAAGTTTATTAGCCTGGGCAGAAAGTCAAAATCACTAAATTTTCCTGCAGATCTGCTTTACCCCTCATTCTTGAAGTCTTAGGCTTGGTGCACACTGGTCTCTGTAGTGCGTGAGAGAGTCATTAATTAAGTTTTGCACGATGGGGAGAATGGCTCCCAATATGTTATTCTTGCGCTAGGCAGGTTTCAGTGGTATCATGGCCTCATTGCTTCCAAAATGTAGCTGCTGCCCTCCACTTGCCCTCTCCTCATCCCAAAATGTATATGCACGGATGGCTGAGGAACTCTGGCACCTTACAAATTACCCATTCAGACTGTCAAGCATCTTTTGTTTGGAAGGAAAAGAGATGTGACAAATGTAAACACTGGAGAATGGGACCTGCAGCGAGGACGGATGCCATGTCAAACCTGATAAAAGCTGATGCTGCATTCCTTTGCCATCAGTCATCTGGCTCCTCTCTCTCTCCAGCTCTCCCAGCCTCCTTTTTTCTGCCATGATATTTTCTTTCATTCTGACTCCTTAGGCACGCCCTGGAAGCCAGACTCTGATTAGTATGAAACTGCCCACCATAATTTTTTATTTTCATCCATGTTTCCTGTTTGGTGCCAGGCTGCAGGATTCAGATACAGATCAAATTAGATGAGGGCCTCTTATTTCCTAGGACACAAAGCAAAGAGAATTCCTTTCTATCACCCAGAGTGGAAGGACCATCTGATTCAAATGTTGATGGAGGCCATGCCTTCAGTTACTGAGATCCTGATTTCATAAAATTTCCTGAGGCGGAGGTGCAGGTTTGAAGGCCTGGGGAACAGTCAAAGGAAAGGAATAGCCCCTGGCAAAGTTTTGAAAACCAAATCGGTGTCATACTCCAACCCCATCCCTAAGACACGACCAGATTAGCTCCTAGCATGCTCAACATGGCTCTAAAGTTGGAGTTGGCTAGCTATGGATGGTACCTCTCAGAATGGTCATCCAGGTTGGAATCTCGAAACAGGATACCAGCTGTCAGCTAAGCCTTCTCTGGCCATGTTAGGACATCTCATTTCTTCTCCATTTGTACAAGCTCTTGCCTTGGATAAACCACAGTAGAGAGTAGTGATTAAGAGAACAGGTGTTGGCCTCAGATAGACTCGGGCTTAGGTTCCAGCTCCGTCTTTTCACTCTTACATTTGATCACAAACAACAAAAAAGTTGACCAGTGATGGCTTGAAGGGAGTTATTCATCTTACACAACCAGAAGTCCAGACGGTGGCAGGCCAGGGCCATCATAGTGGTTCACGGATTCCATTGTGAACCAGCTCCTTCCAGCTTCCTGCCCTGCATCCTTAGGGGGTTGTTGTCGTGGGACAAAAATATAACCCCCAAATCTCCATGGAATGTAGTTTATTTTCAGGAAAGGATCCAACAATGGTGAGATTAAACAAGCAGAATCACTCTGTGTATCTCAGTGTTCCCAGGAGAGATGCTGCTCTCGTTTCAGCTAGAAGCTTCCCTAAGTATGTTCGAAAGCAGAGGTTCCATAGGGGGAAAACCTCCAAAGTCTTCTCCTGGGTCTTGTCAACCAACGAACACATATGTGTCAACATAAGTGATGTCTTTTGTCTTTTTGTCATGCTCACTTATTTAAGAATGACTGATCTGGGCTGACTCTCTACACTTTATTTCACAACAGTTTTACTACTACACAGCCATGAGTCTGAGCCAGTGGTGATAGATGGGGGCCAGAATGAGGGCAGGGATAGGGGGTTTCGAGAAAGAAATTGGTGAGCAAGAAACTCTATCCAGATGGAGAGTGACCGGTGGTGGAGAGGTCCAAGTAGACTCCGGGCCCTTCAGTTGGAGGTGCTGGGAGGACAGCGAAGCCATGAATGGGAATGAGGAAGTCCAGAGGAGGAATCTATTCAGGATGGAAAGTGAGAAGTTCAGTCTGGGACACACAGAGAGGCGGTGGGTTTAGCAGAGGCATATCCAGAGGGAGAGACCAAGGGCACAGCTGGGCATCCAGACCTGGGGCTCAAGGGAGCCGTCAGTAGAGTTCCAATGCGGTATCTATTTAATGATATTAGTGAGAGAAGATAGATTTTTTTTAAAGTTTTTGCCTGAAATAGCGGGGTACTTTGCCATGAGTTACAGGCATCCATTCTGTGACTGAATCCGCAAGTTGAATAAAATGAAGTCTGTAATTATCTGGTGAACATGATCTTTGTGGAGGAAAACACAAACCCCTGATTCCCCATAACTGTCGGGGAAGCGGGAAGGGTGGTTATTTCTGAGTTCACAGGAATACATAATTCCTTGGGTTATATAAGTTTTAAAAGGTTTTCACACATCAGCTTCTTCAGTGTTTACAAGAACCCTATGAAGAAAGCAAGGGAGAGCTCCTTTCTTATATTGACAGAGGAGGAAAGAGAGATGCAGGCAAGCCCTATGGTGAGTCCAGATTCTCGAATGGCTGAGCTCTTGATGGAGACCAGAACCCAAACCAGCTGGCCAAGTGCTATTTCCATCCTGAGTGTAGGGAGTGGCTGCCAGGCCTCATGGCTCCTCCCTCATAATAAAGTATCCCTCCTGCAAAAATAGGACTACTTAAAAGCATTTTACAATACCACCTCCACTCTTTGATGACTTCACAGTGAAACAGATAATTGTTTCTTAAACTTCAGTTCATCTGGGAAACTTGTCAGATGCAGAGTTTTGATCCTCACCCCAAAAGATTCAGTTTTAGTATGTGTATTAGTCAGGGTTCTCCAGAGAGATATAACTGATGAGATATAGATATAGATGTAGACAGATAGAAAAAACAGAGAGATTTGTATAGCTATTTATGTATCTATCTCTATATAAAGAGAGATACTATGAGGAACTGGCTCACATGATTATGGAGGCTGAGAGGTCCCACAATTTACCATCTACCAGCTGGAGCCCCAGGAAGCTGGTATTTCAGTTCCAGTCTTACTCTGAAGGCCTAAGAACCAGGGGTGCCAAGCGTGTAAGTCCCAGTCTGATGTCCCAGCTCAGAGAGATGTTTCAGTCAGGCAGAGAAAGAGAATTCTCCCTTCCTCCACCTTTTTGTTCAATTCAGGGCCTCAGTGGATTAGATGATGCCCCCCTCCAATATTGGGGAGGGCCATCGGCTTTACTCAGTCTGCTGATTCAAACGCTAATCTCTTCTAGAAACATCCTCACAAAACATACCCAGAAATAATGTTTAACCAGATATCTGGGCATCCCATGGCCCAGTCAAGTTGACATATAAAATTAACCATCACAGTATATTTGCCTGGAGTCCAGGAATCTGCATTTAGCAAACATCCCAGGTGAGTCTGATGTGATGGTTCACCCACTGCATTTTGAGAGTCACTGAAGTAACGGGGTTGGGAGTGGGGGAAGGCGGTCTAAGTCCCCTTCTGTTTCCTTTCCTGCCTCTCCCCCACTCTCCTCCAGATGAGGAGCTGCATATCTGATGGGCCAAATTCTGGGACATTACCCAGGCTATGTTTACTGATGAACCTGATCATTATATTTTAAAATGTCAAGTAGTTTTCTCCTCTCTTTGCTGCTTCTTGCTGCTGTTTTGATGTGATATCCCTAAGCTGAGCCAAGATCCCTCAGTGTCTGACTACTGTATCCTGTCTTTCGTTTTCTTTGCATGCCTTCCTAAAAGTTGTCATGAAAACTCTGGTCCCCTGGATCATCTGGCCCATCCAGAAGGTGATTAATACCCAGGAGTTGCAGTTGGGAGGTTGGAGCCTTTGTAAGCAATTAGACCTGTTTGCTTACCAGAGTGCCACATGTTGGAATATCAGATATTGATCCCAATAAAAATGAAGTTTTACCTTGAATACATTTGGTCTTGTTTCCTATGTGTATAGCACCTTCAGGACTAATAGCTAGACTTTATTGAGTGCATACTAGGTGCCAAACAGTGAGTGTTTTGAATAAAGTAATTCATTTTATTTTCGTAACAACCCTGTGAGACGGTACTATTATTATCCATTTTTTTTCCTAGGTGAAGAAATTGCCTGAGGTTTTCTCACTGGTGAGTGAGCAAAATTTAAACCTAGGCCACCTACCTCATTCATCCCACTCTACCCTGACCATACTTTATTATCTTAGGAAATCCCTGGGGGACGGGATGGGTGAACAAGATAGAATGTTGGAATTCTTGGGTCCCCTGGATATATACCATCTTAATATCATCCAAGATCTGCCTAGAACTCCTAATAGAGGGCAACTCAAAGGCGAAAGGACACAGGAATGCAAAGACATTATCTGGCTAATTAGAACCAAAACTCTATAATAGAGTTGCATTAACTAGACAGATTTTTTCAATAGCTTGCTGTCTTTCTTTTGAATGAGTACTTAACTCTGGCCTCTCTTAGCTGCTGTTGAAATTTCTATAACCTCAGTGGTTCTGGGATCAACGGATGACAAAACTTTTTAGCAGATTCATTTTCTCTGAGCCAGTTGACAAGAACAGGGCTGGTATTCCCTATCTTAGAACACACTATAATCAGAAAGAAAGGCTGCAACCATAAATCGACATGAATTGGGTACAATCGTCCCCGAATGACTTTGCCCTGCCAAGAGTGTTCTTAGCTTTATAACATTGGTCGACACTGGCCCTAGCCCAGCGGTTTTCAGTTTTTCTTTATGGAGGTAAATAGACTAAACTCAGCACTTTCTCAGTCTCTCAAATAAGTGCACTGACATCATTTGGAAATTATAAGAATCCACATATCAAGCCAAATTCCACCCTGGGTTCAACATCCGCTGCCCCCCTCCCCCGAATCAACCCCCGAGAGTATGGTTAAGTGAGGGCAGAACTTGGCCGGAAGCTTGTTATTTCTGCAGTTTTAATTACACATACCTCAGCCATTTGCCCAAATTAGGAGAAAAGGTTCACAGAGGGAACCTTCGCCTATTGGCTTGCTTCAATGTCTGGTTCTTCTATCACCTAACTTGGGAATTTTAAGAAAACAGTCAAGAATTGACATTTTACATTTTTAGGGATGGAAAGAACTTGGATCATGAGTATCTAGGCCCATGGTTTTACAGACCAAAAAACAAAAACAAAAAACTTCCTGAGATTTAGAGAGGAAAAGTGCTCAAAGTCATAGGAAAGGTATGGTGAGCCAGGCTCCCCAGAAAAACAAAAAAAAGCTAGGAATTGGTCTCTCTTGTTTACTGTGCTTTCTACACATCCCACCAGAAAGGGTAATTTTTCATAGAAATTTGCTCTTGTTGTATCTCTGAATTGTTGTATTCAGTTGTATTCAGTTGTATCTCTCTCTACCTCTAAAAACCTAGGTCCTTTTCTAGGACCTAGGTTTTTAGAGGTAGAGAGAGATAGGAGTAGATCCAAGTTCAACTACTTCCTAGTCGTGTGTGCCTAGTTTCTTAACTTCTCTGGGTCTTAGTTTGCCTATTTATCACATGGGGAAGACTAATACATATCTCCTGCAATTAAGTGGAGTGATACTCCCTCCCCAGGCAAGTGGGACACAGAACCTGTTTGGTCCCCTTCCTCTTAGAATTCTTGGGTTGCAAATGATAGAAACTCAAACTGGCTTGAGCGTAAAAGGGAATTTGTCCAGCTACCTGTATGATTCTGAGTAGATTTTGGTTCAAGAGAGGCTGGTTCTACAGGCCTAAGTGTTATCATTAGAAATGACAGCTTTCTTCTGCATCAGTGACATTCTCAGTCCATTTCCCTCCTGGTGTGATGAGATGGCTGTCAGCATCTCCAGGCTTCTCCCACAAGGTTCTAGTCCAGAAAAAAGAAAACTTTTCTTTCTCAATGTTTCCATTGAAGGTCCTTGAATTAAACCACACTGAGCTAGCTCTGATAAAACATAAAACAGAACAAATTAGGTACAGAAAAAATCACTGTGTCATAAAGCTGGGTAGTAGATCAGAAGGTCAGGTGGAGGTCATATGCCCACTCCTGGAACTTGGGGGTGGCGGTGAGTGAGGATGGGGCAAACCTCCAGGAACATATAGATTGAGAGTGGGACAGGGTTAATTCGCCATAAAAGCATCCAAATGTTCTTTTTTTTTTTTTTAATTTATTTATTTATTTTTTGGCTGTGTTGGGTCTTCATTTCTGTGCGAGGGCTTTCTCTAGTTGCGGCAAGCGGGGGCCAGTCTTCATCACGGTGCGTGGACCTCTCACTATCGCGGCCTCTCGGTGCGGAGCACAGACTCCAGACGCGCAGGCTCAGTAGTTGTGGCTCACGGGCCTCGTTGCTCCGCGGCATGTGGGATCTTCCCAGACCAGGGCTCAAACCCGTGTCCCCTGCATTGGCAGGCAGATTCTCAACCACTGCGCCACCAGGGAAGCCCCCCATCCAAATGTTCTTGACAGGATAAAGTCAATAGACACTGAAGTTGGAAAAACAAGATTCTCCTTCCTCTCCCTTCTCCTTGCCCTAGGCTGTTTGTTTTCTCAAAATGTTTGTATGTTCTATCTGTGCAAGGAGGTAGTAGTATTACTGAAGTTAGCGCCTCCTGGGCTGAGTAATTAGGCTTCCGCGGTTCAGAAGAAAGAATTGGTCAAAGGAAGTATTCTTTTCCATTCAGCTGTGCTTTATCTGTCCTTATGAAAACATCACACTATATTAAAATAGACAAATAAGGCTTGCAAATAGACATATAAAATGCTACCCATTATTAAACGTGAGTCATCACACTCTATAGCACTATGACCTATTTAGATGTAATAATGCATATTAAAGCAAAAGTTATTTATTAAACATTTACTATGTGCTAGGCACTGCGATGGAGGTAAGTGCTGGGGACACAGCTAGTTTTGATAGTAATCTATCTTAAAATTCAGTTAATGCAAAAGTATTTATTGAGGCCCAGCCATGTGTTGACCATCTTTCCAGGTAGAGCAGGAAGTGAAATATTAAAAGCCAGAAGAACATGGTGGTTAAGTACATGCAGCTTTGAAGAGGGACAGATATGTGCTCAAAACTCGGCTTCATCACAGATCCACTGCATGGCCTTGAGGAACTTGCCCTTGAACTCAGTTTCTGTAAAAGAAGCATGAGAATTGCATTTGTTTTTCACGGTCATTGTCAAAATTAGCAGTCATCATGTATTTTAAGTTATTTGGCACATGTCATAAAGTAAGTTACAAAATGGTAGGTAGTGTACATTGACTTCCTGCCACTCACCTCAAAGCCCTTACATGCACGTGTACACACACACACACACACACACACACACACACACATACGGAGCCACTGATGTAATAGAAGCAAAGGCTTCTGCCATGACACACGTGTCCAAGCACATGTGAAATGTGAATTGTTGATGATACATGAGAAACCAGGGTCCCCATGTGGTTCATAGCTGTGACTCTCACACCAAAAGTAGCCTGTTTGTAGTGAGGGTAGCCCAGCTGCTAACTGTGTGACAAAAGAAGTGAAATAGCAGTGGTAGAACTTCTACCTCTGGTCATGATGGACTAACAGGTACTTTATCTGTTAGACCTTTTAGCATACTAATCATAATTGTTTCAAATTCCTGGTCTGATAATTCCAACACCCATGACCTATGTGACTCTGGTTCTGATGCTTGGTCAGTCTCTTCAAACTGTGTGTTTTGCTTTTTTTTTTTTGGCTCATTTTGATGCCTTTTAGAATGTCTTGTAATTTTCTGTTGAAATGCAGACATGATGTACTAGGTGGAAGGAACTATGGTAAATGCGGTAGGTAGCGCATTTAATGATGTAGCGGTAGGGCATGGAGAGAGGAGAGAGGGTGATCATTCTATAGCCCGCTGATTAAGTCTCAGTCGTTTGGTGAGCCTGTGCCACTGGACTGTGAATCTCACCAGTGCTTCTCAGTTTTTCCTCCTTAGGTGGGACTAGAGGGAAGGAGGAGGCTGGAGTTGAGTATTCCCTCGCCCCAGGTAGGCTAGGCTTTGCTATAACCATAGCCGGTGAGGCGATGGTAAGTAGTTTTTCTTGAGGGCAGACCTTGTTAAGAACAACAAATGTTCTGGCATATTCACAATGGTTCCTTTTTTCCTCCCCCTGCTGGAAGCATGAAATTTTCTCCAATATTCACTGGGAGGACCAAACAGAGTTCCTGGAGGTAAAACTCACAGAAGGGTGAGGGTGCTTCTATGACTGAGTTCCCCTGCAGTTTCCTTCTCTCGGGGTGGTCTGTACTGAGCCTCCAGCAGTTCCTCAATTACAGTTCGAGTTTTCACACTGTTGCCCATGGAAGTTTCTGCTCCAGCAAATTGTGATTCTCTGTATCCACCTGTCTGTCTCTAATTTTGGAAGCAGCAGTTTGCCCTGTGACTTCCCTTCTCTGACAGATCTAAGAAGAGTTGTTGATTGTTTCAGTTTGTTCAGGTGTTTATTGATTGTTTATTGATGGACGGAAGACTTCTAAGTTCCTTACACACCCGACCAGAAACCAGAAGTCTACACTGACTTTTAAATACTTATCCCACACCTGACACATGTCACTTTCACTGCCAAAATATTGGCCACATCCAGTCACGGGACCCAGCCTATGACAAGAGATCCTTGACGTGTCCTCCAAGCCTCTGCCCAGAAGGGGGAGAAGAGAAACTATTTGGCAAACCACATTAATGTCTACCACGGAGATCAACATACATTTTTATTACTGATCAACTTGGACTGGCTCTGCCTAGATATAGAGACACAGCAGGAGCTCAGTACTCCCCCTGAATTAGATGCTTACCAGTAGTCACTGGTATAGTTGGACAACCACAGCCTTCTTTTCCCAGGATGCCAAGGAGACCAGAATGTATTCTCTCTGCAGGCAGATCAGAAAAGAGAATCCTAAGAGGCTGAGAGGAGCACGCCCAGTTTCTTCTCTCAGGCTCATCGTTAGGTAGACCTGTCCTCCTCCTTGGTGCGAAATGAGACAGGAGAGCATGACGGGGAAGGGCAAGAATCTTACTCCATTGAGAGTCCCCTCATGGAAAATAATAGCCCTGCTTTCTCACCGAGAATCATGGTTTCTTGGAAACGGTTATAGAAACTCTGTGTTGTGCTCATGGCGCTTGCGCCCATGGCTGAATGCCTTTGATTGAAAGCACCAACTAGAACATGGCAGATCCCACCTCAGTGATTCACATTTTTCAGAAGACTCTGTTTCCTGGAAGAGTTTGTCAAGCGCTGTAACTCTCTCTTGAGTAACCTTCGAACGGCACGTCTGGGCTTCCGAGGGGAAGATCATGGTCAGGAGAGTTGCTTTGGAAGAGGGAGGAAGGGAAGCGAACTAACACAATTGGAAGGCCTGTAATGGACCAGGAACTAAGACGGGTACTTTGACATGTGTTTTCATCCAATAATGTAACAATATTTTATTAAATGCCTACTATTTTCCAGCTATCACTTATAACCCTCAAAACATGCTGACAAATTGGGTAGGTGGCTACAGTGTATTGGTTAAAAACATGGGCCAGACCGCCTGTATTTAGATCCTGGCTCTGACCCTTGTGTGTTAACCTTGGGCAAATCACTTACCTTCTTGTGACTCAGTGTCCTCATCTGCAGAATGAAGATAGTAATAGCTTCCTCCTCACAGGCTTCTTTGGAGGATGAAATGAACTAATCTGTGGCAAATACAAAGTGCTCTCTCACTGTCATCTATTACTGCCATTATTACAGGTCAGGAAACTGAAATTTGAAGAGCTGTGTCCAGGGTCAAGCAGCCAAGAATTTGTCGACTTGAGGTGAAGGGGTAAGCGTTGAAGGACAATTAGACTTGGATGAGCAGACAGCAGTGGGGAGTGTCACCTACAAATTGGCACTTGCCATCTACCTCTACAAGGATCAAATCATGAGCCGCTGCAGCTGCTGACCATCAACACCCCCTGAAAGGAGTTCAGGGTGCAGATCAGGAATGAGGCCCTCTGTGCTCTGGGAAAACTGGCAGAACGGGTCTTTAGATATTTTCAGGAGGAGATTTTATGAGCCCAATTCTTGCATCTCTTTGTATCTAGAAAAGCACTAATATCCTTCAAGGTGACGTCTGCTGCTCGTGACTAGCAGTAACCTTCACGAGATTATCAGAAACCTTCTGCAAAAAATATGTGCTTGATTGCATGTATCCCCCCTTCACCAAAATCACATATATACTGACCTTCCCCCCTACCTCTTTGGAGCAATTTCTCAGAGCTATCTGAAATGCTGTCTCCTGGGCTATAGTCCTCATTTTGCCCCAAATAAAAAATTCACAACTCTCAAGTGCATTTTTTTCAGTTGATAGGAGAGCGCTAAAGGGCTAGACAAGGATAAGATGATGGAGAATTGCCCGCAGGGAGCTTGGATATTGTAAGGGAGTGTGGTGAGGATGGAGTTTCCAAAAGTGAATTTTTTTCCTAATTTTTTTTCCCACGGAGGCATCCCTGCAGCTTGCTTTTTACTGATAATCATACAGGATGTGATCTCCTGGGAAGATAAATGGGAAATGGGGTCCCCCAAGCACAAGTGATGAGTCATGGCCTATTTTGGTTCAGGTTAGAAGGGTAAGCTGGTGAAATTCCAAGGCTGGTTGGTGGAAAGAGCTTTCTTCTTTGCTTTCCTTACAGAGCTAGATGTTGTAAACAGAGTTTCCCAGACAGGAAGAGGAAACTAGGTTCCAGTAAAAACAAGTCACTTGAGGAGAGCCAGGAAGGAAGCTGTGTAGGTGTTTGGGTCTACTTGCTTTGGTTCTGGTTGGTCTCTTAGACCCTTACATGTGGCCAGGGAATTTCATCAGCATTGGAATAAAGCTGATAAGGACCCTGCAGGCTTATAGAGCCTCCACCATTGATGCCTTCTGGGAGGCATCATGTCACGTCTGAAGCCCCGCATGTTTGCTATTTATGCCAGTTGAGGAGCTTCAAGCCCTTTTTGGTGTCCACATTTTATATAATGTTTCATTTCTTCCAAATCTTCTGTGACTGTTGTCTCAAGGCTACACAGCTACCATGATGAGATGGGCAGGACGAGAGTGATTATTCCCATTTTGCAAATGAGAAAGCAGTTTCTAAGAGAATACATTTCCTGCCTGAGGTCACACAGCTGGCTAGCCGTAGCGCTGAGGTTGAACCCAGAGCTTAAGAAGAAGCCCACTGGCCTGGGGCGGGGGGTATGTGTATGTGGGGAGTGGGGCTGGACTGCGAGATGTGGAAGTGGAGGCCGTCTTCTGCACCTTTGCACTCTGCTGCCCAGCCCTGTGCCAGCCGGTCGCAGGAGGTCTCACATATTTCTTTAAATGCATTAAAAGGAAGCCACCGGAAGTCAGGGTTGGCTTGGGACCAGGGCAGGGCTGAGCCTTTTTGTAGCAAGAGCAGGAGTCCTGGCTGGGGAGATGCACAATAAAGTTTTAATAAAAGACTGCCCAAGAGATGTGTTTTTAGACTGTATCGTGCAACAGCAATAAAATGTGTTGCTTTCCCTTGTTTTGGTCAGAAAGGAAGTGCCTGAGACCAGCAAGTAGAACGAGATGCCTTTCTCTGCCTCAGTGTTGCCCCAACATGAAACAGCCACCCTTCAGCACCTCCTGTGTGTTTTACATGCCTGCCCCATCCTCCCTTCCCTCCGGCCTGACACCCCAGTGGCTCCAGCACACAGCCATCTTCCCTCATCCCAGGTGAAGCTCTTTGGACCCAGTTTAAGAAAGACAAATGGGCCCCTTCATGTTACTGGAGACGGTGTAGGGAGGCACGGCTTTGCAGGCAGGCAGCCTTGGGGTCTCCCACACCAGGGTTTCCCGCGTGCATCCCTGGCCCTACGGTAGCTCCCTTCTCCTTTGCCCTCTGCCACGGCCCAAACCACAGGCCCAGGTGTGCGGTCTGGATGAGTCAGATCTGACTCTTTAGAGAACACGCAGGGGAAACAGCCGGCGCCCGAGAAGCTGAGAGAGCGCCCTGAAGAGCTTATTAGGTGTGGAATCCCAGGGCGTGTCGTAGGGCTGTCAAAGAGGGTGCTTTGTTCTTCCTCCCCTGCCCCCCAGCCTCACTCACATGGAGGGAAGCCAGCTTCTCAGCCGCACTGCGGCTGCCTGCCTTTCACTAAGGGACAGCATTGCTGTTTCTGCAGGTGCAAGTGGCTTGTGTTTCTGGAAGCCTCCTTTCAGTTTTGAATAGTTAGCCTGACTTGGGAAGAGCCTAACCTAGTGAGTATTTCTGCCATGCTGCATGGACACCAGTGAATAGTACCAGGAGTAACGGTGGTAATAGCAAAGGTGAGCTTTAATTGAACACCTGCTGCATGCCAGATACCGTTTTGTTTTTTTTTTTAAACATCTTTATTAGAGTATAATTGCTTTACAATGGTGTGTTAGTTTCTGCTTTATAACAAAGTGAATCAGTTGTACATATACATATGTCCCCATATCTCTTCCCTCTTGCGTCTCCCTCCCTCTCACCCTCCCTATCCCACCCCTCTAGGTGGTCACAAAGCACCGAACTGATCTCCCTGTGCTATGCGGTTGCTTCCCACTAGCTATCTGTTTTGCGTTTGGTAGCAGACACTGTTTTAATTGCATTGCACACATCATTTCTCTTAGTCCTCACGGCAATATGTAGTAGGTACGACAATCACATTTCAAGATGAAAAAATTGAGACTCCGAGAGCTTACATCATTTGCCCATGGACAAAGTGTGTGACGGTGAGTACCTGACAGAGCCTGGGTTCTATCACAGACCTTCTGACTCCCTGGTCCAGCCTCGTAACTGCTACATCACACGGCTTCTCAGATGCCGAGCATCTGTGCATGTGGACGTTATGTGACGGCCTTTGCTGATGTGTCCTCTCACCAGATGGAGTTCAGAGAGGCTGGTTGGAGGGGCCATCGTACTCCTCCACCACCCCTGCCACGGCCGTGCCTGCCGAGCCTACGGCCCTCATCAACACGCTCCGGACACTTCTGACCTCACATCCCGCTACCCTTCTAACCCCTCACTCCTTCTGTTCTGCTCTCATTGACCTCCTCACGGTCCCTCAAACATATTAAGCATTCCCCTGTCTCAGGGATTTTGTGCTTCCTGTTCTCTCATTCTGGAATGTTCTTCACCCTGATGACTGCTGGGTTCACACTCTCGTTTCACTCAGGTCTGCTCAAGTATCACATTAGCCGAGAGGCTGTCTCTATTGTGTATAAACAAGCATCCTCTTCTTCCCCCACCCCCCTGGCCTCTATTCCTTTCCACTGCTTCATTCTCCAATCTCACTTTATAACTTAGAGTAAATGTTGACATATCAAGGTAGAAGCTGATAAAAATCCAGAAGGTTGCTATTAAACACAGTAGCTGAAAACAGCACAAAGACTTCAAAAGAAAAAATGTGTGTTTTTTAATGATCATATACAGATTATGTGCTTGTAACTATTGCATGAAAAGTTAGACTTTTGGACTTGCTCCCAGCTAGAAAAGTATTTGTTATTACCTGTATGAATGTGTGTATTTAGAACTCTGTATAGAAATTATATGTGCTTTCTCCATGAAGTCTCCTAACTTTCCCAGTAGGAATTAATACCTATGTCCTTGGAAATTCCAGAACACGTTTTTTGTGCCTCTCTAATAAATAAGGCAGTTAAGCCAAAGTGATTCAAATAAACACTGGATTTAAAGTCTAGCAAATGCAAGTTCAAATCCTTCTTTTTGACATTTGCTGGGTAGGTAACTGGATGATCCACACAACCACTCTCAACTTGTTTCTGCATTTGAAAAATGAGGGTGCAGTAATGCGGTCAATATTTCATTCATTCAACAGATATTTCTTAAGTATTTTCTGTATGCCAGGTTTCTATGTGTTTGTGATACATTCTCAAACAAAACACACAAGAGATCCCTGAGCTCATGGAGTTTATATTCAAGTGATCATGTGTATGAAAAGGATTTGAATACCATCAAATGCCAAGTTAACGATTCTAGCAGATGTTGCTAGTTGCCCTCCTGCCGTCTATCCTGTTTCTCCTGAGTTCCAGAGTCTCAATTATGTTTTGGTGTCTGCCTCTCCCACATGTTTCATGTTTCTGAGAACAGTGACCACATCGATAGCCTCAGGAATAAATCCTTACCGTGGTGGTCCCAGATCCATTTGCCAGTGGTTGGGGTAGGGATGGGAATGTCACCTGGGTCTGGACAATGAGATGGGAGAGAGGTTTTATGGGAAAGGTATCCTTTCTTCTGCAAATAAGACAACAGAAGAGATAGCCTCATTTTTGCCTCTGGAAATTGTCATGTCCAGGTGTCACATCTGGAACTGGCACAGAAGAATTAAGTAACTCCCTAAACTGAGGAAGAAGGCAATATTGAAAATGCAGAGCAGGAAAGTGGAAAGGATCTTGGTACTTGATGTTATTGTCAACCACAAATTCAGAATTGTCACCCAATTCTAAAACCTGTCCCACCTTTGGACTTGCTGCTGCGTTTCCAAATTATTGAAAGTATGAATTAGCATTTCCTATTATTTGCATCCAAAGACGGTTTAATCTATTATTTGTCACCACTTCCACTGCTTATCAGTAGCATCACTGGGAATTGCGTCTGTCTCAGGTTATGTTTGTATTTGTACTCCTTGGCACACATAGCACCGTGCTTGATATAGAGTGGACAATGAATGTGTATCTCAGTGAAAATGTATCTACAAGCATATATTTATAGTTTTGTATGTATACGATCTTTTAGATTTTTTGCAGGTCTCGGATTCAATGCTTTATACAATTATACGAGAGGATAATAAATACCACCTTACTTGCAAATGTTTGGATATGGCAGATACAAAATTTAAAAAAAAATTTTTTAATCCATGTACTTTAAGTGCAGATTCTCAGATTCAGTGTGTGTAAAGTGGGTTTACTTGAAGCAATGGCGTGTAAGTCAACACAAATATCTTTTATAAAACCCTATCAGCATGGCTGAGACTTGCAATTCCACTGAATAAGCAAGGACGGTCCTGCCCTGATGTCTGCTGCGTGTTCATGCCAGTGAGCTGGAGTGAGGGTGGGGTCCACCCTGCCCCATGATTTTGTTTGATGAGGTCATGGGAACTGGATAAGGTTTGCCCTGGGTTCCAAGCTGACAGCCTGAGGTCTGGTGATGTAGTGTTTGCATGTCATGGGCCAATTACTCTGCTTTCACAGGTGGAGAAGCTGAAACAAAAGCAGCAGGAAGAAACTGGTCTACTTGAGAAGGACACTGAGAATTTATGGGGAGAGTTCTCACTGCTCCCCAGAGAGTACCCGCCCCTCCATAGAGCAGGCCCTTCAGTTCAGTTCAGCTTCACGTTCAACACCTATTTCATGTTTGGTACTGTGAGGGATATAAAGTTGAGAAAAATGCAAGCTTTCCTCAAGGGATGAACCATCTAGTAGAAGAATATGACAAGTATATAATTCTTTCATACATATGTTCATTTGTTCATTCATCCCTTCACTCATTCAGCCAACTTCTAGAAACTTGAAATAAAGCAGTGAATGATGCAGATGTGGGCTCCGCCTCAGTGGAGCTTGTATTCTAACAGAGAAGACATATATTCAAGCATGTATTACCCAACCAGTGACCTAACTGCATTGGTAGTATGTGCCACAAAGGAAAGAAGGACAGGCTACCACAAGATCATTGACAGGGATCTGATCCAAATTGGGAGGATTATTATCTCCATTTTATAGGTGAGGAGCCACCTGAGGAATTAAGTAACTTGCCCAAGATCACCCAGGTAGGTGTGATGGAGCCAGGTTGTCTTATCCAGAGCTCTTTTTTTTTTTTTTTTTTTAATATTTATTTATTTATTTATTTTTGGTTGCGTTGGGTCTTCGTTGCTGCGCATGGGTTTTTCTCTAGTTGCGGCGAGCGGGGGCTACTCTTTGTTGAGGTGCGCGGGCTTCTCATTGCGGTGGCCTCTCGTTGCGGAGCACAGGCTCTATCTAGGTGCACGGGCTTCAGTAGTTGTGGCACGTGGGCTTCAGTAGTTGTGGCCTGTGGGCTCTAGAGCGCAGGCTCAGTAGTTGTGGCACACGGGCTTAGTTGCCCCGTGGCATGTGAGATCTTCCCGGACCAGGACTCGAACCCGTGTCCCCTGCATTAGCAGGCTGATTCTTAACCACTGTGCCACCAGGGAAGCCCATCGAGAGCTCTTAACCACCCTACTTTTCAGGGAGAGGCCATGAGCCCCAGGTTTGTCATGGAGCGGTCGTTTGGGTGAATAAGCCTGTACCCATGAGGAGGCATCTGGGCAGGGGCCGTAGCACAAAATCCAGTGAATGGCACCAGAGAAGCACAGCAGGCTGCAGGGGGACTTGAGGGAGAGACTGCATCTATCTGACAGAAACATAAATGACTTCCCAGGGAGGGTGCCCTTTCCTTCAGACCCTGAAAGAGATATGGAAGAATTTCTGCAGGGAGAGAGAGATCAAGGGTAAAAAGGGCTTTGCAGGCGGAGAGGAATAAGGAGTCAGCAGAGGCAGAGTGGGTGTTAAAGACCTTGCCAGCCCTTTCTCCTGCCTTGCCTATTTCTTCCTGACATTCTGAACAGCACACGTGCACTTGCAGTCACGTGGGCACACACAGAACTGTAGCTAGTTGTTCAATACTCCCTAGGGCCTCCATTTTACAACCACTGAGCAGCAAAGAAACCAAACGCAGCATCTATCCCGACAAGGGACCCAGAGGTCATCCAGCCCAAAGCTCCCATTTTACTGCCTATGAATTGAAGCTCAAGATGGGAAGTGACCATCCCAAAATCATGCAGCCCTTTACTCAAGACTTGCATTCCCTCCCCCAGCCTCTTTCTCCCTTCTTCCAACCCCACCGCTTTAGTAAATTTCTCTACCCTCAGGCCCAGGCACCCATTCATTACCTCACTGCAGGGCTCTGTAATGTGCATCTGTTCTCCCTACCCTGCCCCCCAACTATGGTTTTTGTGTTTTGCTGTGTTTTATTTTGTTCTTGACCATTTATGGAGCATTACCATGGGCCAAGGGACTCTGCTAATTGATGTACATGCATCATCTTTTGTAATCCTACAACCCTCCTGTAAGTTATAGGAATTCTTCTACCCTTTTTACAGATGCAAAAACAGAGACACTAGGAGATTGAAGTGCTCTTCTCCAGCTCGCAAAGCAGGCATTTAGTGGAGCCAGGATTTCAACACTTTCTGCCTGACTCAGAGCCTGTACTCCTGTCTAGTCACCCTCGATGCCTCTCACCCACAGCTTCTACCTCATGGGAGCCTCATGGCTTTTAGGCTAGAAGCCTAACAGTCTGTATTCTCCTTGAGACATGGGTGTCCCTACACACAAGGAACAGTTTCCTCTCTTATAAGTGTATTTCCTATAGTTTCTTGGCCATTTGGCTAAGACCAAGTGTAAAAGTGTGTTTTCTCTGTGTGCCATTCATTGTTAACAACTGGTGTTTTCAGCCAAGGCTGAAATTGAAATTCATGCTACGGTGTAATGGCTTCTTCTCTTCCTCACCCAGGCAAATAGCAATTAGATTTAATATATTTAATAGATTGAATTATTTAATCTGTATTAAATAGAGTTTGTTTAGTTTTTTTAAAATTAATTAATTAATTTATTTATTTTTGGCTGTGTTGGGTCTTCGTTTCTGTGCGAGGGCTTTCTCTAGTTGCGGCAAGTGGGGGGCCACTCTTCATCGCGGTGCGCGGGCCTCTCACTGTCGTGGCCTCTCTTGTTGCGGAGCACAGGCTCCAGACGCGCAGACTCAGTAATTGTGGCTCACGGGCCTAGTTGCTCCGCGGCATGTGGGATCTTCCCAGACCAGGGCTCGAACCCGTGTCCCCTGCATTGGCAGGCAGATTCTCAACCACTGCGCCACCAGAGAAGCCCAGTAAATAGAGTTTTAATATTATTTTTTGTTGATTTCTTATCTAAAAATGTTATCTGATCCTCAGAACTTGGGAGGAGGGAGAAAACATTACTAACCTTGACTGTCTTAATTTTGGATAAACACTTAATTTCCATAGTCCGTATATACCTCCTTAGGAAAGATAGAATAAATTTGATCTGGTACCCAAAAAGATACAATACCACATCTCACTGTGTTCCATGTCTTTCTGATGGAGTGTCAACAATGGCTCTTTTCCTGGCTTCATTTAGCCTGGCCTGGAACCAGAGAACATTATCTCCATTCCCAGAATGCTCGTGGATGAGGCTCCATGTCAGATTTCCTTGCGTTACCCAGGAATGCCAGGACTCTTGCCGCTCACTGTGAATTTACAGTTCTTCCTCTTCCAAACTCCTAGCATTTCTTTTGATGTGAAAAAGCAATTTAAAAATGTACCATATCTAATATAACACATGGACGTATTCACCACACACACTCTTTTAATGAAAAGGATCGGTACCCTGCCTTTTGCTGACAGTTAACACCAGTGCTTTAATGCCATTTTCTATTATGGATTTATGAGGTGCATACTCAAAGCAAATTAGGGAATAAATCATCGATGACATTGATTGCTTACCAGCTCTCCAATAAATGTGTGTAATTAATTGTGGGTGTGCTACCTGTCTCTGCTAGTTGAGACCTTCCCACAGCTTTTGGCCTCTCCTCTCTGTTACACTGTTACACTGCTGGGCTTAATGAAGAAGGATTGGTAGCATCCCTGAAGGAGTAGTGCAGCTAAGAGCTTAATCCACCAATACAGCTGATAGTCGGAGGTGGAAAAGGAATTTTTGCGTACTCCTCAGGAAAGGGGGTGAGGAGATGGGTGGGGAGGGAGTTTCTGCCTGAGTGAGGCAGCTCATTATTTCAAAGGGTTTACCTGGGTCTCAGTAACACCTCTGGAACTGGTTATTTCTCAACCAGGTTGGCTGTAGACCCAAGTGGTTTTTACTCTGGTGGTCATGCTGGGAAAAGGGCTTGGGCTGCAGGCGTCAGGTAGAGGAACAGGCGGCCCCTGCTCTTGACTGATTGGCCAAAGGGTCTGCTCTTGTAAGAGCAAGTATCTCCTCTGGATGCAGGTGGGGAGTTCAGTACCCCTCCAGGAGGCGGGGTCTTGAGAGGCAGCAGGGTGTGGTAAGTGGCTGTACTTTCTCTAGAGCCAGCTTGGTTTGAATCCCAGCAATGTCACTTTACTCTCACACTTTAGTGTGACCTCTGGCAAGTTATTTAACTCCTCACTCTCAGCTTCCTTGTTTATAAAGGAGGAAATAATAGTAGTAGCTACCTCTTAGGGTTGCTATAAGGATTAAATGAGATAAGTTGTGTGAAGTTCTTAGGCTAGAGCCTGGAACACAACTGCGCCAGCATTATATGGTCACCATTATTTATTATTCTGGAATCCATGGGTGTGCTTTTGTGCAAACTCTGTGTGTGTGTACATGTTTTGGGGGGAGTGGGTCCATAATATTCATTAGTCTCAAAGCGGTCCCAGACCTCCTAAGAGTTCAAGGCTCTCTGCCAGAGGAGAGCTCTTTCCTATTTTTAGAGCACTCCTAACTTCCTCCCTGCTTTGAACATACTTTTCCACCTGGAATTCTGTGTGGAATATACTGCCCCCAACCGCTCTCCCTCCTTTTCAGTAATAATAATAATACTAACAGTGACAATAAAAGCAGCTAATGTTTATAGAGCATCTACTATAGGGCAGGTGTCAACTTGAGTTCATTACTAATTTTTCTCTGAGCTCAGTTTCCCATCTTGTATGGCTGTTGTAGAAATTAAATGAGATAGTGTGGGCAGATGAGCTGATATTTTATTGGTATATAGGATATAATCAATACATCCCCTTTATTGTCCTGCTTTCAGATAATCATTTTGCAATCCACAGTGGATAAGAAGCATGGGGAGAATAAGTCTTTGTTGTTTTAAGACATTATGTTCTTGGGATTGTTTGTTACTGCAGCATAACAGAGCCCATTCTGACAGATACATTGCTATATTCTCCAGTGCCCCAGGATAACCAGGTACATGACTTAATACTCAGTGATTATATGTTGACCAATTGAATAAGGGAAAGAAGAAAAGAAGGGTGGGAAGAAGAGGGGAGGAAAAGAGTTGGAGAGAGTTACGATGAGGCTAACTAAAATGACTCACATGGGTCATCTTTTCTGGAGTCATCTTAAAACAATAAAAATTCTTCCATCTAGAAAAATAAGGACTTTCCAAAGCCTCCAAAAGACTGAAATATAATTATAAACGGCAGGCATATTTGGGTTTGTGATGGGATCCAGGAGTCTTGGGGTATCCTGCTCTTTTATAGGCGGTTATCAGGTTAATCACTGAGTGTGGTATTACCAATCCTCTTTGGTGCCTGTGGTCTCCTAAGAAAAACAGACTATAGGGATGCTCTGCTGGAAGACTCCTTTGCATGTAGGCCTTGATCCAGTATTGAATTCCTGGTCTTTAACAAAAAAAGCCCTCTCCCCTGCTAGCCCAGTTCTCATTGGAGTGTGACTCGCACCTTTGTGGTCACGTCTGGCCCCAAAGGCTCTAGGTCATGAGGTTCACTTGGTCCTCGGCGCACTCCTGGCTGCATGGTCCCATAGAATAAAGAACGAGACCAATTAAAACCAGATGCCTCGCCAACCACCAGGTCCTCTCTCTATTTCTAATCTCCCTAAGCCACACCGTGCTGTTTCTCAGAGCTCAGGAAGACTCTGGCTGGGGATGTAGAGTGTAAAGGACTGCTGAATTATTGGCATTCTTTTGTTCTGAGGAGAATAAACTAGTTTCAGCTAAAATAAGAACCAGATTGCCCCCAAAATGTCTAAGCCTTGGGACTTGCTGGTTAAAAACAACTCCTAGAGTGTTTGAATGAGAACTTTTCCCAAGGATGGCTTTGGTGAAGGAGGAGAGGCTGCCAGATACTGCACTGTTAGCTAAATACCACAGAAAACAGCTCTCTGTTTTATTGCTGTGTGTGTTAAACTATGGAGAACAAGAATCTGGAAAGCCCAGCCGTAGTCAAAGAATGAAGAACAAAATGCCCCAGCTGTTCTGTTCGGGGAAGGATAATTCATAAACACAGAAACAGGCAACACATTTTTTGGATCTGGCTCAGCAGCTACTTGGAAGCCATGATGGGGGCAGAACTCTTCCGGCCACTGAGCAGCACTCCCTACCTTCTCCCCTCAGATGGGCTGAAGCCATGTCTCAGTCCCGTTCAGGACCAAGTCAAGCAGCATGCACAACACTGTCCAGCAAGTTGCCTGGGCCCTTTTGGTGACCATTTCTTGCTGATCTGGGCCTTGCAGAGGGATGCACAACCTAACACGAAACCAGGGCAGCTGCTGGTGCCCCTAAATTTGGGTTAGAAGAGAGAAAAAGGACTAAAGAAAGTGGCAAAACGGTGACCTCCCCACCGTCTCCTGTTAGAATCCTATTAGAGCTTCCATTCAAGTCTGGAAAAATTCCGCTGATGACATCTGCTTGACCTCCTGGGCAGTGGAAGAGCGGTGGGGCTTACCAACAAGAGAGCTTCTTCCTTCCCCCACATCCTGCAGCCTCCTGCTCCAGCAGCGCCCATGGCTGCCTTCCAGCTGGGCCTGGCTACTCTTCTATCGGGGACCCCACCCTGCACGTTCGTGTCTGCATCTGGAGGCCCCTCGGCCTCTGGCTGCTGTCCTACTAGAGCAAGACAGACTTTCCCAGCCCAGCAAAGGCGTTGGCTCTGAAGACAAGCAGTTAGGACTTGAGAAGCTGATGGGTAAGGAATTCCAAGGTCTTAGAGGAGCTCCCTGTGAAAAATGTGGATCAATACTCCTGTTTCTGAAAGAGTTCTTCCTATAGGAATGTTGGACTCTGTTATTCCCTTTGAGCAAAAGCGTGGCATAAAATAAGGAGAATCCATTTCATTCCCTTTTTGTTTGCGGATTAATTGCCACTATTCAACTGTTTTTGAGCTACGAAACTGGCATTTTCATATGCTTCCAACTACTGTATTACTTTAACACTGTGCTGGGCACTGAGGATAAAAAGAACAGTAAGAAAAGGTCCTTCAGAGAACATAGCATCCAATAAGGGAGATGGATATTTACTGGATGATTACAGAACATTGTGAATAGTGTAATTGGAGAGGGCATGGCGAATCCTGCTTGACCAGTACTTAGTAACTGCATGCACATGAGCGTCTTTGCTTAAGACTACTTTCTATCAGCTTTTAGAGTGGGGAGAAGGAGGTGTGTAGCATTCCTGTTTAATTCAGCTTTTTATTTTTGAATAATTTTAGGTTTATAGAAAAGTTGCAAAGATAATACAGAGAATCTTTATACACCCATCATCCAGTTTCCCCTAATATCTCACATTGCCATGCTACATTTGTCAAAACTAAGAAATTAGCTTTGGTACATTACTATTAACTGAACTGGACTTTATTCAGTTTCACAGTTTTTCCACTGATGTCCTTTTTCTAGCCACGTTGCATTTAAGTGTGGTGTTTTTAAAATGCATTTGCAAATTTTTTGATGCCTTCCTCTTGGAGAGTGGGGTCTATGTCCCTTTGCCCTGAAACTGGATAGGCTTTGGTGACAATTTTGGCTGATAGAATACAGCGGAAGTGACAATACATAACTTTCCAAGTCTACGTCATAAGTAGTGATTCATCTTGAAGCCTCCAGTCTCCACATAAGCGGTCAACTGCCCTGAGCTGCCATGTTGGGAGGAAGCCCAAACTGGCCCACTTAGAGAGACCACACAGAGAGGCCTTGAGACTACATGGAGAAAGATACCCAGCCACACTCCAGCCTCTTAGTTCCCAGCTGCTCCAGCCCCATACTGTTCCAGCTTTAATCACTATCAGACTGCAACCAAGTGAGAGACCCTGAGCCAGAGCTTGCCAGCCAAGTATTTCCTGAAGTCCTAACACACAGACACTGTGAGAGGTATTATACTGATTATTGTTGTTTTTAAACTACTGTATGTTGAAGATTTTTGTTATGTAGCAGTAGATTAGTGGAATCAGGTGGCTCCATCAGCAGGTCTTAAATGAGGTATGAGGCTCATTCACGTGTAATAACCTCCCAGATGTTCCACTGTTTCATTTTTCACACATTCGTTGAACAACTGTTAGGTGCCATGTGCTGGGGGAACTAGGTGACTAAGATAGTTTCTGACCTTAAAGCATTCACATCAGAAAGAAAAGCAGACAAATGGCCACAGTAAGATATGTTAAGGCAAAGTGTCATGACACGAGAGAAAAGGGACAGCTTTCCTGGAGACCCTGTGCTTGAACCAGGACTTGAAGGATGAATCCGAGTTTTCCCCTGGGGAAGGGGATGAGAGAGCATGGGGTGTTTGGGGCTGGGAACGCAGAATAGTTCTGTGTAGCTGTAAACACCAAATTTCTTTGCATGAATGTGTTTTTGGGGTTGGGCGTGGAGTCAGGCATGGAATAGGAAGTAAAAGTGAATAGGGAGACAGAGGTTGAGTTTCCAGAGTGTAATCTGGGGTCCGAAGTGGAATGTCAGCCCTTTTAGCCTGGATCTGATTCTGTTTCCTGAAACTTCTCAAGAAGGTGATGTTTAAATGTTAGTCGTTGGTGTCCTCAGGAATTTGGACTCAAAATATGCATTCATTATAGGTAGCTTGACCTTCTGGAAGAATAAACTTCGGAAGTATCTGGAGGTTAGGGTTCAAAACATCTACGCGAGCCTGTCAAAGTAGTGGTCAAGAGGGTTATGAAGTTTTATTTCTGTGGTTCGTCTTTTCCGTGGAAACAAGTGTATGGGGAGGGGGGAATGGAATGAAAACAGGCATTTTCAAAAGTAAACAGGTGAAAGGAAATCCAATAAACTCTGTAAAGGCAACAACTGAGGGCTGAAGTGGGAAAAGGGTTGAAGGAGAATGAACTCAGTGTGGTGGGAAAAGGAAAGAAGTTAGAGCCGAGAGGAAAGGGGCAGTCGACGGGGTGGAGAGAGAGCCTGCACTTTGGGAACTCGGAGTGTTGTTTGTTTTAAAGTGGTCCCTTCTTTGGTTTAATCTGCTTTGAGTCTGTTTCTGTCCTTTCGAAACAGAAGAGTCTTGACTACTTCTCCAGGCTTATATATACTCCCTCATTTGATTCCTCCCCAAATGCAGATTCTCAAGGAGATGAAATAATATGCTCAAAGTCACACAAGTGGTAAATGGCAGGGCTGGATTTGACTCCAAAGCTGGTGGTCTTTCCAGAATCCGAGGCAACACTTCCCCTATTTTACCTGCCTCTCTGACTGCTCACCTTCTTTCTCTGCTCACTCCCTCTGCTAGCAAAAGATGGCTGATGCCCCGGAAGCCACCATGGGCTCTCGTAAACTCTAAGTTACTGGAAGGCATATCACTGTAGAAGGTTACATCACCTGCTCTTGTCTCTCAACTTAAAGAGAGAGGTTATACCTCTCAGCTGCCATTCAAGGCGAGGCAAAGTCTGCTCAGGCTGCCGTAACAAAATGTCATAGTTTGGGTGGTTTATGCAACAGACATTTGTTTTCTCACAGTTCTGGAGGCTGGAAGTTTGAGATCTGAGTGCCGGCAGGGTTGGGTTCTGGCGAAGGTCTTCCTGGCTTGCAGACTGATGCCATCTTGCTGTGTCCTCACATGGACTTTTCTTGGTGGGATCTCTCTCTTCATCTTCTTATGAGGCCACCAGTCCTATCAGATCAGGGCCTTACCCTTATGACCTCATGTAACTTTAATTACCTCCTAAAAGCCCCATCTTCAAATATAGTCATATTGAAGGTTAGTGCTTCAACATGAATTTTGGGGAGATACAGTTCAGTCCACAGCAGCAAGGGAGACAACACTGCTGTCATTTCGCACATTAGGGAGCTGAGGCTCAAAGAAGTTGTCTCACAGTCAGGAAGTATCCAAGGTGGAGTCTGAGACCAGGTCTCTGACTCCAAAATCCATGATCTCCATTCCCGGAACTTTTGATGCATTCTTACCATTGCTGATGATAATACGGTACAATTTCTCAGAATATACATAGTGCTTACTATGTGCCCGGCACTGTTCTGGTACTTACAGGTATTAACTAATTTAATCTTTGTGACAGTCCTGTGCTAGACTTTGAAGGTGGTGAGTGCAAAAGTGAAAGTAATTAGAAATGAGTCTTCAGAGCAAGTGAACTTTCACCCTGGCATCTTCCCTTCCTTCAGCACCTTCTTGGCATCCTGCTTGTGCTTCAGAGGCGCTTGATGGCACTTGTCTGGGTAAGAAGTGGGGGGTTGGGGGAGTCCAGATCCTCTGATTAAGGTCTGTGATTTGCTTACTTGCACCCTTCCAGGCTCAGCGGCTTCTATGCACAGCCTCCCCATTTCTTAGAGTTTCTGGTGGGGGCCCTTTTCCATTGAGGTCCTGTTTCCCCATCTCCCTTCCCGTCTCCTTTGGCTAAGTCTGATCTGTCTCTTTGACAGCTGGACACCTGTTGCCAAGAGAAATAATCCCCATGTGTACAGGGTGTTACGGAAGAGAACAGGGTGGAGAGAGGAGGGAAGGGCTTCCTGCCAGCAGCCCAGTGGGCAGGGGGGAGGAGCAGGAAGGCTGGTTGGGCCGGGAGGGTGGGGCAGATGTGTGCAGGGAGAGGATGTGCCAGGGGAAGGAGCGGGGTCCCGGGGCAGCTGGGAAATAGCAGGGATGGGAGAAGCCCAGAAGCAGAGGGGAAGAGGAGGCAGCTTCCAATGAGCGGGGGAGGGGGGAGCCGCTGGAGCCTGAGGAGGCCCACGGGGAGGGGAGTGGTACTGGTGAAGGAGACAGGGGTGGGTGGTGGTAGCGACTCACGGCTGCACAGCATTTCACGGGACACACAGCACTGCGACCTACGTTGTAATACCAGGGGGCTTCCCGAGGCTACCCACTTTGCTGAAAAGTCAGCTGAGGCTCAAATCATGAAGTGCATAGTAATAATGCTTGTTGGGTGCCCACTATGTGCTGGATAAGGTAGCAGGTGCTTTTGCACCTGTGAATTGAAGCAATTCTCAAAAGCCAGTGGCAGGAGGTACTTAGACTTAGCTGCCCTTTTGCAGATGAAGAAATAAGCTCCAGCTAATTCCTGCATTTTTGAAATACCTACTGGCCAGTACTAGTTTCCAGGTGCCATACAAAGGCTGGAGGTGAAATCAGTGCAAACATTCCCCCTGGGCCGATTGTTCCAAGAGTTTTGCACACATGATTTCCTTACATTTTCACAGCCAGGAGATAAGCACACAATTGTCATCATTCCCTTTTTGACAGATGAAGAAACTGAGCCACAGACAGGTTAAAGTGGCACAGGGGTATGTTATGAATGAGGTTTGAACCTAGGCATTCTGGCTCTAAAGTCTAAGGTTGCACCTACCATGCTCTACAGCAGTGAGTAGAAGAAACACAGCAGTGTTCTTAATTTCGAGTGACTAACTCCAAATCCTGTGTACTTTCCGCTAACCTGGACTGCCTTTCAGGTTAATTAAAGGGTCAACATATACGATCTAAACATAGTGAAAAAGGGATGGTCATGCACCACATGCCATGCTGAGCCAAATGAGTGGCCCTCTTCCCTGATTGCCGGGGCATAGCCAGACACTAGGACCCCACACCAGGACCTACAAACCAACGTACCAACCAACCAACCAACCAACCAACCAACCAACCAACCAACCAACCGACCGATATGTCAAGGAAGATGCCGTGGTCTCTGGTTCCTTGCAGATTAGCCAGGTCTCAGGCACTTGGGCAACATCCAGCTCCAGAATAATCTCTACACATAGGGAAGTAAGATATTCAAGTGGTTTGAATGCCAGGCTCAGGTGACAGACCTGGCTTCCATTCTTGTTCTGCCACTTGCTAGCGTGGACCTCCAGCTTATTGCTTCACCTTCTTGAGCCTTAGTTTTCTACTGCAAAATGGGTGAAACGGTACCAATTTTTTTAGGTTTGTTGTCAGAATGCTCAAGGCAGGATCCCTTTATATGGGCTTTGCATTCAGGCCGATCTAGGTTTCAAATTTGGGGTAGGCTGCTTTGCCTTCCTGAATTGCCATTTCCTTTTCTGTAAGACAGGGAGAATGATTTTTAACTTGTGTGCGCTACAGGATGATTAAATGAAAGGGCCCAGGACTTTACCTGTCATGTAACAAATATTAAGCAAATGATGATGATTATTCTTGACCATAGGAGTCAATTTTTTTTTTTTTAAGAGTATGTAATACTGAATGGAAAAGTTTTCACATTCTTTTGATAAGAAATGTACAATATCATCTTTATATCGTGAATAACTGACTTTTTAGTTGAGGAAGGAAAGGAGGGGTAAATAGAAGGAAGGAAGCAAAGGGGGAGGGAGGGAGGGAGGGAGGGAGGGAGAGAGTGGTGGATTCAAAATTAGAGTTACTATAGGTCCTGCCACAATCTTTTATTTCTTGTACCATACCATCTATCTCTTCCTTTCTCTGCTGCACCCCCTATCCCTTCCTCAACTCCATTTATACATTCTGTTGGACACTTGTGTAAAGAAGTGGTCTAGTTAAATAGTTTTTATACAGTGAGTGAGTTTAAGATTAAAGTATAACTTAATTACAAATGTATAAATATGGCAACTCATAGTTACAGAGAAAAGGGAGAGTGAGTTTCTACAGAAGAGCTAACTATAACTATATTTACTTTCTCCCCACAACCTTCTGAACTGGTTTTAACAAAGTCGACTTCTGAAAGGTTTCTATTTTAATGATTCATCAAAGACATCCTCTAAGGACCCAATTCCTTCCTGGACCCTGCATTACAGGCAGAGGTTTGGGGACAGGAATGTTTGCGTGTGGCTGTGCTTCTGTTTCAAAAGCCAAATGGAATTTTGTGCCTCTTTTTTTCTGCGCTGAAACCTTACAGTCACTTTGGCTCCTTGAAATGATATTCAATGGTATAATTCCCTTTCTCACTTTCTTTAATTCTTTTGTTTCTTAACGTCAATCTGTACCAAGGAATCGATGAATTTCTGGTCATGGCAGCTAAAAAAGATACCTAATCTGGGCTTTATCTGGGTCCTCTTTATTATACATCATTCTTTACCTGTATTGTATTCTGAGCTCCATCAGCATCCATTACTAGTCTACACCTCATGTTGATCCATTTTTGTGGGCCTGTGCTGAGTTATTCAGCGTCCTCTGTGGGGTCTTTCATAGAGCAAATGTTTTAAATTTTGATGAAGTCCTTATTATCAACTTTTTTCTTTTACGGATCATGCTTTTGGTGTCATGTCTAAGATCTTTTCACCAAGCTGTAAGTCCTGAAGATTTTTTCCTATGTGTTCTTCTAAAAGTTTCATAGTTTTATGTTTTACATTGAAATCTGTGATCCATTTTGAGTTCATTTTTCTATAACCTGTGAGGCTTAGGTTGAGCTTCATTTTTTGCCTATGTCCAATCGCACCGTATGTTGAAAAGACTATCTTTCCTCCATTGAATAGTTTTTGTACCTTTGTCAAAAATAAGTTGGCTGGGTATGCAGTTAGGATAGCTATGTCTTCTTTGTGGAGTAACCCTTTTAGCACTTTGTAATGTCCCTCTCTGTCCCTGGTCATTTTCTTTGCTCCAAAGTCTATTTTATTTGGTATTAATATAGCCATTCCTACTTTCTTTTGGTTAATGTTTGCATGGTGTATCTTTTCCCCTCCTTTTACTTTCAGTCTACCTTTTACTTTCAATCTACCTTCATCATTATATTTGAAGTAAGTTTCTTATAGACGGAACATGATTAGATCATGTTTTTTAATCAATTCTGCCAATCTGTTTTTTAATTGGTGTATTTAGACCATTTATATTTAATGTAATTATTGGCTCATTAACCCTGAGCAGTGGTTAAAGTCCTGACTCTCCACTAGGCCCCCTCTGATACCAACCCTATGAGTAGGGGATGGGATCCTTGTTGCCTCCAGGTAAGAGTAGAAGCTCATTTCCCTCCCTGTGTTGAAGGGGAGAAGCGAGAAGGACTCTGGCAGTGATACAAATCTTGGCTTCCTATTTGGTCTTCTCTAAAACCACCCTGGTGGAGGTGTTAAGAACCTTGTTACAGCCTGAGTGGAATTCCTCTATTGCTATACCTAAAACACTATTTTCTTTGCTGCAAAGGAACACCAGAGAGAGTTGCTAGCACTGTTTCTCAGAGTCAGTATGCACTGACTCCACAATGACCTGCCTTCCTGTCCTGGGAATGCCTTTCCTTTTTGTCTCATGACAAACTGATTTGGATCTACCTATTTACTGAGGACTTCTTCTGTGCATTAGAGCATGGGTAGGACTCTGAGCCTCAGTCTCTTCTTTGCACACCCAGGATACCCACTGCCTACAAAGGGCTGTTGGATAATGGAGCAAGTGCTAGAAGATGCCAGATGCACCCTGGGTTAGTCACCTGGCTCCTTGAATGTGCTGAAGTTGAGTCTCCTTGTTCCCCTATGGGTATCACAATACCTCCTATACTTCCCAGAGTTATTGTAGAAATCTAAGGACATAATGAAGTATAAATGCTAAAACACTGGAGCAAGGGCAGGATTAGTAGTTATTGTGGAATCCAACAGGAATCTTGATTCCAACAAGAAAATTATTAGTAGACACTGCTAGTTGTCATCCAATATCTATTCTCTCTGCTTTTCTAAGAAATATGTATTTCAAATTTGAGCTGAGCTACCCAGAATAAACAATAAAGTTCCCAATGTCTCTTGTAACTAAGCATGGCCAATGGGATGTAAGTAGAAGAGATGTGTGCACCTTCGCATGAGTATTCCTCAGAAGAAAAGAGCATCACCTTCTTCTTTCTTTCTTCTTCTTTCCTGTTGAATGAAATTTGGACATAGTGACTAGTGCTCCAGCAGCCATCTAGAATAAGGAACCGCACTGTAGGAATTTCAGAGTGAGTGGAAGAAGCCTGGTTCTCTGATAGATTCACAAAATTGCAATACCAGCTCTGGACAGTTGATCCAGAATGACTGCATAAGGAAGTAAGGCCTTTTGTGTTTAAGCAACAGCTACATTGGATTTTCTCTTTCTTGTAATTGAACCAACCCTAAACAATAAAAATGCACACTCCAGTAAAAAGTACAGATTTCAAATTAATTGCCTATGATAGAAATGAACATCATTAGCAGTTACACAGCCTTAGGAAGATTGGTGTGGGCTAAATACTGATGAAAGCTCTTTTTTTCATTGAAGCTTTACCTGTCAGAACTTACAAACTCTTATATGAGGATTTTTCAAAGTCTAATCTGTGAAACAATTGAATTAGAATCAATTTGTGGGATTATTTTTTAACATGGAGATTTCTGGGCCACTCCCCCAAATTATAAGTAGAAATTCTGAAGAAAGGAATCATAATTCTGCATGATTCCCACATGATTCTTGATTATTCCAAAGCTTGAGAACCAACTTAAATGTTGGCTTTTATTCAAAATTTCATTGAATGTTGTCTATCACAGAACCACAGATGAAGAATATTGAAGTGATCTTTAAAGACTGCAGCCATATACTGTCAAACTTAATTTATAAACCCAATCATCTTTTTCTCATGAATAGCAGCTAAAATTTTCTTAAATTTGCTTGTTAAATATTTCCTAACCTTTATTATTAATATTATCAGAAAAACAATTCCATGTGCTTGTGACAATCTGATAATGAAATGCATTATAAGTAATTAACAAACAAACAAAATCCAAGGAAGTTTTCTCTATTTAACTGACAGGAACCATGGCAGCAAAGACTTAAGCAGCCAGGATCACAGAGGGAAGGAAAGGGAAGCACAAAGAAGTGAGGCCTATATTCCGAGTTGATTTTCCCTTTAAGGAATTTGCTGTTCTGAGATTAGTAGCCAACAAGATAAGTAGCTATGAGCCTGAGTAACTGACAAAGCTACTGGCCAACTCACGAACTGGGGAGACAAAAATAGTTCAGGACTCACTAAAGAGGAAGATCCCTGATTAAAAGCACAAAGTTTTTTGGTTTGGGTCCTCTGAAAGGCTACACTCTAGGAGTACAGCTTAACTAGAAATAAATCAATGCTCCCAAACACTCAAATGCAACTTCAGTTTAGCTCAGTCCTAAACTGAATTGTGATCCACCTTTATCTTAACTGCCTGATAGAAGAAAAAGTAAATCCTCTCTTGAAGACTATAATAGTACCCAGAGCCTTATATTACATCTCAAGTTTTTCATGTGTGAAGTCTGGCATTCAGTAAATAATTATTAGGTACACAAGGAGATTAAATTAACTGATTGAAAGACCAAACCAATAAAAACAGACTCTACAAGTAAACCCACAGGAGATTCTGTTAAAATAACTGTGATTAATAGATTCAAGAGAATAGAGAACAATGAGGACATTTTTATTGCATGTGAAATTTATAAAATATAAAATAGTAATTTTACATCTTAAAAAAGCAATAGGTGACATTAACAAATTGAACGTTGGGTTTAGTAGAAAATTAGACTCTGCTGAAGAGAGAATTAGTAAACTAAAAGATGCATCAGAAGAAAATGATCAGAGTAAAGAGTGGATTAAAAAAAGATGCAAAATACAAAAACAAGCATAAGAAACATATGGGGCACAGTAAATGGACTTAACATATTTACAATGGATTCTAAGAAGGGAAAAAAAGATGGATCAGAAGAAATATGTTTTTCCCCACAGCATTAAAAAAAGAATGAGTGTGAAGAGAATGCAGGGATTTAAGATGGATCAATACAAGGAAAACCAACCCAAGTGAAGAATATTAAAACTGATGAAAATAAAAGACAAAGATGAAACCTTAAAATACGTGAGAGAAAAAGACACATTGCCATCAAAGGAGCAAAAATATGCCTGACAGCTGGCCTCTTAATAGAAATGACAGAAATCAAATTCCTTGTCTGCATCTTCTAAAAACAAACAATCAGGCAAAAGAAAGCCAACCTCGAATTTGATACACAATGAAGAAAAATCTTTATACATGCAGGTGAAATAAGGACAAAGACTTTTTCAGACAAATAAAATAAGTAGAGTGAATTTGTTATAACCAGTCCTGCACTAAAGAAATACTTTAGGGAATACTTTAGGTGGAAGGAAGATGATTCCAGATGGAAGCATGTAGATTCAGGTCTGGATGAAGAACAGTGGAAATGATAACTATGTAAGAAAAATTAAATATTACTTATTATTTTTTAAAAAAACAAATGTTTTGTAGAATTTAAAATGTATTTAGAAATAAAATGCCTAACAACAATAATATAAAATAAGGTGGTATAATGGAATTAGAGTATTCTTAGGTCTTGAAAAATCTAAGTAGTAAAAACACAAATTTATATTTGACTTTGATAGGTTAAAGATGCATATTATAATCGCTAGGGTAATCACTAAAAGAATAGTGAAATAATAGATAAGTAAGAATTTAATAGAGGTATGTCAGCAAGATGGCAGAGTAGATATCCCAGCCTCTGTTCCCTTCATTCCCCCCACAAAAAACAATTAGACAGCTATCCTTGAACAAAAATACCTCTGGGAGAGCTCAGGAGCCCACTTAAGAAGTTTCAGAAACATAGAGGAGCAAGTAACCTGAGAATAACTGCACAAAAAGGGTAGGAAGAATAGTTTCATTTTGCTTACATCATCCCATTGCCCAGGCTGGCACTGCTCAGCACCAAGAGGGAACTCGCCAGACTGAGACTATCCCTAGCAAAAAAAAAGGAAAGCAGGGTGAGTGACCAGATTTCACAGCCTTTTGGGTCACTGACCAAAGGATCTGCTTCGGTTCTACGCCAGCCAGATTGCTGGGGAGACCAGCATAGCTGAGATATGTGGAGGTGGCTAGGAACAAAGAAAAAGGGCAGGGGCTATCAGTATCAGCCTAATGGCAGGAGCAACCATGGTACCCAGTGGTCTGATTTGCAGAAGACCTCAGCAGCCTTCATTGCTGAGGACCTCAACAGACCTCATGGTAGCCATGTACACCTACCCTCACTGCAGCTTTAACCTCTGAGAACCCTGCCGTGTTCACCATTGCAGACACCAGCAGCATACCCTGCAGAGGACCCAAGGAACTTTGACTTCCGAAGAAACCAACAGCCAGTGCAGTTGCCTCAGACCCCCCACAGGTTTCAGAACCACCTCAGCCAGCACCACTGCAGGAGCCCTGGTCTTTGCAACACAGCCACCACATGTGTGCCTGCAGCCAGCTCCAGCCCTTGCAAGCTCGTTGCATGCACACTGCCAGCCCTGACCACCACCACTGCATGCCCCAGTTCCTTGCCACTGAACTCATCTTTAGCATTCCAATGGCATTTTTCACAGACATAGAGAAAACAATATTAAAATTCATATAGAATCACAAAAGACCCCAAATAGTTAAAGCAGTCTTGAGCAAGAAGAACAAAGCTGGAGGCATCATATTTCCCGTTTCAAATTATATTACAAAGCTATAGTAATCAGAAGAGTATGGAACTGGCATAAAAACAGACAAATAGACCAATGCAACAGAATGGAGGGCCCAAAAATAAACCTATGCATATATGGTCAACTAATTTTCGACAAAGGTGCCAGGAATACACAGTGGTGAAAGGACTGTCTCTTCAATAAATGGTCTTGGGAAAACTGGACAGCCACATGCAGAAGAATGAAATTGGACCCTTTTTTTTTACACCACACCCAAAAAGCAACCCAAAATGGATTAAAGACTTAAATGTACTACCTGAAACTCCCAAGAGAAAACATAGGGGAAAATCTCCTTGACATTGTTACTGGCAGTAATTTTTTGAATTTGGCATCAAAAGCACAGGCAACAAAAGCATCAAACTAAAACATTTCTGCACAGCAAAGGAAACAACACAATGAAAAGGCAACCTTCAGAATGAGAGAAAATACAGTTGTAGCTCATCCCTTGGTATCTGTGGGGAATTTGTTCCAGGACGTGCCCCAAATACCAAAACCCATGGAAGCTCAAGTCTCATATAAAACGATGTAGTACAATCACCCCTCTAGATCTGTGGGTTTTTCATCTGTGGATTCAACCAACCTCTGATCAAATTTTGATGGGCTCTTGGATCTGTGCATGCAGAACCCATGGATACAGGGAGATGACTGTATTTGCAAACCATATAATTGTTAAGAGATTAATGTCCAGAGTATATAAGGAACTGGTACCACTCAGTATCAAAAAAAACAAAAACAAAAAAAAGAATAACCCAACTAGAAAATGAGCAAAGGATCTGAATGGATATTTTTCCAGAAAAGATCTACAAATGGCCAACAGGCATATGAAAAGATGCTCAACATCATAATTGTTGGGGGAATGCAAATCAAAACCACAATGAAATATCACCTCACACTTGTTAGGATGACTATTATCAAAAAGGTAACAAGATGACTATTATTAAAAGGTAACAAGTAATGGTAAAAATGTAGAGAAAAGAGAACCCTTGGACACAGTTGGTGGGAATGTCAATTGGTACAGTCATTATGGAAAACAGTATGAATCTGGTGGTTCTTCAAAAAGTTAAAAATAGAATTACCATATAATCTAGCACTTCTGCTTCTGGGTATATAGTCAAAAGAAAGTCACTATCTTGAAGAGCTATCTACACTCCCATGTTCATTGCAGTATTATTCACAGTAGCCAAGACATGGAAACAACCTCAGTGTTGACAGATGAATGAATAAAGAGAATGTGGTATATTATTCAATCCAAGGGAATATTATTCAGCCTTAAAAATGAAGGAAATCCTGCCATTTGCAACAAAATGGATGAAGCTGGAGGACATTACACTAAGTGAAATAAGCCAGACACAGAAAGACAAATACTGCATGAGCTCACCTATATGTAGACTCTATAAAAAAAAAAGTTAAATTCATAATAACAGAGAATTGAATGGTGGTTATTCAGAGGCTGGTAGTTGTGGGGGAAAGGGAGCTATTGATCAAAAGGTACAAACTTTTAGTTGCAAGATGATTAAGTTCTGGAGACCTAATGTACAGCAAAGTAACTACAGTTAATAATAATGTATACCTGAAATTTGCTAATAGAGTAGATATAAACACACACACACACACACACACACACACACACACACACACAGAGTAACTATGTGAGCTGATAGATATGTTAAAAAAAAAAAAAAAAACAGTGCCAGGTAATTGCTTCTCAACAACCCCTGCTGGTCCTCAATAGTTTCTTTCTTGCTGAGATTGTAATTAGGGAATCAGTAAATTTAAATAGAAAAATCTTAAAAAGAGGAAGTTAATACAGGAAAACTGCAATAATTAATGCATAATTGATTAATGCAAAAGAAGTCAAAGAAGGCAATAAAAAGGAATATTGTTGTGAGAAAAAAATGAAATGACATCAGTAATCATATAAAATGTAAGTAGACTACTGCAATTAAAACACAAAGAAATTGTCAGACTGCTGCAAGAATACAGAAATTGTGAAAGTAAAAGGATAGAAAAATATATAGCATCTGAACACTAACCTAAAATAGACCTTAAGGCAAAAAGCATTACTAGATGTAAAAAGGACCATTTTGTAATAACAAAAGGTCCATTTCCCTGAAATATGTAATAATTCTAACTTTGAGTGTATTTAATAAGAGTATCAAAAAATAAAACAATAATTCTCAGAACTAGCAGGAGAAATAGATTAACTCACAATTCTAGTTAGAGATTTTAACATCTCTCATAGTAAGTGAAAGAAGACCAAAACAAAAAATCAGCAAGAAATAGAAAATTTGAACTTGATTAACAAACATCAGATATAGGATACTGTACTTCAAAACCAAAGAACATACTTTCTTTTCAGATGCACATGGAATAATTACCATTTGCTGAGCTATAAAGCATGGCTTAACAAATTTGAAAGAATTCCAATTATCCAGAGAGCATTTTCTGACCACAGTAGATTTAAGTCAGAAACTTAAAGGTACCCAGAAAATCAGTCCTATGTGTACTTCAAAATAATCCATGGGTCAAATTTTTAAAAATCAGGTTGGAAATTGCAAATTTTTAAAATTGAATAATCATGTATGGGATGTCCACCTGCCCCTTATTTGTTGACTGAATGTTTCCCTTACTGACTTGCAATATCTTAAACCCAGGAAAGGACTGCACCAACTAGATCCAGAAAACAAATTTTCATGAACCCCCCTCTCCTCAGAATTTCGGGGAAGGAATAGAGAGGACTGGTGGAACTCTGCAGTAGGGCCTTAGGGGCTATGAGGCCTTGTGAAGCAGAGCTCTGAGAACATTTCCACCATAAAAACACTCCTCCTCACCCTTCTCTCTAAGGAAAAAAAATGTGGGATGCTGCTAAAGCAGAGAAGACAGAAAAGTTAGAGCCTTAAATACATTTATTATAAAAGAAGAAAGGTCAAAAATCAGTGGTTAACTATCTATCAAAAAGGTTGGCAAAAGAACAGCAAATTAAATCCAAAGAAAGTAGAAGAAGGAAATAATAAAGATAAGGGCAGAAATTAGTGAAATAAAGAATAAACATTGGAAAGAAAATAATCAGCAAAACCAAAACTTGTTTCCTTGAAAAGACTAATAAAATTGATAACCCCAGGAAAAAATAATTAAAAGGAAAAAAAAGAGAAAGCACAAATAACCAGTATAAACAAAAGAACAGACATTAAAGAGATAATTATAGGTTATTATAAACACTTTTTATGAATAAACTTGTCAACTGAGATAAAATGGATAAATTCCTAGAAAAACACAAGAAGATATAAACATTTAAATAATTCTATATCTATTAAAAACAGTAAATTCATAATTTAAATCTTCCTATGAAGAAAAATCCAGTCCAGATGGTTTCACTGATGAATTCTTCCAAACATTTAAGGAAGAAATAACACTAATCTTAGATCAACTTTCTCAGAGAATAGTAACAGAAAGGATACTCCTCAGCTTTTATTAGGTCTGCAAACCTTGTTACCTGACAAGGCTATTACAAGAAAGAAATCTTTCTCATGAATACACATGATGATATTTTAAACAAAATATATATATAAACAAGATATACAAAAAAAGTACACATCATGATCAAGTCATGTTTTTTCCCCAACAAAGCAGAGTTGATTTAACAGTAGAAAATCACCACTATTATTCAGTACATTAATAGAAAAGAGAAGAGAAATCAGGTAATCATGTTCATAGATGTAGAAAAATACTTGATAAAATTCAACATCTGTACATGACTTAAAATAGTCATGGCAAACTAGAAATAGAACTTCCTTAATTTGATAAATATTTATAAAATGTTGCAGGAAACTTTATATTTAATGATGAACTATTAAAAAGTTCTTTCTTGAGATTGAGGTTTAGGAAGAAATGCTGGAGCTCATCATTGTATAGCACCATTTTATTGCCTTTATTCAACATTGTATTGGAGGGCCTAGCATTTGCAATAAGGCAAGAAAAAGGAATGAAATGCATAAGAATTGAAATGTAGAAATTACCATTACTCACATATAATATGATTGTGTACCTAGAAAATCCAAAATAATCTACAAATAATACATTAGAATTAGTAAGTGATTTAAGCAAAACTACACAATATTATTAAGGGAAATTAAGCAAGATCTAAAGAAAAAGAGAGATTTATTGCAGTTTTAATCAAAATCCAGTAGTTTTATTGTAAATTATCAAGTTGATTTTAAAATTTATACAGAAATGCAAAAGGCAACCTTGATGAGGAAGAACAAGTTTGGACCTCATATACTACTGGCTGTTAAGAATTAAATAGCTACAGTAATTAAAAGAGCATGGTATTATTGACACAAGAATAGACAAACCAATGGAGCAAAATAAAGTCCAGGTAGAGAACCAAACATACATGAACACTTAATTTATGACAAAGGGAGCATAGTAAGGCACTGGAGAGAGGATGGTCTTTTTAATAATATGTTCTGGTCAAGTGGAAAAATGATATTGACCTCTGTCTCACATCATACTAAAAAAAATTAATTTCAGATGGACTGTGCCTCTCAATGTGAAAGAAAAAACAATGGAGTTTCTGGAAGATAATATAGAGAATATCTTCATGATCTTGGGGTAGATAAAGATTTTTTAAATAGGATATAAAATTACCAAGCATAATGGAATTGGTTGATTAACTGGAATATATTAAAATTAAGAACTTATGTTCCTCAGAGGGCACCTTTCAGTGAGTGAAAATGCAAATCACACAGTGGGAGATGTTTTGAATATATATAATCAACAAAGGACTCATATCCACTGTTACAAATCAATTTTTATTTATTTATTTTTAAATTTTTATTAGAGTATAGTTGATTTACAGTGTTGTGTTAGCTTCTGCTGTACAGCAATGTGAAACAGTTATACATACACATATATCCAGTCTTTTTTAGATTCTTTTCCCATGTAGGTCATTACAGACTATTGAGTAGAGTTCCCTGTGCTATACAGTAGGTCCTTATTAGTTATCTATTTTATATATAGTAGTGGCTGTATGTCAATCCCAATCTCCCAATTTATCCCTCCCCTTTCCCTCCACAAATCAATTTTTAAAAAAGACAGACAAACCAACTTAAAAATGGGCAAAATAATGAAGCATTTCACATCTAAATGATCAATAATTACTTAAGAATGTGCTTAAGATCATCTGGAGAAGGCAAATTAAAGTCACAATCTGATACCATTACAAACCTACTAGAATGACAATTTCTAATGTCGATGAAGCTGTGGTGCCCCATTGGAATTCATATACTGTGGGTAGGAGTGTAAATTGATACAACCATTTGTAAAAAGTGAACATTTGTGTCCCCTATTACCCAGCAATTCTACTTCCAGGTATGTACCCAAGATAAATGCTTACATCTCTTCATAAAAATGCCGGTAGAAGATGTGGTGCCATATGAAATACACAACATTGCCAGTGAAGAATTTTGCCCAAAATATTTAACCCAAATCTATTTAAGCTTTTAAACCTAATGTCCAGTTTACAGTGAATTCAGGGTAAAGAGGAACCATGATAACTACAATAAAACACTCAGATAAATCCAGAACGTTAGATACTGCACAAAATGGCCTGAACTCTTTAAAAAGTCACTATCAAGGAGGAAATAAAACAAAGCAAAGGTGAGTCAAAAAATAAAACACCTAATGGAATGCATGAACCTGGACTGGATGTTGGTTAAGAAAAAACAATCTACATGGCAATCTTGTGACAGCTGGGGAAATGTGAAGGCTAGATATCAGATGTTATTATGAAGTCATCATTATTTGTCATTGTGTGAAAAAATATAGAAGTATGTTCTTATCCTCAGGAGGTACATGCTGTGTATTTAGGGGAACATATTATGGTGTCTGCAACTTATTTTCAAATATTTAGCAAACATAAGTATAGATAGATGATGAATGAATGTAGACATTGGTCTATATATATTATGAGAAATAAGGCAAATATGTCAATAGGTACAAGTTGTTCAATTTAGGCAGTGGATATTTTGGTGCTTATTATACCACTCTTTCAACTTGTCTATTTAAAATTTCAATAAGAAATTTCTGGAATATATTTTTTAAACGGAATTTTGTACCTAGACTTCATTAGAAGGGCAGTTAAGTTCTGCTCTATTTAAGAAAATAGAAACTACACATCCTAAAATATATGTTATGGGTGTAATTTATTTTAGAGATAATATTAAAACTCTAATCAGGGAACTTAAAAGTCAAAGAAAATGCCTTGGCTCTACATCAAAAGTCTGGTTCACGAATGTACATTGATATGTTTTAGGTTAAAATAAAATGCTTAATGTGTGTACACATCACCTTTTAATGATTCCCAGCTTTAGCCATGTTTTTCCGATGAGCCAACCAATGACTAGTGCCAATTAATGCCAGATAAGAGGGCATCCTCTGTGTACTTTGTGTATGGGAAGAATGTAGCACCCCGCAAAGAGTTGGCTCAATGATTATGATCAGAATAACCATCTGTTAGTGCCGTTGGGCTTTCCAAGAGAAAATAGGAAAAGTGAAGAGTGTCCTGGTGTTCTAGGGGGCTGCATGCAACACAGTACCTCAACAGCTGGGCTCCTCACTGTCGTGTAGCATGTGCCCCCCACCCCAGAGCACCAGGACAGTTTTTCTCAACCTATTTTTTTTTTTTTTGGAAAGCACTAATGGATGGTTATTCCAACCAGAGGCATGTGGCTTTAAATTCTGGAGATGCATGACCTTGAGAAGGTCATTTAACCGATATGAGTCCAGTTCTTTCACATGAAAGGTGAGACCTACCTTACAGAGTTTTGGTAGGGGTTGAATGTGCTGATGTCTCTACAGCAACTGTGTAATGCAGATTTACCACAAATTAATTATTGCTGGTGGTGCTATATGTGTAGGGAGGTCTGGCAGGAGGAAGGGGGTTCTGGTATATCAGCCAAGGCTGTAACTGTTGCTGGAGACATATGGGAAATGGAGGTTCTGCTTTCTCAGAAAATTCTAGAGGGGGAACTAGGTTAAATTTACCGAATATGTTTAAAATGATCTGATTCTTATAAACTGGTTGAACCAATTTTCTTCCAAGGATGACCAGGCCCTTGGGTATCAGTGTCACCTCTTGCAGTTGTTCAAGATGTAGATTCCTGAGCCAAGCCCTGTACCGACTGCTCAGAAGCTCTGGGAATGGGGGTGGGGTGGGGGAGGGCACGCAGGGAAGCTGCATTTAACATGTTTGAAAGCTACTGAGTGCCCATTCCTGTTCACTGCTGTGTCCCCTGAACCTGGCAGAGCGCCTGGCACACAGAGATGTTTAGTAAAAGCTGATGATTCAATGGTCAGACAGGCAAATCAACAGCATACTACCGCTCCATGACTCTTACAAAGGGGGCGGAAGGGCAGGACTGATTTCTGCCCTTGCTTACATACCTTTTAGGCTGCAAGTTGCCCTCTCCCTCTTTTCCTTTTTACCACTGCCCTTAGGGTCAGTATAACTTGATTTTGCTGCAGGGACTTGCTTAGGCTAGAAAAAGGAGGGACTCTACCTATACCACCTGGTAAGTCCTGTCCAGGGAGCTGCAGACAGCAGTGGTTCTCACTCCTGGCTGCACTTTAGAATGACCTGAGGCTTGGCCCGCACTCTAGACAAATTAAATCAGAATCACTGGAATTAAGGTCTAGATATTGGTATTTTTCAAGAGCTCCCCAGGTGATTCTGTTATGTAGTAAAGTTGAGAGCCACTGGCAAACTGTAATATGGATAGCTCTAAAATTCTCAGTGTTGAGTGCAAAAGGTGGAAAATGATTTATAACACAATACCACTTAAGGATATTAAAATTTAACATACACATTAATCGAAGCTACATGTTTTTCAAAGATACACACAAATATAAAGACATACATGAAATCCCAGGAAGGAGGAGAAAGGAGGGGAGTGGGAGCGAGGTTGTGGGATAAATGGTGAAATATAAAATAAAACAAGAGAGAGGCCTTGCACGGGGCTTAAAGCCATGGGCTAAGGAGTAAGGCCTCCAAAGATCTCTGTTCATCTTTATAACATTTATGAAGTAGATATTATTACTTAGAGTCATTTTACAGATGAAAAAAACTAAGGCTTACAGTTTAAGAATATTAACTAAGGTCTTAAAACTAGTAAGTAGCCGAGTTGGCTATAAGCCCAGTCAGCCTGACCAGAGTTGAGCGAGTCTCTCTTGGCTCCATTCATGGCCTCTCTTGGGTCTTCATGAGCATCTGCTGGAAGAGAAGCTTCCTTCTCCCCTCTCCCTCATTTCATCCCCATCCCGTCTTGCCCAGGATGGGAAAGAGAATGACTTCAGTGCTCTGTGCCCACAGCAGAGGAAGGAGGCTACATATCATCTTCCTGACCTGGAAACACCCAGAAAGAAGCCTCCTGTGATGGAACAGAGGAAAAGAATAGTGGGGGCTAAGATGGAGAAGAGGGAAGCTCAGAGCTCATTTAACATATTTAATTTAATATATTTAATAACAGCAGATATACTTTGCCTTATTCAGACCCATCTCATGGAATACTTTTGTGTAACTTCATATCCACTACTCACAACACCTGTCTCTGAGGAAAGGCTCTCCCCACCAATCTCAGGATCCTTAGAAATTATTATTATTGTTAATAATAATATTTATCGAAGCAGGCACAAATATTAGTTCCCATTCTCCACAGAGAAGACTGAGGCACAGAGGGGCCACTTGCACAAGATGTCCCAGCTAGAAAGTGATGAGGCAGGAGAGGCAGGAAGCTCACACTCCGCTCAGCTGGCTTGGTGCCCTCGGGAGGTGAGCTGACTCTCTGCGGGCCCTTCTCCCTCCCAACGGGATACCCAAGTTTCCAGGTAGAGTTCTTTACTGCAGAATCCAGCCCCCGCCAGTCTCTAAGTGCTCTGCCTGTGAGGTGCACTCACAGGGGCAGAATAGAGAAGGCTGACCCTTGTTTTAGCTGCACGTGCAGCTGCCTGTCTGGGAAAAATCATGAAGCGCTGGAAAGTTCTCTTACCCCACTCACTTAAAGGACCTCCTCTGCTGCGCTGCCACAGTATCCAAAGTCATCCCATTGGTTTGTGGAACTAAAGGCTTTTGTTCAAATATAAATCTCTCATCTGAGGGGTGGTGGGGGAAAGGATAAGGGAGGTTGCTCAAACGTTACTGCGCCTAAAACTCAACTGGAAAACTTGCTGAACATGCAGATTCTTCGGTCCCCGTAGCAAAGGTTCTGATTCAACAGGTACAGCGTGGGGCCTGGAAACCTGGAATTTTAGCGGACTCTTCTGGTGATTCTGTGATGGAGTTCCCTGCACCTCACTTGGAGAAGCACTGTGTTAACATGAAATCTCCGGCTTTCATTAGTTCATCAGACTCTTGGCCCAAAGGTGAGCTCAGGCGATCCTGGCCGCATCTCTTACGAGTCAGAGGAGAGGTACCCAGCTGCCCCCCCCTGACTTGGTCTCTGTGCCGTTCGGAGCTGTGTTCTCAGCTCATGGCTGAGAAGGAACCTTCAAGGCCCTAACCCAGAACTTGAACTCAGCCCTCATCCTGGAGACTGACCAGGTTTTGTCCAGACACACATTTGGGGGGATGACCTGTGCTATGTCAAGACCTCATGCGGTAGTTCTCAGCTTCATAGGCCCACTCAAGAAGTAAAGGTGGAGAGAGAAAAGTGATAGTTTGAATTGCAGTGGCACTGCTTAGACGTATTCGTAGAGCCTTCCACAGTCTTGCATGGTATTACAACAGAGAGCCACCTGAGGGCGCTCTAGCGAATCACCAGGAGCGGATTCCAGAGGAAATGAGGAGGAGGAGGAAGAGATTTCACCTTTTAGTGTGATTGAGCCTCCTCAGCCTAGAAAGATCCACAGAGCTTCCACCTGTGCGTGCTTGCATGCCTGTGCTCAGCGTGTGGGTGTGCATGTGTGTGCGCTGCACACGTGGAGGGGTGAGGAGTAGAGAGGAATGAAATTGATGAGGAACCATAGGGAAAGAAAATTAAAATAATGAGCCCTCAGAGGTCAGCTTCCTTGTGATTTGAGAGACAGTTTTCTTTACTGCCATTAAAATGCTCCCATCCCTTCCCTTCGACGGAAAAAAATACCAGTTCCCAGAGTCCTTGAGGAGGAGGGAGCACAGGGGAAAACGCGCCAGAAGAAAAGGCAGACGGAGGAAGGCTTGTCGGTGCAGGCGCATCTCTCGGGGTCTGCTTTTGCGGGGGCGGGTCAGGCTCCCACCCCGTGTCAGCCTCACAGGGCTCTCTCGGCAGCTGCCCCAGAGGCTCACGCCCCAGAAAGAGCAGCTCCGGTTACACGTTAGTCACAAAAATAATAAAGATCAAAGGGAGCAAAAGGCATGAAACGGCTTCATTTTCCCCATTTAATTATGGGACTTGTAGATCCATTTAGATCTGGAAGAAGTCTGATTTTAACTTGTTATAAAATAGTTGAATCAAGTACTGGGTATTATTTTTATTCCCCACTTTCCCAGCTTTTTCTCCCCTCCCCTCCCCGCCTTCAGTGCAAGCTTTTAATGGGCTCCTGGGTCCTTGTTATTCCCTCCCCGTAGACCCATGATAAGAAACATAAATGGAAAACCGTATTTACCCCCTATTCACCTGGGAAAGCTTTGCCAAGAGGCTGAAGGGTCCAGTCAGAGCCTGCAGTTAAAGCTCCTTGGAGTGTCCTGGGCCTCCGCCTCCTCCCCACCAAAGGAACGACAGCAGGTGAATAATGAAGGGACCTCCCCGCTCAGGGCAGTGCAGTGGTCTCATTGTGAAGATACTTGGTCATCGGAAAAAAGGGGCCTTTGGAGGCTGGATCAGGGAACAGGGCTCCAGATGCACTTGTGGAAGTGTTACAAGCTGTTTTACTGGGCAGTGGAAGATGCCGATCGAAGCCATGTTCCAGGTGCACGAGACGGCTTTCCTCTCACCCCCACTCCCTCGGACACACACGTGCACACACCCATATGCACGCACACGGACCGTCTTGCCCCAGAGCCAGGCCTTGAGCTTTGAAAGGCTGGCTGAAAGAAATAGACCAGGGGATGTGTTGTCATCTTAGAGGCTGGTGGGTTTTTATACGTAGGAGATACAGAGTATAATGACTTTGTTGCTTCGTGAGGATAAGGCCACCAGATCACTTGGGGAACAGTGATGAGGAAGTCTTTTTGGGTCATTCATTGTCCATAAAGTGTTCGGTTGGGACCCCGTAGTGGGCAAAATCATCTAAAGCTTGGATTGGCAGCACAGAGGCAGCTGGAGAGAGGGGTGCTGAAAATCAGGGGTGCAGTTTGTGGACCAGCTCTGCCGCTGACTTGCTGTGGGTGTTTGGCAGGGGCTGCTCTGGGGTTCATGCTCTTCCTCTGTACTAGGCAGTTTCTCTCGCTGGATCTTTTGAGCTCCAAGGTTCTGGGAGTCCAACATCTGTGTGCAGCATTTTTAGGGGGCCTCTGCTCTTTCCATGCACATTGCTTTGGGATTTGTTTGGAATTTTACTTATTCTCTACAAGGTTTAACTTTAGTGCAAGGTGAGTCTTTTTCCTATCTCCCAGGAATTAACCCACAATGCGTATTATAGGCAGGAAGTAGATGAGGCAGATAAGCATCGAAAGTTCTGACTTCTCTTTCTTTTTCTTTGGGCCTCTTTCCTTGTCCATATTAAAGCCCAACTCTGGCTTTCTTCCTGCACATACCTATTACGGGCTACATAGGACAAGGCTGTCTCCACCAGGTTTAATTTGGCTTCTTCTCATTTAAAATTTGAGTGAACTCTTCCTTAGGAAATGGGTTCGCCTTTTTAAAAAAATGTAATGTGGCTAAGGTGAAAAGCAAAAAGGACATACATGAACAACAAAGCAAAATTACATTGATATCTTCTCTTAGCCAAAAGTGACAGGTTTCTTTACAACTTGTACATGTAACAGATGCCATATGAAAGCAACCTCAAGGCTGATTTCACATTGAAATGTACATACTCCAAACTGATAAGAAGCCACACATAGAGTAACTTATGCCTTATATTTTATGTGATATACTTGGCAATGTAAATAATCACATCTGAAGGCCCACAATTAGCATTGGCTAACGAGAACACAGACTATGTATGTATAGGCAAGGGAGGGTGGAAAGAATTTTAACCTTGGGAGTCCCTGTTTATTGACTATTTAGGATCCTAATCTTAGAGCTGGATACATGAGGTTTTTTGTTTGGGTTGCCTTTAATATTTATGTATTTTTCCAAAAAAGGGCCAAAGAATAAAAGAAAGGTTTAAGTTTTCTAATATCCAGATTCACTCCTGGTTTAACAAAATGATGCATTTACTGGGCATTAAAATCACTGGGAACTTGTTTAAAATGTTGATTCTCAGACTCCAACCCTCAGAGTGTTTGATTCTGTAAGCTGAGTTGGGTGCAAAAATCTGTATTTTAGCAGGCACTCCACAATGATTCATATGCCTTTAGGCCAGGGAGATTGCACTTTATGACACTGATCTCATATATATTCATTTTTGTCCAATTAGAAGGTTTCCATTTTTATTTTGACTATTTTATACACTCAAAGGCACAGGTGTATTATTAATATTATAGCTGAACTTATTTGATAACATTTTATAGATTCTAAGACACACTAGGTAGAGGCCACACTTTAACATCTTTCTAATTCCAGAACTTAGTGCACTGCCTGCCATTCAGGAGACTCTCAGAATGTGTTCACGCATCTCATGGAACCAAAGGTTCAGCTGTGATTTAAAATCTTGGACCTTCAGGGCACAACCTGGAACTCCGAAGACAAATGTCAACATTATCTGATCTCCAAAGAGGCCAGGTCTTGCATCTTTGCACTAATTCATGTCCTCAGCCATAGATTTTTAGATGATCATTTAAGTAGTATCTGTAACAATCTTGCTTATCTTGCTTCCTAGCTTAAAGGAAATGAAGGGGAATTAGAGGAGGGACCTCTACAGCTTTTTCCTTCACTTGTCATCACCCAGGTAATGTGTTCTCCTGCCAGGGATCCTTTCTCCACCTCTGTTCTTGTCTGAAACCTACTCATCCTCCAAGGCTCAGCTCAGGCCTCAGTGGAAGCCCACCCTAGTTATTCTCACCTTCTCTTTTGGTCTTCCACGTCTAGTCTTCTTTGTGTCTAGCAGCTCTTCCAAACCAGTCCTCACATTGGCCAGGCAAATCTTTATTGCCTTTTGGCTCTGCCCATCCCCCCACCCCTCACCTTAGAGATACTGCTTGGAGCTAGAATCCTAATCCCCTCCCTGCCTTTTCTTCCCACATTCCTGAGATCTGCAGTAGAAAATGTAAATGGTTTCCAAGTCCGCAGCATGGTGTTGAAAATATTGAGTTCATACTGCCCAGTTAGCAACTCAGACATATCCTGCCTTAGATTCTTATTTGTCTTTTCATATATACCTAATCTATCACAAATCCTTCTACTTTCAACTCCTAAAAGTCTCACAAAGTCATCCACCTTTCTCCCTCTCCACTACCACTTATCTAGCTCGGCCAAATTACCGTCTTTTCTCACTTAGGCGTTTGTCCTAATTTCCTGCTCGGTGTTCCCACATCCCATCTGTTCTCCATCCCATGATCAGAGTGATCTCAAAATGCAAAATGATCATCTCTCTCTTGAGCTTAAATGCTGTCTAGTTTCCTCTTGCTTTTAAGATAGATAAAGCTTCTCAACATGAACCGTAGGGCCCTGTGTGGTATGGACCCTGCCCACTTCTCCAGCATCATCCTCCAGCAAGCTCACCCGGTTCTCTCTGCACCAGCCACCATAGCCTTCTTTCAGTGTCCGGTATTTTCCAGACTCCCTTATGCCACAGGGTCTTTGCACACACTTCTCCATCTGCTTGATCTTCCCTCACTTCTTCATTCAAGTAACTGCTATTTACAGTGCATAACTCAGCTCAGATGCTTGCCTGATTTCCCTAGCTATGTCAAACCCCATTCTAAAAACACCCCTGCATCTTCCTTTAGGACACTTAGTGCAGTTTTAGGTTCACAGGTATCTTTGTACTTGCTTGATGAATAATTGGTTTCTGCAATTGACTGCTAGCTTCGTGAGGACAGAGGTCATATCTGGTTTTGCTCACCATCATGTCTCAGGTGTTTAGTCCAGCACTTGTCAAATTGGCAAGCACTCGATAAATATTTGTTGAATGATAAATATTGGTTAGATTTATTCAACAACACTGAATGTGTCATTCACTGGGCGTGTGAATATACATTAAATATTGCCCTTTATAGTTAGGATCTCACCATCTAGTGGAGAAAACGAACTTGGAAGCTCTTAATTTCAAGAGTGTAACACGGAGATGACCATAGATCTTGGGATCCAAAGGAGAGAGCAAATAAATCTGCCTAGAGAAATTTATAGAGACTTCACAGAGAATGAAATATTTGAACTGTGTCATGAAAGACAAATGGGAGTTTTCCAAGTGTAGAAACATCCCAAACAGAAGAAAAGTATATGCAAATGCCTGAAGGTGTGCAGTAGCTGGGTGCAGGTCTGTAGAGTTCTGGAGTGGTGTTGGGTTGGGAGGATGGGCATGATGATGAATGGGTGGCAGGTTGAGGTGAAAGGTCTTGCTCAGAACATTAGACTATAAGAAATCAGTGTAAGTATCAGTGGAAGTATAGATAAAATAAATTTAAGGGTGTTTGCATTTTGGGAAAGTCATTCAGACCAGAGTGAGAAATCATGGGCAGGACAGAGAGAGGAGCTAGGGAAAACAATGAAGAAGCAACTTCAGTAGCTCAGATGAGGAAAAAACAGGATCTACACAAGGCAGTGATAGCAGAAAGGGGAGGAGTTAAATTTGAGAGCTATTTCAGAGGAAGAATCAACAAGACTTGATGATCGATTAGCTGTGGGGCTTGAGAGAGAGGGAGAAGTTTAAGGTCAAGTTTACTGGTTTGCAAGGCAGAAATAGAGACACAGATGTAGAGAACAAACAAATGGACACCAAGGCCGGGAGGGGGGTGGGATGAACTGGGAGATTGGGATTGACATATATACACTAATATGTATAAAAGAGATAACTAATGGGAACCCACCGTATAGCACGGGGAACTCCACTTTGCTGTACAGCAGAAACTAACACAACATTGTAAAACAACTATACCCCAATTAAAAAAAAAAGATAGTTCAAGTTCAGTAGACTTAGTAAAATGGCAGAATTGTTAATCTGCAGAGAAAACATTTCAGGAAGAACAGGTTTGGGTATAAGGGAAGAGATAAATAGCTCAGTTTGAACCAGGCTGAGTTTTAGGTGCCTGTGGAGCATCTGGGTGGAAATGGTGGGGAGAAGGTTGGACGATCAATGCAAGTGTGTTCCTATAACTACCTGTTACTACCTGTTTCTCTGACTTTGGGGGTGACCTATAAAAATACATCAGTCCTGTGTGTCTTTAAAAAGACATTAGGCAGCATCAATTGCCATGCCTGGAGCCAGGTATATCATCACTAGAGCAAAGCACCACTCAAACAATAGCTTAATTGAGGGAAGGTCATCATATATTGTCTGAATAATTGAAAAGGCACCTCTAGTATTTAAGTGGAGCTTTAGTTTGGAATTAACTATCAACAGATAGACGCTGGCTAGGCAAGTGAGTAGATTGGAACTCTTTTAAGATTTAATATTACCAGGTAGGGCACAGAAGACACCTACAAAGGATCATTACATTTGCATTTAGGTTCAAAATCTCTTGGCAAGAGGTGACAAAGCCAACTTTGGTTCTCGTTCTTAGTTAAAACACATGGGCTCCGGAGCCAGAGAACTTTGGGTTCAAATCTTGGCTCTGCCACTTACCGACTGCATGATTAATTTTATTTTCTGCGTCTCAGTTTCATTTTCTATAAAACAGAGAATAATGGTAACTATTTTAGGGGTTTTGCGATGATTAAGTGACTCAATATATGTGAACCCCTCAGGGGAATGCCTGGCATTTAGGAAATGCCTAATAAATGTTAGGTTTATTACTGGATCTTGAAGTTCAAGGATTGCAAACTGGGGTATTTTCTTGATAATCAGCATCTTAAAAAACAAATTTAAATGACTTTAGAGGAGCAGGTACTATCCAGTTTCTCAGGCTCCACTAATCCCCATAGCCTTAATACTCATCCTAGTTACACATTTTTGTTAACCTTCTGGCCCCTGTATGTTTTGGAGTCTGTACACGCCAGTACATTCCAATCTAAGAAACTACTTCAGATCATGGCCTAATGATGAGAGGGAGGATAATTTTTCTTATCTCTATAAGTAAGAGTAGTTTGTCCTATATGAGGGCAGAATAAGCAGTTACGTGATACGATTAGAAAAAGGTAAGGAAATCTCATTGATTCTGAAATCCCACCGTTGAAGAATAATTTCTTTGGATGAAGTACCATGGGATTGGGGATATTCAGAGAAGCAGAGGCTAGTAGGTCCAGCTTCAGATATAAGCAGCACTTTGATGTGTAGAGATTTAAGCGCCTGTGGATTTCTGACCCAGATTAAAAAATTGCATTGGTGTTTGAACCTGGTGGAAGATGACTCTTGAATTCCAGTTAAGTGTGGGTCTCAAATGGGCTCTCGGGCATCTGGGGCTTTCTATTGTGAGTCAGGCAGTGTACATGATGCTTTATCACAGGAGCCCTTTTCTTCTTAAGCTATCTTGTGCTTGCCATGGTTAGCATTGGGAAACATGAGACTTGAGGGTCGCAGAAGTGACAATGAAGGCATTCATTCCTGCCTGCCCCGCACCTCCATCATTCGCATGTAACCCAAGCTGGTTTATTTCCAGGAAGCAGGAGGCAGGGCAAAAATAAATTCATGAATGAAGCTAATTGCATTCAATGGTAAAGCTAGCACCAAGCTGTTTTTAACATACATTGAGTGACTCAGGTTACACACTGAATTCAGCAGCATGAGCGCAGGGACTTCTCTGAGAGCTGCTCACAGCTGTTACCGTTCATTCCAGCCCCTCCCGGAAAATTCCAAGCAGAAGACATATTCCCCTGTACTGCCTTGATTTGTATGGTTTAGGTGTTCATCCGCGGAGAAAAAACTTGATTGTATTCAATGACAAAGCTGTCACCAAGCTGTTCTAGTTAAACTTCCCTCGTTAAGGGACTGTTTGTTGTCCAAGGCTTCTGAATTTAGAAATCTATGTGGTCCATTACAAATCGGCCTTATTCATCTTTTGTTTGTTGCTTTGCCTTGTTTTGTTTTCACTTTCTTATATATATGGATAACCTGGAGCAAAACTGGGAAGGAGGGGACGTGTGCCTTCACCACTCTTTCTCTTTCTCTTTGTACCTTTTTTGCTCTTTTAATGGACCAACATCCAGTGGACCAGATCCTTGGCTACTAATGGTGGTGCAACTAACTGATTGGGCTGGATAACTTTAGGAAAGTTGCTTCTTCTTTTGGGGCCATATCTGTGCCACTGATAAAATGGAGAGTTGTCCTTGTTGCTCTAGCACCAATTATTATATCATTAACCTCTCTGCTGAACCCCTTGCCCTAGAACAGGGTTCGCTAATTCACGGACCTTGATGCAGCCACTTTCCCTTCCTGTGCTCAAGGCAGACATCAGTAATCAATCATGCCCCTCTTTCTGACTGAGCCTAGGCTCAGCCTCAACGGCTCCTTTCAACACATCACCTAAGCAGTCAACGAAATGGAGTTGTGCTCAGGTAGAACACCATTTGCCATCCTACTCTGTAATCTCTCATTAGAGCATATTTGTTTGTGTTTAAGTAAACATCTTTTCCCTTTGATTTTAAGATGGTGAGATGGGACACACTGATAGACAACACTTCTCTGAGCTTGGGCAGTCTGTATGCCTATCATTCTAAAGCTGACTTTATATATTCTTATTGAAATAAAGGTATTAATATTAAAACTGACACATGACGATATGCCTTCTACATACATCACCTTCTTTGTCAGTTCCTCAGAGTCTGAGAATTTCTCTGTGCATTGTTCATGGCCCACTGGACCACACTGGATTTGGAGAGTCCAGATTTGATTACCCAGAGTAGGAAGAATTCAGACACATTTGTCTGAAGGAGGCTTATTTCTATCTGATGTTGCTATATGTACATAATAAGGTAATCAGAAAAATTATATTGGGGAAAGGATTTGGGAGAACACAGGGTGGGGGGCATAACATATTGTATGAATAAATAGACTCTTAAGTCTGTGATACAAGCAAAGCAGCAGTTATACAGAGGGTTTCAAGACTATAGTCAGATCTAAGTAAGATGACAAGAGGATAAGAAAGAAAAATGTAATGGGCCTCAGAAGTTTATTCTTGTCAAAATGAGCCTTTAGACATGGACTCTTAGTAGGGTGACAACATAATTTATTGTCCAAACCAGGATGTGCTTGAGAGTGAAAGGCCCACTATAAATGATTCCAGTGGGACAGCAGGTGTAAGCTGGCCCATATGATCACTGCGGCCATAGTCCAACCCTTTACAGAAACTTCTGAGTGTGTGTCAGTCAGAAAGGAGCAAATGAGTGAAATACATTCGACAGAGGAACAAAGTCTGTGAGTGCTGTCTTCCTTCCCATTGAGGGGCATCAGGCATGGGGGCAAAAGTCAGGTAAAGATACAAGGAAGAGTATTAAAAATATACAGTTTTCCTACCAATATGTTGTTCATCATGTATTTTTGTTTCAAAGTAGGGATAAATTGGAAGAAAAAAATTTGATTTAAAAGTAAATTTGTATATTCCTCAAAAAGAGTGTATCTTAAAGAATGAGAAAACTCAACTGTATCATTTTGAAGCCAGCTCTGTAGTTTTAACAACCAGAAGTTTCTGTCTGGCCCAACCGAGAAGTCACATTTCTCTGTTTAGGACACTGCAGAATGTTGCCACGAGGATCACCTGACTGTCTTTGCATCAGCTCAGATTTCCTAGAGGAAAAAACTAACACCATATTATTTAATCTCACAAAAAATCTGAGTATTTTACAGATTCACCATTTTACAAATAAGGAAACAGGGCTCAGAGATGACTTACCCAGGGTCACCGTGTTAAAGACAGTCAGGGATTCAAATTCATCAGGTCCAACTTTTCCCATAGCGCCTAGGATAAAGGCATCGAACAAAAACAGCAAATATACAACTCACTCATTAGTTCTTCAAATCTTTATTGAGCATCTACTGTGTGGTAGACAGTGTTCTATGTATGAGGGGTAAAGAGATGAACCCAAACAGTGCCTTTTTGATGCTTATATTCTAGTGGGAAAGGCAGGAAGAGGATTCTTGGCAAAGGGAACAGCATATGCAAAGGTTGTGAAGAGAAGTTTTCTCGGCCATGTTAAAGGACCACCAGGGAAATCGATCTGACCATAGAGAAGTGGGTTAGAGAAGCTTGCAGAGAGAACCAGGGGACAGAGCGTGTGGGGTCCTGTCACCCCCGTGTAAGGACTTTGGCTTCTGAATAAGATGGGAAATCAGAGAAATGATGTGATCTTATTTATAGCTGTGTGGAACCTGGACTATAGGGGGCAAAAAGGAAGCTGAAAGACCAGAGAAGGTGCTACCACAGTCTTCCAGGCTAGAGCGGATGGCGGTTTAGATAAGGCAGCAGCAGCTGGGTGGCGAAAGTGGATGGAGCGAGGAAATGGTCTGAAGGCCAAGGGGCAAGACTGGCTGATGAATCGGATGCTGGCGCTGGAAGCAAGAGAGGCAACTGTTAGTGGAACCACGAATGTAAGGTTGGTGGTGAGGAGAGATGAGGTGGGGAAAGTGGGCAGGACTTCATTTTTCTTCCAATGGAAGGATTTGAGATGTTTAGTGGAACTTCAGGTCCTAAAGGATCTCCTAGGGGATACCTTGGGAAGTTTGTTTTTTTAAAAAAATTTTTATTGTAGTATAGTTGATTTACAATGTTGTCTTAGTTTCAGATGTACAGCAAAGTGAGTCAGTTATACATATACATATATCCATTCTTTTTTTTTTTAGATTCCTTTCCCATATAGGCCATTACAGATTATTGAGTAGAGTTCCCTGTGTTATACAGCAGGTTCTTATTAATTATCCATTTTATGTATAGTAGTGTGTATATGTCAGTCCCAACCTCCCAATTTATCCCTCCCCTCCTTATCCCCGGGTAACCATAGGTTTGTTTTCTACATCCATGACTCTACTTCTGTTTTGTAAATAAGTTCTTTTGTACCCCTTTTTTTTTTTAGATTCCACATATAAGCGCTATCATATGATATTTGTCTTTCTGTGTCCGACTTACTTCACTCAGTGTGAAAATCTCTAGTTCCATCCATGTTGCTGCAAATGGCATTATTTTGTTCTTAAGCAAAGGAGAAAACTCATTCCACTTTCCTTTTGGAAAGACCTCTCTTGTGGCAGTGTTTGGGTGCATTACAGAAAAGGGGAGAGGAGAACAGGGAAAACAATTGGAAAGTTAATTGCTGAGTTAGGTAAAGGATTATGAAGGCTTGGATCACAACAATGGCAAAGAGGATAAAGAGGAGAGCTTATTTTGAGAAATATTTAGGGGCGGGGAGTTAAAAATAGCAATTTATTAGATGTAAGAGGCAAAGGAGAAAATTAAAGTAGTTCCCCTTTTCTGAATATTCTGTAGTCTGGGAAGTACAAAAAATTCAACAAATCCAATTTCCTTAAAGAACCAGTATATGTAGATTAATGAACCATTAAAAAATTTTTCCACAGAAAAATAGAGTTTTAAAAGAGAGAGTGAAGAAATTTCTTTTTACATTGGATCCAGAATTGAAATATATACCAGGGATTGGAACTGTAGTGATCTTTTTATCGACTCGCTATACCACAAATAAGCACAGCATCAGATAATGTGACATTCTAACAAACAGTCCATTCCAACATGTCCTCTCTCAAGGAGTCACCGTGGGAGTTTGTTTAGAGACTTACTGTCATGTTGCTGCCCACTGTTGGTGCAAACCTTTCTGTTCTTTTAGGAGAAAGTAATTTTTTAAGTCAGGCTATGAATTGCGCAAGAATGTAAGTCCCATTATTTTGCCACCCCCCGTGTTGGCCTTAGGATAGAAACACCCATCTCAATGGCGCAATTTGTTCACATGACTTAGCTCCCAATGATTCTGGCTGCTTCAGAAAGTCAAATCAGTGCTCAAAGGATGGAAATTTTTTCCACTGAGAATATGTAAGATGATGTGCTGCAGGTTTTGAAAGCCATATGGAACCACTGTACTGACGTTTCCCCTGAGACAGCATGGTCCTCTCTGGCCTCTATGCCTCTGGGGAGACTGCATCTTCCACCCCTGGGGCTCTTCCTCCCTCCCACCTAGATTCACACAACTTGTCTCTCGGAACCAGCTCAGCTATCTCTTACCCTGGAACGTGTCCTTTGCCCTCCAAGGACAGGTCGTCCCTGCCATCCCTCCTGTGTGCTCCTGGACCTCTGGTGTTTACCTCTGTCCGCACTGTGCCGTGATGCTCTATTGGCTGCTTCTACGACTTGTCTGTGAGCTCTTAGAGAATTGGGACCTGCGTTTTTATATCCCCATCACTTAGCATAGGGCTTAGGTGTAAATACATATTTGTTTAATAATTGAATAATAGTCTGCTCTAAGGATTGAAACAACTTTTTTTTTTTTTTTTTTTTTTTTAAAGCAGCATCAAAACAGTTGATCTGTATTCTCTGCTGGTAACAACTTTGGCAGGTACATATGAGTGCTGACATGTGGGTGTCTGAAATCAGCTGTTTTATCCTGTTGTTCATACGGAAGAATGGGAGTGTGTTTTAAAGACCCATTTTTGTTGACACGTCTCTAACAACAACAACGGCAACAGCGACAGCAACTGACCTTAACTGGGCACTTGCTTCTTGCACCAGGTCCTGTGGCAGAGACTGTTAGTTGCCTACTAACACCCAGACTCTCTTTCCTTACTAACAGAACCCTTATTTTATTGAGGTAATGAGGTGTAAGTCTATATTTTCCAGTCTCCCTTGGTTTGGGTGTGGCTACGTGACCCAGTTCTAGCCAGTGATCTGGAACAAAGATGTTGGAAGTGACTGCCAGCAGGGCTTCTTAAAAGGTGGACAGACGTTTGAGGAAAGCCCTTTTCCGCATTCCTGACACTTGCAATGGAGCCATTTTGGACCATGAGATTACCCTGAAGATTCAGTCTTTCTCTAAGGTGACAGAGCCAAAAGATATCAGACTCCTAGCTCCCTGTGACTTCATGGGACCAACATATTAGCTGTAGTCAGCTGTCTCCCGACCTCTTTTACATGTGGAAATGAATCCTTGTGCAGTGAAGATGTTCTTATTTTGGATTTTCTGTTGCAGGCGGCTAAACCTATTCCTGATGAGTTTAGGTGTTTTACAGAGACTATTTCAATTAACCTTCACAATATCCCTGTGAGTTAGCCGTGCCTGTCCCCACTATATAGATGAGGAAATTGAGGTGGCAGAGTTGGGTTTGAACCCATGGACTGCCTGGCTCCAGACCCTGCTATAATATAAGGATGATCCTTTGTTTTAAATGAGTTTATGCTTTTCCACCCACTCGGGAATTGTGGATTTTATACTTTTCTAAACATTTCTGTAGGTCATTCTTCCTTGTACCTTCTTTTAAGCATGTTTCATGTGATCAAGATTTATGATTGGACAAGAAACCAGGAAGACCTTGTCCCTAGAAATTTTAGCCCAGAGAAGAAGGCCTAATGATAGCCCCTCAACCAGAGGGGATGTCCTATGGCTCTCCTGGTGTCTGTATAGCAGGTGTTTTGCTTTAGAGAAATGCCGACACTTCCTTCGTCTGTTTCGTCCTCGTGATTCTTGTTACCGAGTCCAAGCTCGCTCTGCTCGCCACACGACAGGCCAGTGAATCAGAGACGAGGTGTTGCGGCAAGGAGTACGACTTTATTCAGAAAGCCGGCAGACCGAGAAGGTGTCGGACTAGTGTCTCCGATAAACCATCTTATGGGGGTTAGGATGCCAGTTTCTTTTATAGCACAGAGAGGGGGAGGAGATGAGGAAGTAAAGTGAAAAGGCCATAAGTTTTGCAAATGTCCCCTGGAATGGCCGGCCTCGGGGAGGGGCTGTGTTAATTTCTTCTTTCTCGCAACCATCCACAGGTGGGCGGGGTCAGATTGTCTCCCTGTGAGCTGAACCATTCAGGCAGAGGGCAGGGTTCCCTGAGGCAGGCCATTATATATGATTATAATAACAAAAGCAACGAAAAGCAAAGGTTAAATTCAAAGAAACAGATCAAACATGGAGTCCGATTTAGCTCTTCCTTGTTACACTCTGAGACCGGGGCAGGACTGCCGATGTTTGCATTGTTTAATGAGTAAGAAGATTGAGGCTCCCAGGGTTAGCTCTGAGCAGAGCCAGTTGGAGGCTGCTGACCACTTTTTATTTGTACCGGGGATTCAGTATTTGAGGCCACTCTGTGCTGCCTGGGGAGTTTGGGGGAAACAATGTAGTAAATAATACCCTGGAGAAATTTTAGAACAACAGAGAAACGTCTCTAATATCACTCTCTCAATGTATCTATTTCAATTCAATTCCAGTTTTCAAACTTATGTACATTTTTGTACCAGGAATTCTAAAGAACTCTCAAAACAAAACAAAACCCAGTAAAGAGATTCCAAGTATTTGTTCATTTGCTTTTTAGGGTTGTAAAAGAGCAATCATGCAAACATACTTTATCTGGACTTTATCTGCCACATCTTATGTATCTATAAAAAGATAACTCAATTTCTAATAAATATCTCTTGGATTCCTTTATAAGACACTAAGCTCAACTGTGTTCTTGCCTTTCATCTAATGAAACTCATTCTGTTAAGAGGATCATGTCATTTTGCACATCAGTGAATAAGCCTCACAACTCCCATTTCAACCCACAGCAAACGCCCTTGAGGTTAGAGCTTGATGGTTAAACACAAAAGGTCCCAATGCCCCAAGATTCCACAGATGCCTGTTGAATTACCAGGATGCCCACAGACTGCAAATACTTAACAAAAGAGGTTTCTCCTCCCTGACACCCCCTGTACTCCCACCCCACCACAACTAAAGGAGAAGGAAAGCCCCCAGACTTCAAATAGTGCACCTGGCTGTAATCTTTTCTACTTGAACTAATTGCTATTTGCAGTGGCATAAAGTTGGGGACTGCGGGTGTGTGCAGACTCCTCCGGCTAATAATGAAGTATCAAACCACACAATGATTTCATACGGTTGGTTGTTCCACTCCAGGACAGCCAACATCTTACATTAATTTTCAGTTGCAGGAAATATAGTTCTCATACAAAGAAATACATTCCTAACAAGGTACAGGAATTAATTTTCAAAATGCCCTTAATGCAAAAGCAGGCAAAGAGTTTCAACTTGTTTCAGAGTTTTGGAGTGACTTTTATAGATGTCTAAAAATTACTCAACTTCTGGACTTTTTAAAAGCTTTCATGTTCTTAAAAGGGGAAAACCCCAGTATTTTATAATTAACCACAGTTTTAATTAGGCTTTTGTGTTTATGATTTTTCATTTAATGTCTGTCTCACCAATTAAGTTGCACATGTTACAGTCACCATCACATCCTCAGTATTCTGCAGAGTGCCTGGCATATGGCAGGTGTTCAGTAAATCTTTGTTGATCAAGTGAATGAATCAAATCCCAAGGATAATTCTTTAAATATTTTCAATAACATCCTGTTGCCAAATAATTAAAAGGGAAGAGATAGAAGGAAGGGAGTTTATAAAATTCTGTAAATTGGATTGTTTATAGAGTGCCTTACCTAACTGGAAATATTTTCACATATAGTAATAATAATGATTACCAGTAGTAGTTGTAGTAGTGATAGCAGTGGGGTGGTGGTAGTGACCTTGAGTGATTACTATGTGTCACATGTTGGGCTTAGCTCTCTGCATAAATCATATTTTATTTTGTCAACTTCTCTATGGGGTAGTTATTATCACTATCTTCTTGTGTGAGAAAACTAGGCATAGGTACACTAAATAACTTTCCTAAAGTCCTAGCTTTCCCATAGCTAGGAAGTGGCAGAGCTGGGACTAAACTTCAGCCCATCTGTAGCCCACATTTTCTCCCCTCCCCTCCCCTCCCCTCCCTTCCCTTCCCCTCCCCTCCCCTCTCCTCCCCTCCTCTCCACTCCCCTCCCCTTCCCTTTCCTTTCCTCTCCTCTGTTCTTCAGCATAATGGTGGTATGTCAACATCACGGTAGACATTGTAGTTTGACTCTTCAGACATCCATCCCCAGGCACCTTCTCCCCAACCCTTCCTCTCCCAAGAGACTGGAAACCTAAGCACCTCATTTCCCAGTATCCTTTGCATCAAGGCTGGACGTGTGACCCAATCTGAGGCAGGGAGTTAGAAGAGGAAGTCAGCAGAGAGGCTGCAAGTGGGGGCCTGGGGAAGCTCTTGATTTCTTTAAAAAATGGACAGGTGCAGCTGGCATTCCCCCATTCCCCATCTGCTCATATCCATTATTAAATATGATGTTTGTTTCCAGGGGCAGCAACCATGTTGTAACCTTGAGGCCAAGAGAATCACAGGGCAGTCAACCCCAGCATTGTGGACCCACTGCACCAAGCTCAGTCACCACCGGCCTGTGGACTTTGTGTCATGTCAGGAAAACCAGCCTCCATTTTTTTTTAGCTGTTCAAAAGTGATTTGCTGAGCATAAAGTTAGTGATGAAAATAGGTGTTTCATTACTACAGCCCAAAATAATGTTATAAAGGAATAAGATTCAAGTGTATCTGTAAATATGTGTATGTTGGGACAAAGTGGCTATGTGTGCCAATGTGACATGTTTTTGATAGCCTCTCCCCTAAATGGTATGCACAGGAAGAATCAAAATGAATATCTGAGGGTACACTTTACTATAAGCAAATTACACCTAAAGAATCCTGACTTTCAAAATGAATGAATGCATGAATGAGTGAGTGAGTGAATACATGAAAGTTAGATTGTATTACTCTCTAACATGCAGTGTATTATCAATTTTGGAATTTTGTAGAGTAGGAACATAAAGTCAACAACATTTTCATCTAATTTTTAAACAAAGCCTAGTGGTATAACTGTTAAGCCCTTGAGTTTGTCCAGAACAAGGACAAAATAATGCTTTCCAGTACAAAACTGGTGATTTAATTAAGGCAGTGAAGCAACCAAAGCTCTTGAAGTATCATCCAAATTCCTACTCCTTGAAGCAAAACATCTTCGTTACACTGTGGCCAAGACCATTATAAGACTAGCCTCAAGTTAAAAAATATGCCCTGGAAGAAATCAGAATGAGGCTTTGGCAAGATTCCCTCATCCAGTGACACTTTTGGATTTCTTATTCATGGTAGTGCACAACGGAGAGATTGCTATTACTTTTTTGTTGGTTGACTCTATTGATGTTCAGAGTATGAATGAGCTCTTAGCCTTTTGCAGGACACATATGAGGGGAAAGTGCAAGACAACATCTTGTTCTATTTAATTGCTCAAGTCCCTGACACAGGAGAAGACGTTTTCCATGCAGTTAACAGTTATTTTGTGATTCACTTGCAGGCTGCAAAAGGTGGCTAGAATCGGTAACGATGGCAGTGCTCCGCAAATAAAGGAGCTCTCACCCAATGCTGGTTCACACACTGCTTGATTCAAAGGGAATTGGCTGAAACAGCTCCAAGAAACAGTACTGACATTGTGCTTGAGGAAGACAATGGCAGTGTTATCAGCCGAAGTTGTGCAGTGAGGTAGCCCTGATGCCATACCACCCGTTCCTAAGTCAGGGTTGAAAGAAATGGAGAAAATTCCAAGTCCTAGCAAACCACGTCTAATGAGTGTATGTCTTTTCTGGGTCTTTGTTAATTAACTGAGCTGTACACATTCTGCATTTTGGCACTAGCGTATGCTGGCTCTTGTGGGGGAATGTGTTCTCACAATTCTTTTTTCAAATGAAGGATGAGGAAGAAACCCACATTTTTCCACGATACTAAAATACCCTTTTAAAAATATTGTTTCAAGTAGCTTGCTCAAGTGGACCATCTCAACAACATAAGCTCCATGTCGGTTCCAAAATGCCATGACGTTTAATATCAAGGATTAGATAACGTATTAGGATTACTTATGAAAATCAAACTGGTACAGACACTTCCAGTGCTGGGAATCTGATTCATTCCCAGTGCTTGATGATTTTCTTCACTTACTGAAGATAATCACTGATGATGTATGACTGGTCATATTTGAAAACCCATCCAAACGTTCCAACATACCACGAAGACATGCTTTTGAGAGCAGCAGGCAGCAAAGCGGGTGCATCAGGAGTCCACCGGCCAGTGCAGATCTCCCAAGTAGAAAAAGGCAATTTCCAACATTTGAATAAGATAAACGTATTAACCTGATATCCAAAACGACTGAATGCTCGCTGCCAGCCCTGACCACCTTTCTCGATGTTCAAACAAACATGTAAATTAATATATGAATAGACACACATATGTTCTCTTCCTTCTCATTCTTTTTATTAACAAAAGGATGGCATTTTACCATACATTTTACTCTGCAACTTGCTTTTTATTACTCAAGAATTTATCATGGGTAACTCTCCAAGTCAATAGGGACAAAATTTTATTTAGACTATTCTAATTTTGTAAGTAAAATAATAAAAAGAAACCAACTGAATGTGAAACCTACCACAGATGAAGAAAAATTGCAAATGAATCCCTCGTTAATAGGACAAAACCTTATTATTAATTTTGAAATTTCATATAACATCTGATCCTTTAAAAACTGAGACATATTTTGAACAATTATTGCAGTATCATTTGACCTACAACAAACTGCAGATAGTTAAGCTGTAAAGTTTGATGTTTGGACATATGAATATATCTGTGAAACCGTCACTATAATCAAGGCAATGAACATATCATTCACCCCCGCAAGTTCTCTCATGCACCTGTGTAATCTCTCCCTCCAGCCACACCAGGCCTCAGGCTGCAGGTAAGGTTCAAGTCTGCTCCAGATGTCTCATTCTGGGACCAGCGGTCATGTAAGGTGTACTCCTTCCCCTGTGATGACAGAAGCCCAAGAGGCCAAGCCAAATCATGCAGATTCATTGAAAACTTTTCCATGTTTCATGACTACTAACATTGCATTGGCGAAAGCAAGTCACATGGCAAAGCCTAACATCAAAGTGGTGGGGAATTGTACTCTACCCACTCTAGTGGGATGTCCTGCATAGTTACCTGGCAAAGGATGCAGGTGTGTTGTTCTTTAACTGAGAGGAGGTAAAAGATGGGGAAGAATAACTTGGTTACAATAAATGGGCAGCTGAAAATATGGGATGAGTGTTCAAAAGCTGGGAATTCATGTTTGGTAGCTGAAGCCCCTGTGTGTTTGACAGCATACAGAAGGGAGGGTATTGAATGATAAGACAATGCTGGAACTTCAGGCTATGCCACAAACAGGGAGTGAGTGCAGGATAAGGGGAATGAGTAGAGTCCTCAGGAGGCTGGAGGAGGATCCAAAGGGCGAGAGGAAGTGTTGTCAGAAGTCATCTTTCAAACAGCAAAAGGTCCTATAGAAACTTTAATGGTTCTAACCATAGGCATTTTATGATTAATTCCCTCTACTCTCAATCTCCTACTTTCCTTCTCCATTACTTTCCCTTATCCTTTGGTTTCAAATAAGGGACCCAAACTATGTGCTGAATTTTCTGATCTCATTTTAAAAAAATCACTAGATTCCTATGATAACCAAAACAAGAATTATAAAGGGGCAGAATAGAGATAATTTCTATTTTCTTTTAAGCGTTTAGAACATACACAGTGAGAGGTTATTCACTATTCCACAAAACCTTCCATATACAAATATATATATATATGTCTAAATTTAATATATGTTCACTACAAATGGTCTGAAGTATAAATATATCGTATGGTCAGTCTTCTGGAATAATGGATGCTCCCTCATTTTTTGTGACTCATCACTTCACAAGCACTGGGAGGACCTGACCGCAGCTGTACAGAAACTTCCATAATGGACATTGCACAAATTGCCTTTTTTAGATTTGGGGTTTCGTTGCAATTGGGAATGTTGGACGAATTTCCTTGAGGCTTGGCTTGAGGGACATCCAGTTGCTCTTTGCCCAGTCCTGAATCTGGAACGTGGTTTTAGGTGGAAAATATGCTCTAAACTCAGTGCTAGGTGAGGTGGTGGTTTGTTGTTGTGTACAGCAGACTCTATAGAAAATTAAGACCAAAAAGTAATTACTTATGCGAAGAGCTACTTTTCCTTCTTGGGCTTGTATTGAGAAGAGAAAGTGATGTAGTTCATTTAAAATTTTCTGACATGGTATGTCAGTTATCAGTTTATGGCCTGTGATTTCCCCTGTTTAACCTACCGTGTGATTTCTACCTCCTGATTGGATCAAAACTGCTACCCAAGGTGTTTAAGGATTTCACAAACTAGCCCGACTTTCCCCCAGCTTTCCTCTCTCATCCCTCCTTTTCTCAGAGTTGATTCTTCAGTCTTAAACCCTCTCTCATCTCTGGCTTGGGTCACCCTTTCCCTGCTTTTCTCTTCCTACACCTTTTGTCATTAAATCCCACTCATCCTTCCCATGTCAGAAAGGAATCATTTCTTCTGGAAAATCTTTTCTGAACCAGCCAACACTGGGTTGAGTGTCTTTCCCAAGTGCTCCCATAACTAAGTTTAGTACTGATCACTCTGTATTGTAGTTATCAATTTACTTCTCTTTCTACTCATGAAATAAGCTCCTGGAAAGTGTAGAGTTTACATCTTTCCCTGTTACAACCTTAGCCCCCAGCTGGGCCCAGGCACATGCACCCAATTGGTACCTCATACATGTTTATTGAATGAACACCTGAATGACAAGATACCATTAGGGAGATCATAATCAACCACACAGATTAGTGCACAGAACACTAGATCAATTTAAAATTTTAATTTTGTTGTTTAGAGATCAGAAAAAGCTTGATGGAGAAAGCCGTATTTACACTAATCTTTGAAGGATTTCATGGGCGGAGGGAACAGAATAAACAAATATATAGAAGAGACTCATTTATGTTCTGGGTGCATAGAAAAATAATCTCCATTTTTTGGGCTGGGCAGGTGCATGATGGGGAACCTAACTGTGGCAAAGAAGTGTGAGTGAGAGACTTGGGGCCAGGTCCTGAAAAGTGTCACAATACATGCAGGAAGAGTGGTTATGAAAATGTGGTCTATCAGTATCAGCACCAACTGGGAACTTGTAAGAAATGCAAATTCTCGGCCTCCACCCCAGACTTCCTGATTCAGGAGCTCTGGGGGTGGGCCCAGCAACCTGGGTTTTCACAAGCCCTCCTGGCCATTCTGGTGTGTGCTAGGGTTTGGGAACTGCTCTAAGATGTTTGGACTTCTGCTTTGAACCCAAGCCACTGTTGCTGTGTTTGTGTTGACTGTAGAACATCTTCCCCAAACCTCCTGAGGGACGCTGTACTTTGAGGTTAATTTGCCCAGATAAATAAAATGTGGTGCATTCTGCTGGGTTTTTGGATCATATGTCAGACATCTTCAGAGAAGTCTGACCTCAAAAATCAGCCCCAGTCCATAATTTCTGCATTAGCACGTCACATCCTCTCTCCAGCTCCCAAGTTTATCAATGGACCACCCTTCCCCTTCTTACAGAGGTTGTTTGTGGGATATTTCCAAGAGAAGAGGCAAGACTCTCTGGAATGGTTTATGTTCATCTGTTTGGGGGTGAAGTCGTGGCCCACTGCTCCTCCTCAATCTGTTTCCTTAGTGTGCAGTAATTCTTACACTGATGTTCACACTGTCATTTGGAGAAATAGGTATTCTGTCCACAGAATGCACACTGAGGTCAACTCTACCCCCTCCCCATTCCCCCCCCACCCATTCTCATGGAGACCGATTAGCAAGAGAACAGTCACGTCTCTCCCATCACAAAATCTCTTGACTACCCAAATTAAGTCTGTTCTCCCAGTTATAAGCACTCCTAAGATCCTGCACCTTACTTTTGCAATGCTCATCATTCTTGTAATTATTCAACATGTCTTTGGATTGTGAATTCTATGAGGTAGGACACCATTTCTGATTTGTTCACGGCTACATCCCCATGTTTTAGAGGCAGAGGCTGGATCATGGTAAGTGCTCAGTAACTATTTTTAATTCTATGACTGAAGGAGTGATGCAGTTTTATAATGCAGGTCACAGGAATTTACCTCTTCGTAGCCCCAAGGGCTTAGAGTCATGTGCACAGTGGGCACTAAATAAATGATTCTTGATACCTTTACATGTACTCTTTCCCTCTACCTGGACTGCCCTCCTTCCTCTTCCGTACCTACCCAAATCCTAGTCCTTCAAGACCCAAGACACGGTCACCAGGTAAGACCCCACAAGTTGTTCCATTTCACACCTCCGGGGGTGCCGTTGACATAGACTGTGGTGTGAATGTGCAATACAGAGGCCCCTCCCAGCTCGGATGTCTCCTCTACTGGGAAGCTTTTCTGGATATAGACTGTCATCTCCACGAGGGCAGTGATTTTTTTCTCATCCGGCACCTAGAGCAGTGCCTGCCTCATAGCAAGCAGTGGAGAAATATTTGTTGAACATGTGAATGTCTTCCTTACTCATAAAGAGCCATTTGTCCTCTGTGTTTTACACCTTGCTCTTGCTTCTAGTTTGGCAATTTTTTTATGTGGAATGATATTCATAAGTTCACTCATGATTGTAACCCAGCTGCCTGTGATTCTGAACTGTGTTCTTTCTTATACCAGAACATGAGTGTTTCAGAGAGCCTGTAATTATAAGATTGAAGGCCATGTGCCACATCTATAGACAGGTGGGTCAACTCTCCACAGAAATTTCTGGAAGTTGGGCACACCCATGTTTTAATGTGGCCTGGAAGTTTTACCTCAGGGTGTGGTACATGCAGTTTAGGCCACAAACCATGGTTTCTAAGAAGGACTGTTTTGAGAGTGAAGGTTCTGGAAACTTGGATAGGAAGCATGAATAAGTTCTAATGGAGGACAGTTATACTCAGAGGCTGCCAGCCTAGCCCCAAACATTAGGTACGACTGCCAGGCATTGCTGCTTGAATTATATGTGCCCCGTGTTCTAAAGAGATGGGGGAAGGAGGGACCGCACCGTAAGCTTGGATGAAAAGACCTTGTATTTTTGGCAGAGCCATCTGGGATATATGATTTCATGTTCTGTGTATTTAGGGGTCTCGGACAGATCCTACAGGATCGTGTGTTCTCTTTATACAACGCCCAAGGATCTGTCCACACTTTCCTGGACACACCTCACTTGACAGGACATTTATGCATAGATGTTCTATGTTGGCCTGAAAAAGTGGTCAGGCCATCGTCCAGTGTAGAACAAAGGGTAGGTGCGGGAAAACTATGGTCCCTGGGTCAAATCTGGCTTGCATCCTCTTTTTATAAATAAAGTTTTATTGGAACACAGCTCTGTTCACTGTTTATATATCATCTATGGATGCTTTCACTCTACAAGTTGAGAAGTTAAGATAGAGACCATGTGACCCACAAAACTGAAACTATCTACTTCCTGGCCCTTCACAGAAAAAGTTTGCCTACCTCTTACTTAGGAGATGAAGCCTTCCTCTTTCAGTAGGAGGTGTCCTGTTTTATTTGCTTGTTATCATAACTCTTTCCCTCAATAGATTAAGTTCCATGATAGCAGGGAGGCATCTTTCTCCCTCACTGGCAGACCCCCAGGAACTGGCCCATACTAAGTACTTGCTAAATATTAGTCAAATTAATTAATTAAGAACTAAATAGGTGGATATAGAATATGGGAAATGAAATATACCCTTGAGGGGCACAAAAATGACCAGTTGTTTGAAATTCACATCCATTTCTTTGAGACCTATACATTAATTTTTGTTGTTTACTTTTTTAAAGATGAAACACTCAAGAAAAAGTTGCATGTAAAGTAGATGTTCATCTATTGATTCATACACCCCTAATGAGTTCTATTTTAATTTCAGAGAAGTTTACATAGAAAATTTTGACCTTTGATATGCAATAAAATGTATACTTAGGAAGTCTAAGTATATGTTTTCAGGGACACTGTAACATCATTGCACTTATCTATTGTATTAATTTCTAGGGCTGCTGTAACAAAATACTATAGACTGGGTGGCTTAACCAGCAAAAACTTCTTTTCTCACAGTTCTAGAGGCTAGAAGTTCAAGGTCAAGTTTTCAGCAGGTTTGGTTTCTTCTGCGGCCTCTCTCCTCGGCTTGTAGATGGCCACCTTCTCCTGTGTCCTCATATGGTTTTCCCTCTGTGTACATCCCTGGTGTTTCTTTTTGTGTCCAAATTTCCTCTTCCTATAAGGACAGCAGTCAGATTGGATTAGGACCCCCCCACCATGACCTCTTTTTATCTTAATTATTGACACCTCTTTAGAGACCCTATCTCCAAATATAGTCACATTCTGAGCTACTGAGGGCTGGGACTTCAACATGTGAACTTCGGGGGGACACAGTTCAGCCTGTTACACATCCATACTCTATGTACTTCTTTTCTGTAAGTCCTAAGTACTTGTGAGGTGACTGTCACATCACTGACCAAGGCTGATGTGGCCCATCCAGCTGGTAAGGCAGGTGTCCTCACCTTCTCCACCTTTTCCATCAGAGGAATTTAAATTCCTTGTTTGGTCAAGGGCTTAGTAATGACTGTTTCCCCCAGTTCAAGCCTCCAACTGAGTTTTCAAGGTCAAATTTTGCCCAGCATAGATAAATCATTTCAATACTTTCAGTGCCCTACATATGTTTAAAAATGGGGGGAGGGCATGGGGGAACTCAGCCTAAATGTTCAATCATAGAGGGTTGGATAAACCCATTATAATAGAGCCATAGTGTGGAATATGATGTAGTCTTAAAGAGTGGTATGCTGAAGAATATTTAGTGACCCTGAAGGCTCTGTACGACATTGTTAAAGGGAAAAAATGCAGGTTACCAAAAAATATTTATTCACTCATTTAACCAATATGTATTGAGCACCTACTATGGGCCAGGCATTGTTCCAGGTTGTGGAAATTCAGTAGTGAATGAAAAAATGTTCTTCCTCCAGATACTCTGATGACTACCTCCCTTGCCTTCTTTGGTTTACTGCTCAAATGTCCCTTCCTCCAAGAAGACTTCCTGATCACACAAGCTGTCTTCTTGGAGTTTAAATTGCAGTGGGGAGCACCCATAATAAACAAGTGACTCTGTAATAGGACATCAGGTAATGTAGTGCATTGAAGGAGAATAAAGCAGAGCACGGGAATAGAAGAATGACAAAGCGAAGCAATTATTTCAGCCTGTCTGGGGAAATACACCCCGGGCAGTGTGGCCAGAGTGGAAGCAAACAAAGGCTTTTTTTCTCTTTTTTTTTTTTTTTTACAGGAACAGCATAATTTCAACTCTATAGAAATGAAAAGCAAATGCAGATAAAAAAGGTTAGCAAGAGATATATTAGGATTATGACATTCTAGGTGATCTTTATTCCCTTCCCTTTGATTATCTGTAGTTTTCTAGATTTTCTACTCAATGTATGTATTGTTTTAGAAAGGAAAAAAAAATAAATGTTTCAGTATCAAACTTTCCCTGGAGCTCATTATCTTTGCCCTGGAGGCTCTCACTGATCCCACGGCACCTGGGTATTTAGACAGCCACTCCGGATGTGCATTACTCCAGGAGCAGAGAGGTAGAGAGAACCCCGAGCTGGAAAAGCCAGACGGAGGTGTTTTTGCAGATGCTCACAGACAACTGGAGTGGCCCCTGATTTACTGTTAGCGGTAAAGGTGTTAATGTCTCCTCTCAATGGCATCTCTGCTATCAATAAGTGTTGGCTGAGTCTAATGACGACGTAATTGGCAACAGAGATCGGAACAGATGTCTCATTTAATAAAAAGCCTTTGTGTCCAAGGGCTGACCCCTTTTGGGCTTAGCTGGGCTTTGGTACTGTGAGTGATCCCTCTTGGCAATTGTCATTAATCAAACATGCTCAGTGATGGTTGCTTGGTGAGTACCGAGCATCTTGGATAAACCTGGACCCACTGAGCATGCTCAGCCTGGTTTTCCCTGAACTCTGACCTGGGCCTTGTCTTCTGTCACCTCATTTAATACACATACAGGTTAGACTCGTCATCCATGCATTCACTCTATGAGTCCTCGGTGGATTTACAGTGGATCCTCCACTCCCCAGATGTAGGTAAGTGAAGAGATCATTACTGGTTCTTATCTCTCTCTTTGACAAAGAGGGGCTATGTGTAGTGTGAAGTGAACTGGCCTGAGTTTCCATCCTGTGGTAGAATTGAGACCAAGGACTTTCTATGCTGGGAGGGAAGGGAAGCCAGTGCCTTGGAGCTTAGATATCCCTTTTACCTCCTTCTGAATGTATACCTGATCAGGTATGGTCAAGATGACGGTTATCAGCTTGCAAAGGCAAAGACATTTTACCTGTCAGATTTCTGGTTGAATTAAATATATTGATGAATAAAATATACTATTGTTAAGAGAATAACCTCTTTATGGAGGCCTAAACAACCAGTTAACAGAATTAAGGAATATTAAGTTAAGGCCAGATGCCCGGGAGGCAGCATTCAGGACACAAGTAGAGCACTCCCTTGAGAACCAAAACCTTGAAAAATTTGTATTCTGTAATCCTAATTCCAAAATTCATCAAGTAATCATTAAAAAAGGAAAAGAAATTTCCATGGTCAAATAAATTTGGGCCTCACTAGGTTAGACAAATCTAGACAGGTTGCTTTTTCTACAGGACTTACCAGAGCCTTCAGTGTAAATTATAATTAATGGAAGTGTATTATTTCCACTCAACCTTTCTTCCGAAGAGTTGTATTAGGCCAACACTGGTAAGTCATTATACAGAACCTGACATGCCTATCTTTTTTCCAATTTTTGTATTTGATATTTCAGAAATTTCTAATATAAGAAGAGAAGTTGAATTTTTCAAGCTCTCCGTTAGTTTCACTAGTTATAACAGTTTTCTGAATTCATGAATAGATGGATAGATGGATAAGATGGGATGGGATGGGATGGGATGAGATAGGCTGCAAAAGCATAGCAGCAAAATATTCTCAAGAGTCTTGTTGCTTCCCCTCCAGCTCTGTTTTTATTATTGTGTGATTTGGGGACATTTCCTGTTATTATTACACGTATTGTGGTCAGAGGAAGCCAATTCATTTTAATATTAGTCTGAGCAAAACATAATTAGGAAGAGAATCTGCTACCAAAAAGGAAACATGTAATTGCTGCTTTGCATTCCAAACCCCAGTACTCAGATAAAGAAAACACCCAGAGATTGCTCTCCACACAGATTCAAAACATCCTGCCCCTGTCCGGCCAGTGAAAAATCCAGTCACTCCGAGGAAACACAGCCGGAGAACCAGATGATCTACCAAGCTTTCCACTATTCCTATTTGTATTTTGGAAGAGGAAGGAGAAGAGGCGAGAGAGAAAGGGACAGAAAAGAAGGGGCTCAGAAAGGGAACAGCGTGGAGCACTGAAAACATCGCCAGACCCCAGGCTGAAGGCTGAACTGCAGCCTCCTTTCCTTAGATCTTTCAGCACCGCCAGGGCCACGACTGACATTTCCTCCTGGGAACCGAGAGCTCCTGAGGGCCTGAAAGTCCATCATCTCTGTGTGCTAAGGCTTCTTTTTCTCCTCTCTCTCTCCTCCTCCTCCCTTACTAACAAAGCATTTCCTCTTAATTGTGTGGGATGTACACTCATCTTGGAAGGAGCGCGATTTCCTGGGCATGCGCGGGAGGTGTGGGAAGATGGAAGAGGAGAAGGGACAGGGAACCAGCAGGTGAGGAGTCCAGCTCTGTGCCCAGCCGTGTTAAGTCTTTTCACATCATTTATTTCATGTAATCCTCACAATCACAGTCTGAGGTAGGTATCATTATCATCCCCATGCTACAGGTGAGGAAATCAAGGGCTTGGAGAGGCCAAGGAACATGTCCAAGGTAACAAGGCTCCGAAGTGCTGGAGGCAGGGTTTAAATACAGGTGGGTTTGTTTACTTTAAAAGCCTGTGCTTTTAACCACAGTCCTAATGCGCTTCACTTCACTTCTTCAAGCCTCCGGGTTCTCACTCAGGAAAAGAGAGTGTCCTTGTTTTTGCCCTTGTCCCCCTTATAGTTCATGCCCTACACGTGGCTGTGGGTAAAATTATACCATTGAGGACTAGGCTCAAGTGCCAGAAACAGAGACACAAAATAAATGTCTGCAGGTGGCCTGTATGGGCAGGTATGAGTCTGCTCCATAGAGTCCTTGGGGACTTAAGCTTCTTCCAACTCACTGCTATCCCATCCAGAGGGGTGGGCCTTGTCTTCACAGTCCAATGTCGCAGCTAGAGCTCCAGCCATTACATCTGCATTCCAGGCAGAGGAAGAAGGACAGAGAAAAAAGAAAAGGGTCAAAAGGTACAAATTGCCTGTCTTTTAGGCATGAGTTTTTGAAGCACCATACCATACTTCTGCATACCACCCACAGACTTAGTCATGTGGCTCTACCTACCTGAAGGGGAAGCTAGAAAATATAGTCTTTATTCTGGGATGCCATGTGGCCTGCTAGAAATTTGCAAGACATTATGCAAGAAAGAGGGAATGGATACTGGGGGCAGGGCGCAGTCTCAGACAGAGTAACCCTTTCGAAATGTAAGTCAGGTCATGTTACTCTGCTGAAAATTGTGGAAAGACTTCCCACTCACTCAGGCAAGAAGCCCAAGCCTTTGCAGTGCCCAGCAGAGCCTTACATGTCTTGTCGCTCTTATCTCTCTGACCTCATTTCCTTCTGCTCTCTGCCTTGCTTGTTCTGCTACAGCCACATTGGCCTCCTTGCTGGTTTTCTAACAAGCCAGTCACATTCCTGCCTAAATATTTCTTCTGAGCCCTTGGAAGCCTCTCTCGCCAGGCATGTGCTCATCTCGGATCTCAGTTCCTTGGGTCATGCTCAAATATCCCTTCATCAGAGACCGCCCTGTAGAGAACAGTATACCCCTCCCCAGTGACTGTCTGTCTCCCTTACCTTGCCTTTTGTTTTCTTCTTTTATCCCCACCTATCCCATCTGATATATTCTATATTTGTTCACATTTGCTTATTGTCTTTTTCTCTTCTCTTTTCTCAGAAGCTCAATGAGATCAGGAACTTGATTTGTTTTAGTCAATGCTTTGTATCTTACAGACCTGGAATAGTGCCAGGCATCCATTGTAGACATCCAATAAACATGAGTTGAATAGATGAATGATTGATTGAATAAATCCTGCTTTATCCATCTCCCAAAATTTAGGAGAGAATGAAGTGAGGTATCCAATCTAAAAGGGCTTTGAAAATAGAGGCAAATATAAATTGGTACTATGCTTCTCTTTGATGTCCTTCCACTTGTAAAAGCCCTCTGTTGACTGTGAAGATTAACGCAAATGCTGTTGGCAATTATTATTTTGAAGTAAGGCACAGTGGGATAGCATTTCCAGTCATTTCTTCCCAAAGCACCAGAACTATTTATTCTAAATCCATTTCTTCCCTGCCTTTAGTTTTGAATGAACATGGCTTTGCTGCACATAGTTGCCTAATATATCACTTTGATGGTTTATTTCACCTTAAGTAGCATGGAATTGAAGTCTGAGACTGTATCAGGCTGATTTCAGGTCTCCTTTGCTTCCCTTTGTGCCATCACAGTGGGGGAAAGCTGTCAAGCTGTGCTTGGCCAAGTTAAATGAGGAGACCAGATGGTCAGAAAGAAAGGAATTTGGGTCTAGGTTGAGGAGGAGAAAAGCTGAGAGCAAAACTCTCTCTTTTTGACCAAGAGATCAGAATATGCAGCAGTGGGGGAGCGTCACTGAATGACGGGGTTCTCCAGCGAATGTTTCTGAGACAGGAGTTCCTTTTCATGTTAATCTCCTAGGACTTTCTGCCAACACTTCAAAATCATCTTGCAGTGCTGGGGGTTTGGTTCTATGTTGCTTTTAGTTTCTAGAGAAAGAGAGATTGATTTATGTGAAACACAACAAAAAGGAAAAACAAAACAGGAGGTAAAGCAGTCACTTTGTGCTTTTGCGTGTAGTAGGCAATTTTAGGAAGAAAAGCAAGCAAAATCCAAAGTTGGGGAAGAAAGGAAGATAGGAAACACTAGAGTGACATGCAAGGCAATGAAAGAAGATCTCTAGTCCTCTAGACAGAAAAGGCAGGTTCTGCAGGAACCGAAAGGTCGTTCCAAATTGAATTGAGAAGTGGCGTCCTGAGCCGTCTGGCCCTGAAGTGGGGTCAGGAGGCAAAAGATAGAAAGTCAAGCAGTAGGAGGTGGCAGGGATCCAGGCAGGAAACAGACCATGTGTGAACAAGTGTCTTCGTGGTAGGGACAGATGGAAAAGGAGGCATGAGAGGGACACTGCTGGGAGAGGAAGGGCGTGGCTCCTTAACGTCCTCCGATAGAGCATTTCATTGCTGCTGTGCTCGAAATAAAGTGCCAGGGCCTTTGCCCTTTGGCCTCGTAGCTTAAGTGTCCCCTAAAAGCCATAAACATGGGACACAATCCTGGGAGACCTGTGGCACCAGTGTCGCCAGGGCTGGCTGAACTTTCCCAGTTTTTGTGTGGATTGTCTCTGGCACGCCAGGGTGACCTAGTAACCACGCGGAGTGTCTGTAGCTGAGACTATCAGCCACTTCCCTATTGGCCCGCTTGTGTGAGCACAACAGCCTTAAGGCATAAATACGGAATGAATCATGGCCACCTTTGCGAAGATGAGAGGACAGATGTTTGGGGATTTGAATGGCTTGCCCGCGGTCCCTCAGCAAGGGAATCGTGAAACTGGGACCAGAGCATGCTTCTCTCTCTCCTAACATGTCTCCTCTTCACCACGTTATTTATGTGAGTTAGTTACCAATGCTCACTATGTCTGCACTTCTCTAGACGCCGTGGGGAGAGACCGAAGAGCAAACCAGATGTGACCCTTCTCCTTGGGACTCTCCTGCTCTAAAGCGGGAGACAGGACAAAGGCGGCTAAATGAATCTATGTACGAATGCTCCCACAAGCATACATTTAACTAGACGTTCAGACATAGTCATACATCCAGGGGCGTTGTTGGAAGCTTCTGGAAGTAAATCTCTGAGGATCTGAAGAGACTCAGAAAACTGACTCATTGGCTTGGCTCTGAGGCTATTCCAGATATTAGGAGCTGTGTAAGTGGGGGCTTGGAATTAGGGCCAAAAGATGCAGTTGACCGGAGGGAAGGGATTTGGGATTGAGATTTGAGCAGTTCTTGGGCAGCGAAGATATTAAACAGTCTCAGAAAACTTCCCTGGGGTGACTTCTCTGCCTAGATAATGGGACTTTTCAGACTCCTTATAACTGGCATCTAGATAGAGAGAGAGAAACGTCTGGAAAAATTTGCCCAGTTGTCGTTTGGCTTCCCTTTCATAGTTTTCTTAGTGTGGCATGTGTCAGGCTTTGAGTGTCTGGGGCTCTTGGAAATACAAATACCATCTGGGTCTGGATCATCCCCCAGAGCTCAGGGATGCTGAGTAGGGGAAGAGGAGATGGAAGGAGATGGAACCCTGAGATGAGGGGTTTATCCGCGGGTCACCCCTATCTCTCAGCCTGGATGTGCTCAAATTCCCTGTACAGAAAGTGTCTGTGGGCAGATACCACAAGACCCATCTTTTCATGACACAGTGACCTCATTATCTGGTGAGAACATCCTGATTTCTCTTAGGGAAACAATTGCTCTCCCAAGGTGTGGTCTTTAGGGTCTGACAACCATTTGACTGGATGGAGAGCCTGAAACTTTGAACAGGACCAATCCCATCTCCCTGGCTCTGAGTCCTGAGCAGCATGACTCACCAGACTAGAGTGACTGCAGTTCAGTCAAGGAGACAGTGGTTCTCTGCAGCGGTGCCCATTCACATCTGCCAGATGCCCCACTGCCTCTTCTCCAGGTTTACCTTCTATTCTCTGAAGGGCTTCCTAGTCTTCCCCCAAACTCCTCTTTCACTTTGGACGAAGTTTGTTTCAGATGCTTTCAATCAAAGAACCCCAAGGGATGAATTCGCCCTAAGTGAGATCATACACTTTCTTTTAGGTGTTCAGGATGTGTCTGCTTCTGTCTGTCCTCCAGCCCACCTGCCTCAAAAGACCCCTTAGTGGGTGCGAGCCCTTCACGTGGGCCAGGGTTCTCAAAAGAACACCAGGGGGTTGAAACAATCAGTTGGATACAGTATGATGCAGGCTTCTATTTCAGAAAAATTACTAAGAATTAATTGCCCCTTGACCTCCATGTCATTCTGCAAGTATGACACTAATTACAAGGTTAAGTCTCAGCAGTAAATTTATGTCTTCAAGACTATTTCCAGCTATACACAGAATTTCTATTTCTATTTCCTTGTGTTAAAAGCCATGTAAAATGTATTCCCAATGTCACTATTAAAACATTTACACCCTGAAAACTTATAATAAATGATCAACATAGTAATGGAATGCCTAGAAATACCCATATTTAATGGTATATAGACTTTAATGCCTACAAAGTCTTTGCTAAGAACGTTAGCTTTTTATTTCTATCATGGGGAACCCAAGTTCTCTGACAGTGGTTTGTAGAACATGCCACAAAAAAAGGTTGATAATCCTTTACTACAGAATTAAAAGGCCAGAAATGAAGGAGAATTTTACAGCTTTGGAATTGCATGAAAATATACTATAATTCCAGAGTAATCTAGAACAAGGTGGAATCTGAATGCGATAGTCAAATACTGGCGCAGCTGCAATGGGAATGACAGAGAAAGTCTTCAGATTCAGGTGGCCCTGCGTTCACCTTCCATTTCTGTGTTCCCTTTGGGTCCAATTCCAGGATGCCTGGCTTTGAAGTCCACAGCTTCACCACTGAATCATGTCTCTGTTGGCATATGCGGGCCATGATTGGCATGTTTTAATATACTGAAAAATGCCAGTGAGAAGGCAAATGCCAGTGGGAGATGAACAGTAATAGAAAACTTTAGTGAAAATAATAATGTTTGAGAGAACTGATACTTTTTTAATGCAAGATTTGAGGGATCAGTCTGTTTCTAGCTACTCTGATCAGCCAGCTTGTCTTCACTTTTCTTCGCTCTGCATTCAGCTCATGCTTTTGATTGCTGACCTGCTGACCAGTGCTCAGTTCCGGGCACAGAGATTCAGTAGCACAAGGGCATCAACTTGCCATAGACTCCTACGAGAGCTGCCCCTTTGCTGGCCACTGCAAAGGCTGGACCTACCTGGCTTCTCACAGCTCCCCGTACATGCCAGCTTGTTCACCTGCACCTGGGCTTCAGGAGGCCTGGTCGGTAGCTCCTTCTTTGATCCTTTTATTCCTCTTTTCATACCTTCTGTTTCCCAGCCTCTCTCACACTTGTGAAAGGTCTAATTCCCATAATAAACTCCTTATTCCCCTAATATTAATTGTTACTCTGCATCCCTGATTGAACCCTGACTGATACAACCTGCAATCTAGATGGAGTTACGAACATTATTGCCATGAAAAGAGTCATCTCCCAATACAAGGAGAATAGTGAGGCTCCCAGGTTAGCAGTGCAAGGCGATAGATGTTAGCCACAGGAGGGCAGGAGAGTGAAAACAAGCTGGGACCCACTGAGGACCCTTCATCTCTCCAACACTGCGTCTGAGGATACACTCTGCATCCACTGAGAGCAATGGCCACTGATTTACTTCCACCTTCCAAATATTGAACAAGTTCTTCTTTTGGCCAGCTCTAACCTGGAACCATGCAGAATAGGGAGAGGAAGAGAAGGGAATTTTGAGAAAGTTTCCAGCTTAACCAAGTTGACAGTGGAATGGTTGAAAACAGTGCAACCCTGATCAACTTAATACATCTCTCTTCGTTTCTATATTTAACTTTCAAATAAAGACAATGCAAAATCATGCTTTCTATTAACAATACAACTGTCCTTCACACAAATGAAAACAGGCTAACTTTCTCCAAGGCAGTGTACATTTATTCGTCTTTTGGTTACATTCACTTTCACTACTAGCTGAATCATAGCCCCCTTTAATATTCTGTAACTTAAATGTCAAGATATAAGGCTTACCTCTTTTACCACATCTTTTATTACAGAGTAAAATGAATAGGATAAGGGGAAAAAGAAAGAAAAAAAATATGTAAAACATATATATATATATATATATATATATATATCTCCACATACACAAATATATACATAGATATTTATATATATATATATATGATACAAATATATCAAAGAAAAGAAGAAATGCTCTTAACTATTAGAACCATCATTTCTGCAACTGGTCATGTTATCATTGCTGGTATTTATAATTTCTTCCTTCCACTATCGTTTCTGTATTTGCTTTGCCCTCAGAAAGTCCTGTAACTGATGGTAGTTCCTTGTCTGGTGGAATGATCCAAACTCTAATTCTACTAATAGTCTTGTCTTCACTGAGTTGTAGTTTTCCATTAATTTTTTGCTATTAATTTTAATCACAGGGCATGGTATTACTAAGTGATGTCCCAAAGATTGTCTGCATGCCAGACACCCTCTTCCCTGCCCTCAGAGCATAGTAGCGACTCCATTTCTCCTGGAGAAGGTCAATCACCCTGGCCAGTATGGTAATCCCCTTCTTTGCTTGTTGGTTCCCTAGCATGAAGTTTTCAAAGTAGGCTTGTAGCAGTCTTAGTTCGTAGTTAATAGAACTATTTTTAGTCCCTGATAGACAATCCCCTGTCAGGAGCACCTAAAACCTGCTCATGTTTTAGCAAAGCAACAGATATCTTCTTGGGCTCTCCTTCTGAGCAACTTCTAAATTCTCTCTGAGACATGAGCCTTGAATTCAAAGCAAATTAGATCTTTCCCCAGAAAAGTTCCTCTTGGAAAGTAAAGATAGAAAAAGAAGGAAGAGGAGAAGAAGGAGAAAGAGGAAAAAAGAAAGACGTTATCTTTCTCAGGGCAGGTAGGTTTTCCCAGAGAGGATTTTATCACAGTTGTTTCTTGTCGTTGACCTTAAAGCCATCACCATATGTGTTGCATGTGGATCTGATGCTCTATTTTCTGGTTTGACATATCATGAAAAAATTAATGTGAAAAATCTGTATTTAAGAGCAGTGAGATCATGTGATACTTGGGACCTGGAGCTGGGTAAATTCAGAAATGTGTAATTATTCTGGAAACAAAAACAGAAAAACTACTTTCCAGTCCTGTGCAAGGCTTTTTAAGTTTTAATCATTTTTATGAGGCTAAAAATAACAAAAAGTATGGTTTGACAAAATATTGAACACTTAGTTCAAGACGGAAATTGGTAGGTTGGGGGAAAGGCTTGCACCGACTGGATTTTAACCTATAAATCAAGAGAAATCAACAGATAATTTAATCCAAACATGTGCTGCAAATAGTTTCCACTGGCCTTGTGTTGCTAAGGTTAGAATTATGGTTGGGTTCACAGTGAGAAAGTGAAAAATTGATGACATCTGCCCTCTGAGGTCTTTTTGCTTTCTTGGTAGCTACTGCAGAGGCCTTGGCATTCTGTGATGAAAGCTTCAGATGTATGATGGGAAATGTCACGTAGGGGTGAACCATTTGAAACCAGAACTCCGTCCATGTTTCTGGGACTCTTGTAAAGCATCTTCCTCTTACTGTGGACAAGATCAGACACCCTGGTTGTCCTGTGGTAGACTTTCCTGAATGGTGGAATCTCACTGAGATGGTGGAAGGCCTAGGAGTCATACCAAACCAACGGAAATCAGGGCATCTTTGCGTCCCATCTCCTCCATCATCCCATTCGTTCATTCATCTGTTCATTCAATATATGTCTGCTAAACACTGTCGTAGATGCTGCTGGTGTCTGCCTACACCCTTTGAGCCTTACCACTTGGGTGCCTTCCAGCCAGCTTCCTCTCCTGGTACCTCTCCCTCCTCTACCTGAGGGATTTCTCCCAAGCCACTCTGCCTGTACTCACTGAAAGATGGAGGGGTAAAGTGTTAATGCTCCCTGGGAGCAGTGCCCCCCCATGACTGAGTTTACTTATAAATACCTCTGCACCCTCACTCTTGGGGTGGATAATACTCAGGCACCTTTCCTACACCATTTCCCAGTGTCCCCATGAGGTTGAGCTCCGGCGGCCCTCAACTTCAGCTTCTCTGGTGACACACCCCTTTGTAGGCTGCCCTCCCTTCCCTGTGCACCTTCCCAGCTCCTCCCCGTGTTTTTCTCCCAGATGAACCGCCGCCTCTAGAGTCCCATCTCCGAGTCCACTTCTGGGCAGCCCACACACCCGCTCAGTGCCAGGCACTGTGGCAGGGCTTCACTGATGGAAGAACCACCAGATTATAAGATTTCAGTTACAGGCTGATGGGAAGATGTTTGATAGAAGGTTGAGAGTCTGTTCTAACAACTTACTTCATAAAATTAGTGTGAGGTTTCAGCTTACAAAACACTTAAAACAGTGACTGGCAGAGAGAAGCAGTGAAGTAACTATTAGTTATTTACTATATTTGTTATTCTGCTGAGCTAAGGAATTGAGTGTTTAGCAGTTCCTTGTTAAAATATAAATTCCCATGCACAGGTGGTGCCCTGGGCTCTTACTGGCCATCCGCACTTCAGAAGGAACAGATTTGTCAGAGAAGCTTTAGTCACTTTTCTAGACCTTGAGGGAATGAGACAAAAGGCAAAGTGCTTTAAAGGTGGTGATGGAGGGGAAGGGAGAGCTGACTGATGGGGCAGCAAGAGGGGTGTGGGCATGGGACCGGCGGGCCCTTCAGCCAGGCAGGGACCAGCCTGGGGCTCTGGACTGCACAGTCCAGGGCAGGTGAATCCAGGCTCCTCTGAGCCAAAAGCCCTCAAGAGAGAAATGGCAGTGCCAAGATTTGAACCTAGGTCCTGGTCATGCATTTATTCATTTATTGTTTTGATACATTTGTTCAACATGTAATGATTTAAAATGGCATTTCAAAGGTTGTCAGAGGACTCGCAGTGGGAGAACACGTATTTGGAAACCAATGGTGTGCAAGAAACTATCCTAAGTGCTTTGGTAGAACGTGTATGTGGTTCAGAATCGAGGGACTGGCCCCTTCCACCCTGGGCAGGAAGAGGGAGGCCTGACCTGAATTTGGACAGGCGGCTGACCTTGCATCCCATTCCGTCCACCTCACTCCTTTGTCTCCCTAGTGGTGGGTGTGGACAGGTCACTTTTTCCCTCTGCACCTCACTGGGGTTCTTCATCTGTAATGCGGGAGCATCCTGACCCCAACCTCTCAGGTTGCTCTGAGCATTGCAGGAGGGCTGGCTGGGGACGCAGCAGATCTACAAATGCCAACTTCCTTCCATCTTTCTTCCAGCTTGAAAGGAGCAAGATGTGAATAGGCAAACCCCTCCTCAACATAAGGACCGACAGGCTTGTTAGCAAACAGTCGTAAGAGCAGAACGAGCTTTCCTGGTCCTGAGGGGGCCCTGACACAGGGGCCATCGGCAGGAGGGCACTGAGAGGGAGGGGTGAGCCCTTGAGTCAGATGGCCCGGGGCCAAATCCTCGCTTCACTCCGTACTCAGTGTGGGCAGGTTCCTGGACTCTGTGAGCCTTAGTGACTTCATCTATGCAATGCGAGTGAAAATATTAGTAGTTCTCATCTCCTAGTGTTGTTATAAAAATGAAATGAGATGATTTAAGTGCCTGGCACATCGTAAGCACTTAATAGATGTAGTTCTTTAGAAGGGGTTTCTGGCAGAGGGAGAAGTCATCTGCCAGGTTTCCTAACTTCTGTATCTCAACGACCATGATTCCACAGTCTCTAGAGGAGTGGCATGAGGTCTGGATGGTCAATGCTTTAGATTCAGGGAGCTCTGTGTTTTGACTCATTGGCTGCAGATATTGGCGAAGCGCTGCCCACACACCCTAGATACTCTCTGCAAGCCAAGCTCACCTGTGACTCTCTGCCAAAGAGGACGGAGAGGGTCCTGCCTTCCCAGCAGGCTGAACATGCTCTTGCTGGGCTGTGATTCTGGGGCGTTTTTACAGTGAACTCAGTAGGCTCCCAGGATTGATCTCCAGCTGCCTACGGTGGTAACAGCTGGACAGCACACCCTTGGTTACCCTCTTTCCCTTCTCCGCCTCGCTCTTCCATTTCCCTGCCAGGACACCCTAGGATCACTCCCTAAGTGAATTAATTGCACTGAAATCCTTCATTCTGAAGCCATTTCTGGGGGAATCCAAACTGAGACACTCATTGACAGACTCCTTTAAACAAGTTCAACACAGGCCAAATGAAGTACAAGGTCATACCTCTGTGCAATCGTGACCGTCTAGACATCCAGCTCAGGTCCAAGCAAATTTTTGCTTGCTGGAATTATTTGGGTTGGCTTGCCCAGGCAGCCCTGGACTCTCTCCAAAATTCCCCCAGTCCCTGCTTTTCTTTGGTCTTGGAAACTTAACCTCTGAAGCTGGCAGGCCTCAGATGGGAAGAGCACAGGATTCTGTAAAAGGCAAATGTGGGCCGCCCCTGTGAGCAAGTATAGGATAGAAGCACAGCTTTCCTCTTGTTCTCGAACTGGAATACCCGAGGCCTTCCTACCTCTCCTGAACCCAGCAATGAGAATTAAACTATTATTTCTCTGGAATCAATGCCATTGTCAAAGGTGAGATATTAACAAAGTGTTACAGGTATACATGGAAATGGGGGCAAGTTGTCACCAATCGGAAGCAGTAATAGCCGACCTGCCTTGGTCTGTAATTCACATCTGGGCTTCTGAGTTACTCTGTTCTTATGACTCTGTTCAGTAGAGCTGGTGTGATTCGTGCATTTAAAAGGGTGTCCAGGTCTTTATAAGAACACTGCCAGCTAAACAGATAGAAAGCACTAAATCAACCCCATGTTCAAAGGTAGGGAACCAATCCCAAGTTCAATAACAGGAGCCCTTTCTCTCTTCTCTAGACCCCGTTGAGAAGAGAAGAGAGTTACTGAGAACTCAGCAGTGCAGATCCAGAAGTGAAAGGGCATGATTTCAAAAGCAGACAGAAGCTTGTGAGATAGTAATTAAAGGTGAGCATTTATTGAGGGTGTCACATGGGCCAAGCGTTGAGCTAAGTAAGCACATTACACACACAGTTGTATTCAGTCCCTCCTCCTTTCTCTCTCTCTCTCTCCTCCTCTCCCTTGCATATTGTTTAGTTTACTTATGGGGAAATTGACATTTGTAGAGAATAGTTTTCTGCCCAGTATCACTGGGCTACTACATATGAAAGATGAGACCTAGCCCAGGTTTATCAGACCCCACATTTGTGTTCATGTTCATTTATGCTCCGAGAGCCTGACTCATTAGAGCAACCATGAATTGTCATCCTTCTGGTCTTCCTTATACTGTGACCGGCAATAAATATTTGTGGTCCTATTATCGTTGGGGTAATGAAAGAGGCAAATAAATTTTCGTTCATTTTGTTTCCCAAGGGGTTGGTTGTTTTTGTGTTTTGGTAGACATCAACTCTGGGTTTGAATAATAAATATATTTTGAAATTTTTAGTTGGAACATAATAGGACTAGAATTATTGATATAATAATAACTCATGTTGATGTATCTAGTTGTGGCATACCATTAAGGGGAGGTTTAACTCCCAGTCTTTAACTTAAAAGGTTAACACTATTTAGCTTCTTAATGAATTTATAATATTGATGTGGATCATCTTATATGCTGAATATTGTTACAGAAGGTACAAAGATAAATAAAACATGGCCCGTCCTACCTGCAATCACTTCACTGTTTTCCTCTTGTCTCTTTAAGCACCACGTTCAACTATTCAACAAGCATCTTTCACAAAGTCTCCCGGACTTTGCCCTTCTTTTTGACTTCCGCAGTCACTAGGAAGATGGGTTCTCTTCACGTCCCTACTATGGTGCCACAGACTTGGCCTCCTGGCTGACCTCTGTGCTTTCAGTTTATTGGGGTGACCTTTTGAAGCAGGGCCTTCACAATATCACCTGATAGGCAGAAGGTGACATCCATTCCTTCCACTGTCATTGGGACATGAATGGAGAGAGACCAGGACTATGAAATGGGAGACCCAGAATCTGGACCCAGCGGTCTTTGACCGCTGGGTGACCTTGAGCCAGTGACTCCTCTCTGTCATTGGGCCTCGGGTTCTGATCTGTAAAATGGAAGAACTGGGGTTTAGGGTTTCTGGGAAGTACTTCATGGGCCTCTTCACAGGATTTATTCATTCATCCTTTATTGAGCTCCTGCTGTGTGCCAGGCATTGTTCTAAGCACCAGGGAGAGAGTGGCAAACAAAGCCAGATGAAGATGCTGCTCTGGCTGAGCCTTCTTGTTAATAAGGGAGGCGCCAGTAAACAAATAATATGTGATATTTCAGTTAATGGTAAATGCTGAGAAGAAAAATAAACGGAGTAAGGACACAAGGAGACAGTGGCCCTGTGTTACACAGGGTGGCCAGGGAAGGACTCACAATGGGGTAATAAATAAAAAGGAGCCTGAAGGATGTGTGGAAGAGAGCCAGGTGGATATTTGGGGTAGAGTTCTCCAGGAAGGCGGAAGAGCCAACGTGAAGACCCCACTGTGGGTGTGAGCTTGGCATATTCAAGTTGCAAGAAAGGGCTGGGGGGAGGAATCAGTTGTAGCGTGGCAGGAAGTGGAGTTGGAGACTTAGCTGGGCACACGATTGTGGGAGGCTTGCAGGCCTAGGTGGGAATACTAGAAGTCACCAGGGGGTTGGAGAGAAGGAAGGACGGGGTCTGACTTACATTTTAAAGTAAGGGGAATGGGCTATAGAATGGCAAGGAGACAGTAGGGAGATCAAAAGCCAGGTTATAGCTGGTGGTGACCTGGACCAGGATGGGAGCAGTGAAAGAGAAGCAGTCAGATGTGGGATAACACTGACAGGATTTGCTGATAGAGTAAATGTGGGGCGAGACCGAAATCAGGCCAAGGCTGATGGCCTGAGAAGCTGGCAAAATGAAGTGCCATTTATGGAGGTGTGGAATCCTGGGGAGAAGGGCAGGTTTGGGAGGGAAGGGCAGGAGTTTGGTTTGAACATGTGAAGTTCAGTATCTAGCGGAGATGAGGTGTAAGGCACTGGGTTTAAGAGTCTAGAGCCACGAGGCGCTTTCTGGGCTGGAGGTACATACCAGCGAGTGATGAGCATAAAGATGGGCTTTAGAGACGAGACACTGGATGAGCTCAGGTAGGGAATGCAGGTGTGTGGAGGACAAGGATGGGGGCCCTGGGCGCGTCAGCATTTAATGACAGGAGAGAAAGGGAGAAGCCAGTAAGGGAGGCCCGAAGGAGCAACCAGCAGATGGAAGGAGGACTAAGGACGTGGCATGCCGAAAGCTAAGGGGGAGAGTTTTCAAGGAACAGGGAGCAATGAGCTGTGGCCAGTGCTGCTGACAGGATGAGAACGAGGTGGACTGAGAACTGACCACTGGATGTGGGGTTGTGCAGGTGACCTTTATAAGAGTGGTTTCAGAGGACTGGGTGGGTGGTGGAGAAGGCTAGGTGTGCAGGGCTCTGAACTCCTAGATCCCCTCCAACCAGAGCTTGTACACACACACACACACGCACACACGCACACTCACCATCCAAAGGAATATAGAGAAAAAATATTTTAAACTAATTATATTTGTGTTTTGATCCAATACTTCTTTGTATGAATCCATCACTTTGTCCCTAATTAGTCAAAAGCATCCAAATTGCTTTGTGGAATACTGAGAATGTTATAGCAGAAATTAAAAGTTAGAGAAACTGTCAATGTTAGGTCTGACTTCAGGATGTCAAAGCCCACGTCAGAAATATTAATTTAGGAAGTCAAAGCCTTTGCTTTGTGACTCCAAGTTTTTATCAAAAGAAAAAAGGATTCTTAATAATCAAGATGTTGGGAGCAGAATGGAGACTTTGTGCAAGAACGTGAGTTGTAGAGGACGGAGGAAGCCCCAGAGCTCTCATTCCACCATCCTCGGGGGACTGGCTGAGGGTCAGCTGGGCTAGAGTAGGGCTGAGGGAAGAGGACAGACCATGATCTTAAAGGATGTATTTGAAGTTTCAGACAAGAGGACCAAACCTTGACAGTGAGGGTGGAGGGCACATGGGACTGGAGGTCAATATCCAGAGAGTGGCCAGCACCAAGGAGTTTTGTGTGGGCCAACCAGAGCCTGAGGACCATCTGCCTCCCTGTCATGGGCAACGTGACCCACCATCACATGGAAGAAGCCACAAGAGCTCCTCTTCCCATTACTGTCTGCTGGGGTCCTTCTACCACCTGTCTGACCATTTCTGTTGGACTTTCCAGCTGAAAAGATTCCTGCCCATACCCAAAATCTTTCTGAGGCCCATACTTACTTACTTCCCCATATGGACACCCCACTTTTGAATGACCTAGGACACTTGTAAATCTCCTGAAACACAGCATGGGAGAGGAGGGGTTGCCCTAGACACCCAACAAGACCATGGAAATGCAGATGGAAAATACTCCTGCGCTAGGACTTGGATTGGGCTGCACAGTGATGAGACCCACCCAGTTACATAAGAGTTCATTTGAAAAAGGTTTCCAGTCTTAAAAATGTTTGGAAGACTTCTGGTTTAGCTTCAACTAGTAAGGGGCTTAGAAGTCAGCACTCTGATCTTTCCAAATAAGAAAAAAGCTGAATAAACTGAAAATCAATGATTTTTCTTAGACCCATCAGAGAGTTGAGGTTTCAGGGGTAACCACCACCCTAAAATCTGGGAGTTCAGAGGGAAACCCAAACAAGGCTTCAACGGGGACAGAAAACAAGGACAGCAGAGGAATTTTTTTTTTTAATATTTTACATTTTTTAAAAAATTTATTTTATTTATTTAGTTTTGGTTGCATTGGGTCGTCGTTGCTGAGCGCGGGCTTTCTCTAGTTGCGGTGAGTGGGGCCTACTCTTCGTTGCGGTGTCTTCTCTTGTTGTGAAGCATGGGCTCTAGGCGCACGGGCTCAGTAGTTGTGACTCTCGGGCTTTCGAGCGCAGGCTCAGTAGTTGTGTCGCACAGGCTTAGTTGCCCCGCGGCATGTGGGATCTTCCCGGACCAGGGCTCGAACCCGTGTCCCCTTCATTGGCAGGCGGATTCTTAACCACTGCACCACCAGGGAAGCCCCAGCAGAGGAATTTGAAGCTTATGGCACTGACATCTCCAGCAAACACTAAACACTGCCCAATTTGTAGCCAGATTAACATGAATCCTCAGACTAAAGCCCTGTTTACCTCAGTTCCTATTGCCTGATACATCATATCCAGCTTTCTAGAAAAAATTACAAGGCATGCTAAAAGGCAAGGAAAAACATAGTCTGGATAGTCAAAGTAAACATCAAAACCAGACTAAGATATAACACAGATTTGGAGATTATCAGAGAGATGATCAAGGTCAACATCAACAATAGTAAATCATGTTGATAGTATGGCGCCTTGATACAACGTGATGAAAATGGTGCTTTTCTCTGTGGTCCTCCTCCCAAAAGCATGTAGCTCCAGTCTAACCTGAGGGAAACATTATATATAACCACAGTGAGGGACATTCTACAAAATACCCTACAAAATCCTCTTCAAAACTCTCAAGGTCATCAAAAAGAGGAAAAGTCTGAGAAACTCTCACAGTCAGGAGGGATCTAAGGAGACGTGCCTATGAAATGTGATGTGGATCCTGGATGCACTCCTAGAACAGAAAAAGGACCTTACATGAAAACTAAGGAAATTTGAGTAAAGAGTGTACTTTCGTTAATAATTTATGAGCATTGCTTCATTAATTGTATCAAATGCACCATACTAATATGTTAAAAATAGGGGAAACTGGCTGTGGGGTATATGGGAACTCTCTGTACCATTTTTACAATTTTTCTGTAAACCTAAAACTGTTCTAAAAATAAGGTTTAGGGAATTCCCTGGCTGTCCAGTGGTTAGGACTCAGCGCTTTCACTGCCGTGGCCCAGTTTCGATCCCTGGTGAGGGAACCAAGATCCCGCAAGCCGCACAGCGTGGCCGAGAAACAATAATAGTAATAATAAGGTTTATTAAAAGAAAAAAAATGTTTGGCAATGCCTGGGCTAATGATCACTGAGGTGTCTTCAATTAGTTGAGTTTAGTTTTGTTTTGCCTGTCCTATCTAGGGGACCCAGAAGGCCAGTTTATCCTTGGTCCACTACAGAAAACCCCTGGGTGAAAAAAGATTGCAGGATGCAGGCAGTGGTACCAGGGACAAAAAGGCTGCTTGCAATGCTTACTATTTACTAGCTGAGTGACCTTGGGAGAGTTATTTAACCTCTCTAGGCCCTAGTTTTTTCATGTGTAAAATAGAGGTAAAAATAAGAGTGCCTCGCTCATAAGATTGGTATCAGAATTAAAAGAATTAGTATTTGTAAGATGCTTACAACAGTGTCTAGAATATGGTAAGTGCCGCATACATCTACGTCATAAATAAAAGGCAGCTATGTGGAAGCAGGATCTGTGGCCAGCATATGGTAGTTTATGTGCTATCTGTTTTTCCATTAAAAAACAAACAACAAGAAAAACAACCAGTCCCCGTGATTTTCCTGATCATTTATTTAACACTGAGCAAATTTTATTGTTTGGCATTGTGTTTGTCACTTCTCATGTATTAAATACATTTACTTATTAATAGCTTACAGTTTCTGATATTTTCTTTTCTCTTCCTTTTTTGACAATGCAGAGTGTCTGTTCAGCCCATACTGAACGTACCTGGACTTCCCCCTGAGCCTGGACGGCTCTAATATGCCCACCTTTCCCTGGTACAGGCAGATCCTGGTGATGACCAATGAGTCCACTAAAGAAAAGTACATTTTCAGCCTCATCCTGTTGCAAACCAGCAGTAGCCCTTTCAGAGGAAAGCTTACTTCCAGGTTCCTGTGTCCTTTCCTATTCTGTTTGAATCCCTTTTGCTTCTCCAATAGCAGCAATGAAGTGTCACACCGGGGAAGTTGCCTGGATTACATTCTGATGACGTGTGGGGCTCAGGAAGTTGGGGGTGAGGAGGCGAGCAGGACCGGCTCCAGCATCTCTTCCTGACAAGTCTGTTGGCTGTGGCCGTTTTCCCAGCCATGAGCCTCAGCTGAAGCTCTTCTGTCCTCTGATCCCAATTTATTTTCCTAAGTTAAAGGCTTAGTCTTTGTGTCTGGAAAGCAATTTGGATATTCACGGTGGCTAAAGCTATCCAGAGGAAAACTAAAAAGTCACCATGAGGTAATGAGGCCAGACTATTGGGTGTCTCATATCCTGGCTCCAAATGCAGATGTAAAAGGGGAGCCCAGAAAGGATTTCAACAATGGCAGCAATTGTTGGAATAAGTAACAGTTGCCCATGATGACTTAGAGGCCAACACCTATTTGGATCTGTGAGATCTGGTGTTTTCAAAAATCAGTCACATTCTGTATTGTCATCTCTGATACTTTCAATGTGGTGGATGTGGAGAGTTGAGAGGATCACCATGGCCACAGCCCAGTTAATTTCCTATCACACTGTTATGTCTCTTCCTAGGTCTGTTTCAACAAAGAGTCCTAAATCCTAATGAATCCTATTCTTTTTGAAGGAGTAACACTACTATTGTTAGTGAATGTTATGGACCGGATTAATGGTGGGTCCACTGGATTCTGCATCCTAATTGCTATCATATCTGCCCCTTCTACCTCCATCTCAACAGACCCATCTCAGACTCTCCACTATTTTTTCTATACTAATGCAATCCTTTCTTTATTGGTCTCTGTGTTTAGTCTCACTCTGTTCCCAACTCAATCCATTCTTCATACTGCTTCCAAAGTCAGATTTTAAAGATACAATAGAAATAGACACTGACATTTTACTTATATAATTAATATTCCCTGGTGCCTCTCAAGGTGTATGAAGATATCGATGTTGGCAAGTCTTTTTTTGCTGAGTGAGGTGATGGCAGTGCATGAGAAAGAGGAAGAGAGAGTGAGACAGAGGAGGAGGAGAGTATGATTCTTCAATAAAGACCTGGGGTCAGAGGAAACAAAAGGCTTTGCAGGAAAATGGTCCCGAGAGAGATGGGGACCCTGCTGGCGGCCAGTGAGGGACTGGGGGATGGGGACTTTGTGAGGTTTTGTGCACCCTTGAATGTGACTCCCTCTGCAGTCTTGCACATAAGACCTTCAGTTGTTTTAGAGATGTAGAAATCTCTACATTGTACAAAATCCATGTTTCTCCCTAATGTTTTGTGGAGGGGATTGTTCTTTGGGGGCAATGTATGGAAGCACTGAGTTATGCTACAAGAATGGCATGGAGCAAACAAACGAACAAACAAAAAACCAAGGCAGGATGCAGATCAGCCAATTGGCATAATGGACAAATCCAATCTCCCTGCTTCTCTGATGAAGTCTTCCATGGATCCGCATCCCCCATGCGGTGGTCATGAGGACCTGGAACACTTTTAGCATGGAATACAAGATCCTTCCTGCTCTGGTCTCCACATACCTGTTCAACTATGCCTTCTAAGCAACAGTACACACACACACACACACACACACACACACACACACACACAACTTACACCCAGAACGCTGAGCTGTAATTCTAGCAGACTGTCATGATGGTATATGCTATTTCACCCTGTCTACTGTGTTCTTCCCCTGCCCTTGCTTAGCTGGAAAATGCCTCCTTCTCATCCCCAAGCATGCTTAGGATCCCCCTCCTCTGGGCTCCCATTTTGTCTTGAAGATACACACTTTTATTACATCATCACACTGTTTTATAGTTGTGTATTTACACACCTGTCTCCCTGACATGACCATAAGCTCCTTAAATTCAGACTTAGTCGTATCTCTGTAAAGTATTTCTAGCACCTAGCGAAAGGCCAGGCATTTAGTCTTATGTGTGATGAATGTTTACCTTCTACGGCTTATAAGTGTCCTATAGAGAGGTTACCATAATAAGTAGCTGGTCAGAGAGGAGAAAAATTTTCATTGGTTCTCTAAAAACTTGCACAATATGTGTCATTTTGTCTTCATAAAGCCTGTTACTATGGTGATCCTCAATAAACCATGACTCCCAGCACTGAAGTCTCTGTGTCAGCCTTTCCAACAGTGACTCTGGGCTTGGCCATATGACTAGCTTTGGCCTATAGAAAATTGGCAAGCATGACGCAAAAGTGGTTGCTTAGTAAATGCTTGCACATTGGGTCGGCCAACTTGGAATGCTCTTTCTTGGTACCAGGTACCATATTATGAGGAAGCTCAAGCAGCCATGTGGAGAGGCCCATGTGGAGAGGCCCATGTAGAGAAGACCGAAGCCACTGGATGATAGTCTCAGCTGAGCACCCAGCTAGTGACCATCACCCACTGCTAGCCATGTGAATTAGACATCTAGACCTTCTAGCCCTCCCAGTACCCCAGCCATTGCTACATGAGGCAGAAGAACCACATGGTTGATCTATAGAATTGTAAGAAGTAGTAAATTGTTGTTGTTTTAAGACACTAAATTTTTCAATGCCAGACATTTCATATAATTGGAATTATGTGATATGTAGTCTTTTGTGACTTCATTCATGCTATAGCACGTTTTCAAAGTTCATTCATGCTGTAGTACGTTTTTAAGTTCAGTTAGCTATAGCATGTACTAGTACTGCATTTCTTTTTATCACTGAGTAATATTCCATTGTATGGATATATCACACTTTGTTTATTCATTCTTCAGTTGATGGCATTTGTGTTGTTTCCACCTTTTAGCTATTACGAACCATGTTGCTGTGAACAATTGTATACAAGATTTTGTGTTCACATCTGTTTTTATTTCCCTTGGGTATATGAGTAAATACTAGGAGTGGAAATTTTGGGTTAAATGGTAACTCCAAAGTGGCTGCGTCATTTCACATTCCCAACATCACCCTCTCTTTACGGATGAAGAAACTCATATTACAGAAAAGTGAGGTTGGTATTCTGTGATGATCCTGCATTCAAAGGACAATTTGAATTGCTGACATTGGAAAAAGATCAATTGGAAGTAGCAGGAGAAGGAAAAACCATTATCATACAACTGGTAGAAAGAAAGAAGGTCAGTGTGAAAATAATCACAGGCAGCAGAAAGGTAAATTGCAATAATTATTGAAGAGAGGTTTTTAGGAAGATATGTGGTGATTCTTAGAAATCTCACGGAGAGAGGTGGTGGAAGAAACCAGATTGCAATGGTGACAGGTTAAGAGTGTGCGGGCAGCATGTTTTTGGCATTCAGCTGTGATGAAAAGAGAAGGAATCACCCTTACGGTGAAGGGGACGTGAACGTGTCTGTGGAGACAAGAAGCCAGAGTGATTGAGATGCAGATACAGCTGAGAATGCAGTGAAGCACCATATTGGAAAAACTGAGGAAAGCACAGGGTCAGAGAGAAGGGAAACCTAGTTCTCTGTGGCCAGGGATGGGAGGAGAGAGGGGTGAGTACAAATGAGAGTGATTTGGGGGATATGTTCAGATCTGATGACCTTGTCTAGAATTTTCTGTGTTGAGAGGCTCAGAAGACCTAAGAAAGTACTAGGACTTAGGCTGTGTTCCCTCCCTCCCTCTCCTCCCCCCACACATCCATCCCTAGCAAATCACCTGCAGGGGGAAGCTGAACCCTAGGCAGGCCTGTCCCCTTGTCCTCACAGCAGTTTCCAATGCAAATGATAAAAGGATACTGAGAGCATTCAGTCTTTCAGCCTTTCCTTCAAGGAAGATTTCAGTCTTGAGCCAAGTACATAGAGTTCAAAGTGAGTTTTTTGGGGGCTTTCTGGATTCTGAATATTCATTATAGTATTCATGGAAGCTAGGTTTTCAGAGGATGCCAGTAAATACAGATTCCTGGGCTATAAAGCATCAGCTTAAAAGAACCTTCTAAACTGCCATTAATCATGCTTGTTCCTTAGTATATTTATTATACATTACATTTTTCCTTCATAGCCTCCCAAAGCTTTCCTAATTGAAAAGCCAGGAAATAGTTCATTGTTTCTTAAAAGCGGAAGTGATAGTGCTTACAGTAAGTCTCTGCCATTCCAGTTAATAGCACTGATGTATAAAACCTGCTGGAGCTTTCCTCACAGGGAGAAGAAAAACCCCACTGCATGTACTAGCAGCAAGTTTGCCACAGCGCCTGCTGATAGCAGAGGTATTTTAATAAAACCCAGCATAGAAACGCAGGTTTTGTTACACTGACTCCAACTGATAATTAGCTGCAAAAGTTTGACAATCTCAGGAAAAAGTGATGTGGTTTCACATCTAGATTACAAATTCTGGGGGTGGTGAGGGGCGGAGAAATCTGTGCTTTCAAGTAAAATGAGAGCCTTTGCTGTGGAATGCTAGGACATCTCCCGGGCCCAGTGAGCACCACTTCCCAGGAGCTGAAACCATTTAGATCGGCCTGCGTCTTCCCCCTGCAGAAAACGATGGCCTAGCCCAGGGTCACTTACAGTTCTGCATGTGGTCCCCCACAGTTCAGGGACAAGACCATGGACCATTGCATGAATAACTTCCTCCATTTCTACAGCCCTTGCTTGCATCCAAGGAGACTTCTGGTGCTGTCCTTGTGTCGCTTTGTTTTGTTTTAATCATAACTGATGGGAGAGGCAAGACAGGTGTGTTTACCTGAAGTTCAGGGAGGTGAAGGGATTTTTCCTAAAGTCACATAGGTTCAGCAGGAAGAGAGATGGTTCCAAGTTTCTTGGCAACATTATCCAGAAATCTGCCCATCAGACCATACCCGGCAGGTAGAGTTTAAAAGCCAGTAGCCCCATTTTTGTGTGTGCTTTTAAAGATGAAGGACCAACAGAATGGCTTGAGTATCTGTTGGGCAGGAGGGGATTTCATCTGAAAGACACATTTAACATGGTTAGTGCAACAGTGGGTTAAATCCATTTCACCTACCTTTACTAATCAAGGTCGTTCTAAGAATTGCACATCTTCCACGCGTCACGTACCCTTAACAGTAAGATATTTACCCAAGTTGTTTTCTAGGAACTTGGAGTCAGCTGAGCCTAGTTCGAGCCGAGCGGGTTAAGAGTGGATAGTTAAGACTGGATAGGACCACCAGTGTTTCAACTGGGCATGCACGGGTGTCCGCTGGGTGACCTCTGGGAATGAGAGGACCAAAAACTCCACCCTCAGAAGGTGAGGAGGCCTGTAGCTGAGTTACACCTGCCCAGAACTACAATCAGTGCACCTTTTTTCCAATCACCTTTCCCCATGCTCCCCACACCTCAGACCACCCTGCTTCTTTATTCATTATCCCATAAATACCTGAGTCCCTTGCCTTCTCAGAGGTGGATCTGAGATTTGTTCTCTCCGTTTCCTTGCTCGGCTGCCTTTCAGATAAGCCCTCTCTTTGCTGCAAACCTGGCATCTCAGTGTTTTGGCTCGCTGTGCATGCCTTGGGGCAAAACAAACCTGGTGACTTGGGGCTTCTGCGGAGTTCCTGACCTCTTGCCAGTATCTCCCTGCCTAGCTGTTCCTCTGTAACCACCACCACCAACTGACCTTTTCCCTTGAGTTTTTCAAAATCCCATCCATACAAGGAGATTCTGTATAGTATAATTTAAATGAATATTTGGAGGCGATGCCCAAGAGTAAGGACTATATTCCCAGAAGCAATATAAAATCGAACAGCTCTTTTCAAAATCCCCCCAGCCAGCATACTCCTGCTGGTCCAGATGATGTGTAAATTAGCAAAACAAGCTCCTTTTCCTTGAGACTTTTATTACCATCTGCTGAGAAATTGTTTTATAACTATATGAACCGGAGGTTGATAACCTCTTCCTAGAGTCGTGCAATGCACAGTTGTCACAACTGGAAGCAACAGCCATTCCTGCCATTGGGAGCGTCCCAGTGGACTCTTCTTGGTGCCAAGTCTTTCTGCATCTTGCTGCCTCACTCTCTCTCCCCCCTGCCCCCAACCCTGTTTCCTCCTTTAATCTCCCTCAGGTTTCTTCTAGGTCCCTTTACTCTCTTCTTTTTGAGATTCTTTGGAAACAGTTATAAATCTTACTTGATTGTACACTAGCAGCACATAAATTCTTACTTTATTTTAATATTTAATATTTTACTTCTCTTGCCTACTCATCCCACCCCTGGCCCAAGGGTAACTCTTCTTAACTGGGATGGCCCATCATGGTATTTTGCTATTAATTCCCTGAGGATTTCTGCTTTCAGTTTTTACATCAACTTTCTTTCCCCTCCTTTTCACATTAAAAAAAAGAAAGACTTGGTTGATCTCTTTGCTATAATCCCCATAGCACCTCCTAGCTCTCCTTTAAAAATCTACATAATATAGACCTGGCATATAGTGGATATGCATTAAGTATTTGCCAATGGAATATTTGTGATCAAGTGTATAATGCTATGTAGTTTTGATTTTGAGGATATATTAGATTGTGAGCTAATATCAGAATTCTTGGTGTGTGCTTAGCAAAGTGCTGAGCTCCCAGTGGACGCTCAAAAGATACTTGTTAAATGAATCTCCATCAGCAAAATAACCTGTTTTCTACTTAACCCAGGGAAATCTGTGGAGCTAAGCACCATGATATTAAAGAGAAATAGTGCACGGGGTCATTTTAGTTCTTTAGGTTATCATGGTTGATGAAGTCATTCATGGGATGAAGTTCTTTATAATGGAAACAACTCTATGTTAGTCCCTTCGGTGGATACATCACAACTTAAAACTCATTTCAAGAACATTATTTTCATATCTTCGCCTCAGAATCCTATGAAATAGATACTACCTGTCCCTGTCCTCTGTCATCCCACTTTACAGATGAGGAAACTAAGGCCCAGAGAGATTTAAGCCACTTGGTTTGGCTCACATACACAGTAATTGATGAACAAGAACGTGAACAGAAATCTACAAACACCACGTCTCCTACATGTTCTGCTACATCACAGCTTCCCTGGTTCGGAAGCAGAGCAACATGACTCCAAAGTTCTCTTTCCAGTGTAGATGTTTTAAAAATATGTTCTTTGGCAAAAGCATGAAACATATTACTCAATACCAATACCAGTCTTCAGTCTAGAATCCAGACCATGAAGTGTGCACACGACATACTTTGAAAGAGGCCTCATAAAAACACAAAGTCGGAATTGTCCCTAAGGGTTTTTGCTAAGTAGACTGAATCTAGGGGGGAAAATGAAATCTTTTCCCAGGGCTTCACAGGAGTGGGGACTAAACGACTGAGAGCTTGTGAGAAATAACGGATACATTAAAAAATGTTTGATTAGAAATAGAAGAATGGTAAAGAGTTTAAAAAATAAAAATAAAAATGGTACATTTGGAATATTTTTTAGAATCACATAATTTTAGGGCTGCAAAGGACCAGAAGAAGCACCTCTAACCCTAACTCCCTCTTTTGACAAAAAGAAGCAACGTTTTGAGTCACAACCAGGATCAGCTTCATAATTTGTGGGACCCAGGATAAAGTGAAAATGGGGGCCCCTTGTTCAAAAATTATTAAAAATTTCAAAGTGGTGTCTGAAGGTTGTTAAACCAAGTGTGAGACTCTTCTACATGTGGGGATGTGTATGGCTACAGCACAGGTCACACACCTATGAAGCCAGTCCCGGTCATGATATTATTAATACCAATACTTTACATTTACGTGGCACTTTACAGTTTACACAGCCTTTTCACTGGTAGCTACTTTGAGTTTCGTAATAGCTCAGTGGAGTAGATTGAGTTACCTTTATTTTAAAACATTCTCCCCCCAGGAATGAATTTACCAACCATGACATTCTGAGTGACTAAAATGATCCTATGCCCTTTGCACCATTTATGTTTCATTTCATGATGTTAGCAGCTTCTTTTAGATCAAACAGGAAGCAGTTAATTTGCTCATGGCTATTCAGTCAACAAACACTTCAGCACCTACTATGAGCTGAGCACTTTGCTGAGCATTTCAGTCAAGTGACGTGAACTTCACAGTAACTCAGTGACGCGTGACTCATCATTCCCAACGTACTGATGAGCGCTGAGAATCAGAGGCGTAAAGTTAGACGTTCAAGGTCACAGATTAGTTAATGACATCATTGGGACTAGAATATTGGTTGCCGAACTGTTCTGTGGTATTAAAGTCTCTAAAATGAGATACGAATGTAAATTTCAAATTGTCTGCTAAAGAGATTAAATTCAAATCAGAGTAAATTGCTATTCTCCTTTGCTACCTCTTTTCTCTCTCTTTCTTCTGCTTCAGTTTCTACTGTAGAAAGTACAGGAGTCTAAAGATGAAAGTTTCATACGTTTTAGGAGCTTGCCTAGTAAATGATCAGAAGTACATTAAACGACTTATATATAGGATGGATAAACAACAAGGTTCTACTGTATAGCACAGGGAACTGTAATCAATATCCTGTGATAAACCATAATGGAAAAGAATATGAAAAAGAATATATATATGTATAACTGAATCACTTTGCTGTACAGCAGAAATTAATACATTGTAAATCAACTATACTTCAACAACATTTTTTTAAAAAGAAGAAGTATGTGAAATGACCTGAGCCCTGGCCTCATTTCAGAGCACTGATTGCTTACTTAATATGCATGAGCTCTTCCATACTTTGAAGCAGCCTTGCAAGTTGGGGGCAAAGCCATATGACTATATCTGGCCAATGGACCACAAACTAAAGTCTCGTGTATCATTTCGAGGCTGAAGTATCAACAACTCCTTCATGACTCTTTGGCTCTCTCTTTCTCCAACTCAGTGACCCCAGAAGCCATGTGTTGAGATGGTAGAATCTCAAGATAGAAGCATATCGGCTCCCTGGATCACCACTTGGAAGGGAGTTTCTCTGGAGAACCATGGGTCTTGCATTGGACTCTTATGTGAGCAAAATACATTTTCATGTGAAAGTCACTGAGATCTGGGGGTTTGTTACTGCAGCATCTTAGCATCACCCTGACTAATGTTCAGTGTTCCTCTCATTCTGTCTTGGTTCCCCTTTCCCGTTTTTGACCCTTAGTGTCTGTAATTAACATATACAAAGGCTTTCAGATTTTCTCCTCAAGCTTCTTTTTGTTTTCCTGGAAGCTTCTGACAGCTGGCCAGTTTCTGTTATTTTCAAAGGTTGAGGCCTCAAGCTGTTTGATTTTACGTTAAAAACTAACATGACCCAAAAGGCTGAAGGACTTGAAAGCATCCGCGAGTCAGAGGCTTCAATAATTTCTAGGTCTTTCTAAAACACATTAATTTGGGGAAATTGTGTTTAAACACTAAAATGATAAGCAGATGATTGTCTATCTTACTAGCCTGGGTACTTGTTTCCAGGGAAATTGTAAAAGGGAAAATGTTTCAGTTTATTTTCTTTAGCCAGGGATGGTATAGGAAAAACTGAGACTCCCAAGGCATGATCATAAATCTCACGTTTAAATAGCAATACAAACAATAATTTTTGGAAACAAGATTGTATGACATGTGATCATCACATAAGTAATGAGACTGACTTATACCCAAAACATATAAAGGGCATGAGTTTTCCTCAGGGAAGTGATCATCCTCAGAGGCTAAGAGCTTTGACCAAAGATATTCCTCCAGGCAGTTAGCAGCTATGATAACTGCTCTCATTCCTTGCTCTGTATGATCATTGTAGCACGTTTTGAGTGGGAAGTATGGGCCTTAGAATCTGAAGAACTACCTGTTGTTAGCGACAGTCCCCAGAGTAAGTAAGCTAACCTCGCTAAGCCTCATTTCTCAGCTGTCAAGTGAAGGTAACAATCATCTATCTCATAAACTAACGGCAAGGAGTTAGGGAGATAATTTGTGGAAAGCGCTTAGCCTGGCACAGAGGAAGTGCTCACTAATCAGTAGCTATTATTCTGGAAGACTCTCTGGGATGGAAATTCTTATCTTTTGAGGATGACATTAACGTTTGGAGACAATAAGATGCCACCTGGAGTTAAAGCTGGTGAAACAGGACCAGCCGTCAAACTCACCAGACACGGGGCAACTTAAACCAGCAAGAATGTTCTCCTCCTTGGTCTGTCCCTTCCATGGTGTCAAGGTGACTGGAAGGAAGTCCATCTCTACAGAGTCTGAATTAGTCCTGGGAAAATAGTTGGGTTTCTAACAGGAAGAAAAAAGGTATTCAAGGCAGTAGTAGCAGCAGAGCAAATTCAGGAACAGATCAGGCAGGGAATAGGATGTGAAATAGTTTGGCTGGAACAAAGTGGAAATGGGGCCAGAGACTTGGCTTGAGTGATTTTGCAGAGCATCTTGAATTCTGCAGTGAAAAAGTTTTGCTTGATTCACTTGGCAGTGGGGAGCCCCTGAAAGTGTTAGTGAGTAAAGAGCTGGGCTGATTAGGTACTAGAGAGGAAGGAAGCAAACAGAGGGCTCCTAAACTAACACAGGTGAGAGGTAAGTGGTCCTGCATTAGGGTGATGGCAGTCAAAGAGGTGATGGATTTGAGGTGGAATATTCATGACTGGGGGACAAAGTGAAAGGAGTATAACATGATCACCAGCTTGGGATCCTGGTGCCTGGGAAAATGTTGGTGCCATTTACACACACGGGAAAGCCAGAAGAAGGGACTGGTATGGAGAAAAAGAGGAGAGAGGAGTTTGCTTGACGCCATGCTCACCTTGGGATAACCGCCTGTTTGTGTGGGAATGTTCCAGGAATGCAATATCAGAAATGTCCCTTGTTAAGAAGAGGGCTAGACTTGGGTGGGCGAGGGAAGAAAGGGAATCTGCGTGTGACTAATTTCATGAACTGTCACTTTAACACCAAGCTAAAATTACCTCTGGCTGGACCTAATTCTTGCACTAGCAATTATTTCTAGCTATTAAAGCTTTGCAATACTTGCAGCAGCTAGCCACTTGTGGGCACAGTTGGCCAGTTGCCCCTTCCCTGGCAAGGACAGATGAAACAGACCTTCTTTACAGCACCACTTGGGCACACAATTACTAATAACAGTAATTTTTGCACGTACACCAAGTATCAGGTATGGAAACTTAACTGCAGGAGGACTAGGGGAAATTGGCTGGAAATTTGGCCCAGGAAAGAAAGAAAATAGAAGAAAAGAAGTAAGAGCTACAAGCAGGAGGTTTTAAAGAAGAAAAGAAGGAAGAGGGAAAATAGGAGTGAATCAACATCTATTGAGCTCCCAGGGTAAGTGCTAAAAATACTTGGATGAATAGGACACAATCCCTGAGCTCTCAGTCTAGTGGGAGAAAAGTCTACTATAGAAACGATTACAAGAAGCTGTGCTGAGTTTCATAGGTGAGCATATTTTGTTTTGGATGCACCCCACTTAAACTGGGGGCACAAGGGTCAGAAAGTCCATTTGTAGGTGAGAAAACTGAGATTCCAAGAAGTTAAATAAGTTGCCTAAAGTCACAGTGTGATCATTAGGGCTCCATTGGTTACAAGAGACAGAAACCAAATTCAGACTGGCTCAAGGCAAAAAAAAAAACCAAAAACATAGTGGCTCATGTGATGGAAAAGTACAGGGAAGGTGGAAGGGTTGATGCAGGTTTTTTTTTCCTGGATTCAGGTGCCCCATCTGTGCCCTGTCTTTGACCCTGCTTTGTTCTGTGTTGCTTTACTGTCAGAAAGCCTCTCTTCTATGGGGAGGGAAGATGACTCCCAGAAGTCACAGGTTTCCGTGGTCCTTCGAGCTTGTAGCACATATTGACCCCTAGAAGCATTCTGATTGGCCCTTCTTGGTTGTCTTGGACCAACCACTGAGTCAAGTGGGATTGCATGCTCTGATCATGTGCCCACAGCTGCGGTGGGCTGGCAGTGCCCCTTGATTGACAGAATCACCTTCAGCAGGGAGTGGAATTTATGAGTGCCATCCCCAAAGGGAGGGGACAAACACAATCCATGTCCATTGCACTCATTTTAGAAAGTTGCAGGGTTGAGCTGAAAGCCCAGGCTGCATTCCAAAACCTGTGTCTTTCCACCGTACAAAATGCCCCCTTCTCCCCCCATCCCTGATAAATGAGGACAGTAAGAAGATAAGATGACAGGCAAATGAAAGGAAAGGCAGAAATCATTTGGGGAGGGCAAAACACCAAAGAAGAAATGAGAAGAGGAAGCAAGAGAAGCAGGATGGTGAGAGACTGTGGGAAAAAGGAAAGCAAAGATTGAGAAAGAAAATGTATGGAGGGGCCATCTTGCAGCCTTCATCCCCGTCCCCTGGAATCTCTGCCAGAAGCCGCTGCTATTTTTCAGAAAGCTTTTTCCCGTCTCGCTTGTTAAGACACAGAGAGCCAAATGCCCCATTAATCTTTCAGAGGCCACTTTGGCTTCTTGTGGCAGAGCCATGCACATTTGGCTTGGTTCCCCCATGTGAGTCTTCCTTCCCAAAGGCAGTGGGACTTGGCAGACACGCCCAATACCCATTAGGACCACAGGGACCAATGGCTGGTTTCACAATGGCTCGGTTTAACCTGGGGAGATAGTTGGCAGCCCTGTGCCTGAAGGGTTCTCCTACCATTTGCCTTGGATCTGCTGGATCCTGGATTTGCCAGGATCTGCTATACCATGTTCTTATTTCTCAGGCCAGTTTGCAGTGTGAGAAACTCAAAAGTCAAAAATAAACCCAGAGCCCAACTTGCCACCCACATCAGGCAGCTGCTGTGGGCCTGGGACAATGCAGGGTGTAGTCAGGAGACTGGGAAAGCCTTTTTCCTAGCTGAGCAGACAGTTGGGATGGAGTAGGCAGAAAAGAAACAGATGGGCTAAAGAGTAACATGACGCAATAGTCGTAACCAAACCAAAAAAATACAAAAATAAAACCAGTACAATGTAAGAAAAGTCACGAAAGAGACCATTTGTCTTACTGAATATCCCCGTGAACCCAATCCATGTGACCCTTGGAAAGGTTGCAGGGGCCGGTGATCAGTCAATTTGGAAAGAGTGCCACGTGACTAGTACACTTGTCGAGACTCTCATGGGTCGTGCTTGTCTCAGCTCCTCCTTTTTGGCTGTTTGGAGTTGCATTGCCAACTCAGAAGCCTGCTGTAACGGGCTGAATCACATCTGCCTCCCACCCCCAGCATCATATGTTGAAATCCTAACTCCCAGTATCTTGGAATGTGACTGTATTTGGAGATGAGGCTTTTAGAGCAGTAACTAAGTTTCAATGAGGTCATTGGGGTGAGCTCTAATTCAATATGACTGGTGTCTTTATAAGAAGAGGAGATCAGGATACAGACATGCATAGAGGGAAGACCAGATAAACATACAGGTAGATCGCCATCTACAAGCCAAGGAGAGAAGCTTCGGAGGAAACTAACCCTCCTGACACCTTTGATCTTGGACTTCTGGGCTCCAGATCTGCGAGAAAAGAATTTTTGGTTTTTTTAAGCCACACAGTCTGTGGTACTTGTTACAGAAGTCCTAGCAAACTAATCCACCTCCTCGAACTGGGCTAGAACACATGTCCCGATAAAACTGTGAGCCTTGGCTGATCAGGCATACCCAACCCACCATCACACCCTTCATGGGAGGATGGCTTCATTCCAGTGTTCTCTGGATTAAATGAGGAACAAAGCTAGGAGTTTGGCCTCCATCTGCCTTTCTTTTCATCTTATTTCTCAATTTGTTCAGATGTCAGGTAAAGAAGTAAGGATACTTTTTATTGGGCTTCCTCAAAAAATCCAGATTAGACAATAGCAGTCATAAGCCAATTTATATTGTGGTAACAAATAACCTCCAAATCACAGCAGCTGAACAAAACGATCGATTATTCCTTGCTCACATTCTGTTACCCATCTGCCTCGGTGGAACTAGAGTCTCCGTGCTGAACACGGCTCTGCAGGGAGACTACCCACCCAGCCACTCAGTCACCCAGAGGTCCCCTCTCATTATGAGGATCCATGGTCACCACGGTGCGAGGAAACAAGCATGGTGGTTTGCACACTGGCTCTTAAGCATCCCCCAGAAATGACACACATCACCTCCAATCATACTTCATTGGCCAAAGCAAGTCATTTGATTCTGGCTAATGTCAAAGGGGCGTGAAAATGTAATCCTAGCCTATGTCCAGAATAAAAAGACCTGGAAATACTTGTGAACAGCCCTAATGACCCCATATGGACCATTGTCCCTGCCCCCGAGGAGGTTACAATTTAGAGACGGAGAATGAGGATTTGCACCCAGATTGTCCTTCCTGTGTGAGGACATTGCCCTACTTGTGTGTGCGCGTGACTCACGTGAAAGTTACTCCCTAAGAAGGGAGGCCTTAGAAAGGGAAATTACAGGCATGCTTCTGCTCGGTCCATACACAGACTCGTTAAGTATCTGTGAATATGCCAGGCACAGGCACTACCCTGAATGTCGCAGGATTTGGGGGGGGCCCTGACCCCCCACTCCCTTAATGCCAGTAGCCTCCCCCAATCATTGTGAAAACAAAAGCATCTCCAGAGATTTCCAGACTAAAGCAGGGTAGAATTATGGCAGAAGTGGCTTTTGTGTCCATTTCTCATGATAGAAAAAAACATGGTATTTTGGGAAGGGGAAGCATTTATTTTACAGCAGGTTTGGTGGGGGAAGCGTTTGGGACAGAGGAAAAGCAATAGGTTTCCATCTTGATGATCCAAAAGTGGGTCGTCAATGTTGATGGAATGATCTCCTCAGAGCTGGTGGGAACCTCAGAGACCCTCAAGTTCAAGTTCCTTATCTTAAAGACAGACAGTCGGGACCTGATTACTCTGAAGACTCTTTTGATCAGGACTTAAGTGGGGGAGAAAAGGCACCCTCTCTTCTTTACTGCCCTGATCACACTGTCCTCCTTCCATCACTGCCCCACAACTCCTATACTACGCCTGTCTGTCCGCGACTTTGAACTTGGGCGAGTGGAGGGAGCAGAGGATAAGAGAGGATAAGAAAAGGAGAAGCTGAAAGAGCAGACCAGGTGGTTTCCCTTGCCATGTGGCGAAGGGGAATTCAAGCCACTGCAGAGAAGACCTGCAGCATGGCGGATATGTAGGCCAACCCAAGCATCAGGAGAACGGATCAGGCAATTCCGAAAGCACATGGTGATCGCCGTTGAGGAGGGGCTCTGATGTAAATACCAAGCATTATAATCATAATTATACCAAGTATAATAATAATACCAAGTATTATTATCACTGTTCATAGTTATAGTGTAGCTTCTGAAACTAGCAGCCTAAGAGGTCAGCAGAACTATTTGAGAACGAAGGCAGGAAATTGACTTGTAAGCATCATCAAAACTCAGTTGGCTTCCTCTTCCTCTTTCAGGCTGACAACATGGTTTTAAAGAGGATGAGAAAGCACTTGGTTTGTTGTAGCGGTTAGGTATTCCAGATGTTAGATCACCTGCTTCCAGATTTCAGCTGAGACTTGCAAATTCGTTTCATCTAAGTCCGTAGCTAGTTTAAAGCCTTGGTCCCCGAAGCAAAATTGGAGGTTATAAAAATAACCCCCTGGTACAACGCCTAGGCCATAAGACATGTGCTGCAGGCCTAAGCTGTGTTCACGGTTAGGACTGCTTCTACTTTGGGGCTGCCCCAGAATTTTCAGAAATGACTGCGAGGATCCAAGGGAACCACAGAGCTTCATTAGGAGCAGTTTGCTTCATCTCCCTGCAGGATCTTATGGGGATGTTTGTAGGTTACGGGAAGGGCTTGTGGGCTGGTTGCCAATGGCACCAGGAAGCAGGAAGTCAACTCATAAGTTAGTGCCATCGGGTGTAAGAATGCTCCTTGGTTCACCTCTGCAGAGACCAGCCTGTGGCTGAGTGGACAGCAAAGAGGGGGAAGGCTGCTGTTCCCTCCCCCTCCCCGCACTCTCTGCAAGCAGGCTCACACGTGCAGTGGAGGAAGGAAGTCCAGTGGATGTTCCCATGTTCCTCGGGTGACAAGTTTTCATGTCCCGTGTGCAGCTGTAATCAGCAAGTACGTCAAGAGGTGTGTGTGTGTGTGTGTGTGTAATAGGAGAGAGAGCTCATGTTATCTGAGGACATTCTGTTCTAACTCTGCCCTACCTTTGTTCCTGTGCCAAAAAGGATTGTCTAGGACCCCGAAATACCAGCCAGTGGAGAGCCTTTCATTTCCTTTGGTCTAGGAAGCAGAGGATAGAGAACAAATACCCAAAATCTATTATGAACTTTCTGACAGCCAGAAGCGAGAGAGACCATCCTTCTCTCTTATCTCCGTGCTGCGATAATTAGCAGAAAGAGAAACATCAGTCTTTATGAGATGGAAGCAGATTGTCTTCTTTTAGAGCAGCTGGTTCCCAAAGCCTTACCTGTGGGTCCTGCCAGCTTCTGACACAGACATGAACTTGAATCTTGGCTGTGTTACTTCATAGTCAGATAGCCTTGGGCAGGTTACTTTAGCCTTTTTTCCTCATCTGAAAATGAGAAAAAGGACCCCAGCTTATTTGATAGTATTGCTGTGGGATAACATGAAGTGATGCTTATGCAGCACTTTGCTCTGGGTTCCACAAGTGGCCTTGCTCCCAGGAGGGGCTGTGCCATTAATCAGATTCTCCTGCTCAGGTGAGGACCTGAGCCCCGGCCCAGGCAGGGTGGGTTGCAGGGCTTCGGTGAGACTGGCCAAGGAGCAGCATATAAGGCAGGGCTGAAGCACACATCCAGGACCCTGATCCAAGGGAAAGATCAACCCAAAGGACCAAGAGGGAGGTAGGACATGGTTATGAGGCAATGAGTTAGGAAAATAAATAAATCAAGTCTGAACAGATGAATTCCCAGTAGTTGGTAGGAAATAAAGCCTGTAGAGTAGTTCCTGCAGCCCAGAAATGCAGCAGAAAGGCTTTTTATAGAGTGTCTGCAGACCAGATTCCAGTGAGGAGGCCATTATAGAGGACATGGGTCGGTTGGGGCAGTGGCACAGGCTCTATGGTTAGTGATCCTTCCCATGCCCATCCACAGGAATATGGCAAAATCATTCAGAAAACCGGGCCCTGGAAAGAGCCGAGGTTCTTGTCATCTTGTCACAGATGTCCAAGGCTTCTGTTAAGAGCCAACTCAAGAAAACCTCATGAGGAGTTTGATCCCCCATCTCACCAGGCTCGGTCCACATCTGGCTTCACATTTTTCTAACACCTTCAGTACAGGATGAAACAGTGGTGTGTCTGCCCTATCTGCCAGGACCTCCACTGAGGATAGAAAATCACTATCCACCTGGAGAGATGCACAGGTGTTGCAATGCCTGGCCCACCAATCACGGCAGCTCAGAATTACTGCTTAGGACACAGAGGGAGAACAACTTGGTAGACATACATTTATAGTGCCTGTAACCGGGGAGGGGCTACACATGCATGTTCATCACTTACCTTACAGAAATACCTTGGTTGTTCCCAGGGTGTGTGGTTCTTAAGTCTTTAAAGGGCAGTAACTCCAAGGACATCCACTAGGGCACAGCGCCAAGTTCAAAGTGGACGCTTGAATTTAGTCCAGTGCTTGGCTTATCCGCCAGGCAGCTAGGAGTATCCTCAATTATTTCTGATGCTGATGGTGACAGCGCTTTTTGTAAAGCAGGAATGAGTTTTTTTAAAATACCTTTTGTGATGGGACAGTTCCAAGATCATATTCCTTTCTTTGTTGATCCAAATGAGGAGTTCCCCAACTAGGGGACCATGGTACAGGCTAATCGGTGACACCATTCCCTCTCTAGCCCCCTAGCTCACCAGCCCCTTCCTGTAGGGCACCCACTCTCTCCTTTCTCCACCCTGCTCTGGGTGTCCAACACCCATGGGCTTCTTTGCCCTTCTTTCCTGCCCTTTGGCTTCCTGTTGAGTTGAGCCAAGAGGAGGCACCAGCAGGAGACAGGAGAGAGGAAAATGAGGGCAGGGCATTTTCCCCCAGCATCCTCCCAGCAAGTCACCTTGGGCTGGCCACAGCCCTCTAAAGCTTTCCTTTTCCTCCCAAACTTTAGCTTGCTCAAGGAACCACAGTCTCTCCTTGCCTAGGAGTGATGGCAGAGCCTTATTGTTGCTAGTCCCCAGGAGAATTCATTGTCCTTTGTGATTTCCCCTACCTGACTTTATTAAAATTCCCTTTATTTGACCTCTCCTGGTTCTAATACCAACACCATCTCCGAACCTCAGAGACCTTCATTAAAGTAAAAAATTAATAATTTGTTGAAAAATGTTGTGAGCCTCGAAAGAGAGCAGAGGTCCAACACTTTCTTGTTACCTTGTTCTTTCTCTCCTCCAGCAGCTTGCTGCTGGCTCACCGATGTCACCCACTTGCAGGCCACAGCCCACTCAGTCCCTATCTGGGTCTTGTACGTGGGCCTGGGCACATCCAGCAGAGAGGTTGCCCCCGGGGCTCTGTGCTGAAGTTGAGATCTCCAGGCTCAGCTGGGGCAAAGGAAAGAGGTGCAGCCAGGCAGAGAGTCTGAACTGTATTGATCTGGGAAGCAAAATAGAAAACTGAAGAGTGGCACCAGGCATCAAGTCTGCAGGAAGAGGTGAGGCATCAACAGGGAGGTGAATCAGCAGGGAAGAAGGAGGGAAGCGCAGAATTCAAGGCAGCTTGAGGCAAGCTGATCAGAATGGAATGTGCAGTGTCTGCGGGTGAAATGTGTGCAGGTATCTGAGGACCGTTTCTACTTGATGGAGACAAACCCTAAAGGAGGTGGGTGGGAGCAGGCAGTTCATAAACCAATTCCTCTAGTAGGAGGCTGCCTCGGTATCCTCCATTTCCCCCCTTGCGGGGCTTGGAATTGAGTCAGGCTCCCAGTCCTGGGATTGAGGGAGCGACCGGGACACAGTCCTTATGGGGACCCTGTGATTCTCCTGGCTGCTGAGAAGATCAAGAACTTCTCTGCTGGGGGGAAGCCCTGATGTCCAAATCTCAGCTTTCCCGGTCCCCAGGTGGACCCAGGCCACAGGATTCTCTTCTATCAAAACCTGCTGTATAGCACAGGGAGCTCAGCTCGGTGCTCTGTGACGACCTAGATGGGAGGGATGGGGGGGTGGGAGGGAGGTCCAAGAAGGAGGAGTTATAGGTGTACATATAGCTGATTCACTTCATTGTACAGCAGAAACTAACACAGCATTGTAAAGCAATTTTACTCCAATAATTAAAAAAAAACACCCTCACTAAAACTGAGCCTCTGTGCTACTTAGTTTCCAGCTACCCAGCGGCCTCCATAGGGGCTCTGCTCAGCTGTCTTACTCTCCCCTTCCCTGGGGGTGGGGATTCTGCTTTGATGATCCCACTTCTGGTAAGTGTCTTTCAGTATAATTTCAGGTGGAGAGTCTCAGGCCCCATCTCTCTGGCTCTTGAGTAAAGAACAGGGATTTACTTCAACTTCCTCACCCTTCTGTTGGGCGATATCCACAATGACAGCCCCAGAACTTGGATGAGATCATTATGTAGTAATCCGCAAGTCCTGAGTATCCCCCAGAGGTCGGCCTTTCGTAGTAGGGTTAGTAGCCCCACTCCACACTGGATTTATGGGGTGGATTTTCCTCTAGTCTCCTCCATCCCGGTGTTGCTGAAAATTTAGGATGTCTTGGGCCCAAGCCCATCCAGGTGAAAGTGATTTATAGCCTCCTTCCATCTACTCCTTCTTCAAGGCTCTTCAAGCCTTCCGAGAGCTATATGGGGTGTTTTAAATATTGCATGGAGAGTAAAGGAGTAACGTTCTAGCTCCTGGGGTTTCTTAGTGGGATCTAGCTATTCCAGGTGTGGAGTACAGGGAGGGTATCAACTTGCATTACATTTTAAGCACTAACCACAGTCCAACCTCAGAGACCTTGAAAACATTGAAAAATGTTGTGAGCCTCGAAAGAGAGCAGAGGTCCAACACTTTCTTGTTACCTTGTTCTTTCTCTCCTCCAGCAGCTTGCTGCTGGCTCACCGATGTCACCCACTTGCAGGCCACAGCCCACTCAGTCCCTATCTGGGTCTTGTACGCAGGCCTGGGCACATCCAGCAGAGAGGTCTGCCAGCAGCTACTCTCTTGCCTTAAAATACAGAGCAGTCGTGGAATATCTATTACGCTACCTATTCAACACGTCCTTTTACAGGACCCAGGAGCAAAGTCCATAGGATGGGTAACACTCACATCCCAAATCCAAAGAGTCCTGCAAGAATCTCTGTAAAGAGAAAGTTGTCCAAGGAATAAAGCACGTATATATCTGCCTCTGTCTGGTACGTGGAAGACCGCAGCAGGCCTGGAGGTTATCTGGTAACCTGTTGCGGCCGCCCCATAGGCATGTTCTTATGGCTCATAATCCTCACCATCTACTGTGGCAGAGTTTGAGGGATGGTTAATGGGATAACTCTGGCTGGACACTTGCCTTTCTCTCTGCTCACTCCATTATGTAGAAAAGGACTACCTGGCAACCTCAGTCATTCAGAACATGGCCCCAAGCAAAGATAGATGTGTAATCACTTGACCTATATGTAGTCTAGTTCCCCCGTGAGAGTTTTGTTTCCTTACAGGATAGGTAAGAATCTTATTTTTATTTACATCATCTAGAGACAGACCTGCCATGTTGTCCAGTGCACAGCTGGCAGGAAATAGAGACTTTCTGGATGATGATGGTAGAGTCAAAACCTGCCTTTTGGTGATGTCCACTTACCAAATGTCATTGGTCCACTTACTGGAGCCATCCAGAAAAAGCTTTCTCCCTTCCACAGAAGAGTCTTTGCTTTTTAAAAATAATGCTTTTTTCCCCTTCAGTTTGTTACAGACAGCATAATTGCTTTTGAAATATTTGAAAGCAGCAATCATGTGGACTTCAGAGGAAAATAGGCCAGAATTGAATCCCAGTTTCGCTTCTCTGTGGCCAGAGACCCCTCAGTCCATTAACCTTCTTTTAATTGTCATTAAAATTGAGATGAACCAGAAAGCCATAAGATTTCTTGAGAGGTGATAACACAGGTAATCTGGCTCTCAGGAAGACTCAGTGACCGATTGTTGAATTTAAACAGAGTAACCCAGATCTTAATCCCAGTGCATTTTCACTCCAGGTTTGGTTTGTTTCCACTCTGCTGAGTTACCACCAAGCCCAATCAAATTGACATAAAATGCTTTTCGGTTACTTATTCTCCAACTATCTTTTTTTTCTCTTTAGAAAAACATAATAACACATCTGGGACCTATTATATGGTGGTATATATTTCAGTATATGTTTCTGCTAATGCTTTAGTAAACAGAAACCGCATGCATGTTGCCTCCTCGAATACAGTAGCCGCTAGTCTGCCTTGAGCGAGGCTCAATATAAAGTTAAACATTGCAGGATTTTAAAAAAGTGTCTCCATCAAAAGTAGAACTCTAGCCCCAGTTGTATCTGCATCACTTTTTATAGTTAAGATAATGCTTTTAACTACTTCCTACTGCTTAGAATGAGGAAAATTTTAAAAGTCTGTGATGTCCTTATTTATATCAAAGGTAAGTGTATCAGGAACACTTCTGGTTGTTGATATCCGAATACTTAACCAATGGTGGATTGAACACGTAGAGGGGTATTTTGTCATTAGTTTCATATTTTCTCAAACAGCAACGTTGGTTCAGGGACAGTATCTCTATGATTCTTTTATTTTCCTCATGGTTGTAAGATGGCTGCCCTGACACCAGACATCAAGTCCACATCCACTTGAAGAGGTAGGAGTGAGGAAGTAGAACCAGCCACATGTACATGTGTCCAGAAAAGCAAGACACTTCCCAGAAGCACTGAAAAGACTAACACCTTGTGGTGTCATAGGGCCACCTCTATCTGCACGGGAGACTGGGAAAGTGAGGTTTTCCTATTCCAACCTCTGTAGTGGAGGTAGACAAGAGAGAAGGAGATAGAGATGGATGTTAGATTAGCCAATCCCCAGTGTCTGTCATCATGAACTTCATAAAAGCGTTTGTGAGCTGAGGCCTACTGCATATCTCCCCAAACTAACCCTGAAAAACAACAGAGATATCAGGCTATGGAGCAAAGAAGAAGAACTTTGGAATCAGACTCACCAAAGTTTATGTCCTGGCTCTGTCACTTATTGAAAGGGATGGCCCTGGAGAAGTCACTTCTTCTCTTTGAACCTCTCTTTCCTAACTTATAATAATACTGTGTCCTAGGGCTAGTGTGGAGATCAAATGAAAGACTATGAAAGCACATTTTGTGCTGATTACTCCTCTGCACATGTACATTATTATGGTAAAGATAATGGTGGTGGTAAACAAGTAAAAGAAGAATGTAAGAGCCTGTTCTGTACTACACAGAAAAGCCAGGCCTATAGGTCTGTGATAACCCAAGGCTTCCTTTCTTTGGTCCTTCCTTCAAGCAGATCATTATTTTATAGCCCTAGACTGAGATCTCAATTTGTCATGTTCAGTTTTGCATCCCCAGTGCCTAGTGCACAGTGATAGATGCTCACGGAAAAGTTTAATGAATGAATGAATCCCCGCAGAAGCATGAACTAGTTGGAAAAAGAGGACCTTGTAATCCAATCAAACATGTTCAATAAAGACAAGTTTCTCAGGGAATTATTCAGCAGCTATTTAAGAATAAATAGGCAAGAAATTCTAACAAAAAGGTGGTGGCAGTGGAAGTATAGTTTTCAGATCTCAAATTTCCACAAAGCAGCTAGACACAAGAACCAAAACCCATGGGCTACATTTGCAAACATAACTGGGTGACAAAGTGTATCCTCAAACCTGCAACTATAGTGGGTGATGGAAAAATGCCAGTAACCATAAGATTTGCATTGTCTCAACATCTGTGCTGGAAGAGCAAAGGAAGCAAGAGAATGACTGAAGGACCTGAGAACAGAACCCCAAATAGCCGACAGGTATTCACCGAGAAGCACAGAGAGATAATTTGAGAACAGCAGCTAAAACAGAGATTCCAGTAGGATTTTGCTCACTGGAAAAGGGTTGAGGTCACAGTAAGAATGGAAAATCCTGGGGCAGCCTAGCCCCTATGAAATCTCGAAACTGACAGCCTTTTCTCCTTTTCAGAATAAGACCCCACACTAAGAAAAAAAATGGTAGGAGTGGAATCAAATTTAGCAGGTCAGAGACAATAGGGATGAGGAAAGAGAAGGTTCAGATAAAAGTAGAGGAGAAAGGGAAAAAAACCAGGAAATTTTAGGAAGAAAACCTTTATGTTTTTAACACTACATAAAAACCACAGAAGAGTGAGCTCTATGAAGTTAAATATGTTATCTGAAGAAAGTCATCTTCTTCTAAAAATTAGCAGAAACCAATTTCACATAAAAATGAGCAGTAGAATGGGAACATATGTATATGTATAACTGATTCACTTTGTTATAAAGCCAAAACTAACACAACACTGTAAAGCAATTATACTCCAATAAAGATGTTAAAAATAAAAATGAGCAGTAGGAAACTGTGGAGGTCAAGTTCCATAAAAAGTTAAGAAAAAGGAGACAAAGACATATGCAATATCCCTATGGAACATGAAACCATGCCAGAAAGACATGTCCATAAAACTGATCAAAATTTCAATTTATTATTTCAAAATGACTAAAAGACATTAAGAAAGTGATATAAGATATGAAAGAACAAAATAAATCATAACTAGAAAAAAACTCAGAAACCGAACTGAAGAAATAATTTAAAATGAAAGAATAAATCATTTTAGAAATGAGGTCTAAACTATAAGGAGCACAGAACAAATAAACACAACAAATGATGCTTTAAGAGAAATAGAGGTGAAAGGAGAAACATTTTTTTAAATCAAAAGCAAATGAAGAGCTGAAAAGCATTCAAGAGAATACTTTTTATCTATATATATTATTACATATATTATTTATTACATATATAATATATATATATTTTATATATGTATGTAATTTTGAAGATAGTAAAGAAGATCCAATATATAAGTAATTAGAGTCCCCTGAGAAGAAAACTGAAGCAAGGGAACAGAACAAATTCTAAAAAGTAATTCAAGAAACTTTTCTGAAATTAAACATTTGAAACTTCATACTGAAAGAGCATATTGTGTACCTGCAAATATTAACACAGACCGAGCAATAACAAGAAATATTACTAGATTTAAAAGAAAAAGAATGAAATCCCTTAGGCATCCAGGCAAAAACAACTAGCAACTTAACAAGAAAAGAGAATTCTATTACCTTCAGAATTTGGGGCCATATTTTATAGCAGAATACAATAGAATAACATTTAAAATAGTAAGTTTAGATTCAACGATTTTTATAATTACGTTAAATGTAAATGGTCTAAAAAACTTTTTTTTTAAGTTTAAACTTTTTCAGTATTCTTGCAGCACACCCAGCCCCACCCTGCCATGTTGCATTCAAACTCTGCCTTGTGATGGCAGAGGGTCTGGGATGAGAGTGAGCTTCTTGCTCCTTCTCCAGCAGCAGAGAGGTTTTCCTAATTTCAGTACAGCCAATGAGGGCTTGTCTTCTACCTCTTCTCCTGTTGCAGGCAACCTTTACCTTGAAGTAGGGGAGAAGGACTCACAGGAGAGCTTTCTGTTTGTCTCTCAGTGGCAGCCAATCACCACCAGGCACTAATGAGGGCTCAGAATGTTGGATGGGCTACTCCAAGAAGTCCCGCTCTACCTTCAAACTTTGACAAAGCCTGTTTACCCTCACTGTAGAGGAGAACACTCTCAGGTCTCCTTTCCTGCCCTCGATCTTTTTCATAAGCACTCAGTGAAGGCCCATGGGAAAGAGCTGTTGAGTACGTGTGGGCTCCCCTGTGTCTGGGACTCCTACGCTGTCACAATAGCCCACACTTAATATGTAAGAAGTTGTTAAAATTTTAGTTGTTCTTACCCACTTTTATGGCTACCACTTCTTCCTCCCACATTCTGCCAAAGGTAAAACATGTTGTGTGTCCCACATCTTCTCAGAGGGATTTGTCAATCTTTGGAATTCTTTTTTTTTTCTGTTGTGTTGAGACCTCAGATCTCTGATGGACTAAAGAGAATAAGATTTCATAAGTTATATGGCTTTGATGTTCTCGTGTGGCTTTCTACATCCTAAGTAAAAGGGAAGCTCCAATTTTTTAAAAACGATTTTTAGTAATTATAATTAGTAGTGGCAGTATTAGTATTGTTATTTTGAGTATTGTGTGTGTTATTTTATATTGTGGGATAAAGCAAATGAATAATGATGGGATATTTTAATTCTCTCATTCACTGTGTCCTTGAGAACCAAGGTTTTTGGTATGGAAGAAAGGACATACATACATGGTATGGAAGGAATCAAGTAAAAATCGTGCAACTCTGAATTTGAATTTGAAACACTATTATGAATTTGTAAGATATTTTATATTTAAATACATGTTTATTTCCTAATTCCATTCACCAAAAATGTCTAGCAATGTGACTGTCTAGTTGCAGAAAGCATCTGTAGTGCCCAGATTGTGATCTTCAAGTATCATTTCCTACCATAAGAAACCATAGTTTCTTAGAGAAATAGCTGATTGAAATTTGGTGTAGGAACTATGCAAGATGAACCTAGACCCTCTTATCCCACCAAATAGAAAGGATGCTGTCAAAGACTAATAGGGTCATGTCAAAAGGACTCAGCTGCCAATCTTAGGAGATTTCCACTGGCCAAAAATGGGACAACTTGAGTTTAAAGATAAGAAATGCAATGTACTTAAACCCATTTAAATACATTGCATTTAAATTAATGATTTCATAATTTTATATATGTATATACATATTTTAAATCAAATCAGTCACTTTTAGAGGATCATAGAGAACCAATTCATGATCTTTAAAACAGGTAAATAAAGGAAAGAATCACACATTTGTCCTTTTATATACAAACTATGCAACTGGGTAACCAAATAATAGATGAGAGAAGCATCTCTTTATAAATTATTCCAACTAAAAAGTAAAATGAGATGTAGAATTAGAATGTCACCATTTTTCAATCTCCAATTAATTTATGGGTCTAGGCCATGAGCCTCCGTGGCTGTTGACATTACAAAAAGAGAGACAACCAAACATATGCTATCTAAAGAAATAACATGCCACTTCCTATGGTCTTGCCAAAATGACTGAGTTCAAGTTTTATCCGTCTCTGAATCCAGCTTCTGATTTGTAGATAATGCAGAGGACAGAGAAACATGTTGGATGGGACCATGAATACACAATCAGCAAAATCCAGAGAAGAGGGAAATTCCATAGGTCAAACCACCAGGGATCTTTAACAAATAAATTATAAACAAAAGGAAGGGATGAAGGGAAAACCAACAGTTTCAAAGAAAGGTTAAAACTTGTTAAATTTTTGAGAGTGAGTGAGAATAAACTATAGTGCTAAGAATGTACACTTGGGTAACAAAATCATAAAGAAACATAGGGAAGTGATTACTCTAAAAGTCAAGATAGTGGTTATTTTTGGAAAGAGGAAGGGGACACATGTGAAGGGCTTCTGGAATATCTGGAAAATTTCTATTTCTTGATCTGAGTGAGTGTTAGCCCTATAATTCACTAAGCCCTATGTTTGTTTTGTATGGGTTTCTGTATCTGTGTTTTATTTTACAATAAAAGTTTTTTTAAAAAACCTGTTTCACTTCAGAACAGCCTCTTGATCTCATCCCCCAAACAGTGAATTGCATATCTCTATGTGTACAAATGAAATACATTATAAATTTTTTAAAAGAATAAACAGGCAGGGAGGATATGTTTAAGAATATATTTTAGATCAAGTTTTATTTCCCTAAGTGCCTTTATTAGAACCTACTTCACAAAATCCTTTCCTTCCTTAAAAAATCCTTTCAGAAGAGTCTGTGCACCCTTTTTTCTAGACTCGCCAAGCTAAATAGCTAGAAAGTATTTCCTTTTCAAAGTCCAATGAACATACAATCCTCTATATAATAAAAAATAGATGTATTAAGGTTTCTAATCCCCCACCCCTTCCTTCCATTTTAGAGGGGAAAAATATATGTGTATAAATATGCACACACGTACATATGAAAGCAACTAAATGCTGTAATGTAAATGTAGAAGTGACATTCAAAAGAGAGACCTTCTCCACAAGAAAGTTAAATACGTTTTTCAGGAAGAGAGGATGAAACAGTTTCCTCAAAAGTTTAAATACATTAAAGAATTTTATTTGCCATCTGAGCTGCAATTTCAAAGCCAAAATGTGAGCCCAATGTGGGAATTAGAGCGACAACTGAACTTGCTAGGGGATTTGGGTCTTCCTAAGTCTTTTGAAGTTCCATTTTGCTTTGTCTTCAGATGCCTTGACATAATCAGCCCATTGATGCCTTGTGCTGTCTTGTACATGCAAGCAATTGCTCACAATTCCATATCAGGGCTGGAGACAAGGAGGGGTTCAGATCCCTTTGACACCGGGGCGCCTGGTCAGGAAGTTCTCAAATGTGCAGCAACGTGAACTTTTAGCTGAACTGCTGCCCAGTGGGGCACCCGTCCTTTCAACCTCCATTGGCTCAGGTTTTCAAAGGCTGGGGGCATCTGTACCCAGTGACCTGCATGGCTGGCCTGACACATCTCTTTCCCATGGAGTGGTGGGGGTCGAGGGGATTGAAATGACTTATTCACCTTTATTTCAAATTTGAGCCAGAGCGTGTGTGAAATCCCCCCCCCACCCCCCCCGAGATCAAACAACCCGCCAGTTGCCCCCTAGTTGCACTGGTCACTGAAGGAGCATCTGTTTGACCTGCTTTTAGAAGCTTGCTTCCCACACTTTGGGATTAGCGCTGATTATGACAGTAATGCTGGCCCACACTTACATGGCCCAGTACTTACATTACTGTCCTTCTTAATCATTGCAATAACCACACAGGCAATTTAAGATGAGGGCACTGAGGGAATTCACCCAAGAACACATATATAATTAGCCGGAGAGCTGGCATTGGAACTCAGGCAGCTCTGGCTCCCAAGTCCATTCCTTAAACCACCATGCTATGGTACCTATGGCTAGAGAATAAACACCATCATAGACATAGCTAGCTATATAGAGTACTGCTGATGCTAGCTCCCTCCATGTACCAGGCACTATACCAAGCTTCACAAACACTTAATTTAATTATATATAGATAGATATAGATATAGATAGATATAGATACAGATATAAAGGACATAGGTACATGAAGACCTAAAAATTAAGAGTGAGCCTTCAACCAGATTGCCTAAATTTAATCCCAGCTCCACAGTTTAACAGCTGTGTGACCTTGAGCAAATGATTTAGTATCCCTGGGCCTCAGTCCCCCTCATAGGATACTGCAAGAATTAAATGAACAATTTATGCAAAGCACATAAATATATTTCCCAGCACAGAATAGGTACCCAAAAAGATATTATTATTTCTATATATATATGATATATGATATCATACAGTTTTTTTATTATATTAATTATACTTCATATAATTAACAATATGAATACTATTATGTAATAATGGTATTTATTATTACTATTACATATACATAGATGGACTATTTTCTCAAACAATCCAGAAAGCTCGGTAAAGAGGAATAACATTCTTCAAAACTTATCAGGGTCAATGATTACCAAAAAAAATTACGCTGAGCTGACTCATTTTTCTCAAGGAGATCAATTTTTGAGATACAAACCAGCAAAGTAGATTGATGAGAGTACAGCTGAAAATAAGTCTTAGGATTATAGACCACCCACACTGCACAAAAAGCATTGTTCTGAGCAAGACAGGCTGCCAACAGTCTAGACAGAGGACAGTTAGCATTTAACTCTCATTGCCATAGCTGGTGCTGTTCGTCTCAAGATGCATAAAGGCCAGGTGACCCTCTGGTCACAATCCCCACCTTACCAATCTTTCATCACCTAGATTCTGGTCCTTCTAAAATCAAGTCTATTTCTATCCTCATGGACGCTGCACGAGCATCTAGTATCCAAATCCTATTTGATGTTTAAATAATACATTCCTGTGCAAAGTAGATATGAGGAAATGATAATACAAGCACAGGTAGAGGGTACTGAGCAGATACTTTGAACTGGGTGCTGTGTTAAACACAAGCGTTCTCTCTTTGGCTCTCATGGCTCCATATGGTAGCATTAGATCATCTTCCGGTCCCATATCCATATTTACTGAATGGCAGAGGTGTCCTCAAGCCCAAGTTCGTCCACCTCGAGGGCTCATGCCATTAAACCCTGCACTCTAAGCTGCCCTCATTCCTTTCTAAACTCTTGTTCACTTTATCTCTCTTTCACCACCATCCACATACTACTTAAGGAAAGTTACCAAAGAAGTTCCTTTGCTGGGCATTAATTACTGGAAAAATAGCTGATGTCTCCATTTTTCTCCTCTGAGCACCCCTAGTACTTGATACATAGCTTCAATTGAGCAGCATGCTGAACATGGCCTTTCTCCATCACTAGGCAGTGACTCTTTGAAGGCAAGAACCTTGTCTTATTCATCTTTCTGACCCTGGCACTTAGCACAGGACCTGGCATATTGCAGGATTTCAGTAAGTATTTGCAGAGAGCATAAACAATTTGTGGGATGGTTAGATGCATACATGAAGGGATGCCTCAAATGACCTTCCTCCCTTTCGCTGAGACGTCACTACTAACCCCTACGTTGTTGATCACCAAGAAGTGATTCAGTTGCTACAGCACTTAGCACGATGTCACATGTATGGTTGGCGCCCAATAAGTTTTAGTGAATGAAAAAATAAACACATAATTCAGGCCTTAAGGCAACGTAAATCACCTGGGAGATCTATTTAAACACTACTTGTTCTTCCACTTCTGAAATCTGTGACAAATGAAACCAGATCAGCAGGATGCTGGTAATGTGGGCTACAGCCCACGAGGGCGTGAGCTGTGCTGTGCTGGCATCAGCCTGTAATGAAGAAGCCACAGGCTTCTGACATTTTCCATCACGTCCCCTGTCAGGCTGCTGTGGATGACCTCGTTCATTACATCCAGAGTTGGGGTCCTGTCTGGTTCAATGCTAAGAATTGTTCTACTGCTGAGAAACTGGTCAGTTTTTATATTATATACTTGGTAAATTGTGTGATTGTCTTTATTTCCCCCCATTTTTTGGCCAATAAAAAATTGGAGCTAAATTTATAGCTACTCATAGCAACGGAAAGATCTTTTAATAACACACTTCTTCAATGTCAGTCTTGGTTCTCTTTTATTTCCTTACTACAAACCCCTTCCTTCCTTCCTTCCTTCCTTTTGCTTTTACTTCTACTAATTTTATGCATTCTCATTTCTTAATGAATGATGGTAAACCATCCAGCGATCGTAAATGAAACTAAATTTAAAACAGCTTACTTTATTGTATAACTATAGACAAAGAAAATGTATTCAGCAAATATATTGTTATTTGGATACACAATGATTTTTACCTCCCCCTGATGTATTTCATGTATCCAGGACTAAAATCTTCTCTGGAAAAAGAGAATAAAGGAATAAAATATTAAACAATAGAGGATACTTTAACAAGTCTGCTGGTATCATTCCCTGTGCATTGGGAGGCTGAATTCCTGGGAGGATGATCTTAGCTGATGAAAGGGAGTCACCAAGAGGAGAAAAAGAAAGGGAGGCAAGGAATATGCAGGAAGAGATGAAGGGATAAAAGGGAGAAAGGAAAGAGGGAAGTGGAGAGAGAAGGGGGTGGGATCTGCAGATGGTCCTAGTTCATCAAAAGATGAACTAACAGTGGAGTTTACCTGATCAGCTAAGGCTGATGCTTGGATCTCAGTTGTCTTCAAGAGGCTGGTGGCCAGAAGCAAGAGGAACATCAGAAGTTACATCATTATCTGCACTTCCAGCCTTCTGCTAAAGAAGATAATGACCAACTCTATTCCATTTTAATACTGAACTAAGGGGAGAAGTCACAACCAAATTTTAGAACCACCAACTCAGACCTTCAGCTCAGAATCAACTGTCTCACCCCCCCACTATTTCCTGCCCTGAGAAATACAAGCCAAAGTTTTTCTATTTCTCCTTGTGTTAAAAAATTTAGCCAAGTGTTCTAATAAGGAAACTTATATCTTCACCATTTCTTTTTACATTCTTATTAATTTTTTTGTAAGAATAAAAGTAAACAAATCCATTGTAACCAATAGGGAGACAAAATTATATTAAAATAATACAAAAATGGCTTTTAATCTATCACCAGGGAATAACCATTTTGTTTTCAATTATTTCCTTCTAGTCTTATCTATTTTCATATACATGAGGTGGACATGTGTAGCTGAATGTACACTCAGTCCTGTATCCTTTTAATATTTTAACTTAATATGTCCCTATGTCAAGAGATTCCCTTCAAATTTTGATTTTTGAATGTATGCATTATATTAGATTTATGGAACTATATTTTATCTTGTTATTGAATCTTTAGATAGCTTCCAAGGGATGAATATTCTATATTTTCTTTGAGTTCCTCTAATTGCAAGGCACTAAAGTAATCGGGTTTTGGTGTGAGCATTGATAAGAGAATTGAAAATCAGGTGGGAATCCAGAAAAACAGGGACCACAGTATGGTTGGAATTAGAGACCAGAATTGGATTCAGGATAGCTCTTGTGGTTGAGATTAAAGCTGGTTATCAATATCTATGGCTCTTCTCCCTGCAGGAACTCTGTGTAGATTGTACTTCTGTACTTTTCTACCTCTTGAGTTTAGACAATGACCACGTGACTTGCTTTGGCCAATGAAATGTGAGAGGAATGAAATGTGCCACATCCATGTGGAAGCATTCATGGGCAGTGTGTGAGTCTCCACGTGCTCTTCCCATGCTAGAGTGAATGTGGTCGATACCCTGCCCCATTCTCTCTTACGAGGCTGGTGCTGTAAGTGTTGATCACTGAGTTACAGCTCCCTTCCTCTCCAGAGAATTGCCCTAAATCCCAGAGAGATTACACAGTCTCTCCTCCCTGAGAGACAGGCAGCTGTGAATGACCAGTTCACACTCACGAGCTCCTCATGGGACCAGGTGGAAGCTAGTCTCCACCACAGTCCACATCTTTGTTTAATTTGCTTTCCCTGCCTTATCCTGTTCCCTCACTCCCCTTGTCCAGAGAGAACTCTCTCAATAAATCACTTTCACAAGAATCCACAACTCAGGCTCAGGTTCTAGGCACCCACCCTAAGACACATTTCCCAGGTGATGGGTTGTGCAGCGTTGCAACCTCAGGTGAAGGACAGCACCCTGGAGAGTAGCCTGGACCCTCAGTGGACAGGTGTAAGTGAAGAGCAAGCCTTGTGCGGTTAACACACCAAGATCTGGGGAATTATGTCTCTCCTGATTAATAGAGCATTTGAGATGGACCTTAGTAGCAGAAGTTTCTTGATCTTCCTCCTGGAGCTCATCAGCTGATGTGACTCAGCTACAGTCTCCATCTCTGCTTCCTTTTGTGTGTCTCGCTTCACTCACTGCAAACTAACTACCTCTTCCTCTTCTCTACCCTCTGCCTCCTCTTTCTCAATCGTCATGTCACATGCCCCTCAGATGTGGCTTGGTTATTAATTCTCATGCTTCCTAGTCTACCTCAGAGATGCATTGGCTTCAGCTCCATTTCCAACCTAATTTTCTCTGTGTTTTCCAATTCTAGTTCCCAAGAGTGAGAGTCTGATTGGCTAACCTCATTCCTGGGCTTCTGGTAAGTCTCTGTCCTGGTTACCTTTTGGGTGGGGTCAGCCAGGGCCTAGGCCCTGAGGTACATGGCATGGTTGTTTAGTGTTACCTCAGATTTCCCAGAAATGGAGACATTCTGACATGGGTCTATGACGTGAAACTGGGCTGTGGTTCCAACAGGAAGATCAATAGCTTTTGATCTTACATTGAAGCACTTTCCTCTTTGGATTGCTTCTTTGTCACGGGAGTCATCCTCAAATTGGCAGGTAGAGGCAGAAGGGGCTAGAGACTCCTCTCCTACCTGAGGGAGTTACCTCCTCCCACAAAAAGCCAACTGGGAACCAGGCATACTGGGATCCATAAGCATACCACGTGTCCTGTGCAAGCAGAAGTAGTCCTTACAGCTCACATGATAAAATGAGCCCAGATAAGGGTTTTGGAATAATGCCCAAGTGTCCAAATTATGCTTAGAGCATCTCTTCTAGGAAGTGGGCACCTGAGAAAGCATTCCAAGGTTAGGGACTTTGTCCATGTGCCTTTTACCAGCAATATCACTAACAATCATGGTCATGTACCTGCCTGCACCCATCCATCCATTCAATCACTGATTAAACAAATATTGGTGAGCATCAACCATGTGCCTGGTGCTATTTTAGTTCCTGAGGATATAGCAATTAACAAGGCAGACAAAATCTCTACTGTCATGGAGCTTACCTTTTTTTTTTTTAACATCTTTATTGGAGTATAATTGCTTTACAATGGTGTTAGTTTCTGCTTTACAACAAAGTGAATCAGCTATACATATAAATATATCCCCATATCTCCTCCCTCTTGCATCTCCCTCCCACCCTCCCTATCCCACCCCTCTAGGTGATCACAAAGCATCAAGCTGATCTCCCTGTGCTATGCGGCTGCTTCCCACTAGCTGTCTATTTTACATTTGTTAGTGTATATATGTCCATGCCACTCTCTCACTTCGTCCCAGCTTACCCTTCCCCCTTCCCGTGTCCTCAAGTCCATTCTCTACATCTGCATCTTTATTCCTGTCCTGCCCCTAGATTCTTCATAACCTTTTTTTTTAGATTCCATATATATGTGTTAGCATGCGGTATTTGTTTTTCTCTTTCTGAGTTACTTCACTCTGTATGACAGACTCTAGGTCCATCCACCTCACTACAAATAACTCAATTTTGTTTCCTTATATGGCTGAGTAATATTCCATTGCATATATGTGCCACATCTTCTTTATCCATTCATCTGTCAATGGACACTTAGGTTGCTTCCATGTCCTGGCTATTGTAAATAGAGCTGCAATGAACATTGTGGTACATCACTCTTTTTGAATTATGGTTTTCTCAGGGTATATGCCCAGTAGTGGGATTGCTGGGTCATATGGTAGTTCTATTTTTAGTTTTTTAAGGAACCTCCGTACTGTTCTCCATAGTGGCTGTATCAATTTACATTCCCACCAACAGTGCAAGAGGGTCCCCTTTTCTCATGGAGCTTACCTTTAATTTAAGAGACAGTCAATCAGCAAATGTGCAAATGGTATGTCAGTTTCTGATAATGACTCCATGAAAAACTATGCAGGGTCAGGGGGCTAAGAGCAATGGAATTGGGGGTGATCTCTTAGATAGGATTGTCAGGGAAGGCCTCACTGAGACAGTAATATCTGAGCAGGCCTAAACAAAGTGAGGGAGGGATCCACTGAAAGATCTGGGATAGAAGAATACAGGGGAACAAAAGGTATAAGTGCCCTGAATCAAGAGCATGCCTGGAGAAATACCCTGACACAGGAGCATTGCCTGCAAAAATAAGGGGGTGGGGGGAGGGGGAGCACGCAAGGCGGGGTGAGCAGCCTGTGTGAAGGCCCTGAGGCAGGAAAATACTTGGCATATTCAAGGATCCCCACAGCTCCTCTTGGTGCAGTTCAGAGAGGCAAAGGAATAGTGAGTGAATTATAGGCGGGGCCAGAAGACTATGTAGGCCCTGTGTAGCCCATGCTATGGATTTTATATTTTATTCTACATGAAATAGAAACTGTTAAGATCCATCAAACATTATTTTTTTTTTTTTTGTAGTTGCTTTGAGGGTCGGTGGGCTTGGGAGGGGCGATGGAAATGGAGAGAAGTATTTAGGACCAAGGTCCATTTTGGAAGTAGGATGGACAAGACTTGGTGATTGATTGAACGTAGGAAGTAAGAGAAGGGTGACAAAAATGGTTCCTAGGGGTCTTTGGATAGCTAGTTGGGAGAGAGGTCATTTACCAAGAAGGGGGACTGTCATGGGGAAACAGCTTTGAGAGAGGAAAAGGACCTTAGGTTTGTAAACCACTACAATAGAGTATTATTATTATTCCTAGTTGATGACAAGTAAACAGACTCAGGAAAGTTATTTCACTCGCTCAAGATCACATAACTAGTAAGCAAAGGAGTCTGGTTTCACATCCAAGTTCATCTGATTGATACCCCAAATTGTGTTGTTTCCCTTACAATTCTCACACAACCTCTTGAAAGAAGAGATCAGAGCATTCCCTGGAGCATAATAGAAACAGTGACAGCCAGAGAGGGCAGCCAGAGAAATGACACAAGCATCCCCTGTGTGGGCTGAAAAGGCCACACCAGAATCACCTGCAAACACCCAACTTGTGCAGCTAGGCCCTCCAAGACCAGGACACTGGAAGTCAACCACCAGTCACAGCGATCCTGGCCAAGATGGCTTCTGCTCTCAAAACATGATTGGGGACCAAAGACTGTTGATTTAGAGCTGTGGTCTCCACATACGGTCCCCGGACCAGCTGCATCAGCAAAGGTTAGAAATGAAAATTCGCAGGCACCACCTCAGACCTACTGACCAGAAACTCTGGGATTGGAACCCAGCTCTCTGTGTTTTAACAAGCCTTCCAGGAGATTTTGACAGATGCTCAAGCTCGAGAGTCACTGAATTAAAGCATCTGGTTTCAACTGCTGTAAGTTTTCTCCTGTGAGCTGTCCTTGCCTGAATGAGTGCAGTATAATCCCATTAACAGGCCGAGTTTGGACGAACGCAGAAGCTACTGCTGAAGCTGGATGGAAGCTCTCTTTTCCCCATCTGATTCTCGTACATAAATCCTCAGCCAGAAAGGAAATAGCCCTTTTTTTTTTTTTAACGGTACTGTTGTTTTGCGGCAAAAGGAATGCTTTGCTAATTTTAGGAAGATGGCTTCAGTTATGGATAGGAAGTCTTGAGAGGAGGGGAAACTTTGTCTTGAATTTTTTTAAGTTGTGTTTCCTTTTTTCTTTTAGAAAAGAAAAAAACATTCCCAGAAAAGAAAACTTCATTAACAAACCTCAGCTGACTGAGAAGGGGAGCCCTTGGGGGCCATTTGCCGAGTCCCCTGAGCTGCAGTTGAATCAGCCTGGAAGGCAATGGGCCTCAAGATTTCACTTTAGAAAGATAATCTTTGCAGCTTAAATTGGGAGGAAGCAGAGCATCTGGCTTCTTGGTGAGACTGATCCTTGAGAACATTCCTCATCCCCTGCCTCATCCGGGGTACGGGGGCTCCTTGGATCGGTCGCTCCAAGTGTCATCCTGGTGACCAAGTACTCAGGAGGGCCCCAAGCTTTACCGTTTCCAAAAGACTTCCACATGCCTCATCTTGTTTACTCTACAGAAAGTCAGGGAGAGCATACGATTTTCATTTCTCAAGTAAGAAAACAGAGACTTACAGAGGAAGAAAGTAGGCCTCTCAGATGACTAAAACTCGTGAACCGTGGTTTTAGATATTGTACCTCATTGAATTCTTGAAGTGAGAAGGAGTCTTGTTTTCGTTTTGCAACTGAGGAAATTGAAGGCTTAGAAAGTAACAGTAACTTACCTAAAGTCCCAAAGTTAGGAAGTAGGGGAACACGACACAAACTCAAGGCTTCTGACACCCAGCCCTCTCCTCTGGGTCAGAGCTGAGTGCTTTAAAGTGGTCGGTCCAGGAGCTTATATGCACCTCATATTGATCTCTAGAAAACTGAACATTTCAAAATAATTTCTTCAAATTCTGTTTATCCCGACAGGTGGCCTAGCTAAGAAAACATAGTTGGGCGAGTCCTCTCATTAGGAACGTTTGCTATAATAAGTACAGCACTCAGAAGCTCACTGAGATAGATGTGGGTGTGGAGAGAACAGGCTGAGAGGTGGGACATGAGGGAGAAGTTTTTCCCAAGGGTCTGAATCCCCTGCACAGCCTCTGGCCTGCCGTGGCCAGAGATCGTCAAACCCTACTTGGCTCCTTAAAAATCCCCTGAAAAGTGTAAGAGAAGTATCCCCTTTCCTTTTGGCACAGAAGCATTACCTGTGGCCATCCCTTCCATCGCACCGCGCGAGTCTCTAATGGTGCCATCAGAGGAGGCTGCTGGGCCCAGGGAGAGGGCGGTTGGCCAAGAGGGTGGCACCTTTTGGCAAGCCTGGGTCAGCCCACACGTCCAGGTCTGGCAGGCAGGCCTATTCAAGACAATCCTTCTTACGTGGATTCAAACTGCTCTCCCCTGAGGGTGTCTTCATTACTCTGGCTTCATGTGGGTTAGATTTGACCCACATGAGTCATTGGAATATAAGTGAGACCCTATATATCACCTTCTGTTTATAAATGTTTGATGACATCCCATTGCCTTCAGGGTGAAGTCCACAATGGAATGGAAATGAGAAATTTTGAAATTCTAGCAGCAAGAAATCTATCACCCAGTTGTCATGGATTCTCTTTCCTTCATGATTGATTTGTTTAAAACATCCACCTTCCAGATGAAGAAGAAGAAGAAGGAGAAGGAGAGGGAGAGGGAGAAGAAGAAGAAGAAGGGGGAGAAGAAGGAAGAAAGAGAGGAAGGAGAGGAAGGAGAAGAAGAAGAAAGAAGGAGGAGGAGGGGGGGGAGAGGGAGGGGGAGGGGAGGGGGAGGAGGAGGAGAAGAAAGTGGGGGTGGTGGACGATCAATTGAATAAATGCCCTGGCAGAAATCTGAAAATGAAAATGGCTTTTACTAGCAAGTTCTGGCTTTTTTGGTTGCAAGGAAAAGTTTTTTTTTTTTTTTTTTGAGGAAATTTAAGTCTGTGTCAATCATCTTATACTATCTCTCAGCCTATGGGATTGGCTCAGAAATGAAACCGTGCCCCAAGTTGGGCCAATGAGATCTGAGGACATATTTTGTTGAGGCTTCTGGGAATGGAAAACTTTTGCTTGTAAGGGAGAGCTACTGAGAGAGCCGCTCCCTTGTCCCCTGGGAGTTGTCACGCGTGGATTGGGGCAGTCATCTTTCTAGCTGGGGGACAGCACCAGGCCACAGAGAAGGACAAAGTCCAGTGAGTCACACAGAAATGACCCAAGGCCACACTGGGTCTAATGATGTGACTCCTTCCCCGGCTCAGTGGTGAGGGCCCCGCGGGCGGGAGCTGGGTGGGTGTCACTCACATTGTCCGACACGATCGGCCTGGCCCAGCACCTGGCATGGAGGTGTGGCTCAGCTCAGGAGGTAGAGAATGAGCAGATAGATGGCTGAACCTAGGGTTTTCCCGGTGCCATCAGCTGAATTGCAAGCTTAATCTCGTGCAGGTAATACACTTCCCCAGCTGAAATTCAGGGACATGCCAATCAAATTTTGACGAAGAGACTTGGGTGTTGGGGAGGAAGATGGCAGGAAGGGACGGGGGTGGGTGAGTGCAAAGGGTCCCGGCTTCTGTGCAGTGCCCCAGACAGAATCACATGTCTGAGGCTGTCCCCGCTGAGGACACGGTGTTCTCCTGTGGGCATGTGCACGCTCAGCCAGCGAGGCGCTTGGAAGGAGTCTGCAAGACGCGTTAGACCTTTATTAGCTTAAGTACTTTACCAGAGTGTAGATTACATCCAAACCTGGAAGTTTTCAACAGCAAACTTGCAGTGGCTTTCCAAAAGCTTGAGGCTGGCCTTTCCTTCAGTCAAAAAGCAGCCTGTGCCAGTTAAAGCTGAGAACCAGAAAACAACCGTGTAGATTTTGAAACTTGTACTTGATGAGATTTTCGTGCCTTTCTGCTATGCAGACATTCAGCAAGGCTATAGAGATAGGTCAAATCCAACCCACAGGCTCTGGCTCTTTCTGAATTAGTGGCTGCCTTATCTTAAAGGAACTTCAAGGTCCAATTGAAAACAACACTGAGCTAAATTTCACTTGAGCACTAATTTAAGTTGGCCAAGATGCTTGGCCTCTCTGGGCCTACAGCCTCTCATGTATAAAGTGAGGGGTAGACCTAAACCAACACTGAGTTTCTCTGTATTGAGGAAAACCATTACCTGAAATGAAAATCCAAGTAGCATTTAGAGAAAAAAGAGCATGGGATCTGGGGACAGCCTAGGATTTGAGACCCAGCTCTCCCACTCTCTAAATACACGACCTCAGTTTACTCACTGAATCTCAGTTTCATTATCTAGAAAACAGAAATAATCTCATTTTCATTATCTGTGTTATGGGGATTTGGGGAAGGCTTCAAAGAGATGATGTACGCAAAGCAACTGACATGGAGTAGTCATTTAATAAAAAAATTAATTCAGCAAATATTTATTGAGCATATGCTATGTGCCAAGTAGCATGTGCTACTTAGCATGGTGAACAAACTAGGCATCGCCCTTACCCTCATGGGCAGTCAGACAAAAGCTTAGAAATCACATTTATGAATGTATAATTGCCATACTAGATAAGACCTAAGGAGAGTATTAGGGGGCTAATGACACAGACAACTCTTTTTTTTATTTAGCAATGCCACGAAAGCCATCATTCACCAAAGGTCTCCCTCACAGCCCTTTTTAATGGCTTATCAGGGAGAATGCATCACCCCAAAAAACTAGATTTCCCATAGGTTAGTTTTCTTTGGGAAATGAGCTAATTTCACATGCAAACCATGCATAAAATAATGCAAGACTATTCGTGGGAGTGGGAGGCCAATCTTGGAACTGACATTGCCAACCTCGTGTTCTTTCTCTCAAGGCTGCATGACTGCTCATCTCAGCTGAGGTAGATTTGATTAGTCAACACATCCTGCTACAGTCACCATCGACGAAGCTGTCTAACTACAAAGAATGAGGGCTTTCTGCCCAGTCTGACACCCACCTGGCACCAGGTAGATGCGGGGGCCCCAAGAGAGCTAGCCAGCTGGTATTGATCCTGTCTGAGAGCTAAGGAATGGGAGAAACCCCACTCCGGTAGCGCAGGAGTTTAGCTTTGTTAGGTGGGGAGTGTTTGGCATCTGAGAGCAACTTGGACATGTCACCTCTAACCTCTGTGCCACTGTTTTCTCATTCACAACCAAGAACAATCACAGCTGACCTGTGCATCACGCAGAGTTTTCAGTCACATCATGTGAGATGAATGTCTGCTCTCTTCTTTCAAATCCGTCACTTCGCTTACACATCTATAATCGTTCAAATCTTACCATCTCACTTCTGGATTATTGAGGTAACCTGCTCACAAGTCTCTCTACTCTCAGTCTTGTTCCCAAATGCCTTCTAATCCAGTTATGAGATTGCTTCTAAGTTTAAAATATAAGTGATAGCCTATCGCTTTCTGCTTAAAAATGTTTGATGATATCCTGCTGCTTTCAGGATGAAGTCCAAAATCTTCAGCATGGCATTTATGGCATACACTGTGAGTTGCCCACCCACAAGCCATTCTTCTCCTCCTCCATACCAGCAAAATCCAATTTGAGGTCTGGTTACAATGTATTCAAACCAAGGGGATAAACTGCGATTGTTCTAAGACAACTATGGTGATCTCATTTCTCTTTGGACTAAAGTAGGCAAGTGACCCAGTTCTGGTCAGGGAGATATAAAGGAAAGTTGACTGGGGCTTTAGTGAAAGACTATTTTCTTCTTGATCAGAGAGAATCGTGTGAAAAGATGGCCCATTTTCTGTGTGACACTTGGGGCTATGGCAGCCATCTTGTGACTGAGAGGAGACATGTTAAGATAACTAACTTATCCCAGGTTGCCTGGGATTTTCCCACTTTTAGCACTAAAAGTCCCATCTCCTGGGAAACCCCTCAGTCCCAGGATAACTGGGACAGTTGCTCACCCTAGGACACGTCACTGGCATTCTGAGAAAGAAAAAACAAAATAATGTGAACACCTTAATGACCATCATTGAGCTGCTGAACCAACTCTGAGATTACCTTTCTCAAGTCCTCTTGTGCAAGTTACCTAAATGCCTTCATCGTGTGTCTTGTAACTTGCAGCTGAAACTTGCAGCTTGAACACAACGTTTAAAGTCCTCATCATATGGCCCAGGCTGCCTTTCAAATGTGACTTCCTACCATTCCTACCCTTCCCCAATACACTCCCAGTGTGGACTACTCACAATTCCCTGACCTTACCATGAATCTGCACACCTCTGTGCCTTTGCTAATGTCATTTCCTTTTTCTGAAATTCCTTCTCTTCCTTCCATCTCTGAAAATTTCCTAAACTTCCTCCAAGGCCCATTTTACCAAGTTCCTTTTTTTTTTTTTTAAATGCCTTCCCCTCCCCCACTCCGTCCTCTGTGCTCTCATGGTTTTAGCAAGCAGAGAAACTCTTGGTTTATGTGTCTCTCATCTTATACTTTGAGTGTTTCAAGGGCAGGGATTATAACTTAATTCGTTTTATATCTATAATCCTTAACCCAGTATCTGCCACCCCTACCATGCTTGTCTACAGAATGAATGATAATGTTTATGGGATGAATAATTATATGGAATGATACATTTGTTTTGAAAAAGCAAAGTCTTATGGAAAGTGCAAAGTATTGCCCTTGTTTTCTAATGGGCTCTTCCCAAGAAACCTTCCCTGGAGAATGCTTATTCATATCGAGATTCCTCTTCCTTTGAATTCCCTTAACAACCGCATTGTTACCGAGTCCACACAAGATGCCACTATGTACATTTTCAAAGTATTGCTGACAATCATAGATGACTGGTTCCTGTATAACTCTTTATCTCCCTAATAAAAGAGTAAGGAAAGTGGCTTCCATCTACTACGAAGGCCACCTAATTCTGAGCCTACTACTCTAAATGAAGGAGTTTGGACCCTATAAATGTTGACTGTGTAAATGCAATAAATGCTATATTCTGTTATTACATTAGGAATGATTTGGCTGCAAGTAATAGAAAAATCTACTAAGAGTAATTGTGGCAGAGAGAGCTAGCTGACCATTAAACATTTGGATTTCCCTTCCATAGTGAAGAGTTGTTAAGCAGCTTTCTAGACAGGGACTTCATTTCTCAGTTGCCTTGCATTGAGGTGGAGCCATATTTCTACCTATAAGCCATTGGAATATGACCTGAAAGATGGGTATCACTTTCCAGCCAAGAAGGTTAGGGAGGGTTTACCCACATTCTCATCTCCTTCAGCAGTGACTTTGGAGGCCACAAGCTGAAGGTGGTAGCATCCCAAGCTGGAAGGAGCCTGAATTCCTGAGTTACCAATTGAAGAACAACCCAACTAGGAAGAGCCTCACTGGATTTCGTTTGAGCAAGATATCAACCATGATTGTATTAAGACACTGAGATTTACGGAGTTGTTTTTACAGTATTTATATTTATATTTGTATTTATATTTATAGCATACACGGTCCTGATAAATACTGTGGCCTAAACAAATAGTATATCATTTTCTCAATAATAGAATGTCTAAAGATAGATAGTTCCTTAGTTCTTTGCTTTTCATCTTGTGGCTCTCGCCTCATGGTCACAAGATAGTAATGGCTGCTCCAGGCTTTACATCATCGCACCAGCAGGGAAAGAGTCAAAGGGCTAGACTTTATGATTTTAATTCAAGTGGAAACTCCTAGCCAACTTCTCTTCCTGTGCCGCTTGCCAGAACTAGGTCATGTTGTCAACCCTAACTGCCATAGAGGCTGGTCAAGGGACTATATACCTTTGCCCATTTCTCTAGATGAAGACAGCAGGAGCGATTGTGGTAGGGAAGGGCTCTTTGGGCCAACTAACAACATCTGCCACAGTTTTTATTCCAATTTCCAATCATTTTATTTATAAAACTTGGCTGTATCTTATAAGAATTCCTATTAACAAGATAAGATTTATTGGCCAACCTGTTAGTGGAGGTGGTTTTAAGTTACTAAGTAAATTCAGAATACAGATAGGTCCATAGCATTAATATGTCGTAAGGGCAAATTCAAGCAGAGTGTGTGACAGGCATGAGAAAATACCACCTTGTGAATCAAAGCTGAGCTCCAGGAAGTCCTCGGGTTCCATAAACTCCAGTGCAATAGTGCTATCACCCAGTCTCACTGTGCACCTCACTACCTTCATACATCTCTTTTTTTCATGCAGTTCCTCCATCCTGCAAGGATGGGCTCCGGAGGCCCACAATCAATGTAGACAAATCATTTCTCCTCTCTGGACGTCAGCGGACTCCTCCATTAAATAAGAGGTTGCATTGTCAAGATCCTTAAGGTTTCTTCCATCTCAAGCCTATGGTCCTTAGATTCCTTCAAAGATACTCATCCTTCAAGGCCAAGTTCAAAGGCTGCCTCCTCCATGAAGCATTCCTTGACTCCCAGCAACCAAGTTATAACTGCTCTTTCTATGCTCTCTCAATGCAACTAATTATACCATTTACTCTCCCATCATTTTACAATAGATGATTATTCATATGTCTGGCTTCCAATCAGATTGTAAACACTTTGAGAGGGGACTCCTCTCTTTAATTCCCAGTACTGCCTAGCAGAGTGATTTCCAAGTAGTAATTGCTGAATAAAAGACAACTGAATTGATTAATTAACTAATAAGTCCATTACAAAAGATGGGGAATCACATAATAAAATGCACTGATGCATTTAATGTTTCTTTAACCGATAAACATTTTTTTCAAACAAATTCTTAAGCAAAAGCTCAAAAGGAGAAGAGGAAGAGGAGTTGTTTGTTGGCTGAAGTGGACATGAGAGTCTAGGAGCCCAAGTGGACCAGCCTCCACCCTCTAGAGACCCCTGAGGCACCTCACTGTAGAGCACCCATAGGGCTCCATGAAACATAGTCTAGAAATGACTGCACTAGGAGACAGAGAACCGAGGAATCAGGGGATGAGGGGCCCAGCTGGAGTTTGGCTTCAATTTCATTGTCAAATTATTGCTCTTGGCCTCAGTCTCCTAACCTGCAAAATAACAGGAATGGCAAATAAGTGACACCCATGTGACCATTTCTCTCTTGCCTTTTCCTGGTTTTTCTCTAGGATTCTTCAGAAGCTTTCTCAATGCATCGCTCCCGGGAGTCCCTAGCTGGCCATTGGAGTTGGCGTCACGTGAACTGATTTGCCACCTTTGGGCTAACTCTATGATGCTTAAATTCTCTTTCAGGTCTAACATTTTCTAATTCTCATTTTTAAAAAGATCAGTTGCTCCACTGATGTTCCTGCTCTGTCATCAATGACATTGTTAAGCAAATTAAGCCCTGAAGGTATGTGTCCAGAGATTCCGTCCCCCAAATCAGAATGGGTAATTTAAGGCCAAACAAACAACTGGATCATGCGATTTGAATCTGGTCTTGAGCAAGTGGTACCTTACAAATATGCACATAAGTGGATGACTACTAATTTCTTCTGATAGTCTAGGTTGAAGGATCCTGGGTCCAAGGAGATGGTGATGTGGATGGAAATTTTGACAAAAAGGGAAATAAAAATTTGCTGATGATTTTTACTCTGGTGATGAAAATACCTAGAGAGGCTATAGAGATGACTTTGAATCTCTGAAGGCCCATCTTACAGAGCTGGGAATGGACTGTTTCCATCTGGTCACCAAGGGTAGAACTAAGACGGAGGGTGGCAGCTCTGTGACAGCAGGGGTTGCAGGCTGGTGGTCCGTGGGCCACATTCACCTCCCCAAGAATAGCTTGTCTGGTTCATACAGCCTTTATGAAATGTTTAACGTAAAACTAACTTCAAAACCTTGAAAATGGACGTAAAAATAAAATTTCCATCGTCTCTTAAAAATTCAAGGGATCTGGAAACACCATCCTTTGGGTGAGTACTTCGGGCTGCCGCCCTAGGTTCTGCACTTGGGGTGGAGGAGAGGCACCCCATGGAGGGAGATGTCTACACCTTACTCCTCTTTGCTGAGAAGTGAAAATGTATTAAAGTCATTAAGATGCAAATTCAGTTTGTAGTCTTGATATTTAACAAGTACAGCCTCCCTTCCAGTGGGACGCTTTGGACACTCCACATGAGTTAAGCTACCCCAGCCCCAAACGGAACTCCAGGTCTGGCAGGTCTGGACCCACATTCCTGCAGGGTCCAGTAGAAATCACCTACTGGTGTGGAGGAGCAGCCATCTGCTTTTGAAGGGCACCTCTTTTCCAGTTAATCATCATCCTCCATGACCCCTTGTCTTTACCAGCCCCATCTCATTCATTTATCTTACCTGCCTCTGTAAGTGTCTCAGTTTTTGAGCTCTGCTACAGGGAAATAGATTTGGGCTTCATATAAAGAAAAATGGATTGTTAACTATCTGAAAATTTTTAAAGTGGAACAACTTTAAGAATGACATAGTGGGCTTCCCTGGTGGCGCAGTGGTTGAGAATCTGCCTGCTAGTGCAGGGGACACGGGTTCGAGCCCTGGTCTGGGGGGATCCCACATGCCGCGGAGCAACTAGGCCCGTGAGCCACAACTACTGAGCCTGCACGTCTGGAGCCTGTGCTCCGCAACAAGAGAGGCCACGATGGTGAGAGGCCCGCGCACCGCGATGAAGAGTGGTCCCCGCTTGCCACAACTAGGGAAAGCCCTCGCACAGAAATGAAGACCCAGCACAGCCAAAAATAAATTAATTAATTAAAAAAAACCAAACAAACAAATGTCCAAGTACAATTGGTGTCTTTAAGAAAAAAAAAAAAAAGAATGAGATAGTTTCCCCATTCCCAGGGGCATGCAAGGACCACCCATAAAAGGGAAACCAACATGGTTGGAAGCTGGTTTAGAAGATGCTGTCTGAGGCCTCCTCACCCTTAAAAGGCACAACTCTGTGAGCAGCTGGTGGCAAACAGGACTTGTTCAAGGCTGAGCATGCAGGAAGAGGCCTGAGAGCTACAAGAAAATAATTGGCGCGTTAATTCAAGGTTGGGTCCAAAACCATCTGGCAACTTTCTCCAAAGCAGGAAGGAAAATTTTAAGTGTTCACTAGACTTGAAAAATAATCAGCATTTATTCCAGGAAAAATAATACCTTTCACTTGCTCAGTGACGTGTGGCTTGAAGTGCACTTTGACGTACATTATCCGAGTCCATAAAGCTTCATAAAGCTACCAGCGGAGAGTCGTGTGGATAAGAGGAATCCAATTATACAGATGGAAGTGGAGGTCCAGGAAAATTAAGTATCTTATACTCAAGAAGTAAACAGGAATCAGGACCTATATCTAGGTCTCAGCACTCCTTGGCTTTTACTGTCCCAATTTTATCTCCCAGTAGCAAATCTCAGAGTCAGGAAACCAAAGAAAAGCATCTAAGGCTCACCAGCCAATCTCCCTTCCTCGTGAGCTTCCACTGGAGGGATTCTACTGATAATCTACAGAAGCAGGGGCGCTCAGTGCTGCAGCCCAACAGCTTTTCCATTGGCCTCACTTAGATCTTCTTCCCTCCACAAAAGCCCGATTCTTCTTCTGCTTTGGAGAAGATAGACAGGTGGCCGCCATCTTCCCCAAAACTGCTTCTCATAGCCCTGGAGTCTGTTATTAAGCTGACGCTCCATCTTTTTCATCTCCAGACAAAATAATTGACTTAACCTTTCCCCCAAATGACAGATACCCTCTTGAGTATCAAACACCCTTTTCGTATAAATGGAAAATTCCAGAGCGCCCACTTAACAAAACCCTCTTCTTTAAAAGCTCCCCCTTTCTAAAAGCAGTAGGGCTTTTAGGCAGCAAGCTCTTTAAGCAGCCCATTAGTATTCTGAAAGGATCAGCAAGAAATACAATTAGACCTTTGACCTCAGGTCTGAGTGAGAGCTTTGAAGAGAAGAGAGTGGCCAGGCCGTGAAGTCAGGTCAGTCTGGTTCTCTCACTCCTCGGCCCCAGGCATGGGCCCCAGATGCTCCCTCAGAAAAAGTAGGGATCCTAGGGCTCTCTTGGGACCCCTTCCTCCTGCCTCTGGCCTCATCTGACTTCACATCCTGAAGTCCATTGCTGGCAGTATCTCAAGGAAGTTACATTTGCTTGATGATAATTCTTGGACCACAGACACGTTGCTTCTTTATTTACCACAAAAGGGACTTACAAAGTATTTAAGCTATTGTGACTCAAACTATTTTTTCATCTGGCTTATGGTAGTTAAACTACATTTCCTTCAATATAAAAGAGAATAAACATTACTATATATTTTTGAATGGTTATTGCGAGACTTACATGAAATGAAGCTTATGAAAGGCCTTTAGAAACTATGAGGTGCTTTGTGAATGTCCAGGAATATTAACATTGCCATCTTAGCCACTCTTATGATGGTCCCCTAGCCAGCAGGTCCCCACGGGGATGAGAAAGACAATGTCTCCGTTAAACCTGGTCCAAACTAGGACACTGGTGACATGGGCGGAGCTTCCTGCGTGTCTCGCTTTTGTTTGTGCACACCTGCCATCTCAGACATCTGACATCAGTGTAAATAGGCCTCTCATAGGAATTGCCTTTGTCACTGCACCTGCCGGTTCCAATTTACTTGCTGTGATCAGAGCCCACGGCTCTTGACGGCTGTTCAGAGTCTGAAGGCACAAAAGAAAGCCTCTCCCTGGGGCCCATTTGTTTCTGTGCTGAGATGCCCCAGTGGGTGCTTATTCATAAATGGGGCATTTGGAGACCCCCAGCTTGCTTTTCCATCTCGCGCCTTCGCCAAGGTCCTTGGAGTCTGATGTCTGAACAAGAAGCTGCTTTTTTTTCCTTAATTACTTGGTCTGGAACTGGATGTTTCCCTTTGTGCAATATTTAGGGAAGATCCTCTATCAATTTGTAATATACCATTTGAAAGAAAAAAAAGACAATTTTTTGTTGATAAGCCAAGCCGGATGTAAATAGACATCTCTTTGTAAATATAAGTAAAGAGATAAAAATCTATTCTTACCTATAATAGACTGATTGCATTATTGAGCCCAATTCTTTATTCTTCCTTCGTGTGACTTTGGAGCCCCTCCAATAAAGACAGAGTATATTTCTCTATCCCCGGTGACCCGGTTAAACGAATGAGGGAGAAGGGAAGGTGGACCTACATCTTCAGGGGCCTTGTGTGTTTAAATTAGCCCTTGAGCTTCTACCACTGCCCGGTGAAGAATATGCCTGAGTTGGCTGGGTCCCAGGAGGGGTATGAGAGCCACGTGGAGCAGAGCTGCCCCAGCTTAGCAGCAAACTCTGCTCCACGGAGCCCGCCAGGCCACCTGCAGACACACGAGAGAGCCCAGCCAAGATCATCCCACCCCCAGATGACCCCCAGACACACAAAGTATAATAATACGTGACTGTGGTTTTAAGCTACTGGGTTTTAGGCTGATTTGTCACATAGCAATTGCTAATTTCAACATTGCCAATGACAAATCTCCGGAGAATTCAAAAAATTCAGCTCTTCCTAAAATAAACTTAATGTTAAAAAAAAGAAATGTTAGGAAACACATTAAAGTTTCCCTCATTACAGAAAAATCAATTCATTACAGAATACTTAGAAAATGTAAGAGAAAGAGGGAAAAAAGAACAATCAACCATGCTTTAATCCTGAGAAAATCAACAGCTGTTCACATTTTGGTGTCTATCATCTTTTAATACCCAAGATGGTTTTGTTACTAAGTTTAAAAACAATAGCAATAAATCACAAAGGAAAATATCAATAGATTTGAGTGAACAAAAGTATAGTATGTCCGCATGTTTAAAGGGAATACTAGAAAATGAAGAACAAGAGAAATGGGAGAAAATATTTGTAAGACATATGACAAAAGTGTTAATATCTTTGGAGCGTAAAGAGTTCATCTACATTGAAAAGAAGAATGTATGATCCTAAAAGCTAGATAGCCGAAGGGCCCAACTAAAACACTGACAGAAAGATGCCTATAAGTAAACGTAACATGGGAAAATATCCAACTTTATATGCAAACAATGAAATAGAAATTTAAATGACACTGAAATGTTACTTTCCTATGACATTAGAAAACAAAATTTAAATTATACTTACGGTGGGATGTAGTAGGGTGTAATAAATACACGTATTATTGGTGAAATGGTAAATATATACAATCCTTGGGGAAATAAATATGTCTTATAAGCCTAAAAATATGCATGTTTTTGACCCAGTAATTTCACTTATGGGAATCTATTCTAAAGGCGTAATACTAAATACAGTTAAAGCTTTCTGCATAACTGGCCAATTATAAGGCAATCTTTAAGTAAATTGTGATACCCACAATGATAGTATAGTATGCAGCTACTAAAATAGGGAGTATGAGACAGTTTAATAACTTAGTAAAAATGCTTACATTTAACATCAAGTGAAAAATCACCACTAAATTATACATGGAATGTAATTAAAATTGCGTGCAGTAAAAATCTCGAAAGAAATGCACCAAAATGCTCATAGCAGTTTGTTTTGTTTTGTTTTGGATGATGGAACAATGAGCTACTTGTAATTTGTTTCCATCTTTGTTCAGTCCAACTTAAACATTTTATCAACCCAGGGCAGACCTCACATTGGCCCTTTGAGCCTGTGCCCCAGAAGAGTGGCTCTTGATGCCGTGGTCAGGAAAAGTCCAGAAAAACACTAGCAATTCTAGCAATTCTTGCTCCATGACACACGTGACACCTGCAATTAAATTATTTTCCTAAAAATGTATCTTCCACTTTGACCCCAGATTTGGTCCTTAGCTGTTCGGTGCCTGTCGTAGTGAGAATTCTCTAGAAGTGGATCCTAAGATAAGGATTCTTGTGAAAGCAATGTATTGAGGGAATGTTCTTGGGAGGAAGGAGTAAGTAGGTTAGGGCAGGGGAAGGAAGCTGGAGCAAGGGATGGGCTTCAGCCTGGTGCTGGGAGCTCTGGAACAGGACTTACAGCCCCGCATCTCTGTGCCCAGCAGTCACGACGTTCTGGCTCTCCTCCCCTCCCCACCCTCATCTTCAGAGTGGATGTCACCTGTTTAGCGAGGCCCTCTCCCTGGAGAAGGAGGCAGCTGAGGCATGTCAGCAGCAGAGGAGTGGGTGCGGGGGCCCTGGGATTGACACCAACCTCAATCCGACAGCACCTCTCTCCCATCTCTCCTGTTGCCCACTCATTGTTGACCTCGGCCTTTTGGGATCTGGACCACATTGAGGGCTGAAATTCCTTTGTCTCTTGGCTTCCAGTCATCTCTGCCAAGTCTCTCTGACCCAAAGTATGATAATAAGGACATCTTACAAGAAGCCAGGCTTGGAAAAAACTGGGACTGTGTAATTCAGGAGGGCAGTGCAGCACGGTCTCCCCATGGAGAGGCCCTAACCCAAACCTGTGGCAGGATGAGCCAGGGTCCTCAGTCCAGCCTGTGTGTCCTTACTTAGACCTGAGCTCAGGGCATGGGCCTTCTAAAGGCTAGGCCCATCTAACCAGGGACGTGATGGTGACCACATTGGCTAAACAGAAAGAATCGGGAAATGTTTTTTTCGAAAGCATGCAAGGAGTAGAAAAAAAACTGGTGACTCAGATCTACTAATCCTACTGGTGAGTTTTCCAGCCATCTGTTATCTCTTCCAGGAGCCACCATCGAATGATCTGTAAATATTTCCTGAGGACCAAAAGGATAGGGGAGAGGAGAGTTTTCTAGGTCAATCAGTCACGAGTAAAGGTGAAATCACAGATGTACACAGAGTGTCTGCAGGCGGTGAGAGGTGGAGCTGCCTGGGAGAGCAGCGCGTTCAGTCAACAGGGAGTATTGTTGATGGAATCTCCTTAAGCTTGGATTTATCCTGCAATTAGCTGGAAACTTGATGCTTCCGTGGACAAGACCATGCGAGACAAAGCATTATAAACGCAGTATAAATGTGTTCCTGGGAATGTGTTTATCAAATCTTTAAAATCAAAACATTTTAAACTTATGCCTTCGCCCGTCAATATCTGATGCCCCTTTCTCTATTCTCCAACTATGTAGCTCATTTTATATTGTATTAGTTGATCTCATTAGGGAAATATGTCCCTAGTCAGATTGGAAGTTACGAGAATGGTCTTAATTTATCTTTAGATTCCAAAAAACTGGCAATATAAGTTTAATTGATTAATTAATTCATTAATTAAATGAAACCTCATTTTCCTTCTATAACACCTCTGCCAGAAAATCCTTCAGTGTCTGACTTGCCCTACAAATGCATCCTGCATTTCACAAGCCCACTACTGCTGTTTTATCCTTCCTCCTCCTCTGTGTTCCAAGGGGCTGAATTCACTTGATGTTTTGGTCTTGAATTCTAAAAAAGTCTAGCTACTGCTCTTCCGGCCAGGGAAGGCTATTGAAAGTGTTACTCACAAGGGTCTTTGCTGAATTACGGGACCCTGGATCTGCAATTTTCCCGGCAGAATTCCTGTAACCATGGCAACTATGCAATTACTAATGCCATTAATCGTGATGATACTGTTTATTGGTCCTTTACTCTCTGACTGGCATTGTGCTAAGCGCTTCACGTGTATTTTCTCATTTAATTTTTCAGCCACGCTACAAGCAAAGTGTTATCATTGTTCCTATTTTCCAGAAAAGGAAACTGAGACTCAGAGAGGTTTGGTGATTTGCCCAAGGTCACAAGGTTAGTCAGGGAAAGGGGACAGAGGCTAGTCAAAAGACAGCACAAACATTTGAATCCAAGTCCGAGTGACTCCAATCGCTACGTAGTGTTTGGTCCCACCATCACAGGCACTCACAGTTACTGAAAGTTTTTTATGTCCAGGCATTGGGCTCAGTGCTAATGTAAGTTATCTCATTTAACCCTCCAAGGAAGCACAGCCGGAGGGAACGGCTGAATTGTGATGCAGGAAGCAGCCAAAGGAGGATGCAGGAGAAACGGAGCCGAGTGTCAGGCACGAGGGGACTTCTGGGGCCACCAGAGGAAGATGCGACCATAGGATCAGGGACTGAGGGGGAGTGGAGTAGGGTGGGATGTGAGGCACGAAATGAGTCGGAGTGAATAGTTTGGGATGAGGACGGAGAAGACTCCCGAGCGTGCTGGAGCCCACTTTCATGTGTTACTGAGGGCAGATGGAAGCAAGATGGATCCATTCAAAGGGCGGGGCTGTAGCAGCCCCATGGCAACATCCCCTGCTAGGTGCAGCCCTCACGCTCTCTCCTTTCAAGGACTGGTGGCTGGATGCCACACGCCTTCACAGTACGCTCTTCACTTCATGAGACTGTGCATGGGAGGGGTGTCAGGGTAGAGCAGAGCCAACGCTCATTTGGAGTCCAGAGACCCTAGGTTCCTTTCCTGGTTCAGTCTCCTACCAGCTGTGGCATGTTTAGGAACTAATTTAACCTCTCTGAACCCTGGCTTTTCAATGGAAAAAATGATGCCTACACCATAGGGTACTTGAGTGACTAAATGAGGTACCATACAGGAAGCATTTAGCCCAATGTGCACTTAGAAGGCATTTAATAAATATTAACCTCCTTCTCCATCTGTCCTTCTACAACTCCCTTTTTCTTTCTGTCCTTCCATTGTTTCATACACTTGATTCTATATCTCCAACTAAATTGTGAATTCCTTCAGGGCAAGGACTAAGTCTTTTATTGTCTTGGTTTTTTCATTCATTCATTTATTCATTCATGCAACATGTACTCTGTGTGAAGCACAGTTTACCCAGAGTTGATATTATGGCTTCGATCACTTGTTAAAAATATGAATAATACATGATCGATTTTTTTTTAAATAAAAGATCCTTCACAGGCAACCGAAGTGTGAGGCTATGTCAAACTCAGTTTATACATCAGAAAAATGTTACATGGGAAGGGCTACTGAGTGTGTGACATTGTCAAACATTGGATCAGCACACTGAACAGTGAAAAGGAACAATTCCCAGAAGGTTTCTCATTTCCCTCAGTTATTGAAGACATTGCCTTAACCTCCACCCTTGGCATCAATCACGCCTGCCTTTCACACATTTTGGAGGAGTAAATAGTTCAATCAGTGCCATATATCAGCTTGTCAAATTTTTTAATTAAAAAAATATTTTCCAATTACAAGAGCAGTTCATGTTCACTTCAAAAATATTTTAATAAAAATAAGAAAAAAGAAGATGCATTTAAAACATTTCTAATCATTCCACATAGAGGTACCTATTGTTAACACTTTGATATAAATCCTTCTAGATTTTTGAAATGTGCGTGGGATTATATTACATATGCCTAAAATAGGATTATACTATGTAATATTAGTTTGTCTTTCATCACTTTAATTTCCACTTTGGATTCCACCAATCTCTATTTGTTTATCAAAAAGAAGAAAGAAGGATTTTCATATTAAAGTGAAGTCAAGCATGGCAGTGTTTATGTGACTTGAGTTCTTGGCTAAAGCTTCTGTCAGCAAGAGTCTGTCCTCAAGCAGAGAGAGGAAGGTGTGTTAAACCTCCCTCCAGGTGTGGTCCCATCGCACATACTATTTCTCTGACATCCTAGTTCATTCTAACTTTTTTTCTCCTCTCTCCCCCATTGTTGAACTTTCTTCTCTTTTGGCCTGCTAAGGGTTACAAGGATGTTAGCAGTGTCACCTCAAAAAGAGGTCAAGTCTATCGAGATCCCTGTTGTCCAAGCACGCCGCCTGCAGCCCTTGGCTGACACATACCACAGATGGCCCGGCAGGGGTGGATGGCGTACTGTACAAGAGAAGGGGCCAAGCCAAGGACATTGGGTTCTGCCTAGAATCAAATCCCATTTAACGGCGAATTCTTCAATTTGCAAGTTTGAATAGGATGGTACTTTAAAAAGAACTCCGGCTGGTTAAATTTAGAGCCTGAAAAAAAATTCCAGTCTAATAACATGTTCTGGCTCGGGGCCAACCACATCCTTTAGACTGGGCAGCTGGACGAGTTTTCATTCGCTCTGGGCTGCCGCTTCATGCTGACTCGGAGGCAGGCCATGAGCATCTTCACTTGAGTTGGCCTGGGTAGGACGGGGCCACTGAATGAGATGAGCAGCTTCCTGTGTGTCTCTGGCTATTAAAGCAGCCTCGTGCTCGCTGATGCATTTTCAGAGGTGGATTGTGCAAGAAGGAGTGCTATTTTTGTAAATGGTTTGGCCTCTTCAGTCATTAGCCTGGCATTTCTCCTCATGCCCCACCACATCCATCCACCCCTTCTTTTGTTTGTAAACTGTTTGCAAAAGAAAGTCCGCAGAAAGGTCCATGCTCCCGGCATCTTGTGTTAATGCCGACAAGGAATTTCTTTTGCTTATGTTTATCAACTCTACTAATAGGTATTTTCAGACTCTTAGCAGTATCTTCCTAATTCTCCCTAGTCTCTTAACTCATCAGAGCACATGGCCAGTTCCAGACCCTTTTATAGCTTAGTTCTATTCAAAGTACAAGTCAGCCAATGTTTCAGAGTACCTTCTATGGGCAAGACCCTCTGCCAGGTACCTGGGTGAAGGAGAGTAGGAGAAATCCCAATCCCAGGGATTCACAAGCTGACCACGCCAAGCCCTTTGCACATCCTTCCAGGCTGAACTAGTTGCCCCTTCTACACTTGCGCCAAGATTACAATACTTCCTGATCAACTGCAGTGACTGGGCACCGCAGGCTTTGCACGTAGTAATTCCAAGTTTCCCAACATCCTTGAGGTGTAAACATTATCAATCCCATTTCATAGATGAGCACACTGGGGCTCAGAGAGTGAGAAATGTAACCAAGATAACACAGTTAATAAGTGGCAGAGCCAGATCAAACACAGGTAAACTGACCCCAAGGTCAATGCTCTTTACCGTGATATTTTAGCACCTGCTAGCGCAGAAGAGAAGAGGGAGAGAGAAATGAACTCTAAAGTGTGTGAGTGTGTGTGTGTGTGTGTGTGTGTGTGTGTGTACAGAGTGGGTGGTAGTGGGGGGAGCTGGACAGCCTAGTAAAGGAGATAAGATTGTTTATTTTTCTAAGGTTCTCCCTGCTCCCCGACTCCAGGGATTTTACTCAGCCTCCGAGGTCAGCTGACCACTGGGACAGTCAGTGCTGTATGCCGGGGGAAGGCCTTGAGAAGGCCTTGTCCTCTAGAAGCACTGCCTAGCCTGGCTGCTCCAGGATTTCCCAAGCTCGGGCTGCGGCAAGCTCTCCACACACACATGCCCACACCCTTGGCTTTGCCTTCCATGAGTGTGGGTCTGCCTAACTTGTGTTGGGGGGTGTCCCTTCACAGAGACACCTGCCCCAGGTAGTTTGGCTCCTTACGGAATCTGGGCCCCTTCGTAGGATCACTGTTCAGTAGAGGTTGGGAGGAGACAGAACCTGGCTAAGCCAACCAGGCTAGAATGTTCTGGAAGGTAGGAATTGGTGGAGGGAGAAGGAAGGAACATTGAACTTTCCACATTATGCACACATGTATCATCTGAATTTTTAAAAAATTGAAATATAGTTGATTTACAATCTTGTGTTAGTTTCAGGTGTAAAGTGATTCAGTTATATTTTTTCAGATTATTTTCCATTATAGGTTATTACAAGATATTGAATTTTGTTCTCCGTGCTATACAGTAAATCCTTGTTGCTTATCTATTTTATGTATAGTAGTGTGTATTTGTTCATCTCTTACTCCTAATATATCCCTCCCCGACTTTCCCCTTCAAAAACCGTAAGTTTGTTTTCTTTGTCTATGAGTTTGTTTCTGTTTTGTATATAGATCCATTTGTATTATTTTTTAGATTCCACATATAAGTGATATCATATAATGTTTGTCTTTCTCTCTTACTTACTTCACTCAGTATGATAATCTTTAGGTCCATCCATGCTGCTGCAAATGGCATTATTTCATTCTTTTTTATGCCTGAGTAATACTCTATTGTGTGTGTGTGTGTGTGTATATATACACCACATCTTCTTTACCCATTCATCTGTCGATGGATACTTTAGGTTGCTTCCATGTCTTGGCTATTGCAAATAGTGCTTCTACGAACATTGGGGTGCATGTATCTTTTTGAAGTAGAGTTTTCATTTTTTTGGAATATATGCCCAGGAGTGGGATTGCTGGATCATATGGTAACTCCATTTTTAGTTTTTTTTAAGGAACCTCCATACTGTTCTCCATAGTGGCTACACCAATTTACATTCCCACCAACAGTGTAGGAGGGTTCCCTTCCTCCACACCCTCTCCAGCATTTGTTAATTGTAGACTTTTCAATGATGGCCATTCTGACCAGTGTGAGATGATACCTTAATTGTGATTTTGATTTGCATTTCTCTAATAATTAGTGATGTATCATCTGAATTTTAACAACAAAGTATTACATTTGTAGTATGTGGGGAGCAGTTTAATGCAGTGATTACACACCCAGTGCCCAGAGTCGAAATGCATAGGTTCAAATACGAGTTCCACTACGTGTGCCAGTTACTAAAACTTGCTGTACCTCAGTTATCCTGTATCTGTAAGTATACTAACAACACCTACCTCATAAGGTGGTTGTGAGGATTAAATGCAATAAAGAACGTAAGGCCTCAGTGTACTTCAGGCACAAAGAACACACTTAACCAATTTTACTATTTATTATTATTGTTGTTGTTAGTAATCTGTGAAAACAATGACATTTAATGAATCTTGGGGATTTCAGAGCAAGGAGGCAGCCTGCTGCTACCCCAGCCACAGGAGCCCCTGGAGGCCGGCCGGGGGTTAAGAATGCAGCTGAAATGAAAACCCATGGTCCCTTTTCTGCCCCTGCATCCTTTGGCTTTTTCTCTGCCTCTTCTCATTTTCCCAAAACCTCCACCACCTGAGTAATGGGACAGTGAAGGAGACAAGAGGTGGGAAGAGGGACGGGCCACGGGGACCCCAGGTTGAAAGGAAGGATGTTCATGCAAACGGGCTGTGCGGAGTCTGCACAGTTGATTTACAATCTTGTAAATTGTGGAAAACGGACTGTGGAGTCTGCAAAGCTAAGTGGTTTTTTTTTTATGAACTCCGCGAAAGCTCCAAAGTCAGCTTGTCGTGACATGGCCAGTGCTCCTTGAGAAGGGGGCTTTCCTGACGCTGCTACGATCTGGAGCACTTACAGCAGGGTCAGGAACACTGACCCGGGAAGTGTTCATCCAGGGATGAAGCTTCCCCAATGGAAGCTCGCCCATCACTCACCCCCTGGCCGGGCCAGCAGGCCTTTCTTACCAGCGCTTCCTCTTTCACAGCACACCACAGAGAGGAAAATCGAATCAGATCAGATCGCTGCCTTTCAAAATTTGCTCAGCAGCGATAAAAATAAACTCCAAACATCCACATATTTGATCAATTTACTTTTATCCCTTAATCGAATAAGCCCCACAATCAGAAAGAAAAACATTCTGCTAAGCGTTTCATTTCTCCAATGATTCATCTAGCCATGGTCTCAAAGCTGACATGATGGGAATGAGGTATATTGAATGCTGAAATAATTTTTATGACCACATCACAAGAGGCTGGAATGGCTTTTAAGGTACATCATATTTTAATCACAAGCACATATAAAGCATCCATTGCTTGAAAACTTAGGAGAAGTTTGAATTGGAATGCCAGAGTCATAATACCATTATCAAGAAAGGGAAGACTGGCTTTTCTTTTTTTTTTCAGTCCTTAACTCCTTCTGTGTTGTTGGCTACTCTGATAGGCTTGGAAGAAAAGTGTTTTAGAAAGAAAGCAAAAAAAGTACACACAAAAGGAGATTTCAAACCAGCAGACACCAAAGCGCTCTAAAATGGGTGACCTAACTATCTTGGGTTACTCACTGGCTGGAGGGAAGGTCTCCTTTGAAAGATTAGAAAGATTCCTGGAAGCCAGGGCCTCTGCAGCATTTCCAGGGACTGTATTCCTGGCCAGTGCATCCTGCTGGTCTGCTCCAAGCTCGGCATCTCTCTCCACCATGGAAGGAGGGAAATTAAACCATCACTGTGGTCCCTAATGCTAGGGCTCAAGTCACCCTCTCTTCAGCCTGTTGTCACTTAGGTCTAGGGAAACAGGAGGAAAAAGGCAAAGGGAAGTGGGTCAGGGAAGAAGGGAAACAGGCACAAGGAAGAGGAGGGACTATGGGGTTTTTTAAGGAGGCAGGATGATGTGGTGGGAAAATAAAATGTGCTTTGGAACCAGACAAAACTGGGTTCAAATCCTAGGTCTGCCATTTTTCAACAGCGTGATCTTGGATCAATTACTTAACCTGTCTGAGCTTTATCTTCTCAACGGTAAAACAAGGGGAAATATCTGGTGTACTGGGTTGGCGTGAGAATGAATGAGAAGACTTATGTAAAGATTTTAGGTCAGTGCCTGAAATATAATAGATACATGATAAATATTAGTTTTCATGTTTTCTCTCGTCTTCCAGCCTCTTCAAAGGTGAGAAAATAGAATAAAATAGAAAAGTGTCACTCAATTCAAATCTTGTCCCTCGACTCTGAAACCCCTCCACGGTGCACCGTGGTCTACAGAATAAAGCCCCAGCTTCCTGGCAAAGCGTCCCAGTTCTGCACAATCCAGCCCCAGGCTGGCATAATTATCCATCTCTCCTGCTACACGCATCTGGGCACCTTACACCCCATCCCTGCCAGACCATTCCATCCTCTCACTTTGCCACTGTTTTTGCTCATGTGTTACTCTCAGCTTGGTATTCCTGTCTCTCCTTATTTACTCATGGAAATCCTATGGTTCTCCCCTCTTTCCCTTCTCATTTATTGGGCAACAGCCGGGTACCAGATACTCTGCTGGGAGGCAGAGACACAAAGAGACAGATGACTGGCCGCGATCTGAGTGGGGAGGCTGGGGTGGAGGTGGGGGAGATAGCCTGTCCAACCAAAGCTTTAATGCAAGCAAGGGAATCATGAATTCTGCTGGGAGAGATGGTATAGAGAACAGCTACAGGAAGGAGGTAGCCACTGAGCTGGGCTCTGAAGGTTATGTAGGAGTGTTTCAAGAAGGAAGAAGGAAGAGGGGCAGTGGTAGCAAACAAAGGCAATGACACGGACACTCTCTTGAGGGACTGTAAATCCGAAATCAGACTCTGTAGCTAGAGGAAACCAGAGTCAGTCGGTATAGGTGGGGTAAGCAACTCCAAGTCACAGGACGTGGCACAGATCTTACCCCACCACTTCCTGGCCGGGCATCCCTGGGCGATTCCCTCACCTCTCTAACTTCAGTTTGCTCATCTGGAAAGTGGAGAGGTAAAAGCAGCGCCTCGCCAGTAAGATGTGTGAGGATAAAGGAAGGTGATCTGTGTAATACTCTTGCAGGGACTCTGGCAACATAGAAAGTGATGAGTAAGCATTAGTGCTTCTTATTTTTGTTGAGGTCTAGCTAAACTGCCAGCTCCTAGTCAGCTTTTCATAACACTCTGAATCAACTCCAACTCCTTTGTCCTCCGTGCTTTCAGGGCACTTTTATAAACCTTAGCGTTTATTTCACGGCCTCTTGCGTGACCCTGTATTTGTTTTTCTGCTTCTTTCCCTAGCAGAGGGAACCCTGTGCCTTGTTCATCTGTGGCACATCCTACAGCACCAAACACGGTTCTCTGGACGTGGCGGTTCATCACTGGATGATTGTTACTGAATGAATGAAACTTCTCACTAAACAACTTAAAATGAATAATTCTAAGAAATTTTAGAGCAAACAGAAATCCTCTAATGCAGTGTTTTTCAAACTTTGCCTACCCAATCCGCAGTAAAAAATGTATTTTACAAGACCCAGTGTGTGTCTACATATATATTTATGGTTAAGGAAAACAAAAATTTCATGAAACAATAATTATCCTCACTACTACAACATGTCCCAATATGTTCCAATCTGTTCTTTTTAAAAAAAATTTTTTTCTTTTAGAAGAGTTTTAGATCTAAAAAACTTATTGTGAAGATATTACGAAGGTTTCCATATACCTCACACCCAGTTTCCTTTATTAATATCTTACATCAGTATGATATGTTCTTCACAATGAATGAACCAGTACGAATGCATTCTCAACTGAAGTTCATACTTTATTCAGATTCCCTTACTTTTTACCTAAAGTCCTTTCTCTGTTCCAGGATCCCATCCAGGTTCCATATTACAGTCATCCTGTCTCCTTAGGTACCTCTTGGGTGTGATAATCTCTCAGGCTGTCCTTCTTTCTGATGACCTTAACCATTTTGAGGAGTACTGGTCAGATATTTGTAGAATGTCCCTCAGTTGGGACTTGTCTGACATTTTTCTCACGATTAGACTGGGGCTATGGGTTTGGGGGAGGAAGACCACAGAGGTAAAGGGCCGTTCTCATCACACACTATCAAAAGTGCATATTGTACTATCAATATCACTTACCAATGTTGACATTAACCTTGAAACCTGGATGGAGGTGGTGTTTGTCCAGGCTTCTCCACTGTAAAGTTACTCTTTCTTTCCCTTGTCTATACTGTACTCTTTGGAAGAAAGTCACTGTGTGCAACCCACACTTAAGGAGAAAGGAGCTATGCTCCATCACCTTGAGGATGGAGTATCTGCATAAATTATTTGGGATTCTTCTGCATAGGAGATTCGTCTCTTCTTCTCCCATTTACTTATTTATTCATTTATTTATTTCTATCAGTATGAACTTATCGATTCTTTTTATACTTTGGGTTATAATTCAATACTACGTTTACTACCGTAAGTATTTTGCTGCTCAGGACAACTGAGGTTGAGCTGTTGTCGGCTCCTGTATGCCTCTAACATACCTTTATCATTTATCATTATAGGTTGTTTTTCATTTGTGCATGAGCACTTCCTTACTTTCTGGCACTAAAAGATGTTCCAGAATCATCTTGTACCTTTCCTGCCACAGTCCTAGAATCAACCTTTTCTCCAAGAAGCCCTGGTTCCTTTTATTGGCGAATACTATAGAAACTAAGGTCTGGGCATGCTCATTGCCACTAGAGCATCATTGCTTCTAGGCCCTTTCACCTGACAGAACAAGGAAATATATGTCTGTATACTAACTGGTATATAGCTATATACCTATAAATGTTTCCATATGTAACCATCTGTGTCTATATTAAGCCATACATGCATTCGTACAGATGTCTCCAACTCTAATCCATTAAGACAGGTATCATTCCAGCCTTCTCCCATTACCCACCTGTAATCTCCCACTCCAACAGTGAGAAACCTAGATCCTAGCATCTGTCATCCACTTACTTATTTGTTCATTTCAGTATACACATATACGGGGTTCAGTATTGGTAACCCATACCAACATGGGGCTCACCTTGATCTGCTAGAGTACAGGGCTTTTGTACAGTTCCCTTTGCCTTTAGTCTTCCAGACCCACTCATTCCCAGACTGACTTACTCAGCACCTTTCCCCCAACCCTCTTCAGTAAGACTTTTTCATACATGTCATTCTTTGTCCTGCCACAGAGGTCTGGTCTTGGGGCTTCCTTTCATCAGCATCTACCTTCCAGTCCCAAGTCTTACTCATCATCTCCTACCTTGTTTGGTGGAGGCTGTCCTCCGACAGCTTTCTGAGAAACAGAAAATGGGAAGCTACATTTTTGAGACAATGTCTTGATTCTGGCCTTACACTTGTTTCATAATTTTGTAGGTAAAAATGTCCACACCCTGATTTCCAGGATTTGTGAATATGTTACATTACATGGGAAAGGGGAATTTGCAGATATGATTAAGATTATGGACCTGGAGATGGGGAAAATATCTTAGACTACCCAGATGAGCCCAGTATAACCATATGAACCCATAAGAGCAGAGAACTGTCTCTGGCTGACAAGAGTGATGAGGCAGGGGTGATAACAGAGATTTGAAGCATTAGAAGACCTTGAAGCAGCATTGCTGGTTTTGAAGACAAACGTAGGAAACCATGAGCCTAGGAATGTGGGCAGCTTCTAGAAGTGGAGAACAACCCCTCTGGCCAACAGCCTGCAATGAAAGTGGGAATCTTTGTCCCAAAACTGAAAGGAACTTGGTTCTGTCAACAGCCTGCATGAGGTTGGCCTAAGATTCTCAATCTAGAGACTTCAGAAAGGAACACAGCTGTGCCAACACTGTGACTTAGGCCTTGCAAGCCTCACGCCTGAGTAACCAGCCTCGCCTGCCATGTATCTGACCTCCAGAACTGTGAGATCATAAATTTGTGCTGTTTTAAGCTGCTAAGTTTGTGGTACTTTGTTATGGCAGCAATAAAAACTAACACATCTTGTTTGGATAGAAAATCTCTAGGTGAGAAATATTTTTCCCTCTGAACTTCAGAGATACTGCTCTACTCTCTTCCAGCATCTAGTGTTGCTATTTCAATGCCATTGAATAATTGCCATTGTTGTCATTTCAGTGCCATTCTCATTTCTGTTCCTTTTTATGTGACCTGGTGGTTTTTTTCTTTAGGATTTTCTCCTTATCCCATAATATTCTGAAATCTCATAGTGATGTACCTTTAATTCATTCCTTGGAGTGAGCTGTTGGTGGCACTTTTCAGATTAGAAGCTCGTTGTAACAGCTTTTGTTGCATGCCCACAGTTTAGTTGTTGACAGTCATTTGATCCGGGCTCTGCTGAGCAGTGGTACAGATGTGGCCAGGCTCAGCTGATCTAGGCTGTACTCATCTGCAATCACCCATCTGTGCTCCGTCTTGTCTCTCATAGGGTAGCCAGGCTTGTTTGCATGGTTAGCAGTCGTTGGCAGTGGTCCCAAGAGCAAGAGTGGAAATACACAGAGCTTCTCGAAGCCTGGAACTTCTGCCCTATTCTATTGGCTGAAGCAAGTCATAAAGCCAGCTTAGACTCAGCGTGGAGAAACAGATTCCACCTTTCGATAGGAGTATTATGATTCTTTTTGCATGTTCGTAAGGTCTTTTCCTATGTTATTTCTTTAATAACTTCCTTTCTCTCTTCTCCCCTGTTGTCTCTTTCTAGACCCTCTTTCAGTAGACCACTGAACTTCCAAGACTGATAGAATTAGTTCCTTATCTTTTCTCTCCTATTTTCTATCTCTTTGACTTTTTTATACTTTCTGGAAGATATCCTCAACTCTAATTTCCAACCCGTCTATTGATTAGTTTTTTCATTTCAACTGTCATAATTTTAATTTCCAAGAGCTCTATCTTTCTTACTCTTTGAATGTTAATTTTGATACCAGTGTGTTCTTTTGTCATGGATACAATAATTTCTTTTATCTCTCCAGACATTTTAGTATAGTGTTGTTTTACTTTAAAATGTCTTTCTGCTCCCTGATAATTAGCTTGATTCTCCAAGTTCCTCTTTATTTTCTCCTGTGGTTTGAATTTCACATTAAAGGACTTTCTCAAAGGTCAGGAGATTCTTAGTTGTCTGTGCCTTTTTAAGAATGAGATCCTGTAACACTGAGTGGAAGCACTTTGCCCGTGAATGGGACATGCCACCTGGTCAGCTCTGTAATAAAGTTATTTAGAGCAAATATATGCATTTAACTGGGAAGACTCTGCAAACATCAGTAAATGTAGGTCTTTTCTCTTGTACAGGTTGGTTTCTCCAGACTCCTTCCCAACTCAGGGCCTTTGCACATGCTGTTTCCTCTAACTGGAATATGCTCTTCTCCCCTCTCATGGTCTATTCAGTACCTACTTGTACTTCAAATCTAAGTTGAGGTGTCACTTCATCATAGATGCCTTTTCTAATCCTCCAGACTTGATTTTGAGCCCTTATAATGAACTCTTGCAACACCCTGGACTTCTTGTTACCACTACTTATCCCAAATAGAATTTAAAATATTATTTTATGTAAATATCCATCTAGTCTCTTCTCAATTAGGCTACAAGCTCCATGGAGACAAGACACTTGTCTGTGTTGTTCATTGCAGTGTCCCAAGCACATAGCATAGTACCTGGCATATAATAGCTACCCAGCGAATATGGGTCTATTTAATGAACAAATGAACACCTAAATAAAATAATTTTCCCCACTTACATATTTTTTCGTGACATAACTGAAAAAACAAAAACAAAAAAACCCCCAAAACACCAAGTCCTGGTATACCTTCTTGCATGATTTTTCTCATTGCTGCCTCACAAAAGCTCTTGGAAAGACTATTCTCATCCCAACTAACGTCTACCACAGAAAATCCTGGTAGTTCAAGAGGCTGCAGACACTCTGTTAATAGCCCCAGCTCGCAGGGGCTGCCTTATGTTAGGAAGGAGCCAGGGTTTGGCATGTCCTCAAGACAGAAACCCTTTTCTAAAATATTTAAGCCCAAGGAGTGGGTGTGTGGCATCAGCTTGGGGAAGCTGTCTCCCCATCTCCAACGTTCATGCCACGACCCTGACATTGATGGTGCCACTTCAAGTGCCTGAGTGTCTCAGGAGTAACAGAAAAGGGAAAGTTCCCTGTTGACAGATTTCACCTTACCAGGCACCACCATGACTTTCCCTAAGTGCTAGAACTAAAATACAAATAAGTTTAAAATAAGTTCCTTAATTGCTATGGTAAGTTTAAGAAGTATTCAAGGCTCACGGTCTGTCTGCTTCAAAGGCTGCCACTCACTCGTGACCAGAAGCACATCAAAGCCAGTGACCTGCAGAGGCAGAGTCTCCTTACCCTCCCTCCCCCATGTCGGAAGAAACAAGCAAACATATATTATCCAATCAAGAGAAGGTGACCTGAAAAATCTGACAGTAAAATGAGGCAAAACTAAGAATATTCCAGTCTGAGAGATTGCTCCAGTATCTTCATTTAAAATAATGGGCTATGAGAGCTGAATGGGACTGGTGAGATAATCGTGTCAACCTTCATTTTAACTTGAGGAAACCGAGTCTCAGCGAGGTTAGGCAACTTGCCAAAGGTCCCAGAGCTAGTGAGTTTTAAAGCCAAGAGTCAAATCCAGGCCCCTGAGAAATTGTACTAATTTATATTTAGAATAAATATTTGTGAAGGAATTCTACTTCTGCTTCAAATGTTGTGAACCCCAAGAGAATGCTGGTCCCACCCTAAGGAGGAAGAAAATGCTGGATAATTTATAAAATCATCACTTTTCTTGAGGCTGTCACAGGGCAGAGGTTGCAATTGTAAAGCTAATTGTAAACTGCATTCCAGTGAGATGCAAACCTCAGGAAGAGATAAGACGCAGGACCGTCTCACCTTTGGTGGAACACGGGAGAAAGGCAGCCACGGTTCCAGAGGGTGGGAGGAAATCAGCTAAGATGGTAACAAATTCTTTAAGGCCAGTGTGGGCTAGCAGGAGAGTTTGGGATAGCTGGGTGCCCAGACACAGGGGGAGACGGCACTGCTCACAAGCTTTGCTCCACGGGCCTCCACTGTGTGCTCACAGGAAAGATGAGGGACAGGCCAGAGACTGGAGGGCCCCAGAGGTGGCACAGGTGGGCACAAAGCTTCACTGCTTTCCCAGATCCTTCTCCTTAGAAAGCAAAGGCTGAAGTTGCTGAGGGAGCAGAGGTAAACCTCTTGTCCGTAGGCCCAGACAAAAATCCATTGCTGTAGGACAGGGGTAGAAACAAAACCCTCTCTGCTCTTGGGAAAGGAACAGGAGGCCACTTCGGGTCCAGGGTGGTGCACTGGCACCAAGCCGAAGTCAGCTGCCCCTGGAAGAGAGTGTATTTGACTCTTACGGCTGCTGTAACAAAGTACCACAAACTGGGTGGCTTCAGCAACAGAAATCTCACACTTCCGGAGGCCAGAAGTCTGAAATCAAGATGCCTACATGTTTGGTTCCTTCTGGAGGCTCTGAGGGAGAATCTCCCTCATGCCCCTCTCCCAGCTTCTGGTGATGCCAGCAATCCCTGGAGTTCTTTGGATTGTAGCTGCGTCCCGCCAGCCTCTGCCTCTGTCACATGGCTCTCTTCCCTCTGTGTGTCTCTGTCTCTGCATCTCCCTCTCCTTCCTCTTATTAAGACACCAGTCAGTGGGTTTAGGGCCCACCCTGATCCAGTAGAGCCTCATCTTTAATTACATCTGCAAAGTTCTTATTTCCAAATAAGGTCCCATCCTGAGGTTTCAGGTGGACATGAATTTGGGGGAGGGGACACTATTCAACCCAATGCAAAGGATAGGAAACTCTTCCTGCCCAAGATCAACCACAGACTCAAGGCAGAATCTGGCTGCCACTGAAAGAGGGATAGAAAAGCTGGAAAGGCCCCTCTCCCAAGGCCCAGAGCCATAGGGCTGAGTAAGACTGAGGCTGGGCCAGGGCAACAGAATAACACTCCCCTCCCAATATAGAAGAAGGAGCAACATTGGGAGGGCCAAGGGCATGGAGAGAGAGAGCCTGTTATAGACTGAATGTCTGTGTCTCCCCAAATGTGTATGTCAAAGTCCTAACCCCCAGTATGGCTATGTTTGGAGATGGGGCCTCTAAGGAAGTAATTAAGGTTAAATGAGGTCATCAGGGTGGGCTCCTGACTTGATAGGATTGGTTAGTAACCTTCTAAGAAGAGATATCATAAGGCTTCTCCCCACCCTTCACATACACACTCACAGGCACTGAGGAAAGGCCAGGTGAACTCACAGACAAAAGGCAGCTGTCTGCAAACTAAGGTGAGAGCTCTCACCAGACGCCGCCCTGCCTGGCTCCTTGATCTTGGACTTTCAGGTTCCAGAACTGTGAAAATACATGGCTGTTGTTGAAGCCACCCAGTCTAAGGTATTTTGTTATGGCAGCCTGAGCAGACTGATCCAGAGCCCCAGCGCCCCTCTGGACACAGGCATGCAGGGCCTGCTGGGAGCTGAGATGGGGCAGAACAAGGAGGAAACCCCCATCCTGCTGACCCCACGTTAAGTCCCGGGTATCAGCGCCTCTTGCGGGTGCACAGAGGGCGTGGCAACAACAAACCCCCAGCCCAGGGTAACTCCTGGCTGGATCGACTCACTGCCGCCCCCCGACGCACACACAGGAGCGGAAGAGGTGTGCCCATCTCCGGGTATAAATACTAAATTCTAGCTTAACGCTACCTGATGGCCACCAGGTAAAGAAGAAACAGGCAGAGGGACCCTCTTGGTGGTGTGGAAGGAGGGGCCGGGATGCAGGCAGGAGGTACTGCAACAGCACCGTCCGCACCTCTGTGATTCTCCATTTCGGGAGAATTTCCTCTTCCGATGGCAAGGTCAGCTTTGATGGCTCCCTACTTAGTTGTCCCTTGAACACACTTCACGAGCCAAATGAAAACCAGGAATCACTGGGCCAATGGCGATTGGGGAAAAACAGACCCAACCACATTTATGTTTGTAGTTTCTTCAACATTTTTGACAAATCTCCAATTTACTCAAATCTCTTTAGACTCACAGCTGTAGACGTCTGGTTTAATGCGAACCATTCAACACAGCCCTGCATGAATTACGGGTGATTTATAGAGATCGCTGTCAGAATCTCCGATGCAGGCGCTGCTGGGATTGCTGAGGCCTCACGTCATGAGAAAGTTTCGCAAGGAATCTGGATTGCACAGGGTCCATCAGCCCAATGACGGCTTCTGCCGCGTTTTCTTCTTCTAGTGATTTTCCTCGAAAAGGCCGAAGCTCTGCGCAGAAATGGAGCTCTGGCTGTGGGCGGCAGAGCTGTGAGCACGAGCCTCCTGCCTCCGGCTCCTCTCCTTATGCTCATTCACAGAGGAGAGGAAGCTAGCTGTAGATCTTTAACTCTTTTGGGATGGTTAACACATTTGGTCTAGAAGTGCCTGGACCTGCTTGGTTCCCAATGATCCACAATGCTTTCACTTTTCTACCTTTTCAGAGGTGATACAATAGCACAGACTCTAGTGCCAGCCCTGCCACCTAGTAGCTTTGCAGCTTTGTTTAAGTTACTTAACCTCTCTGTGCCTAATGTACCGATAGATATGCATCACTTAGAGCAGTATCTGGCACACGGTATGTCCTATAAATTACTAACTACTATTACCACCTAAACTTAAAACCCTTCCTTTCTGAAGCCCTGGTTCTTTCCACCATAAATCTCTGAGTCAGCCTCCTAGACCCTCTCTGTAAAGCACCCTTAACTCACCAGCAGCACTCATTACTCTTTTCTCCCAAGGTGCCCACAGAAAACCGTGCTGTGTGGATCCATCTGCCTCTTCCTCTAAATTGGGAGCCTCAAAAGGGCAGAGTCTTTTCCTCGATTAACAGGCCTGGCACCTCAATTACAAAAGGTCCAACTCATGGACAGAGCTCACTAAATGTTCTTGGAATAAACAGATGAAGGAATGTTCTCCCTCACCTATAGAGGATGGGGACTAGAGAACTAACATTTATCAGACACCTAAGAAGCACTAATTAGCTTATTTCACTTACTACTCTGAATCATGGAGTAAAATTATAAAGGACTTACCTATTAGAGGTTCACTTATTAGCTTGTCTTTATTAGTAAGTCAAATATTAGTGGTTTGCCCATAATTCAAAAAGAGTCATGTACCACAGTGTTCACTGCAGCACTATTTACAATAGCCAGGACATGGAAGCAACCTAAGTGTCCATTGACAGATGAATGGATAAAGAAGACGTGGCACATATATACAATGGAATATTACTCAGCCATAAAAAGAAACGAAATTGAGTTATTTGTAGTGAGGTGGATGGACCTAGAGTGTCATACAGAGTGAAGTAAGTCAGAAAGAGAAAAACAAATACCATATGCTAACGCATATATATGGAATCTAAAAAAAAAAAAAAAGTGGTTCTGACGAACCTAGGGGTAGGACAGGAATAAAGACGCAGACGTAGAGAATGGACTTGAGGACACAGGGAGGGGGAAGGGTAAGCTGGGACGAAGTGAGAGAGTGACATGGACTTATATATACTACCAAATGTAAAATAGATAGCTAGTGGGAAGCAGCCGCATAGCACAGGGAGATCAGCTCGGTGCTTTGTGACCACCTAGAGGGGTGGGATAGGGAGGATGGGAGACGCAAGAGGGAGGAGATATAGGGATATATGTATACGTATAGCTGATTCACTTTGTTATAAAGCAGAAACTAACACACCATTGTAAAGCCATTATACTCCAATAAAGATGTTAAAAATATATATATAAATGGTTTGCTTATTATTCTATGTAACAAAATACGGTGTGTACGCGGTTAGGATCATGGGCTCTGAAGGCAGACTCTCTTGGTTCAGAGCCAAGCTCTACACTGGGTGCGTCATCTATGGAAAGTTACTTAACCTCTGTGCCTCCGTTTTTTTCACCTGTTATATGGGGATGATAATAGGACAGTAAAGATTATATTATGTGTACAGTTAATACACGTCAAGTGACCACTACATGGTGAATGCTCAATACGTGTTACATTAGTGTTTGATATTTTTAATGAAGTAAATGTATTGCAATAAAATTTTAATCCGTAAAATGTGTAGCTGACTGTATTTCAGAAGACAGGAAGACAACTTTGAGAAGAGAAAGAAGAAACAGAGTAATCTGATGGTGGGTAGAACATTGAACTTGAAGTAAGAAAACCTAGTTTCCCGTCCCGATCTTGCCACCCTGGCATGTTTTAAACCTCTCTAAGCTTCCCTTTCCTCACCTAGGAATTGGAGGCGATGGGGACCTCCTCTCTGGGTAGTATGAAAATTAACCGAGATGGCATCTATGAAACAACCCACAGCGGCTCCTGGGACATTAGAGGGGACCCATGGAACCTGAGGTGATGGTATTCATTACATCTTTATTTTACTCATTTACCGTTTTCCAAAGAGATTATTCACTCCACGACAGGTAAACTGGGGAAAGCGCTTAAAAATAAACACCCGTCATTCGGGGTTGGCAACGGCTCCCTGGAAAACCAGCATCTGGTGTTTGCCTTGTAAGAGCAGTGGGGTGGGGCTGGTGTGGACAGAGGGCGCTGGCAAACATCTCCCAACACCAAAGGGACAGCTTCTTGTTCAAGATGGTAGAAGGCGCTCACTCTTTCAGCCTCTCGAGATCTCACCGAACAAACCCTCCAGCAAAGAGAAGGATCCTCTGGGAACAAGAGTTTCTAATCAATTTGAAGAAGGAGATGTGTCGGTTGAGGAAGCCAAGAAAGAGGTAGTTACAGCCCAGAATACGTCACTGGGTTGGCGGGGGGAGGACGGGGCGTAGAGGGGTGTGAGCCATCTTCCAGGTGACACACCCGAGACCCAGAATTTGGAGTCAGTAAGTGCCACGGATGATGGGATTGGGAGCAGAGCTAGGGGGTAAGTCAGAGGTCTCCATGTTGAACAGTGGTTCCAGTGGGTTCCACCACCTCCCTTTCCCACTCCCAACTCGTGGGGAAAAGAAAAGTCTGGGGCCACCCCAGGCAGACACCTGGGAGGAACTGATGTGCCTTGGGTGTGACTTGGCAGCTCAGAGCAAAATGTCCTTTTCGTTCCGGTACCGGCCACTGCAGGCTGCCTGCTGGCTCTCTCCCTCGTCCCTAGGAGTAAAGCACACCAGTTCAAGTACGCAGAGGTCTCACTCCAGAAAGAGGCTCCTTGAAAGCAACTGCACAGTTGGAGGCACCTTCGCGGGGTTTCTATTTAGAATACTCAACCCAGTCTTTCACGGGTTGTGTGGGTAACCGTGGCCATTACACTTGGGAGATAGGGCGGCAGGGGACGTTGGTACCTTGCAGATAGTGTAGTATGTTATTAAACTACATGGGCGAGGGGAAATCAGAAAATCGCACTGCACTGTGTATTTCAATATCTGGATTTTGAATATCTTCAGAGAAGTCCGACCTCAAATTTCCTCCCAGGGCATGCCTGATAAGTGATCTGCTCTCCATTATGACAGAGCAAAACACTGTCCCTAAATCTATGAACAAGACATACTTTTTCTTTTATACTTTAATCGTTTGTCAGATGTTTCCATTGAAAATTGGATCCTTTTCCCCTCTGTATCAGTTATCTATCACTGTAATAACGTGTAACAATTTTCTCCAGAACTCAGTGGTTTCGTTATAGCTCGTGAGTGTGTGCGTCAGCTGGGTAGTTCTGGTCTTGCCTAGGATCACTCATGCGTTTGGGGGTCAGTTCTGCCGATTTTAGCAGGGCTCTCTCATGTTTGGAGGTTGATTGGCTCTAGGCTATTCTAGGATGGCCTTGGCTGCGATGAATGGCCTCTCCTCCACGGACCTCTCAGTTTCTTCCACTAGGCTAGCCCAGTCTTCTTCACATGCCAGTGGGATGGTTTTAAGAGAGAGCAAAAGTGTTTAAGGGCTGCCGAGACGTAGGCTTGGAACCGGAACACTGTTACTCCCACTTGCTCTGTGGCCTAAAGCAAGTTCCACGGCCGGTGCAGATTCCCGACGGGAGAAGCTGCAAAGCCATTGCAAACAAGGGGCGTGGCTACAGGAGGGGTGGAGGAGGAGGGCCATTTTTGCAATCAAGCCACCACACCCTCCATTCCACTGGTTCAATTTTACGACTTCCTTCTTAGAGTGAGTCTCTCTCTTCGGTCAAATGTGATGCTCAAGACTGGGACTTCCCTGGTGGCGCAGTGATTAAGAATCCGCCTGCCAATGCAGGGGACACGGGTTCGAGCCCTGGTCCGGGAAGATCCCACAGGCCGCAGAGCAACTGAGCCCGTGCACCGCAACTACTGAGCCTGCGCTCTAGAGCCCGTGCTCCACAACAAGAGAAGCCACCGCAATGAGAGGCCCGCGCACCGCAACAAGGAGTGGCCCCTGCTCGCCGCACCTAGAGAAAGCCCGTGAGCAGCAACGAAGACCCAATGCAGCCAAAAATTAAAAAATTTAAAAATTAAAAAAAGATTGATCCAGTCTGATTAGGCATCCGCTTCCCTTCCTCACGAGGCCGCATGTGTGAGTGTGTAGTGCCCCAAGGCTCTCTTAGTCTAGAGCTAGTTCATGATCTTTAGAGTGAAACAGAGAAAACATGCCTCTATATTTACAAAAGGGAAATTTTCTCTTCCTATGGAGCCACCGTTCATTGAAAGGAAAAACAGCGATCTGAGACAATCAAGTAAATATTCTCTGGTGATGTGGTCATCGACCTCATGGACGTAGAGAAAGAACTAGGGGAGGGAAGGTCAGTCTTTTTTTTTTTTTTTTTTTAACTTTCATACATGATATCATTTATAACATGATAACATTTTTTTTTTCATTTTTTTTTAAAACATCTTTATTGAAGTATAATTGCTTTACAATGGTGTGTTAGCTTCTGCTTTATAACAAAGTGAATCAGTTATACATATACATATGTTCCCATATCTCTTCCCTCTTGCATCTCCCTCCCTCCCACCCTCCCTATCCCACCCCTCTAGGTGGTCACGAAGCACCGAGCTGATCTCCCTGTGCTATGCGGCTGCTTCCCACTAGCTATCTATTTTACATTTGGTAGTGTATATATGTCCATGCCACTCTCTCACCCTGTCACATCTCACCCCTCCCCCTCCCCATATCCTCAAGTCCATTCTCTAGTAGGTCTGTGTCTTTAGGGAAGGTCAGTCTTATGAGTTCTACCCACACCCCAGCCCCGCGAGATGCCCCTCGTCTGTTCCCTTTGTCACTGTCTTTATCACACTGCCCCATGAGGTCTGTCTGTCTGTCTTCCCGTGGGCTGGTCTGCTTTGAAGGCACTGAATGTTTCTTACTCACTGCTGTAACTGAGGGCCTAGAAAAGTGTCTAACTCAAAGCAGACACTCAGGTAACCGAGTGAATGAATGAATGAATGACAACGGAGTCTGAAGCAGAAGAATAACCAGGCATTGGCCAGGGGATAGAGGGAGCAGCACCCCAAGAGGTAGAAACAGCCTGTACGAAGCCACGGTTGTGAAAGCACATGGCACGTTAGGAGGGACACTTCTTGTTGGGGTGTTTGTAGTGCAGGGGGACGAGGAGAACATCAGGATTTGAGGCTAGAAAGATGGGCCATTTTAAGGAATTTGGACTTTATTTTGTAGAAAATGATGAATTAACAAAGATTTTTATGTAAAAAAAGTAGTGTACTAAATAAAACTTAGGTTAAAAAAGCTTTTACAAACCAACTCACAGTAAATTCATTTCTCTGAGCCTCAATTTTCCCATATTTAAAATAGGGATAATAATAGTTGACACATATTTGGCCAGGCGCTAGCCTAAGTACCTATTCTTCATGTGTATTAACTATTTTAACCCTCCCAATAACCCTGTGGAGTAGGAACTATTATTATCATCACCACCATTTCTCATTATATAGATGAGGAACCTGATACTCAGAGAGGGTAAGGAACTTGCCCAAGGCCACACAGCAACGAAGTGGCTGCATGGCTGCAATTTGAACTCAGGTGTCTGGCTCCAGGGCCTGTGCTCTTAACTACTGCATTATTTTATCATTTATCATCCAGTGGCACCTGCCTCATAGGGCTATTGTAAAAATCAAGGTAAAGGACCTTAAAACAGGGTCTGGCATATAATATGTTTGCTGTTATTATTGCTTACCATTGTTGTTGTTAGCTACAAAATGTAGATAGTAGTTAATATATTTAGTTATATAAATTATATTTTATTCATATAAATATTTAAGCACTACTGTTTATACATATAATTTATACATATAATTAATTTGAAGAATTATTATGAAACATAAGTAAGCAAACATTTATGTCAGATATCTAGCACAATGCCTGGAACTTTAGCATAATCCCAATGTAGGTATCTGTTATACAGCAGTACCCTACTTCTTGGTACTAAAATCTGTATTAGTGTGCTGGGGCTGCCATAACAAAGTACCACATGGGTGGCATAAACAACCAAAATTTATCTTCCCACAGTTCTGGAGACTGGAAGTCAGAGATCAATGTGTCAGGTGGGTTGTTGGTTTCTCCTGAGTCCTCTGTCCTTGGCTTGAAGACGGCTGTCCTCTCCCTGTGTCCTCACACGGTCTTCCCTCTGTGGGTGTCTGTGTCCTAATTTCTTTCTCTTATGAGGACACTAGTTATATTGGATTAGGGCCACCCATATGACCTCATTTTAATTACCTCTTTAAAGGCCCTATCTCCAAGTACTGGGGGTTAGGGCTTCAACATACGAATTTTGAGGGGGAAACGATTCAGTCCGTAACAGCCTACTATCCAGATTATCTAGGAGAGAGATGACAAGAGTCTAAAGCAAGAGAGTGGAAGAGAGAAATGTGTTATAGACACCTAACCTTTGTCTAAATCCTAGTAGCCCCCAGAACCAAGGTGCCTTCCCAAGGTGCCTAAACAACTACTCCATTTGGTGGAGGGGAAAGAGCAGAGTCAGACCAGTTCCTTGGCTTTGTATCAAGAAATGAGCAGCCCTGGGATTTTCTGAGGGCGTTATTCATTTTTCATGTGGTCGTGTTGGCATCACGAAGACAGAAACTGAGAGAAACATTATGAGTTTGGAACAAAGGGAAAAGTGAAAACAGAAAGGATAAATGGAAAAAACAACACATTTCACCCCAGAGATCAGCCAAGGGAATCAAGAACTTCCAGCCTAGGCCTGGCCTTCCCCTTTCCAGAGAAGGAAGATTCCAGGCCCTTCAGTAGGGTGGCAAAGGAGGGCAGAGAATACTCCAGAGAAACGTGTACATCTGTGTTTATCGTGGGGACTGATGGAGGAATCTTCTGCGAAAGTCACTTTTCATGGAAAAACAGAGTGTGGTCTCAACAGAACTTGCTGTCCCTCAGGGGGAAGTGGCTTTGCAACTTAAGGACTGCAGGTGGTAAATGGCCAGGAGGGGGTGTGCTTCTGGGGGTGGGGTTCCTGATGGAAATCAAGGGTGAAATGGAGAAGGCAGGGTCAAGGCTGGGCAATAGATCCTCTCAAGCAGACATCTCCTGGTCCCAGTCCGGGGCTGGCCACTTCAGACAGAGGGTACAGAGAGATATCCCACCAGCACGGGCGTTACCTGAGACAGTAGACACTGACCACTGGAGCCTAAGGAGAGGGTAATGTGGCATCTTCTATGGGAACGTCGGCTTGGGTACCACTCACTTCAAGGGAAATCTTTAGCTGCTTTCAAAACGTCTCTGATGGAGCCGGAAGAGCACTGGGACGGGAGTCAGAAGACCTGAGATGGGGTCTTGAATCTGCCCCTCCACCACCTGAGTGATTTTGGACACATTTCTTGATGTTTCTGAGTCTCAGTGTTCTCATTTAGGAAATGAGAACATTACATCGCCTCCTCCCACACAGCGTTATAGAATTAGATCAAATGATGTACATAAAAGCATTTTGTTCATTTCTAAAATGATGAGGAAGAAACCAGTTGGGCCTTGGAATCAGACAGATCTGGATTCAGATGTGGTTTTAGACACTGACAAACTGTGTGATCCTGAGTCAAATCACTTAGGCTGTTTCCTCATTCACGTATTCATTCATTCATTCATTCATTCATTCAATAACTATGTTACAAAGGCCAACTATAGATCAGGTTCTAAATGATGAAGAAGACCCAGGGTCCTTACCTTCACGGAACTTTCTCATCTGTAAAAAGAAAAACATGAATTGCTTGTCTTACAGGGTTGTTAGAAGAATCAAATAAGATTATTTGTAATGCTCAGTCTAGTAGTGGCTTTTAAGAGATATTCAATAAATCTTCTTTCTCTGACAAAAACATTATCATCGTTAATATGGGAAACTTCTTTTGATCAAGGCCTTTTAAGAAAAAAAATTTTTAAATGATTACAGAGAAAGGCCAGTTACTTTCACAAATTAAAAATGGGTTTGGGCATAAGCACATTCTGCTGTGGCAGGCTATTTCATTTGATGGATGGAGGATAAATGATTTGGAGGTTTCTTTTAATTGAAGTCAAAATTAATCCGAGCAACCAGCCCGAGTCCACTCGACAGAATGTAATTCTATTTGCAGATGGAGATGCTATCTGTTTAATGGGCATCGGGAAGCCTATATGTGAGCATCAAAGCCAAGGACCCATCCCTCTTTCTGTCTTGCTCTCCCTCGTTTTATTTCTCTCTTAACATGCACCCCCAGGCGTATATGCACGTGCATACACACATACACACGCCTGTGTGTGCACATGAATACAAATACATACACACGAGCACAAATATACACATGTGCACACACAATTCCCAGGAAGCTAATGTGTCCTCTTCATAAGACAACATGCCATTTTGAGAAATTGTTCTTATTTTTGCTACTCTAATAAATGTTTACTGAATGAAGAAATAGATGAATGAATGAGTTAGCTCTTATGGCCCAAACACCAGCTCTGAAGCATGCTTTCTGAAAAAAAAAGGGAACCCCAGTTAAATAAATTTGGGGAACACTGCATCCTATAATCAACTCCTGTAGGAGATTCACAATGCACAAGAGCATATAAAGGTTCTGAGAAGTTTTCTAGTAAAGAAACCAGTTTTTTCCCCCTGGTGCTGTGTTTATCATTTAAACCTGACAGTTTTTTCTGTCAGCTTTCTTGAGATGTAATTGACATATACATGGTGTAAGTTTAAGGTGTACACCATGTTGAGAAACCAGTTTAACTTTGTTAATCCAGAGATGTCCTAACCTACTTGACCAAGGATAGCTCTCTTCTGTACGCGTGTGTTTGCCTGTGCTGCAACGCCCGTTAACGCCACAAAACCTACTGTCCTGAGAAAATCAGTTTGGGAAATCAGCTGCAATGCCCGTTAACTCCACAAAACCTACTGTCCTGAGAAAATCAGTTTGGGAAATACTGTACCAGCTAGTTAGGTAATAGCACAGTCACACTTCCTCGCCTCCAGCCGGGACCTGGCACTATGCAGTGTTGCTGTTTCTGAACATAAAGCTTGCCCTGCTCATCTCTGCAGAAAACTGAGGCCAGCTCCAGCTGTGCCAGCATTAAAAACTGGGCTCTATAATAAGGGCAAAGGAGATCTCAGTAAACTCAAGGGCAAAGGAGATCTCAGTAAACTCAAGTAAACTCTGTAAACTCAAGGCCAGCGATCCAGTGGGATGTCAGAAAGTACTGGAATCAGGAATTTGACGGTAGCAGGATGCTCTGTTTCCCATCCCTTCTCTTCTCCTTGCATCAGCTTCATTCCTTCTGGGGGACTTCCTCTCCCTTTGCTAATAGTTCCCAGAGCAGGTGGAAGTTGCCCACGACAAAGCCTACATCTACACCTACACCTTAGCACCAAAGGAAAGCCCATCCCAGCCCAGGCATCTGTAGTCATGGGGCAGGGTCACAACTTATAAGGTGACAGCTGGACCCCTTTCCCCTCGGGGAGGAGGAGGTTTCTTGGCAGCCACTCCACAAGGGTCCACCATGCTCTTATATCCTTTGCCCACCTGTGATTCTAAGCCCTGGCCATGCCTTAAAATCACCTGGAAGCATTTTCAAAATATTTGTCTTGGGTTCCCCAGCAGAGATGCCAATTCAGTAGATCCAGAGAGGGACACAAGAATCTATATGTTGTAAAAGTTCCTCTGATTTTGCCAACGTATTGCTCTAGAATGATCCATCTACTGTTGTACTCTGGATATTTCACACCCTCCAGAGCTCTCGATATTTGGTTCTCATTATCCTCTCACCTGGGTGCCCCTCTGGCATTTTTTAACCTGTCAAAATAGATCTCATCTCCCAAGGCCCAGTTTAAATGCCACCTCCTCCAGGAAGTTTCCCTGATTCTGCCTGCTCGCTGAAATCAATGAATTATTCCTTTGTTCTTTTATTGCATTTGGCTGTAATTCATTAGAAATTAATCTTTCTCTCCCACTAGATTACCAGCCACAGAGGGCAAAAGACCAATTATTTTAAATAATGTTTTCTGATTATAAATAATATATATTCATGTAAATTTTGGAAAATTCAGATAACTAAAAACAGAAGAAGAAAATCTCTAATTCCCCAATCAGAAATAGCCACAGTTTAAGTTTGGGCATGTTCCCTCTAGTCTTTTTTCAATGGGTCATATTTGTATTTTTTTTCATATTTGGAGTCACGTATAATTTTCTACCCTGCTGTTCTTCAGTTGACTTTAGATAGAAAACATTTTACTATGTTATTGTTTCTCCAAAAGCATTCTTTTAAATGGCTATGTCACATCCCATGGCAAAACGTACCCCACTTTATTGACTCATTTCCCAATTGTTGGACGTTTGCATTATCTTCCATTTTTATTCTTGCTGTTAAGAATAACAAAGTGTGCTGGACATTTCTCGTTTGTCTCTGCAGAGCCACTATTCAACTTGGGCCCATATGGACTTTGTCAAAGGGCTCCGTTGCCATTGGCTTTGCTTGGACTCAGAATGGGAGGTGCGGGCAGGAGACTGGAAGCTGAGAGGAGGGTGAGGGTGGGCCACGTATTTCCCCGGGGTGGCCACCCGGAGGCCTTCTCCAAGCAGCCTCCCTCTCCAGGTTCTCCCTCTCTGATAGTCCTGCACTACCGCTTGTGCTATCCCCACACCCTGTCCACACTTTGTCAGTAGTTGGTTTTTTGTTTTGCTGTGCTTTTTTGATTAAACTGCCCTCAAATTATTCAGTTTGAGTGTGCTGTTTCCTGACAAGATCCTGACAGACACACATGGCAGTTGACATTTTGTACCTAAATCTTCCACTGCGCTCAATTTCCCTCCTAGATGTTCCAGATAAATTCTTAAAAGTGGATCAATGGATAGAAATCGGTTTACGGCACTTAATTTATACTGTCACATTGCTTTGCAAAAATCAATTATGCCAACTTATGTTCTTCCTAGAAGTGTTTGAGAACGTTAAAAATTACCATTTTAAATCTTCAAAATGTTGGTAAGCAAAAAGCAGTGCATGTTTTAATTTGCATTTCATTCATTACTAGAGAGAATGAATTTTTTCACATATTTTCATTCTTTTATGAATGACCATGCTTCATTTCACCCTCTGTCCCTCCTAATATTTACCTACCTATAATAATCATCATAAGAATTGCAATTAGTATTACCATTATCACCAACTTGGCCAATCAGATGAATAGTTGAACTATTCAATTAGCCAGAGACTAAAGACATGGTACAAAATGGAAAAATTAATAGCAACTGTTAAATGAGAATGCTTAGGGACCACATGTATTTTCAGTCAATGCACTGTTTTATAAAAATAGTAGCTATCCTATTATTTGCCAGGTGCTGTGCTAAGTGATTTACATTTGTTATGTCATCAAACCATTAACACAGGTTCTGACTGATTAATATATTCGAATAGCCATTGAATGATTTCTAGACATTATTTCTGAAGCCCAACCCCCCCCCAAGTTTTATAAGCACTAGAAACCCAATATTTCTCTCCAAGATAAGACATGGGCTCCAACGTGATGTGACCTTATTGAAGCTATAACATCCCTAACCTTTGGTTCCAAAGTTAAGCAAAAATGGAAATGTTGAAATTCCACTAGGCAGACAAACTGTTCTTGGATATCCCCGATTCACTTTCATAAACACTGAGGGTTTGGAAATTTGCATAAACATCCAATAAATTTTGAACCTTTTGCTGCTTAGAGCAACATGTTTGAGATTCATCTGTTGGAGAGAAGAGATTTTTAGAAAACAACCACATAAAATGACTTCCAACTTCTCTTTACAAGTTCTATTTTAGAATGAAATAAAGAATTTCTAGGGCAAAATATGGCCAGTTTAGAAGAAGCAAGTGTCTCCTGATATAAGTCAGATTGCCAGGCCAGCCTGGCGCCACTGTCATTTTGAGTTCTTCCCTTCTACATAGAGCATTTCCCTGCCCAAATTTTCAACCTTTGTATTTTCCATTCTTATAACTTCAGGCTCACTTTCCTTATTTCGCAGTTCCCTTCTTTTCCCATTTGGAGGGGCAGTAGCAAGAATGCAGTCAAGTTGTCTCTAGGGTTTGATCTGGTGGGGGGAAAAAAGTGATAATTTTGCAGAAGAACCAAATGCTATTTCTGAGCTCTGTGGCTTTGCACAGATTTTTATTTCTGTAAGAGGTTGTGTTTTATGTATTATAGTCTTAGATTTCTACTTGTTGCTGCGGACAGCCAAGCCTCAGTTTTAATTTCATATGACTTTGGCTGGTAATGATGAGTCTGGAAGATGAAACAGGACTCAGAGACAATTTTTCCCTTCTAGCCCTGCTAAAATTCCCCCTTGCTCATTTTCAGAAAGAGCTGACATTTTTTAAAGTAAAATGAAAGGAGTATGAAGAAAAGAAATGACCCAATGCCCCAATCCCAGCTGATCCCAGCATCCTTCCATGGGTGTGGTCATCCAGATGCTAGCTTCTCCAGATGTGCAGCTTTATCCACCCCAAGGCAGACCCACCTGTGCTGTGAGACTGTGATGTATATGAGGTCAGGCTGCGTACCTCCAAGTTACCCAGTTAAGTGAAAGATGCTCTATCTTCAGCCTCTGGGTGTTCTAAGCCCAGCTTTCCATCCCTATCAGATCTCCAGATCATTCAGGCTATGGGTTCCCAGAGGAAGGAGAAGAGACCATTTGTCCAAGGAAACGTCTGTAATACATGTTAAGTGGCCTGTGAGAGAGCCCTCTCATTTATTGACTGAAACATGAAACGGAAAACATGTGCAGCTAAGCACAGGGCCCCCGCAGGCTCTTGCTTCTTCCCAGGAAATGGAGTGATGAAGGATGGAGCAAACACGTGAATTCAGGCAGCCCACACGCCTGGGTGTTTCACAATGCAAAAAGCATCTGTTGGGTGGAAATCCCAGGCATTGGGATTGGAATTTATAGAGACAGACTGACTTCTAGTCTCTAGCAGGGATTCCATTCCTGCTGCTATGGGGATAGATTTTTCCATTAAGCAAGAAGGAAGCATTCCTCACTCAAATGTATGGGTTTTTTTGGATGCATTTCATGTACATTTACCAAATGCCAGTGTCTGTGTTAGGGGCTGAGGACCTAAAGATGAGTAAAGCATGGACCCTCCCTTCAAGAATCTCACTCTCGAATGGGAATAGAATGATGAATAAATAAATAAGGATTCGGGAGGAAACCGGTGGATACAGCCATCTGTAAACCAAGAGTACAGGATATTTGCTGGTTTTGGCCATCAAATATCCATTTTTTCCTTCCTCTTGATAATATTAAAAATAACTTTTTGTTTGGGTATTTGTCTCACTCACACCCAACTAGCTGTACTCCCAGCCCAGGAGTGGGCCCTGGTTGGCTGAAGCCAACCATCCCATCCCACGTCTCTCTGGCCAGAATCATTGGTTCAGGGCACAGAATCCAGTTCAAGCTGGTGTGATTCAGGAGACAGTTGCCGAAAGCTTCTAGAGGAGAAATTCAAATGCTCTTTTAAGAGAGCTTCCTCTTCCTGCTGGATGGCTATGGTCTCCAGGAACTCTTTGGTTCATGAGGGGACTAGCCTTGGAGTGGAGAGGACAGTGCAGAAGGTAAGGAGTAGAAATGAAAGGTAATGAGCTTTGGTGCCATTGCTGGGCCACTGGTGCAGGCATTTTCTAAAGCCCATCGTGCCACCTATGACTTTTCAGTTAGATGGACTGATAAACTCCCTTTATTATTTAAACCACCATGGGTGGAGGTTTCTAATACTTGCACCCCAAGATGAGAGTGTTTCCAAAAAGGAGAGAGGGGTTTATATTAATAACAACAGCTAACAATGTTGAGCATTTACACTGTGCCAAGTACTCTGCTCAACACCTTGTATGACTTTATTTAATCCTTCCAGTGATCCTAAGAGGTAGATTACTTTTACCCCCATTTTACAGATTAGAGAATCAAGGCTTAGAAAGGTTAAATAGCTTTCGCCCAAGGACACATAGAGCAAGTGTTGAATATTGTGAATATCATTAAGAGGTTAAACCAAATGGGGACTAAACATGTCCATTGGATTGAGCAGCATGTGATTAACAGACAGAATCCGATCATCATGTCCACTCCCATCCAAAAACTGAACTGCGCTCTGACACTATCTGTTTCACATTCTTTCCCAACTTGGTGCAGCCAAGGGGACCAGAAGCTTCAATTCTGCAACAGCAAAAAGTGTCCCAGCCTGAGGAGGGGGAAGGCCCAGAGAAGGGGGCCCGGAAAGGGAGGACCCAGGAGGCCCATGTGGGAGCCCCCCTGCTGGCTGCAGTCTGTCACAGGAGGTGGGGAGCTCCATCCCCTAACCTCGGGGGCCAGAAATGAGTGTCGCTGGGCACGGATGCGGGGCGAAGGCGGCTATGGGGAGAGCACGACTCCACTAAGCAAGTGGATTCGGCTCATTCATTTCCAACGCAGAAGAAACTTACAAGTCACCTTGATGTCACAAACAAATTGGCTACTGGTCCCTTCAAAGCTTGCCGCCAGTTTCCTCCGTGGAAATCAATCATCATGTTTCAAGCAGTGACAAAAGTACTGAGCAGAATGTTGTCAACTAAACCAGGAACGTTGGACAAGGGACTCTGGCTAAGAGCACGTGGCAGTGCCCTCCTTGTGATGAAGACTGGGATAAAGATTTGTGGGAGCAGAGCAGCATCCCCCTATGTCTGTGGCCACAACAGCAACATAGTTATGGAACAGAAGAGTAACCTGGCTTCGGGCATGCGTAACTCTGTGCCACATGTTCTGCTATGGAAACACGATGGAAATGCACAGGAACTGAATGTCTATCTCATCAAATGCCAGACCCTGGAAGACCCTTGCTTCTTCCTGCTGCCAGTGGGTTCTTCATTTTTCTCCTAATCTAATTATGTAAAGATAAATTGTGACTTTCAAAAAAACCCCAGTGTCTTAGCCTGGGGATCTACACAGTTTGCTTCTGCCCCTCTGGATACACTTGGAAAGATGTGTGATACTGCAGTCAGCCTTCCCCTGGGACATCTTGAGTTTGGATCCCTGGCCCTGCAGTCAATGCACTGCGCGATCTTGGGGAAATTCTCCGTGGCCTTAGATTCTATGTAAGGGAATAGAAAGTAGGGCAGGGCTGAAAGTGATAACTCCCCCGAAGAATGTTGGGAAACTCCCTAAGGCTTTGCACAGCTCTGAGATACTCAGTGTGAACAGGGGTCAAACTCCACCAAAGGTCAAATGGACATTTGCCCAGTGACCTGGGGGTGGAAAGAGTGGGGAAGAGAGTGGTGGTCTAAACTTAATGCACTTTTCACCAAGATGGATGGGAACGGATGTGGCTCTGGCTCCCAGGAAAGGAAGCCCATCTAGTGCACTCACATCCTGAGGATTTTCCTGTCGTGCTCAGCAGAGACCATAGGACCTCGGGTGTGATGGGAAGAGCCAAATCCCAAATACCTTGAGCCTCCTCCAGTTCCACAGTACTGGGAAAACAACTTGTATTTGCTGGCAATGGGATGGCCTTCCACCCAAGGAGGACAAGGACAGGCCCTGCTGTTCCCAGCTTCTCTCCGCATGGGTGTGGGGGTAACACATGCTCCTCCCACAGCTCAGGCACCATGGATCCTGCTGTCCCCTGACACTGAGTTAGAGGGGGCTTCCAAGGTCATCCACTGAGGCTTACTTCCTTTCCATCATCCTCAACAAATTGCCATGAGCTTTCTGTTTTAACACCTCCAGTAACAGGAAACTTACTCCCTAACTTGGCAGCCTTATTGCTTATCTTAGGTTTTTTTTCCATATTTCATGGAAATTCCTTCCTTGTAATGAACAGAAACTTATCTTCGTGTAGCTCTTTTCTTTCTGGTCTTGATGTAGAATGACCATATTATTTATATTGCCCAAACCCAGGTTCATGTTTAAGACTAGAAAGAGGCACTACCAATAATTACACCAGGACAACAGGGGTACATTGAAACTTTCCTGGCAAAATAAGACTTAAGACTTCCCCAATCTTAGGTTTACCCTAGAGGTAACTAGAACAATTCTATTTCCTCTTCCTTAAGAGTCACTGATTTTTAATGGCACTTGAATTATCCCTGAGTCTTCTCTCCTCTAGAATAAATAAGGGAGGCTTATTTCTTTTGTGAAAAGAAAATTGGACTGAGAAAAAGAATTAGCTATGATTTTGGGGGGCTACATTGGGAGGGGCCAGTTGCCTTCCAAGATCCAGGGTTATGTCCTAATATCCCAGAAAAGAAAGCATTTTGTAACATTCTGAAATGTGAAAAGTCTGTCAGAAGGACATGAGATCAGCCACACGAATTGGGAAACATAAACTGTGGTTTTCTTTATTCTGCAGAAGTATTAGAAATTGCAAATTTTTCATGAGGCATTATAGCGTGGCAGCGGTAAATGCCAAATTGTATCTACAGCCTGGGGCTGAGCTGGCTGCACCAGAATCTGGTGGGAAGTGTGTTAAAAATCAGATTCCTGGGTCGCACCTCAGAATCTCCACAGGGGCCTGTAGCACTGGCTTTCTGAAAAGCTCCGGAAGCCATTCTCATGATGAGCCATGTTGGAGGCCCACCAGCACAATGGTCAAGAGCACTGACTTTGTGCCATACATTCATTCACTCCACAAATATTTATTGAGCACCTACTATGTGCCAGATGCCTTCTAGGCACACGAAAACCAGCAGTAGACAAAAAAATAAGGTATAAAATTCAAATAGATTTGTGGTCAAGGGCTAGTCCAATATTACTAGCTATGTGACTCAACTTTTCAACGTCTCAGTTTCCACCTCTATAAAATGAGGATGATAATACCTACCTCGTAGGGTTGTTGTGATGTTTAAATAAGGTAAAATATGTAAAGTGCTTACCCCAGTGGCTTGTCCACAGTGAGCTCTCGATAAATGTTAGTTGTAAAGACCACATCATGTTGAGGATGACAATGGTGTCAAAGACAACAACGGTGATAAAACTAGGAAAGGGAAACAAAGAAAGATTACTTTCATCCCGTGGAGACATCGAAAAACTAATTACCATCACATCCAACTTCTTAGGGCACCATGTGGCCACTTTTATCGCTATGACTTTGAGTGGCCTTTCTTTACATGCCCTGGTCTCAAGTATAAAATGAAGGTCTTGTATTTGATGATCAATAGATATTCCACCCAACATTAATGTTCTATTAACCCCAATTCACTCAAAAAACAGTGTCCAGGCACCTGGCCGTACTTCTGGCTTACTTCCAGACCATTCTAGCTGCTGATGTTCACCTGGACATAAGGCCCCAGGGTTAAATGCCTCATTCCAGGCATGATTTGAACTCAAAAGTATACAGTAAAAGAAATAATAAGAAACTAAAATGATAAGGGACTGAGCTATCATTTCTGTCATTCCAGTTCTTGTACCTGGGTAGGCTTCAGACTGGGCTTATACCCCAGTACCCAAGATGAGGCAGTGGCTCAGGAAGAAGATGGACAGAGAGAAAGAAGGATGAGCAAGATCAGACCACCAGGGAGTGAGGCAGGGCCACGGAGGAGGAGGAGGAGGCTGAGAAGCTGCCTATTTTTGCAGGCAACAGCTTTCGCTCCTCCACGGAGGTCAACAGAGATTGTAATGAGAACATTTTGGCTGAGGCCATGATTCATCGTCCAAAACTGGGCTGGGCCCCCAGCACTGGGAGAATTTCACAGTTTTTCACATTATTCCCAAACCCCACTCCTCTATTTAAGGGTGTCACTCAGGGTTTATTATAGAAAGGGTCCAAAGGCCTCCATTCATCTATGTCTTAAGGCACCAGAGGCCTGGGAAGAGTAGCAGGGGTAATGGGAGTGGCCAGGAGCAGGGATAAAGGGCAGTTCTGGGAGAGATTAGTGGGCAAGCTCCTAGGAAGGAAAGCTCAGCTCGCTCTGTTCACACAACTTTGGTTCAGAGTTGTGAAGAGAAGCAAACACTGAAATGCTATGGAAAAACAAGAAGTTGGAAGGAAGCACAACTTCCAAGAGGCTACCAGCCAACCATAGTACCACTGTGTACCATTGTATCATCTGGCACTGCACAATTCCAGGGGTGCCCTTCATACAGATCAGGGATGGGCAGACTTTTTCTGCAATGAACCAAATAATATCTTTGACCTTGTGAGCCATATGGTCTCTGTCACGACTACTTAACTTTGTCATTATAGCTAAGGTGGCAAGATAAAATACAAGCCACCATGTATTTTTATTTGCTAAATCTGGTCACCCTATTTGTAGCACAAAAGCTGCCATTGACAATACATAAAAGAATGGACATGACTTTGCTTCAATAAAATTTTCTTTATAATAGGAGTCCGTGAGACAGATTTGGTGACAATATGAATGGCAACCCCTGGAGTTTTCCGATGCCATGGTCCTTGCCAGCCAGCAGTCCCAATAAGGCAGTCCAGTGTTCAAATATCCCGGCAAAGCAGAGCCATAGCCTTCAAACATGTTTGACCATAACCTCCACGGTAAGATACACATTTTATATCATGACCAAGCTTCACAAAACCACACTTACACTCGCTAAGTGCAGTATACTCTATGATATTCTACACTCTATTATATTCTATTTAATTTTTTAAGTGTTGGTGGCAACTGAATCAATTAACTTTGCAATCTTCTAATGTGCCTCAACTCCCGGATTTCTGGAGTTTGGAGCCAGGAGATCTGACTTTCGGTCTTAGTTCCTACTCTTATCAATAGTTTCTACTTAGGAGAATCACCTCATTTGAGAATTTGCATCTGGGACTGAGGATCATAATTATTTCAGAGTGATTTTGGAGGAGAAATATGAAATAATTCAATTCTTCAGTGTGGTGTAGTTACCATTGGTGGGACCCAGGATGGTTTTCAGTAGTACACAGGTATATATTGTAAACACTTATTTTAATTATTTATGAAAATATACAACTTACATCAAGTGCATAATGTTTGCAGTGATATAAAGCTTCCTTTCAAAATGTATTTATCTGAAATAAATCTAATTTATCTATGTTATCTTAAATACATTTATTTAGGTTGGTTATTTGAAGAAAAATATTAAGCAAATAATAGTACAAGTTAAATGTGAAAGTGGCAAAATTTATCCAGATGGTGAGTGAGTGTAGAATGGGAAGCATGGAGATTATGTACGAGCAAGTGTAATCTAAAAGATGGTAGGGAGGGAGGGGCAAGATGGCGGAAGAGTAAGACGCGGAGATCACCTTCCTCCCCACAGATACATGAGAAATACATCTACACGTGGAACTGCTCCTACAGAACACCCACTGAACGCTGGCAGAAGACGTCAGACCTCCCAAAAGGCAAGAAAATCCCCACGTACTTGGGTAGGGCAAAAGAAAAAAGAAATAACAGAGACAAAAGAATAGGGACGGGACCTGCACCAGTGGGAGGGAGCTGTGAAGGAGGAAAGGTTTCCACACACTAGGAAGCCCCTTCGTGGGCAGAGACTGCGGGTAGCAGAGGGGGGAAGCTTCGGAGCCACGGAGGAGAGCGCAGCCACATTGGTGCGGAGGGCAAAGCGGAGATTCCCGCACAGAGGAGCGGTGCCGACCAGCACTCACCAGCCCGAGAGGCTTGTCTGCTCAGCCGCCAGGGCGGGCGGGGCCTGGGAGCTGGGGCTCGGGCTTCGGTGCTAGCCGGGAGGGAGTCCGGGAAAAAGACTGCAGCTGCCAAAGAGGCAAGAGAATTTTTCTTGCCTCTTTGTTTCGCGGCGCGCAAGGAGAGGGGATTCAGAGCGCCGCCTAAACGAGCTCCAGAGACGGGCGCGAGCCGCGGCTATCAGCGCGGATCCCACAGCAACAGGGACACAGAGGGAAAAACGGAGAGATTCCCGCACAGAGGCTCGGCGCCGAGCAGCACTCACCAGCCCGAGAGGCTTGTCTGCTCACCCGCCGGGGCGGGCGGGGGCTGGGAGCTGAGGCGCGGGCTTCGGTCGGATCCCAGGGAGAGGACTGGGGTTGGCTGCGTGAACACAGCCTGAAGGGTCTAGCGCACCACAACTAGCCGGGAGGGTGCACGAGAAAAAGTCTGCAGCTGCCGAAGAGGCGGGAGACTTTTTCTTGCCTCTTTGTTTCGCGGCGTGCAAGGAGAGGGGATTCAGAGCGCCACTTAAACGAACTCCAGAGACGGGCGCGAGCCGCGGCTATCAGCGCGGACCCCAGAGACGGGCATGAGACGCTAAGGCTGCTGCTGCCGCCACCAAACAGCCTGTGGGCGAGCACAGGTCATTCTCCACACCGCCCCTCCCGGGAGCCTGTGCAGCCCGCCACGGCCAGGCTCCCGTAATCCGGGGACAACTTCCCCGGGAGAGCGCACGGCGCGCCTCAGGCTGCTGCAACGTCACGCCGGCTTCTGCCGCCGCAGGCTCGCCCCGCCTCCTCCGTACCGCTCCCTCCCCCCGGCCTGACTGAGCCAGAGCCCCCGAATCAGCTGCTCCTTTAACCCCGTTCTGTCTGGGCGGGGAGCAGACGCCCTCAGGGGACCTACATGCAGAGGCGGGTCCAAATCCAAAGCTGAACCCCCGGGAGCTGTACGAACAAAGAAGAGAAAGGGAAATCTCTCCCAGCAGCCTCAGAAGCAGCGGATTAAAGCTCCACAAACAACTTGATGTGCCTGCATCTGTTGAATACCTGAATAGACAAGGAATCATCCCAAATTTAGGAGATGGACTTTGGGAGCAGGATATATTAACTTTTCCCCTTTTCCTTTTTTTTTGTGAGTGTAGATGTGTATGCTTCTGGGTGAGATTTTGTCTGTATAGCTTTGCTCTCACCGTTAGTCCTAGGGTTAGGTCCGTCCGTTTTTTTTTTTTTTTTTTGGCTTAAAAATTTTTTTTTTCCCTAATAAATGTTTTCTTAATAATTTTTTCCTTATTTTCTATTTTTAAAAAAATTTTTAATAAGTTTTTTCATATTTTTTATTTTAAAAAATTAAAAAAATTTTTTTCTTAATAAATTTTTTCTAAATAATTTTTTTCTTATTTTTAGTATAAAAAATTAATAAATCTATTTTTTAAAATTAAAAAAAATTTTTTTTCTTAATAAATTTACTCTTAATAATTTTTTTTCTTATTTTTTATTATAATTGCTTTATTTTATTTTATTTTATCCTCTTTTTTTCTTTCTTTCCATTTTTTCTCCCTTTTATTCTGAGCCGTGTGGATGAAAGGCTCTTGGTGCTCCAGCCAGGCATCAGGGCTGTGCCTCTGAGGTGGGAGAGCCAACTTCAGGACACTGGTCCACAAGAGACCTCCCAGCTCCACGTAATACCAAACGGCGAAAATCTCTCACAGATCTCCATCTCAACATCAAGACCCAGCTTCACTCAACGACCAGCAAGCTACAGTGCTGGACACCCTATGCCAAACAACTAGCAAGACAGGAACACAGCCCCATCCATTAACAGAGAGGCTGCCTAAAATCATAATAAGGCCACAGACACCCCAAAACACACCACCAGACGTGGACGAACCCACCAGAAAGACAACATCCAGCCTCATCCACCAGAACACAGGCACTAGTTCCCTCCACCAGGAAACCTACACAACCCACTGAACCAACCTTAGCCACTGGGGACAGATACCAAAAACAACGGGAACTACGAACCTGCAGCCTGTGAAAAGGAGACCCCAAACACAGTAAGATAAGCAAAATGAGAAGACAGAAAAACACACAGCAGATGAAGGAGCAGGGTCAAAACACACCAGACCTAACAAATGAAGAGGAAATAGGTAGTCTACCTGAAAAAGAATTCAGAATAATGATAGTAAGGATGATCCAAAGTCTTGGAAATAGAATAGACAAAATGCAAGAAACATTTAACAAGGATGTAGAAGAACTAAAGAGGAACCAAGAAACGATGACAAGCACAATAAATGAAATTAAAAATACTCTAGATGGGATCAATAGCAGAATAACTGAGGCAGAAGAACGGATAAGTGACCTGGAAGATAAAATGGTGGAAATAACTACTGCAGAGCAGAATAAAGAAAAAAGAATGAAAAGAACTGAGGACAGTCTCAGAGACCTCTGGGACAACATTAAACGCACCAACATTCGAATTATAGGGGTCCCAGAAGAAGAAGAGAAAAAGAAAGGGACTGAGAAAATATTTGAAGAGATTATAGTTGAAAACTTCCCTAATATGGGAAAAGAAATAGTTAATCAAGTCCTGGAAGCACAGAGAGTCCCATACAGGATAAATCCAAGGAGAAACACACCAAGACACATATTAATCAAACTATCAAAAATTAAATATAAAGAAAACATATTAAAAGCAGCAAGGGAAAAACAACAGATAACACACAAGGGCATCCCCATAAGGATAACAGCTGATCTTTCAGCAGAAACTCTGCAAGCCAGAAGGGAGTGGCAGGATATACTTAAAGTGATGAAGGAGAAAAACCTACAACCAAGATTACTCTACCCAGCAAGGATCTCATTCAGATTTGATGGAGAAATTAAAACCTTTACAGACAAGCAAAAGCTGAGAGAGTTCAGCACCACCAAACCAGCTTTACAACAAATGCTAAAGGAACTTCTCTAGGCAAGAAACACAAGAGAAGGAAAACACCTACAATAACAAACCCAAAACATTTAAGAAAATGGGAATAGGAACATACGCATCGATAATTACCTTAAATGTAAATGGATTAAATGCTCCCACCAAAAGACACAGACTGGCTGAATGGATACAAAAACAAGACCCATATATATGCTGTCTACAAGAGACCCACTTCAGACCTAGGGACACATACAGACTGAAAGTGAGGGGATGGAAAAAGATATTCCATGCAAATGGAAATCAAAAGAAAGCTGGAGTAGCAATTCTCATATCAGACAAAATAGACTTTAAAATAAAGACAATTACAAGAGACAAAGACGGACACTATATAATGATCAAGGGATCGATCCAAGAGGAAGGTATAACAATTGTAAATATTTATGCACCCAACATAGGAGCACCTCAATACATAAGGCAAATACTAACAGCCATAAAAGGGGAAATCGACAGTAACACAATCATAGTAGGGGACTTTAACACCCCACTTTCACCAATGGACAGATCATCCAAAATGAAAATAAATAAGGAAACACAAGCTTTAAATGATACATTAAACAAGATGGACTTAATTGATATTTATAGGACATTCCACCCCAAAACAACAGAATACACATTTTTCTCAAGTGCTCATGGAACATTCTCCAGGATAGATCATATCTTGGGTCACAAATCAAGCCTTGGTAAATTTAAAAAAATTGAAATCGTATCAAGTATCTTTTCCGACCACAACGCTATGAGACTAGATATCAATTACAGGAAAAGATCTGTAAAAAATACAAACACATGGAGGCTACACAATACACTACTTAATAACGAAGTGATCACTGAAGACATCAAAGGGGAAATCAAAAAATACCTAGAAACAAATGACAATGGAGACACGACGATCCAAAACCTATGGGATGCAGCAAAAGCAGTTCTAAGAGGGAAGTTTATAGCAATACAAGCCTACATCAAGAAACAGGAAACATCTCGAATAAACAACCTAACCTTGCACCTAAAGCAATTAGAGAAAGAAGAACAAAAAAACCCCAAAGCTAGCAGAAGGAAAGAAATCATAAAGATCAGATCAGAAATAAATGAAAAAGAAATGAAGGAAACAATAGCAAAAATCAATGAAACTAAAAGCTGGTTCTTTGAGAAGATAAACAAAATTGATAAAGCATTAGCCAGACTCATCAAGAGAAAAAAGGAGAAGACTCAAATTAATAGAATTAGAAATGAAAAAGGAGAAGTAACCACTGACACTGCAGAAATACAAACGATCATAAGAGATTACTACAAGCAACTCTATGCTAATAAAATGGACAACCTGGAAGAAATGGACAGATTCTTAGAAATGCACAACCTGCCGAGACTGAACCAGGAAGAAATAGAAAATATGAACAGACCAATCACAAGCACTGAAATTGAAACTGTGATTAAAAATCTTCCAACACACAAAAGCCCAGGACCAGATGGCTTCACAGGCGAATTCTATCAAACATTTAGAGAAGAGCTAACACCTATCCTTCTCAAACTCTTCCAAAATATTGCAGAGGGAGGAACACTCCCCAACTCATTCTACGAGGCCACCATCACCCTGATACCAAAACCAGGCAAAGATGTCACAAAGAAAGAAAACTACAGGCCAATATCACTGATGAACATAGATGCAAAAATCCTCAACAAAATACTAGCAAACAGAATCCAACAGCACATTAAAAGGATCATACACCATGATCAAGTGGGGTTTATTCCAGGAATGCAAGGATTCTTCAATATACGCAAATCAATCAACGTGATACATCATATTAACAAATTGAAGGAGAAAAACCATATGATCATCTCAATAGATGCAGAGAAAGCTTTCGACAAAATTCAACACCCATTTATGATAAAAGTCCTGCAGAAAGTAGGCATAGAGGGAACTTTCCTCAACATAATAAAGGCCGTATATGACAAACCCACAGCCAACATTGTCCTCAATGGTGAAAAACTGAAACCATTTCCACTAAGATCAGGAACAAGACAAGGTTGCCCACTCTCACCACTATTATTCAACATAGTTTTGGAAGTGTTAGCCACAGCAATCAGAGACGAAAAAGAAATAAAAGGAATCCAAATCGGAAAAGAAGAAGTAAAGCTGTCACTGTTTGCAGATGACATGATACTATACATAGAGAATCCAAAAGATGCTACCAGAAAACTACTAGAGCTAATCAATGAATTTGGTAAAGTAGCAGGATACAAAATTAATGCACAGAAATCTCTTGCATTCCTGTATACTAATGATGAAAAATCTGAAAGTGAAATTAAGAAAACACTCCCGTTTACCATTGCAACAAAAAGAATAAAATACCTAGGAATAAACCTACCTAAGGAGACAAAAGACCTGTATGCAGAAAATTATAGGACACTGATGAAAGAAATTAAAGATGATACAAATAGATGGAGAGATATACCATGTTCTTGGATTGGAAGAATCAACATTGTGAAAATGACTCTGCTACCCAAAGCAATCTACAGATTCAATGCAATCCCTATCAAACTACCACTGGCATTTTTCACAGAACTAGAACAAAAAATTTCACAATTTGTATGGAAACACAAAAGACCCCGAATAGCCAAAGCAATCTTGAGAACGAAAAATGGAGCTGGAGGAATCAGGCTCCCTGACTTCAGACTATATTACAAAGCTACAGTAATCAAGACAGTTTGGTACTGGCACAAAAACAGAAATATAGATCAATGGAACAGGATAGAAAGCCCAGAGATAAGCCCACGCACATATGGTCACCTTATCTTTGATAAAGGAGGCAAGCATATACAGTGGAGAAAAGACAGCCTCTTCAACAAGTGGTGCTGGGAAAATTGGACAGGTACATGTAAAAGTATGAAATTAGAACACTCCCTAACACCATACACAAAAATAAACTCAAAATGGATTAAAGACCTAAGTGTAAGGCCAGACACTATCAAACTCTTAGAGGAAAACATAGGCAGAACACTGTATGACATAAGTCACAGCAAGATTCTTTTTGACCCAGGTCCTAGAGAAATGGAAATAAAAACACAAATAAACAAATGGGACCTAATGAAACTTAAAAGCTTTTGCACAGCAAAGGAAACCATAAACAAGACCAAAAGACAACCCTCAGAATGGGAGAAAATATTTGCAAATGAAGCAACGGACAAAGGATTAATCTCCAAGATTTACAAGCAGCTCATGCAGCTCAATATCAAAAAAACAAACAACCCAATCCAAAAATGGGCAGAAGACCTAAATAAACATTTCTCCAAAGAAGAGATACAGATTGCCAACAGACACATGAAAGAATGCTCAACATCATTAATCATTAGAGAAATGCAAATCAAAACTACAATGAGGTATCATCTCACACCGGTCAGAATGGCCATCATCAAAAAATCTAGAAACAATAAATGCTGGAGAGGGTGTGGAGAAAAGGGAACACTCTTGCACTGTTGGTGGGAATGTAAATTGATACAGCCACTATGGAGAACAGTATGGAGGTTCCTTAAAAAACTAAAAATAGAACTACCATATGACCCAGCAATCCCACTACTGGGCATATTCCCTGAGAAAACCATAATTCAGAAAGAGTCATGTACCAAAATATTCATTGCAGCTCTGTTTACAATAGCCAGGACATGGAAGCAACCTAGGTGTCCATCATCGGATGAATGGATAAAGAAGATGTGGCACATATATACAATGGAATATTACTCAGCCATAAAAAGAAATGAAATGGAGGTGTTTGTAATGAGGTGGATGGAGTTAGAGTCTGTCATACAGAGTGAAGTAAGTCAGAAAGAGAAAAACAAATACAGTATGCTAACACATATATATGGAATCTAAGGGAAAAAAAAAAAAAAAGAGGTCATGAAGAACCTAGTGGCAAGATGGGAATAAAGACACAGGCCTACTAGAGAATGGACTTGAGGATATGGGGAGGGGGAGGGGTGAGATGTGACAGGGTGAGAGAGTGTCATGGACATATATACACTACCAAATGTAAAATAGATAACTAGTGGGAAGCAGCCGCATAGCACAGGGAGATCAGCTCGGTGCTTTGTGACCACCTAGAGGGGTGGGATAGGGAGGGTGGGAGGGAGGGAGATGCAAGAGGGAAGAGATATGGCAACATATGTATTTGTGTAACTGATTCACTTTGTTGTAAAGCAGAAGCTAGCACACCATTGTAAAGCAATTATACTTCAATAAAGATGTTTAAAAAAAAAATAAAATAAAATAAAATAAAAGATGGTAGATGTAACATGGTGACCCCTTGGAGATCTGATCTGAGTGTCTGAATTACTGGTGACTCCCCAGCACTTAGAATTGGATTGGCTCACAATAGGTGCTCAATAAGTGCTTATGATGGATGGGCAATGAATGGACAGGTAGATGGATGATGGATGGTTGGATGGATGGGTAGATAGATAACGGATGGATCAGTGGATAGATGGATGGATTGACAGATGATAGCAGATGGGTGGGTGATGGATGGATGGATGGAAGATGGATGATGAAAGATGGATGGATAGATGGATGGATGGATAGATGGATGGATGGATGGATGGATGGATGGATCGAGAAATGAATGAAATAATTAAACCCAAACCTTTTGGAGTCAGAAGGACTTAGTTTACGGTTGAGGCATAGTGTCAAAGGTATCAGTGACTGGAAACGGGAAGGGGAGGCAGACATTCTGTCTCTGAGGTATCATCCAGATGCTAAAACCCTCCACACTGCCATAGTTAACACTGAGCAATAAGATGTGGTACATATATACAATGGAATATTAGCCATAAAAAGGAACGAAATTGGGTCATTTGTAGAGACATGGATGGACCTAGAGACTGTCATACAGAGTGAAGTAAACCAGCAAGGGAAAAACAAATATCATATATTAACGCATATATGTGGAACCTGAAAAAATTGGTATAGACGATCTTATTTACAAAGCAGAAATAGAGACACAGACGTAGAGAACAAACGTATGGATACCAAGGGGGAGAGGGAGGGGGGTGGGATGAACTGGGAGATTGGGATTGACATATATACACTATTGACACTATGTATAAAATAGGTAACTAATGAGAACCTACTGTATGGCACAGGGAACTCTACTCAGTGCTCTGTGGTAACCTAAATGAGAAGGAAATCCAAAAAAGAGGGGATATATGTATACGTATAGCTGATTCACGTTGCTGTACAGTATAAACTAACACAATATTGTAAAGCAACTATACTCCAATTAAAAAAAAATGTTAATTTTATGCTGTGTGAATTTCACCTCAATAACGTTTTTTAAAATTAAAAAAAAAAAACAAAAAACACTAGGCTAAGACAGGAAACACTAAGCTGAGTCCATCTCTGTTGCCCACATCAAAATGTCATTCCTGGATGTAGGCACTTGCAGCAAATACCTAGTGAAGAGAGCATGAATAGAAATATCTAGAGCCATAAGTGTTTGGAAACGCTAACTCATGTAAGTCTGAACTTCTAGCCATTTGCTGATGAGAAAGGCACCTTCCAGGTGCAGATCATGAGTGCAGAGGGCACTGGCAACCAGCAGCAATCACTTGTCAAAAGGACAAGGATACACAAGTCCATTGGCCTGCCCCACACAGGTAAGCATTGCCATGACAGGCCAATTCCAACAGAGGGGATTTTTTTGGTTTGTCAGAGTGGGAATGATAACTTACATAACAAAGGACAGCCCTTGTAATTCAGACATTCCCTCCTGGCAATATGTTTTGAAAAGAATGATGCATTCAACTTATTTTTGCAAACTTGGGACAGATGCTTCTGCTTTCAAAACCTGGCTATTTCATGCTGAAGCATTTTAAATGATACTATTTTCATCTCTTCCCTCATTTCAGCGCAGGAAAAGAACCCTGACTGAAGCAGAAGCAGAGCAGTCTTTCCCGACAGAGAGGCTGTGCAGAATGGCAGGGAAGGTCCAGCCTCTGGACACCAGTCCTGGACCCCCACTTGCTGTCATGTTCTGCCACCTCTCTGTGCCTCACTTTCCACACCTGCAAAGTAGGAATAATGTCCACAGGGCTGTCCTGAGGATTGAATGAGTTAATAAAGGCAAAACACTTAGAAACATTTCTGACACATAGTAAGCAATCAATCAATGTCAGTTATGTTATTCTATGTTTGTACTTTGTATCAGAAATGTTCACTGTGAGAATATCATTTAATCCTCAAAAATTAGGAATTATTCCTAGCTTTCAGACTACACCACTAGAGATCAAAGGTTAAGTGACTTACCAATGTATAGTAAATAGAGGCACACAAATCAGGTTTGATTCCAAGTTCCTTGTCTTTCTGTCTTTCCTGCCATCCCATGCTACTGTGCTAACCTAATTCTGCAATTAAAAACCATTTCCATACAGTGTTAATTCAACTTGGTTTATATTTTTAAGATTTCAATCTAAGAATAGAATGAACTCTCCCCCTTTTTCCCCATTGATTTTTTTCTTTTGGTCCAACCGAGTGTGTGCGTGTTTGTGTGTGTATGTGTGTGTGTGTGTGTGTGTGTGTGTGTGTTGGGTTGAGAAGAGATGCTAAAAATCTGACTTAAGTGACCTTGAAGGTGAACCTGACTTCATCTTTATTCTGTGAGACTTAATGGTAAGGGTGTGTGGAGGAGCGATTTGGGGAGAAGAGATGGTCCATGGTGGCCCCTGCCTGGGAAGGGCCGCTGGTCCCTTGTGAAGGCCATCCAGAAGGCTGAGGCTGCTAAAGGTGGTGAAAATGTTGGAGCCTGCCCTTTGGGTACCAGCTTCTTCCGGGCCTCCAGGCTTCTGTCCAGATCCAGTGCCCATCTTCAGCCCAAGACGCCCTTTGAGAGACTACAGGGTAGAGAAGGAACGGACGTACATGAAGATGCATCTGATGGAAAGGAGAAAAGGGAAGGAGGCTTGAGGGGTATTTTCCCAATAGCCTGAGAAGGAAGCAAGAGCATTGCCTGAGTGAGGGGAAGTGAGTGGGAGCCTGGAGTGAGGTAGGAGAGAGCTGACTGACCAGAAAAAATACCAGGAGACGTTAAGGGCCATTTACTAAGGCAGGAAGGAATGTTGGCTCACTCTTCGGACCCTAAATGTGTCTATCTTAGTAAAGCAGCTTCCTTCCACTCTTGCAGCATCGGGCTGCAGTGTCTGGAGTTCCTCTGAGAGCAGATGACGAGTGCACGCAGCTCTGCGTGGATCCTTTCAGCCACTGAACAAACCCACACTGAGCGCCTACTGTGTACCAGGGACTGTGTGGGGCTTTGAGGATACCGCAGTGATGCAAGCGACTCAGGGGCCCTGCTCTCATGGAACCTAGGTCTGTTAAGGAAGACAAGCAACAAACAAAAAGCCAACCATGTTCATAAACAAGGAAACAAACAGAGTGTGAAGAGAGAGAATAACAGGGAGCAACTTGCAGGGCAGGAGGGGGGTTGGTTCAGAGAAAGCCTTACAGGAGAGCGGGATAAAGAGAGACCGGGGGGTAGGGGACTGTATGTATGGGGGGGCCTGGGAAAGAAGGAGCTGTCAGGGCAGTGAGCCTCAAGTCCAGCGAGCCAGGGAGACTGAAGCAAGACAGATCATCAGAGGGGTAGGCAGGCCAGGTGGGACCTCGCAGGATTTGGATTTGATTCCGAGGGTCTTTGGAAGTCAACTTGGGCATCCGCCTTTGTACATGATGAGGCTTTCTTCCCAGTAATGTCCAGCTTGTACCTTTTGAAAGCTTTCGCTTAAGGTATACGTTTGCATCATCCAGACTGTCCCCAAGCTCTCATGACCAGACAGCATATTTGGGAGATGGCTGGGGATCAAGGGTCATGCTAAGCTCAAACATTTTTCTCTTAAGAGAGGCTCACCGCCTTGGCTGACAACAAAGCCACCAGGAACTTTGTTAACACACAGTGGATGCCAGGGCTCCGCCTCAGGCCTCCCACATCAGAATCCCTGGGAGGTGGTCGGGTGGGGAGGGGTGGAGTCAAGGCCCTGATGATCTTCCTGCCCGGTCAGGGTGGAGCACCCCTGCCTTACAAAGTTTCAGCTCAGCCTCATAAAACCCGGGTCCCACCAAAGACCACATCAAAGAGGGGCGCCGAAGAGACTGGCTTTCCCTCTGTTGCTAATGACTCAACCAAAGCATTTCTCCCCAGCCCCATGTACCTGCCTCGGGCCTCTTTGGAAGGTAAACCTGTCCATTTGTCAATATTTACTCTGTCTGCTGCCTTCAACAGAGGAAGGGAAAACAGTTTTCACTGTCAAACTAGTGTTTATAGAAAGGATTTGTAGGCCTTCTCAGAGCTATGGAAAATCAATCACCCCCAGTTAACCTGTGCCCTTAATGAGGTGGTGGCTTTTCTCCCACCATCCTATCCATCAGGGGTGACAGTCCACAGCTTGTCAACTGGTAAGAATTTAGGTTGAAAAGGATTTCACCCAGAATCCTGGGGAGACAGATGCTCAAAGTGTAACCCGGTCTGGGAGGGTGAAGCCTGCCCTGCTGATTCTGGAGGACAGCACCGGTAGGGCTCCATAGGGGACCCGTTCAGGAGAGACCAGCCAATGCCAAGACTCCTGAAAGAAGCCAATATTCTTTGGTGCCTGGAAAGCTTCCCAGCCCATTACGTTTGCTCCAGTCGACAGTACGCCCAGTGTTACTTCCAGGAAGGGGTCTGCTATCGTGGTGTCAAAAGGCACTGCGATCCACGTCGCTGGAACCGAGCGTTGCTCGGAGGCAGGCCGGGCTGCTCCCAGGAGAGAGCAGGGTTGGCAGCTGGAACACCAGCGAGCTCCAACCCGGCTTCCATAGTCTCAGTCACAGCCCCACGGTTTGGACAGCCAAGCCACCAGGGACAGACACACTGAAAAGCCATTTGCTGGGCTCCGGAGGAAAAACAAATCTGATCACTGCCTTTGTCATTCAGAAGAGCCCTGGGGTTTTACGGGTCAATCCGAGGGGCAAAAAGAAGGCACATCTGAGAAAGAGCTTCAGGGGCCACGTTTGCTCTGACAAGAGTGCAGCCCAGATGTGCTGCTGTGGTTCCCACCAGGTGCCCAGCACTGAGCTGGACACCAAGGGGAGAACCAAGGCTGCGAAACATCAGGCAACTCGCAGTCTGATGGATGGGCTCAAACTGCTCCTCCTCACAAGAAGAATGGAAGAATCTGGGTGAGGTTAGCTCTTGGTGGGGAAAGAAAGTAAGAGGAAGAGTGGGGCGGGGAGGGGAGAGAGAGAGATGTATTTTAATGTGGACCCTACTATATGCCAGTAAGAGCTTTACAAGTTTTAATTCATTGAATCCTCCTATCTCAACCCTCTTAAATGAACCCTGCTGTCTTTAAAATGGGGACAATACTAGAACCCACCCCAGAAGATTGTCCTTACATAGAATCTCAATAAAATAGTAGCTGAAAGGTACATAGAATAGTCCTAGAATGTGGTTAGTGCTCAATAAGTATATGTATCAATACTTATTATTATTACTACTACTACTATTACAACTACTTTTACTATCCCCATTTTATAGATGAGGAAACTGAGGCTTGAAGAGGTTATGGGATTAGCCTGAGGTCACATGGGCAGTGAGCAACAGCCAACATCAAATGCTAGGTCTCCCCTGCTCTAGAAACTGAGGTCTTCCCCACCCATCTATACAAGGTCTGTTCTGCATGAACTGTCTGGTGTGAGGACCTTGCCTCCTCTCGTAAGACTTTGTGGGCCTGCGTGGACCTGCTCTCTGGTATCTCGGCCGTGGAACACTACCATCCTGGTACTGTTCCCATGAGCGTCCCACACAGAGTTTGCTGTACTTCACAAGGTATTCCAACCTTTCCTGTTCTCTAGAAACAGAGAGCCCTGCTCTGGGCATCCAGGCCACTCCTGGAATGGCCACAATGGGAGACACTACAGCTCCTTCCCTGGAGGCCCTTTGCTTGGGAACGCAGGGGAGCTGGGAGCCCTCACCTCCTGAAACTTGGGCTCTCTCCCTTCCTAAGCCTGTCGAGCTGGCACCTGGCTGGGTCTCCCTGAGAGGCCTAGCACTTCTTACCCTTTTGTGAGGGGAACTCACATCGCCCAGTCCCCTAATATTATGAAACTGGTGTATTAGTTCTCTCGTTGCTGCTAACAAATTACTGCAAATGTAGTGGCTTAAAGCAACGCAAGTTACCCTTAACAGTTCTGGAGGCCAGAAGTCCAAAATCAGTCTTACAGGTCAGAGCTGATTCATTCTGGAGGGTCCAGAGGAGAATCTATTCCTTGCCTCTTCCAAATTCTAGAGGTCACCTGCGTTCCTCGGCTCCTAGTCACATCTCTCCAGCCTCTTCTTCTATCATCCCATCTCCTCTGACTCTGACCCTCCCAATTCCCTCTTATAAGGATGCTTGTGATTACATTAGACCCACACAGATAATCTAGAATAATCTCCCATCTCAAGACCCTTAACTTGATCACATCTGCAAAGTCCCTTTTACCTTGGGAAGTAATATTCTCAGGTTCTGAGGATTCGAATGGGGACATTGTTGGGGGCTATTATTTAACCTAGGCCCCCTTCACTTATTCATTCAACAAGCTTGCACTGCACTCCAGCCAGGCCCAGGTACTGTTTCCACGGCCTGGGAACAGTTGGACCTCTTGTTCATTAGCTTCTTGGGGGTACAAACTCATCTTGTTTGACTCCCTCCCAGGGCCTGGCCCTGAACAATTGCTAGCATTTGTCATGTGCCAGGTCTTCTCTTGAGCTCCATAACTACGTGATCAGCATCAATCCTGGCAACAACCTATGAGAACCTATGAATACTCTCCACAGATGGGGACCTAGAGGTTTCCTACCCCACCCAAGTCTCACAGCTAATGAATGAGGGCCATGATTTGCACCTGGGCAGCCTGGCTCCTGAGTCCCGGCTTGTAACCTCTGTTCCATCTCGTCTCCCAAAGAGCAGCTCTCAGCAAACACTTAGTGAAAGAAGGAAGGGGAAGACACAGGCCCCTAGATCTGCAGGTTCAGGGAACTGAGGTCTTGGGCATCATGAGTGGCCCTTCCATGAAAGAGAGGCTGGAAGGAAGGGCTCTGGGCCTTGAGGTTAGGCCTGCCAAGTGCACACTCCAGGGGCTCAGGGGAGGCTGGAGCTGCATGGGTCACCATGACAGGTCAGACGTATTAGCTTGAAGGCTGTCCGCCAAGTCCTGGGCGCTCCACGAGGAAAGGAGCATGTCTACTCTTGCTGACTATCTTATCACAAGCCTAACACGGTTCCTGCCCAAGGTAGTTGCTTGACTGATAAATGTTGATTCATGAAATGACTTAGAGGTGCACTGAATACACATTTTGGCCCCAATGGCCAAATGTTAAAAGGCAATATTTAGGGACTTCCCTGGTGGTCCAGTGGTTAAGACTTTGCCTTCCAATGCAGGGGGTGCCTGTTCGATCCCTAGTCGGGAAGATAAGATCCCACCAAAACAGCCTCACAACCAAAAAAACCAAAACATAAAACAGAAGCAATATTGTAACAAATTCAATCAAGTCTTTAAAAATGGCCCACATCAAAAAAAAATCTTAAAAAAAAAAAAAAGAAGGGCAGTATTCAGCCAGAGCCAAGTGTCAGGGCTATGACCATCATGGAATGAAATTTTGGATTATCTTGCTCTCTCTCTCCAGAAAGCAGTGTCTGAGGCAGAGGGTCTGGGGGAAAGATGCTGTTCCATAGGACCATCCCCGAAGGGATGAAGGGGTGAAGACCAAGGCAATGAGGCAGGGAAGGAGGGTGCATTAGTTTTCTATCGCTGAGAAACAAGTAACACCAAAATCAGTGGCTCAAAACAACAAACACTGTTACTGCACACAGTCTGTAAGAGTCAGAAATCCCCAGGCTGTGCAGTCAGGTGGTTCTGGTCCAGGATCTCGTGCAGGCTCAGTCACGTTGTCAGCTGGGGCTCTGGTTTCTGCAAGCCCATCCATGTGTCTGCTGTCAGGAGACTTCAGTTCCTCACCTCCTGGGCCTCTTCATGGGCCCCTCACATGACACGGCAGCTGGCTTCCCCCCAGAGTCAGCAATCTGAAGGAGAAAGATTGCATCTTCGTCTGTCTGGGCTGCCATAACAACATACCCCAGACTGGGTGGCTTCAACAGCAGAAGTTTACTTCTCACAGTTCTGGAGGCTGGAAGTCCAAGATCAAAGGTGTGGTCAGGGGTGATTTCTCCTGAGGCCTCTTTCCTTGGCTTCCAGATGGCCAGCTTCTCGCTGTGTCCCCATGGTTTTTGCTCTGTGTGTGCACATCCCTGGTATCTCTTCCTCTTCTTATAAGGACACCAGTCCTATTGGAGTAGAGCCCACCCTAATGGCCTCACTTAACTTTGTCACCTCTTTAAAGACCTTATCTCCAAGAACAGTCATATTCTGGTACTGGGATTAAGGCTTCCACATATGAATTGAGGGGGGAAGAGGCAGGGGCAGGCACAAAATTCAGCCAATAACAGAGAAAGAAGCCAAGAAGGAAGCCATAGTCTTTTATACCCTAATCTTGGAAGTGATATTCCATGATGTCTGCTGAATTCTATTCTCTGGAAGCAGGTACTGAGTCTACCCACACTCAAGTAGAGGGAATAAAAAGCTACCTGTTGAGGGGAGGAGTATCAAAGGATTTGTCAACTCACCTTTAAAACTACCACAGGAGGGAGCCAAGGAGAGGATGCATTATTGAACTGGCCACAGCTAAGTGTGACCGGCTGTGGGGTTTTTGGGGACCATCCCCTGAGAACCACATGCACTGAGTCTCAGGACTCTCTGTGGCAAAGAGAAAGGGGAAGAATTTATTCACCAGTGCCCATCATCAGTTGGTCAGTGCCCACCTTAGGGGGCAGTATCTCCCCTGGACTCCAGATTGCTAAGGTAGGGCGTCCAGTGGGGTCCCTTGCTGCCAGCAGGGAAGCCCAGGCAGGAGGTGGGAGGCTCATGTGTGGACCTGAGCCTGGGCACCATCAGGAGGCACCTACAGGAAGCTGGGCACCTCTCAGAGCTGAGGCCACAGTGGTACTAGAATAAGATGGGTGAGGCTGGAAGGGTCTGAAGGGGTGCATAGTAGGTTACCGCATGAATCTGAAATTCGATCAACAATTGACTTAGTATTACAATTTTATTATTAAAAATATTAGCAGCTGAATTTTATATTTTTGGCATTAGTGTGCTGGCCCAATAATTTCTCAGTACTGTCCACTCCAGCAGTCACCATGGTGACTATTTGAGACACTGTCACCTGCAGTAGTGGAGGAGCAAGGCTCTTCCTGGCTGGTGGTGCCTGTAGGCGGACTGCTGGCATGGATGCTGGTGCCATGTTAGGGGGCTGGCTATTCTCCCCTCACACCTACTCCCCCGGCCCCATAGGAACTAACCAAAGTGAAGCCACCACTGCCTCAAAGCTAAGATGGACTTTTGTCAAGTCTGTTTTTTTAACAGTTTGACCCACTAGAATGAAAATGAAGTTTGAGTATCCTACACGCTCCTATTTTCTTCCTGTTTTGTATATCCTTCAAGTGTAGGTTGAAGAGGAGAGAATTTATCATAGATGTTATTTCACGTGATTATGGAGATTTTTTTTCTTCTTTGAGGAAGCAAAATTGGTATTTTAATTTTTGAAATTCATCCTCACAAGAGGTAAAGCAGTCCAAACAAAATTTTTCTCAGAAGCTTCATGGTCTAAATGGGAAATAAATATCAAAAAATTCAATCTAATTTTTAAAGGATATTTAAGTAGTATTACAAATACTAGCATATCAAATCTACGAGCATTAGCATTCTAATCTAAACTCTATTATCTCTATTATTCTGTCATGTATAGTTATTCAAACTTTGTAAACATTTGTTGGATCAAAAAGGCTATTAACTTGTTTTTAAAGTTATCTTGCTAACCTGCTCCCTTTAAAATATCTATATTAGCGTCACACTGTCTCTTTACTATTTGAAAGGTCTGATAATTGTTTTATATTTAAAATTAATAGCTTTTATTGCCATCATTAGTTATTACAGCATTTTGCAATAACAAGTACCCTCTTTGCTCCAGGAGACTAATAGAATTTCAATACGTCAAACACAGATGAAGAATTTTCACTCCAGGATATATCTGCCTTGTGGTCCTCTATTTGAAAATGCATATTCAAGAATGAATCAAGTGACACAGCTTGATCATGTGACTCACTATTCCACTGAGTAGACATGCTGTAACCTGCAGGGTCACAGGATCATAGATCACACAGACACAGCCAGATGCCAAAGACCACGCAGAAGAGGCACGCAGCAATCGGCGATCTTCCAAAGTCGAAGCCAAATAAACGGAGGCTGAATGCAGAGGCTGGCTGGCTGAAAGCAGAGCGGCACATGTAAAGCTGTATTGAAATGATCTCTCTGCCCATCCAGGCAAACTCATTTGTGAGCCTGATGATGGCCAGGCTTGTGTCTGATTCACTTTGGTATGTCCACCCACTAGCACAGGGCCTGCCTGTCACATAGTTCGTGGAATCAAACTGACTGTGCCCACCCCAGGCTTCCGAGAGGTCAGCTGTATTCCCTGGGCAGCATCAGGTTCACTCACCCTCCTAAACACACATCCTCAGGCTCCAGCCTCTGCTTCTAGGCCCTGCCTCTGTCTTCTGCTGGGCCCAGCTGGTCAACCATGCCATGGCCCTGTCCATCACATTTAACCCTAAGGGCCCAGACCTCTGACCTGTCATGCTAGAGGCCCCAGCTCAGCAGCTGTCCCTTCACCAAGCAGCTTCATCAAAAGCAGAAGTATCTTTTGACATGAGATCACAAAGCATTTGCCTTCTGAGTTTCCTGGAGAAATAGAACCTGGCTAAAGAGACAGGGAGAGAGGTTATAAGGAATTGGCTCACGTGGTCAGGGAAGCCAGAAGTCCCAAGATGTGCAGTCACCAAACTGGAGAGCCAGGAGAGTGGATGGTGTACTTTCAAGTCCAAGTCCAAAAGCCTGAGAACCAGAAGAGCCGATGGTGTAAATTTCAATCTGAGTCCGAGTCCAAAGTCAGGAGAAGACCGATGTCCGAGCTCAATGACAGTCAGGCAGAGATCACTCCCTCCTCAGCCTTTTTGTTCTATTCAATGGATTGGGTGAGGCCCACCTACATTGAGGAGGGCAATCTGCCTGACTCCATCTACCTGTTCAAATGTTTTTCTTATCCAGAAACACCCTCAGAGACACCCCGAATAAAGTTTAACAAATAGCTGAGCACCCAGTGGCTCAGTCAAGCTGACATACAACTAACCATCCCAGGAGTCAAGCTGTCTGTGTAGATCTTTGCTCCCAGGGAGCAGTGTGGGAAGAACATGAGTTTGGGCACCAGCCAAGACTGAGTCTGAACCCCACTCTACCACTCAAGAGCTGTATGGTCTAAAACAAATGATTTAACCTCTCTGGGTCTCAGTTTCCTCATCTGTAAAATGGGGGTAATGCCACTCATCTCATAGGGCTAATTTGAAGAGTCATTGAAATAATGTCTATTGAAGGCCTAGCTCAGCATCTCACATATAGAGGGTCTCAGGAAATGCCAGTTACCCTCTCCCTGCTACCAAGCACATCTTTGCACTGGCTTCCTCTTCAAACTTTTTGTTCTTGTTTGTTGAAATATCTTGCTTATATCCAGATTCTACATGTCCTGTAAAGTCCTCATCCCCCAAGAGGCCTGTCCAGGAGATAGGCATCCCTCCGGTGAACTTCTATAGCATCCCATGAGTAACACACAGCTCAGTACACACCTGTGTCTCAGTGTCATTTTAATGTCCTCAGTCAGATCATAAGTTCTGTGATGGAGGCAGCTAAAGACATGGAAGCAACCTAAATGTCCATCGACAGATGAATGTATAAAGAAGATGTATATTAATAAAATGGAATACTACTCAGCCACGAAAAAGAATGCAATAATGCCATTTGCAGCAACATTGATGGACCTAGAGATTATCATACTAAGTGAAGTAAGTCAGACAGGGAAAGACAAATATCATATGATATCACTTATATGTGGAATCTAAAATATGACACAAATGAACTTATTTACAAAACAGAAACAGACTCACAGTCATAGAAAACAAAGTTATGATTATCAAAGGCGGAGGAGGAAGGATAAATTAAGAGTTTGGGATTAGCAGATACACACTACTATATATAAAAGAGATAAACAACAAGGACTTACTATATAGCACAGGGAGCTATATTCAATATTTTGTAATAACCTATAATGGAAAAGAATCTGAAAAAGAATATATACATTATATCATATATATTATATATATATATATATAATATATATATATATATACATATAACTGAATCACTTTGCTGCACACCTGAAACTAACACAACATTGTAAATCAACTATACATCAGTAAAAAAATAAAAATTTAACAAAAAAGAATGACATCACAACTGTCAACTACAATCAAATTAAAGATGTACTTTATCAAAATGAAGGAGGCAGCTATACCGTAGACAAATTCTATTCTCTCTTCCTGACCCCAAATGCACCTGCAATGCAGGGCTGTGTAGACTGAAGTCTCTTAGTGAAGCCTGAACTGAATCTCAATATAGAACTGATCCTTGGAAGCGAATGATTTCTTTTAATAAAAGAGAATGCCTTCATCCTTAATCACAGCATTTTCAAGGTATCCATGCATCTCAGGGGTCTGAATACCGGCATGAGGGACCGAGTGAGTCATACATCACAGGGTCAAGCCTCGTGGGCTGCCCAAAGGCCACATAGAAGCCAGCAGGAATCAGCGTGTCTTAAAGGCGTCATCAGACTGTACTGGAAAATCTGGGAGACAAAATGTTCTAGATACAAATCCCCATCACCATTTTCTGTATAGTTTTAGCAAGTGAGTTAAACTCTCTGTTCCTCTTTTGTATCTTAGGAGTAATAATGCCCATGTCACAGGGTTGTGTGAGGATTTAATGAAATAATATGCAAATATGGTAGGAACAGCATAGCATAGGTAGGACTCAGGAGTTGAGTTCAAATCTCAGCTTTTCGGGCTTCCCTGGTAGCACAGTGGTTAAGAATCCGCCTGCCAATGCAGGGAACATGGGTTCGAGCCCTGGTCTAGGAAGATCCCACATGCCTCGGAGCAACTAAGCCCGTGCACCACAGCTACAGAGCCTGCGCTCTAGAGCCTGTGAGCCACAGCTAATGAAGCCCGAGCACCTGGAGCCCGTGCTCCGCAACAAGAGAAGCTACCCAATAAGAAGCCTGTGCACCGGAACGAAGAGTAGCCCCCGCTGCCACAACTAGAGAAAGCCCATGCACAGCAACGAAGACCTAATACAGCCAAAAATAAATAAATAAAATTTTAAAAAATCTCAGCTTTTCTGCTTACCTGCTGTGTGTTGCTTACCTTCTTGTGCCTCAGTTTCCTAATCTGTAAAATGGGGATTATAATAGTAACTAACTACCTCTTGGGTTGTTGTAGCATTGAATGAGATCATACGTGTAAAGTGCTTAGAACAGAAGAGTAAAGCTCAATAAATATTAGCTATTATCACAGGAAGGGCCCACCGTGGTCCCACGCATTAATGGGTACTCAGTGAATGGAAGCTCCTGTTAGTTAAATGGGTGATCAGTTGAGGAGAACAAGAAACCCAGTAAGAACAACAGCACGAGCTGTGTCCTGAGCCAAAGCTGAACCCTGTGACCAAGGAAATTTTGACTGACTTTTTGCCTCATGGCCATTATTAATAAACATGCATAGCACGTTCTGCAGTGAGGGGGGGGAAATTTACACATGAACACTGCACCCTGAAAGTAATAAAAAAAATTATGTCTGGTTCTGGTTGCCCGAATAAATGAAACTTTGAGCATTTCCACATTAGCATGGATCCCTAGCGAGAGCAACTATATTCCTGATTTTTGCAATGCTGAGAACTGAAGATATGTCACACGCTTTCTGTATGTGATAATCACATCAGAATGCTGCCTTTTCCCTATCACGAACAGACTGATGTACGCTTGTTAACCTTGATGATCTTGTGGTTTTGTTCTCTAAATAGCTTTGTGTTTTCTATGGGAAGAGGTGGTCCTACTGAAGTCAGACTCCCTTCACTTGTTACAAGTCGACTTCTTTTCTTTCCTAAACTTTTCTCTTTGAGTCTTCTGTTGACAGTTATGAGGCCACTGGCGACCAGTTTATTGTTCAACGTTCCCAGCTCTGAAGTTTCTGACCATGATACTACCCATAGATGAAGCTTTGATTAAAGAGTTGGCAGCTAGGATGTGAGTGTTGGGAGAAGCATGATGGGGAAAGAAGAGTCCAAGTTGGTACATCTGCTCCTAGATGCAATGGATTATCTTCTGCATCTGGTAAATAGGATGGAAAAATGTGTTACTTCTTAAGCAAGGAGCTGCAATCACTTGGGCATGGAGCTACACAAAAGCTGTGTTAATTAAGTTTAGGTAAAGATTGCACCATGTGAATTTCAAATCATGGAACATGATTTACTCGCTTATAAATAAATACAAATATTTATAAATAAAGATATATAGAGAAAATATGTTAATATCTATATTAATTTAAAGTGTTATATAATATATTGTAAAAATGTATTATAATATTTATATGTTATAATATTAATGTGGTATACTATATATTCCCAGCACCTAGAACAGCTCCTGGCACACTGTAAGGGCTCCACAAACATTTGTTGAATGAAGACAAGACCTAGAAAGAAGAAACAAAACAGGGAAGGAGTGAACTGTTCAGACATTCATTTCAAAGGGCTCGTTCTGAGTACGAGGTGAAGAAAAGACCAGTAAAAGGCAAGAGTGGAGGGGCAGAATGGGCAGGGCAGAAGCAGGGAGACCAGTTAAGAGGCTCCTGCAATGATCCAGAGGAAGGAAGATGGTGGTTTAATGATCATCTGGGTGAATATGGGGTTTTGTGCCTTACACATGTGGTTGAACAGACATTAATGTTACAGCCATCTGAAAAATACACTGTTTAAGGAGCGCCCTGGAAAGGAACTTTGGAAGATAAATCAACTTCTTATTTTAAGAATAAAAAATAAGCTCCTAATATTTGATTATTTTAAAAGAATTTCCTGTGCACGTGCAAAATGCCCAGCTTTTATTCTCTATTAAGACATGCAGAGTCTATTATTACAGCCTTGATGTTTAACTTACCATCAAAGAGAGCAGACCATGATGACCAGATCTCAAGTTCAAGAATGATAAACATTGTTCACAATATGCCCCAGACTCAAAATGTGTTCTTTAGTACTGAATAGCATGGTTCACAAAGGACATACTCTTTCTTCCAGAAATAGGGTGAGGATGTGGGGGTCATTGATATAATATCCCAAAGATGATAGTGTGACATTTAAGCGGCAAAGAAACAGAATGGGATACGAAGTCCACACCCGGACTTCTAAACCTAGTTCTGCCTTGTATGAGCTGTGTGGCCTTGGACAAGTTACTCAACTGCTCTTCGCCTGAATGTCTTCACCTTATTATCACTGCTAATAGTGCCTGGCACTTTGCATGCATATCACAGTGCAGAACTTTACGATTTTCATTTCAGCAAGGGAGGCTGCTATTGAGTTACCAGCTGCCTGTATCTCTAACGGGGAAGATAGCGAGTCATTTTCCAGGAAATCATTTTGTACTTGGAAGAATTCTTCAAAGGCCTTCTGGTTATGTGAATATAGGATGAGAAGAGCCATTGCTCTGGAGGAAAGGCTCAATAGGACAGTTTCTTGGCCTAGAAAAAGCTATTCCTCCCCAGCCTCTTCCAATTTTGCATAAGGGCAAAGGAGACCACTGGGAAGAGAAGATTGGAGGGGCTGGCCCTTTCTCTTTGTTGGTTCCACTGCTAGAACCTCTCTGATGGATGGAGGCGACTTGACTAAGGCCAGCTGGCAGGAAAAGATCCTCCCAGGGGCCTGGGAAGGGGAAAGATACACATGGTTGTTATTATCATAGAGTAAACATCAATAATCACTAACAGTTGAACTGCTTTACAGTTTACAAGGCATTGTCACATATACGAATATCATCTTCACACTACCGTGGTTTGACATGAATTCTCAGAATGAGGAAGCCATGTGCCCCCCTCCCTGTACACCTAAAAATGATTCGCCTGGGATTCCATCCAAGAGATGCCCTAGTAGGTGTCCAGCATCTGTGATTTCAGATTCTTGAATACTAGCCTCTCCACCCCACATCTTGCCTTTAAATTCTTTTTCTCACCCTTTTCATTACCACTCATTCTCTGCCCCAGTTATAATTCTTCCTGAGTCCCATCATTTCAATTTACAGCTCACTTTTCCCTAGCTTTTGATGCCCTGCTCTACCTCTTGTCTGCTACATTCTTCTCTCCTCTTTAGCTTAATAATTGCGTATTCACATCCTTCTAGGTCCCTCTCTGCCAACTCACCTTGGCCCACAAAACCTTCCCTTGATTCACTGCCCCATAAGCAGTTCCTGACACCTTCAGGGACAGAACCTGGGCAGCTAATTCCATCTGACCAATGAAGACCCTGCTCAGATCCATACAACCAACCAGACTGTGTCGCCCCAATGTGAAGCCTAGCTCTCAGACCCCTCCTACAACTATATCTGCACTCTTTCCCTCACACGAGGTCACCTTTCACATCGAAGTAGTTTTGTGACATCCAGCCGTGTGATGCATCCATTAAAACACAGGGTATTTCATTTGATAGGATAGAGTTTCATCACATTCTTATCTCCTGGGGTTACACCCCATCCAACAGCACCATCGTGGCCAGAGTGGTTCTTTTAGGGTAAGCAGGAAGCAGCAGTGATAAGTCCATTCATCCTAACCCAAATCAAAACTTAGACCAAGGAGATGTGGCTGCAAAAGGGCCAGTGAGTAGCCTGACCAAAAGAAATGGCCTCAGGGGGCCAGAATCTGCCAAACAGCTGACCAGTGAAATCTAAATTGGCAATGAGGTCCAGTCCCCATTTCAAAGGGGAAATTAAAACCAGGCTTTCTGGGAGGGCAGGCCCTCATCAGAAGGGAGGGGATGCCTGTAACCAAGGCAACGTGCAAACACCAAATTTTCCTTTCTCCTCTTCTCCTCCCCAGTGGCCAACTTCCAAACAGTCCTCCTACACTTGTAAATCTCAGGGAGAGGTGTCAAGAGAGGATGAAGACATCTTATCATTTCCTGAGAAAATCCAAAAGGCTGAGGAAAAAAAAAGAAAAAGAAAAAAAGGTAAAGAAAAATCACTATAGTTGGTTATATCAGCAGAGAGACTTCCATAATAAATATAGGAAGACATATAAGTCTTCCCAGATTGAGGTCATAAAGATTCTTCTAGAAGGATTAGAAATTCAAAATAAAGTTATGTAAAAACAGATAGTCAACAGTCTCTTACACAGATGTAGAGCACTGCTGTGTGTGTTTTCCATACATGACAGAAGGTTGATCTCACTGTCTCCATCGGCAGGGGAAGAAAATAAGGTCCAGGCCACATGAGTAAATTGTCCAAGGTCTGGGGCACAGTGCAGAACCTCCAACGGAGTCAGTCCTTGGTAAATGCTTTATAAACAAATGAACACAGCTCAGGTCAGAACTGATGGTGGATGGAGAGTTTCCAACACGAGTTCAGTTTCTTGCTGTCCTGCGCCATCCTAGTGGTACTGAATTCCTGTAGGGGCTTCACTCTTTCATTCATCAATCCAGGGACTCCTCAGTGAGACCCCACTGTGTGCCAGGCCCCGGGTGAAGAACTAAACCCAGCAGTGAGGGAGGCCTGGGCCCTCAGGGAGCTCACACACAAATGGTGGGCATAAGGGTGGAGGTAGAGAGCAAGAAGAAAGAGGTCAACAAGGCAATTTCGATTGTGATAAATGCTCTCAATACACAAGAGAACACACAGGGTGAGGTGTCAGGGAGTAAGTAAGCAAAGGTGTACATAGGGGCGCTCTAGAGGGGGCTCTGAAGAGCTGCTGTTGGACATCATGGCTAGACATATACATATACACACAGCACTGTCCTATTGCCCAACAGTTCTGATATCTATAAGCTTCCATTTAAGGACTCTTGTAGGGAGCTCAGGTTACTGTTAACTTCCATACTGTTCGGATGGAAATTTTTAGTAAGTATTGTGCACTTCACTGCTTTATAAAGCACTCAAGTGAGGTCTAGAGGGCTATAGCTCTGTACTCAAGGGTCCCACTAAATGATAATTTTGTTATTTCCTTTTGTCTGTCAGCTGTCATTTCTTACTGGAGCAACATCGGTAGAGCCACTCTCATATTTCTAATCGGTTTTGAACTATGACGTGGGAGGAACAATTCTAAATTGCTGATACACTAAAGTCAATAGTCTTTGGTAAACTGTTTTCAGTGACTCCTGAGATGGCAAAGAAGGACAAGCAGGGGAAGTAGCAGTAGTCAATCCTTTCTTTCTTGAGCAAATTACTTAAGAGCACACAAGTAGTTAATAACAGAAGCAAGATGAGAACACAGCATCCCAACCAAGTTCAGGGCTCCTTCTAATCTAGACCACAGGAAGCTGTGGAGCCTCAGTGCTTTCATGAAAAGAAGAATTGCCCTGAGGTTCTTTCTGGCTTTAAAACTCTACCATGGAGGATTTTCACTTGCAGCCAAGGTGAAGTAACAGGAACTTAGATTCACCCTCCTTTAGAGACAACTGAAATCACTTAAAAAACATAACCTTGAGAACCACAGAAGCTCATCAGGAGACCACCTGAGGCCAGATTAAAGGAACAACAGAAGCTCATCAGGATACCACCTGAGGCCAGATTAAAAGAATGCAGGCGCTGCACACAACCTGATCCTTATCAGCAACCCAGCCCTTGAACCACTGTTATAAAACTCCTCACCAAATCCCCCCGGGTTGGGGCACACAGTTTTTGAGGGCATGAGCCCACTGTGTCCCCTTTGCCTGGCAAAGCAATAAAGCTATTCTTTTTACTTCACTCAAAAAAAAAAAAAAAAAAAAAACCATATATGCAACAATGCTTTTGAAGACAATGGGCATCAAGCAATGAAGACTAGATGGAAAACAAGGTGAGCCAATGATTTTCCTAGCTTCTGTCTTGAAAGAGCTCCCAGGCCATGGGGGAGGGAGGGAGAGCCCAGGTAACATCCCATGAATTTCCTAAGTTGAAGACACAGAGCTGAGAATCCAGGAAGACTGAGGGAGCTAGGACAGGACGGAGTCCTGTAGGGGAGATAGTTGCACAGAAAGAAAACTCCAGAGAGCCACAGAGGGCTCTCCTTAAGTAAGTATTCAGCAGAAACCTGATCGGTGTGGGCATGTGAGAAGACTATCTGAGGCCAGAAAAAGAGTCATCCAAAAGGATGAGAGGGAACAGCATACAGCATTCACACAGGCAGGGAAGAGTGTCTACTCCCAAGAGTCAAACTGGAAAACTTCATACATCACAGGGCATTGGATGGAGTGCTTGGAAGGGTCTTGTCTCAGGACTGGTGGCTAGAACAGGGAGCCCTAGACTAAATATTGCCCTGGTCCCATTTCATAGGCTTAAAAGGAAGATCTAAAAGGATCAGACTATTTCCAATTAAATTAACTATTTCCCAGAAGAAAGGTCAAGAATATTTACAGGAGTACAAAAATAGCCGGCAACCAAGAAGGTAAAATTCACAATATTTGGTATCCAGTCAAAGATTAGCAGGCTTGCAGAGGCAGGAAAATTTGACACATAATGAGAGTAATCAACAAACTGACACAAACCTAGAACTGACACTGATATTAGAGATAGCAAATGGGAACATTAAAAGTTATTATAACTACATTCCTATATATATATATATATATAATAACTGTTTTCCACAGTTAAGTAGAGGCATGGAAGGTATAAAAAAGACCAAAGGGTACAAACTTTCAGTTATAAGATGAATAAGTTCTGCCATTTTAAGGACTGGGGGAAAGTTAGGACAGAAAAAATATTTGAAGAAATAATACTCAAAAAAGTTCTGAATTTCTTGAAAACTATAAATCCAAGATTTATAGTTCAATTCAATTCAATTTATAATTCAAGAAGTTCAATTAATCCCAAATACAATAAATATGAAAAAAATACATCAAGGTACATCTTAATCAAATTTCTCAAAACAAGTAAAAAAGATAAAACATTTAAAGTAGCCAGAGGAGCAACAACAAGGGGTTAATTTCCAAAATATATAAACAGCTCATGCAGCTCAATATCAAAAAAAAAACAAACAACCCAATCCAAAAATGGGCAGAAGACATAAACTGACATTTCTCCAAAGAAGACATACAGACAGCCAACAGGCCCATGAAAAGACGCTCAACATTGCTAATTATTAGAAAAATGCAAATGAAAACCACAATGAAGTACCACCTCATGCAGGCCAGAATGGCTATCCTCGAAAACTCTACAAGTAACAAATGCTGGAGAGGGTGTGGAGAAAAGACAACCCTCCTGCACTGTTGGTGGGAATGTAAATTGGTGCAGCCACTGTGGAAACTAGTATGGAGGTTCCTTAAAAAACTAAAAATAGAGCTACCATATGATCTAGCAATACCACTCCTGGGCATATATGCCAAAAAGATGAAAATACTAACTCTAAGAGATAGAGGCACCCCAATGTTCATAGCAGCACTATTTACAATAGCCAAGACGTGGAAACAACCTAAATGCCCATCAACAGATGATTGGTTTAAGAAGATGTGATATATATAGATATATATAGATATACACACACACACACACACACACACATATACACAATCAAATATTACTCAGCCAGAAAAAAGAATGAAATATTGCCATTTGCATGAATGTAACTAGCGAGCAAATATCATATGAAGTAAAGTAAGTCAGAGAAAGACAAATATCATATGATATCACTTATATGTGGGATCTAAAAAATGATACAAATGAATCTATATACAAAACAGAAACAGACTCACAGACATAGAAAACAAACTTATGTTTACCAAAGGGGGAAGGAGGGGAGGGCTAAATTAGGAGTATGGGATTAACAGATGCAAACTACTACATATAAAATAGATAAAAAACAAGGATTTACTGTATAGCACAGGGAACAATATTCAATACCTTGTGATAACCAATAATGGAAAATAATCTGAATATACATGGACCTGAATCATTTTGCTGTACACCTGAAACTAACACAATATTATAAACCAAATATACTTCAATACAGATAAAAAATAGGTAAAAATAAAGTAGCCAGAGGAAAAGACATGTTATATACAGAAGAACAAAGAAAAGGATAACAGCAGGTTTATCTTCAGAAACAATGAAGTCAGAGGACAGTAGAGTAACATACTTTAAGTTTTGAAAGGAAAAAAGGTATCATCCTAGAATTCTTTTCCCACCATAAATATCTTTTAAAAACAAAGGTGAATGCAATAGAATATTATTTGGTGATAAAAAGGAATAAAGTACAGATATAAGCTACAGCATGGATGAACCTTGAAAACATGCTAAGTGAAAAAAGTGTGTTACAAAAGATTGCATATTGTCTGATTCCTTTATATGAAATATCCAGAATAAGCAAATCTACAGAGGCAAAAAATACAGTATTTGTTGCCTAGGGCTGGGAAGGTCAAGGAGAGGGAGGAATTCAGAGTGACTGCTAATGGCTACAGGCTCTTTTCTGGGGGTGAGGAAAATATGAAATTAGATTATGGTTTTGGCTACACAACTCTGTGAATATACTAAACACCACTGAATTATACACTCTGTATGAGTGAAGTGTATGGTATGTGAATAATGTCTCAATAAAGTTTTTTTTTAACATCTTTATTGGAGTATAATTGCTTTATAATGCTGTGTTTGTTAGTTTCTGCTTTATAACAAAGTGAATCAGCTATACATATACATATATCCCCATATCTCCTCCCTCTTGCATCTCCCTCCCACCCTCCCTATCCCACCCCTCTAGGTGGTCACAAAGCACCGAGCTGATCTCCCTTTGCTATGCAGCTGCTTCGCACTAGCTATCTATTTTACATTTGGTAGTGTATATATGTCCATGCCACTCTCTCACTTCGTCCCAGCTTACCTTTCCCCCTCCCTTGTCCTCAAGTCCATTCTCTACGTCTGCGTCTTTATTCCTGTCCTGCCCCTAGGTTCTTCAGAACCATTTTTTTTTTAGATTCCATATATATGCGTTAGCATACGGTATTTGTTTTTCTCTTTCTGACTTACTTCACTCTGTATGACAGACTCTAGGTCCATCCACCTCACTACAAATAACTCAATTTCGTTTCTTTTTATGGCTGAGTAATATTCCATTGTATATATGTGCCACATCTTCTTTATCCATTCATCTGTCAGTGGACACTTAGGTTGCTTCCATGTCCTGGCTATTGTAAATAGAGCTGAAGTGAACATGTGGTAGATGACTCTTTTTGTTTTTTTTTGTTTGTTTGTTTGTTGTTTTTTTTTTAAACATCTTTATTGAAGTATAATTGCTTTACAGTGGTGTGCTAGCTTCTGCTTTACAACAAAGTGAATCAGTTACACATATACATATGTTGCCATATCTCTTCCCTCTTGCATCTCCCTCCCTCCCACCCTCCCTATCCCACCCCTCTAGGTGGTCACAAAGCACCGAGCTGATCTCCCTGTGCTATGCGGCTGCTTCCCACTAGTTATCTATTTTACATTTGGTAGTGTATATATGTCCATGCCACTCTCTCACTTCGTCCCAGCTTACCTTTCCCCCTCCCTTGTCCTCAAGTCCATTCTCTACGTCTGCGTCTTTATTCCTGTCCTGCCCCTAGGTTCTTCAGAACCATTTTTTTTTTAGATTCCATATATATGCGTTAGCATACGGTATTTGTTTTTCTCTTTCTGACTTACTTCACTCTGTATGACAGACTCTAGGTCCATCCACCTCACTACAAATAACTCAATTTCGTTTCTTTTTATGGCTGAGTAATATTCCATTGTATATATGTGCCACATCTTCTTTATCCATTCATCTGTCAGTGGACACTTAGGTTGCTTCCATGTCCTGGCTATTGTAAATAGAGCTGAAGTGAACATGTGGTAGATGACTCTTTTTGAATTATGGTTTTCTCAGGGTATATGCCCAGTAGTGAGATTGCTGGGTCGTATGGTAGTTCTATTTTTAGTTTTTTAAGGAACCTCCATACTGTTCTCCGTGGTGGCTGTATCAATTTACCTTCCCACCAACAGTGTATGAGGGTTCCCTTTTCTCCACACCCTCTCTAGCATTTATTGTTCGTAGATTTTTTGATGATGGCCATTCTGACCGGTGTGAAGTGATACCTCATTATAGTTTTGATTTGCATTTCTCTGATGATTAGTGATGTTGAGCATTCTTTCATGTGTTTGTTGGCAATCTGTATATCTTCTTCGGGGAAATGTCTATTTAGGTCTTCTGCCTATAATAAAGGTGTTTTTAAAAGGCAAAAGAAAAACTTTTGAGGATATATAAAAGATGAAAGAATTAATCACCAACAGAGTTAAACTCTAAGAAGTATTGATGTTAAAGGAAGTCCTTTTTCAGATGGAAGAAAAATGATACCAGATGGAAATATGGATATACACAAAGGAATGAAAAGCACTGGAAATGGTAACTACATGGTAATATATTGTGAGGACTTTCCCATGTCAATAGTCTACAATTGAATATTTACCAGCTGCATGGTTTTCCCTCCTAAGGATCCACCATCATTACTTAAACCTGGTGAGATGGGAGGGGCTGTGATTCAACACACAGGTGAGGAGTTGACCTTATATGGGGGAAAGACACTTTTCCACTGCACAGGAAGAAAGAATATGTGCAGATAGTGGTAGATTGCAAAGAAAATTTTTTTCTTCTTTTTTTTTTTTTGGATCATAAGGTAAGAGGAAGCACAAGATGGCAAAAACAGAAAGTAGTCAGATCTTCCTTGCTGGAGTCCAGTTCAAAATAAAAATGGTGACAGTTTGCAAGGAGTTTTGTGGGGAAACATAACCTGGAGATTTAGAATCATTAATAAACTAAAAAGAAAAGTATCCTGCTCAAGACTATAGATAGAATTGGATTTGATGTAAGCAGTTATTTAGAACAGTTCCAGTAGGTGAAATATCTAATTGCATCTAGGTGTTGGCATATCTTTAAGTGGAGAAACCCGGCAGGCACCACCTTAATCAACTGATCAAGGTCCGCATCACCAGCTGTAAGACGTATCGACATCGTGTACCATCTGAAGTGATGCAGTGAGAAAGACACATTACTTCTGTGGTATTCTCACCAAAATGTATCACTTTAGTCTAAGTACGAGAAAACATCAAACACAAATTGAGAGACAGTCTGAAAAATAACTGATCCACAGTCTTCAAAGGGGTCAAGTCATAAAGGATAAGGGAAAACTGAGGATCTGACCTAGACTAGAGGAGCAAAGAGACGTGATAACTAAATGCAATATGGGATCCTGGATGCAATCCTAAAAGAGAATTCTGCAAAAATTGGTCAAATTTGAGTTAGATCTATATTTTAGTTAATAGTTTGTTTCAGTGTTAATTTCTTGGTTTTGATCATTGTGCTATGGACTTCAGGTGTTAACCTTAGGGGAAGTTGAATGAAGGGTAGGCAGGAACTCTACTACTTTTTTAACTTTTGTGTAAATAAAAAATAATTTTTACATAGTTTCTTAAAGCTGTATTACTTATCAGGTAATCAGATGACCAGCAACCTCAGCCATCTGGAATAGAACTGGAGTCCTAAAATGAAATGAAAGAGCTTTCAAACACAAGAAAATGAGTCATCACTAAGCCATTATACCTACAGGCTAGGTTGTTGTGGGACCTAAACTTGACCTTGGCTGTAACATGCTAAAGATGGCCTAAGGTAGGTTCTCAATAACAGGTGGATCATCCTCCTTTATACAGGCAGCCCTCGCCCGAAGAGGCGCTAAGGTCACAGTGCATCAGGAAGTAAAAACCTAGGTTTTTTTCATGTCTTCTCCCTCATTCATTCTTTCAACAAGTATTTATTGAGCACTTACTAACAACTACACTCCACTCAGCCACCTTTTGTGAGTTAGCAGGAAGTTTTCATTCTTGTTCTTCTAAACCAAGACTCAACACACTTTCTCTGTAAAGGGCCACAGAGTAAATATTTTAGTTCTTGCAAGCTGAATGGTCTCTGTCTTAACTACCCAACTCTGCCTTCGTAGCACAAAATCAGCCATAGAAAGGACATAAATGAGTGGGAATAGCTGTGTTCCAATAAAGCTTAATTTATGGAAAAAAAAAAGATGGTCGACCAAGGTTAGCCCGTGGATTGTAGTTTGCCGTCCTCTGTCCTAAAAATTCAGGAAATACATGAATATTCCCACCAGCCTAATATGGAGAAGATAATCTCATCCAAAACTCTGAAATGAATTTCACCAAAATGAAACAAAACTCCAAAATAATTTAGTTTTCAAACTAGGTCATGGATAATGGACACGAGCTTCAGGATTTCACATTTTCAGTTGAACATTTGCCTGTAGAAGTTTCTTTTTACATATAAAAATATTTAAGATGACTTAAGCTGTCAAGCAAAGGCATGCATGCAACCAGAGTTTAGCCTCTGGAGGCCTCCCTGACCCTTGACCCTTTTAGGGGTTGCAATTCGGCATCTGTGACTGGTCTTTATTCTTAGATATTATGCTTTAAATGCAGTTCAGTAAAGCCACAATTACAGATTCCAACTGCGCATTCTCATCATTGCTTTTGAAAGGGGGTGTTTTAGAGAGTGTGGAACGGCTCTCGGAATGAACAGAGAAGGCAACAAATAGCAACCTGGTGTCTAGTTTCCTTTGCTCTGGGGAGGAGAGGCATTTCTGAAATCTGTCTGGATGACACAACTTGGCCTGAGTTACCTGCCCAGAAGGAGTCTGAAATGGTCTCGCCTCAGGAAACAATGGGGCCACTATCCTGCTGCCCGAGTCATGATGCTCAAGGTGGAAGCTCGACTCGGCTGCCACTCCTGCCAGGTAGCAGCCACTTCTCTGAACCTCAGCTTCCCTCAAGCAAGTAATTTATAGTGATATTAAATTTTCACTTTCCATTGGATGCCACACTTTTAATAGGAGAAGCAACTTTCACTACAGTGTGGAAAAGTAATACAATTTTCTGAAGTACCTACTCCCAAGGGGTATTCTAAATGTTAAGGCCCCATCCCGTTTGCAGATTTACAACTAAAACCTGTATGCGAAGGAATGGGAAGCTTTATTCCAGGCTAAAGATACAACCTTAAATAAACATCCACTTTATAGTATTCAAAAACAAAGAACCCCTACCCACACATTGAATATTAGGCTTAGATCTGGACACATACACAAAGACGGCTTTAGACGAGCATTTCCCAATGTAAGCTGTTTTGCAAGATTTAGTAATTCCGTGGAAAATCAGTTAGGGATGTATTTGACTGCATTTCACAAAAAGGCAACTATCGATAGCTTGAATAAATAGGGTTTTGTTTTTATTTCATATGACAAGAATTGAGACGTGACAGACAACCCAGGACAATGTGCCTCAGTTTAGTGATGTCACTAGAGATCCAGGATCCTTCTGTCTTTCCACTTAGTCAGACAATCTGTTGGCTTCTCACCTCTAGGTGGCGATTCAGCTGCTGTAGCTCTAGACATCACATCCATATTCCAAGCAGGAAGAAGAGCAGGGCTAAGGAAAATATCCTGAAACGGCTTCCTCCTTTTATCAGTGAAGGAAAAACTATATTGGAGGCCTCCCTACACCCCTAAAACTTCCATACAGACTTCCCTTTGCATTCCGTTGCACATTTATGAGCCCTATGACTATCTCTAGCATAAAGAAACTGGGATAGTAAGAATGTTGGCTTTCTAACCTCTATAATAGAGGGTGGCAAGGAGGAAGGGGGTGGATGGGTGTCAGAATAGTCAACCCAATTTGTCTACCATAACACATTATAGGTATTTTTATATTTCTATTTTTGTGTTTTCCCATTTGTCAATAATAAAAGTATTTATTTTATTATTAAAAAAGAGTAATTTTAAAAAGTTATTGTTGTGATAACTGAATTGTCATTGAAGTCATTGTTTCTAACCCAATAAAAATGTTGGTGTTTAAGTAAATGTCATTAGTTTATAATTGCTCTTCCAACATATGCTCTACAGTAGGAGGTGGCAAACCATGGCCACAGGACAAATCAGCCCACCACCTGTTATAAATAAAGTTTTATTGGAACGCAGACACATTCATACGTTTACTATTGTCTGCAGCTGCTTTTGTGCTACTACAGCAGAGCTGTGTAGCTGTGGCAAAGACCATGTGGCCTCTATACCTAAAATATTTACTGTCT